>NC_044308.2:31377696-32066213 GCF_007474595.2 Lynx canadensis | reverse complement strand
CACTCCCTCCCCCCCCCCAGCCAGGCCTGGTCCCGCTGGTTTGCCAGAGGGCCTCTCCAGTCCTTCTGTCCTCCCTCCCAGTGCCCCCAGGTGCCCTCACTCGCAGCGGACCCTCCCTTCCCCAGCCCCGCCTTCCCTCAGAACCCCAGCTCCGCTCCCGGACTCACCAAGGGTGGGAGCACCGGCCTTCCTTCCGAGCAGCGTCGGGGGCCAAGCCCCAGGAGGAGGTTGGGGGGCCCCCCCAAAGGCTCCCTAGGGCGGGCTTCTCTCTCTGGACCCTTCGGCCCCTGGCCTCAGGGAGGTCCTCAGAGCCGCCACGGGAGACATCTGGACGGTGGGAGGGGGCGGGGCCTCCGAGCTCCAAGGAAGGGGGCAGGAAAAATCTCCCCCAACCCCCGCCGGGCTCCGGGTCGGGACCGAGCGAGGGTCCGGTGGGCTTGGGGCTCCGAGGCCACAGGTGACCCGGGCGCAGGGCGACCAAGGCGACGCCGGGCCGGTCCCAGCGCGTGAGCCAAAGTCGGAGGGATCGGAGGGCGCCGGGATCCCCTCAGCCCACGCCCGGCATCCCCCGGGCTCTGCACAGTCCGGGATTCGCTCTGTCCAGTCCAGATCGGCCGGCTCCGGGCTCCGCCGAGGTCTGCCTGCCCTGCCCCGGAGTGAGCGGGCACCGCCGGGCGCCCGGGGCGCGCTCAGCCGGGACCCAGAAGGTCCGCGCTCCGGCACCCGCGGCGCCCGGAGCGGCCGCAACGGTCCGCTCCGCCCGGCCCGGCCCGGCCCGGCCGCCCGCCCGCCGGGGGCGAGAACGCTCCCACCGCTCTGTCCGCGGTCGGAAAGGTCCGGAAGCCGCCGGGCCCCGGGGGGAGGGGGGAGGGGCGGGGGCGGCCGCGGGGACCGGGTCCCCGCCGGGCCCGGCCGAGAGCGCGCGAGGCAGGGGGCCCGGCCCGGCTGGGTTCGGCGGCCCGGGCGCGGGCGGGAGCGGCGCCAGGCGGAGCAGAGGAGGCGAGGAGAGCGAGAGGAGGAGGCGAGGCGCCGGCGAGGGAGGGGAGGGGGCGCGCGGCGGGCCCGGCCCGGCCGGGGCGCTCGGGGCTCGCAGCCTCCGCTCGGCTCCCGCCGCCCCCCGCCCGCTGCCACTCGGCTCGCCTGCCTGCCGGTGGGGCAGACGGGCGCGGGGTCGGGGCTGGGCCTCCCTCCGCTGCCTCGCCCTGCCCTGCCCCGCCGGGCTCCGCGGGGCCTGGGCCCGCTCCCCGAGCGCCGCCGCCGCCGCGCCGCCCGCGCCCCGGCCGCCCCCGGCCCGCCCCGCCGCCCCCCGCCGGACTGGCCGCCCGGGCGGGCGCTGGCTCCCTCAAAGGCCGCCCGGCTCGCTCGGCTCCGCTCGCTCGGCGCTGTCAGAGAAGGGGCCGGCCCTGCGCGCCGGGAGGGAGCTTTTAAAGCGACACACACGCCGCCCAGCGCCGAGCGCCGAGCGCGCGAGCCGGGGGGTCTCAGCACCCGGGTGACCGCCGGGGTCCTGCGCTGTCCGGGCTGAGGCGGACTAGCCCGGCGGGACTGTGCCCGACCTCGGGGCGCGGAGGGGCAGCGGCCTGGGGACTTAGCTCTTCCCGCCTTTCCAGGCAACCCTGTTGCCCCTTCCCCCACTGCGGTGCACCCCAAGCGTCTCTTTTGGCTAAAGTTTCCCGCATCCAGACCCTCCCCTTTCTCCTTCTCATATCTCAGCCTGCCCCAGAGCTTGCGTTGAGGCAGATTAATTCAGAAAATAGAATACGGACAACCTTTACCGAGCGCCTACTGTGTGCCAAGCTCTGGGCTAGGCACAGTTGGGAGCTGGAGGCTCCGGTGCCGGGGTAGGCGTTAGACACTGATCATTTCTTCGGTTACTCATCCATTTACTCAACATTTATTCAGCGCTTTCTGGGTGCCAGCCCCCATGCTAGACTCTGGGGTCTCAGGAAGGAAAGGCAGCATTTTAGGAAGCTCACAGCTCCTGGGGGCAGTGGGGGCACTCCTGAGTAAGCTGAGAGGTGGTAAATGCAGGACAAATGCAAGTTCTAGAAGAAACGGTAAAGGAGTGGGGAGGGCGGGGAGCAACCCAGGTCAGGGGCTGGCAGGCTCTCTCGGGAGGCAACCTCTGAGCTGCATGGGGAAGGAGAAGTAGGAGTTACCCCGGTGACTGTCAGTGTGGAGGAGGTAGGGATGAGCGCTCTGGCAGGGAGGACGGTTAGAGCCGAGGCTCAGAGACAGAAGTGAAGAGAGGGGGGGTTTGACACCCTGGGCCCTTTAGCGATGACCTGTTTGACAGCTCTGTGGACAGTGGATTAGAGGAAGACCAGATCCTGGAGAGACTTGGAAGCCACAGTTGGGCGCTTGGATTTTCTCCTGGGGCAGAGGGGAGGGTGATATCAGGGAGGAACCTGGTCCTGCTTGCCTTCTCAGGAGACCGACTGTGGCATTGTGGATGGGGGAGCTGAGGGCTAGGCCACAGGGAGGGGACCAGTTAGGAGGCTGTTGCATGAATCCAGCCGAGAGAGGAGGGGCCGAGCGGGAGCAGAGACGGAGAGGAGGGGATGCTTTGAAAAAAATTTTAGGAGACTAGAACAGGGCTTAGAGACTGGCTGGACTTTGAGAGGGAGGGAGTCCACGATGCCTCTTACAGCTTATGGCTTATAGCTGGGGAGACCGGGTAGATGCTTGTGCTGCCAGTTTTGTCGGAGAACAGAGAGGAAGAACGCATCTGGGGTGAAGATGAAAAGTCCAGTTTGGGACAGGTGGAGACATCCTGAAGACAGTTGAGTATATGGATCTATGTCTGGCCTTGAGGGTTGTTTTTTTGTTTAACTGAATCATTATTTGAGGGGATGAGATTAAGCAGGAAGATTGTGTAGACTAGTACTAAAAGCAGTAGGTCCAGGCTGGAGCTTTGGGAAAGAGTCCCTGGAACAGGGACAGTCAGGGAGGTAGGAGGAGAATGAGAGTAGGGTGTCGTGCAGGCCTGGGAGGGCAGGGTTTGGAGGAAGGCATGGTCGGCCATGTCACAGGCTGTGGAGAGCTGCCGGGAGGGAAGGAATGGAAAGTACCCACTGGCCTTGGGACTTAGGAGGCCACTGGTGATGTGGCAGGGGAAGGTTTTGGGGGTGGGGAGGGAGGAGATGGAAGGTGGTAGGAGCCATATTGTTGGGCATTGGGTGCTGACTGGTTTAGTGAGGAATAGAAGTGAGTCTAGGTGACACTGACAAAAGTTCAGATGACAGGGAAGTAGAGATCTTGAGCTAGAGGTGGAGGAATGATCAAGAGAGATGGGGCTGGATGGTTGTTTTGAGGCCGGCCCAACAGGGAGACTGAATTCCAGGGACAGCGAAGTGTTAAGGGTACCAATGGTTTCACTTGTTCTCCAAGCTCTCTCAGAGGTGTGTGCACAGGGGTCTTCTGCAAGACCCTGGGTCTTCCAGAAGCGGTGAGGGTGGGAGTCCAGCTGCCTGGGGCGGGGGAGATATTCTCCTGGGGACATGGGGAAACCAGAGGCCCCAGCAGTTATCACTTAAAAAATTGTGGTGAAATACACATGAAATTTACCATCTTAGCCATGTTTAAGCGTGCAGTTCAGTGACACTAAGTGCATTCACATTGTCGTGCAATGACCACCACCATCCATCTGCAGAACTCTTTTCATCTTGAAAACCTGAAACTCTGAATGCAGTAAACAATAAGTACCATTCTATTTTCTGTGCCTACGAATGTGACCGCTCTAGGTACCTCCTAGAACTGGAATCATATAGTCCCACCGACCATTTGCACAGAAGCTATGATGCTAAGACTAGCCAAGATCAAAAATGGGCTGAGCCTGAGGAAAGAGAACAAGTTTCTCTAGCCTGAGGTCCATGGAACCATCTGCCCATGTGCGGAATGGGGGAGATGTGTTTGAACTGTCAGTGTTAGGAGACAGAGAGCTTGGTTTCAGAGGGTAAGTTGTGACTGCTTAATACCTAATTGATCTTCGGTCTCATTAATAGAAGTGAGTTGTGTAGAAAAAGGGAGGTGACATTTCTTCTGTCACCTGTGGGGATCAAATATCTAGGACCCCAGTCCACTGGGTGGATCCCTAAGAGGGCAGCCAGGATGGAGGAGAGGAGGGGACTGGTGTAAATGTCCTGTGAAGAAGGGGTGGGCTGGTCAGAGCAGGCTTAAGAAGAGAATTCTCAGAAGATTATAAATCTGATTATAAATCTCCAAAGGGCTGTCACAGGTGAGAGGGAATAACTAAGTTCTGGGTGGTGCTCGGGCTTGCCTTCCTTAGAGTTTGGAGATTAACTCATTCTCTCTTCCCCTCAACCTCCCTGTCTGCCTACCCAGATGTCCCAGCCTTCAGATTTCTGCTTAGATCCATATTCCATCCCCCTGCCATCTCCAGACAGCCTTCCCTAGTCCTTAGTTGGCAGAGAAAAACAGAAGCACTCTTTTGGCCCCTAACCAAATGTTTCCCAGGATGTTCATTTAATGTGCTGGCTGTGTGACCTTGGGCAAGTCACTTAACCTCTCTGAGCGAGGATAAGGAGCCCATAAACATTTTTATTTTTCCCTATATTGGCTGCCTTGCCAAAAAGGAAAAAAAAAAAAGTTGTCTTCTAATGTCTCTTTGACTCAGAAAAATAGGGATGATAATGGTACCTACTTTCCAGGGTCATTGTGAGCTTGGAATAAAATAATGCCTGTGGAAGTGCTTGGCCCAATGCCTGGCACCAGGTAGGTACTCCATGGATGGTAGCTGCCATCAGTTCTTCTTAACGGCTTTGTGTCTACAAGCCTTATTTCTTCGGGAGGCTGTGACCTCCCCCAAGATGGTGTCTGTGTCGTGTCCGCCCCCGTCTCTCACACGGACCCGTGTAGTGGACTGTGACGGTGGCTTTTACCTCTTCAGCCCGTTTTCCATCATCCCACTTCTTTTTTTTTTTAATTTTTTTTTCAACGTTTTTATTTATTTTTGGGACAGAGAGAGACAGAGCATGAATTGGGGAGGGGCAGAGAGAGAGAGAGAGACACAGAATCGGAAACAGGCTCCAGGCTCTGAGCCATCTGCCCAGAGCCCGACGCCGGGGCTCGAACTCACGGACCGCGAGATCGTGACCTGGCTGAAGTCGGACGCTTAACCGACTGCGCCACCCAGGCGCCCCTCCATCATCCCACTTCTGACAACCCCTTCCTTTGGGAAACTCCCCCGTGTTGTCACATAGCCCTAGTGGGTCGTCCTTTGCAGAGCCCGCTACTCCCACTTATCCTACCCCATTGCCAGCAGGTGGGCTGCAGGTGTCAAAGAGCCTCTTCCTCTAGCACCAGTGATTGGCCCAAGGGGTGGGCACACTACCCAAGCGGAACCAATCAGACTCGTTCCCGGAGATTGATATGTAGATGCAGGGGGGAGGGAAGCCTTCTTCCTACCAGGATGCAAAGTTTGCTGACAGCCAACTCTCCCACTAACTGGAGGAGCCAAGCCAGGCAACAGAGGGGAGAGGAGTTTAGAGAGCACGCTGGTGGCACTGAGTCCCAATCTTGGCTTTTATGGCCTGGCAGCCTTTCTTTCAGTCCTGGGAGCTGCAACTACATCCTATCCATCTCTAAGAGCCAATAAATCCCTTTATTGTACCAACTGGTTTCGTTGGGTTTGTGTCTCACACGACCAACAGGAGTCTGACAAACACACTCAGGGAATGCTGACGGATGACTAAGTGATTGGATTCCCGGATAGGGTGGGATGTCAGAGATCCTGCAACCCGAGGGTTGGGAACTGCTGCCGTGTGGCCATGGAAGGGGAGAGTGGGTACTGGAAGGTTTTGCATCAGGCAGACTTGGGTTTCAATTCCAGCTCTGCCATTTACTAGCGGTGTGATCTTGGGGAAGTTACTTACCCTCTCTGAACTTGAGGTTCCTTATCTGCAAAATGGTCAAAGTCATAGAGACTGCACGGGGTTGCCTTGGGGATGGAATGAGATAAGAACAGGAAGCACCAAGCATTGTGCCCCAGGTGGGGGCATGGGAGGCAAAGGCTAGAAAAATGGTAGCTGTTTTTATTAGCCTGCAATCCATTGTGACTGATAGCATAGGACTGAGACTGGCATGCAGGTCAGGAGGAAACCAGGATTCAGTCTGCAGGCTGAATTCTCAAAAAGAGTGGGTCCTGGCACCAGGGAGGCAGAGCCAGAGCCAGAGAGAGCACGTTCAGAGAAAATAGATAATAGAGAAGCTCTCACTTTGGCCGTGGAGTTGGAAGGCCCACATGCTGGCTTTTCTGTTAACCACGTGACTTGCTAAATCTTCCCAAGCCTCAGTTTCCCTTCTTTCTTGGTAGATATCAAGATACCAAGTATTTGGTAGTTATCTTGAGGGCTAACGCCATGTAACATGTTCAGCACAGGGCTTAGTAAGTGTTCATAAATATTGTTGTCAATATTTGCAGCCTAGGGAAATTTCTGAACACAAAGGTGGGATCGATGGATAATATTATAGGCAAACTTTCCATAAGAAAATCCCCAGGTAAAGGAGTGCCTATATCTGATCTCCTAGGAAAGGCCATTTCGGAATGAGGAGGCGATGACATGTGTTTTTCTGCAGCTGGACAGCGGTGGGGCTCCTATCGAGGAAGCCATGTCTGGGGACATTTCTGTCACCTTCCTGCTCGCTGTAATCTCCCCAGCCAAGGCAAGGTTTTCCAAAGATTTTGGTACACTGGTTGCCTCTTCTTCCTCACTTCCGATCATTCCTTAAACTTCACAGCCTGGTTTCAGCTGTCATTGCATTGTTGAAATCACCCTCACTGAGCAAGACCTTGTGCTTGGTAACACCAGCAGACCCTCTTTGTCCCCTGTCCAAGGTGATTGTTTTGTGGTCCCAACCCTGATAACTGGGGCACCCTCTACTCTATAGCATCATAGCTCATTTTCTCCTGGTTCTCTTCCTACCTCTCTGAGTGCTGCTTCTGAGTTGGCTTCAAGGATTCTTCTTCCTCTGGTCCCTGGGATGTTGGTGATCCGTGAGGATTCTCGCTAGGACTCTCTTCTCACTCTGTACACTTTCCCCGAGGGAAGTTTTCCACACTCCCTAAAGGTTCTTGACTTCCAATTTGCTATTTCCAGAAGAGACTATTCCAAAACTTCAGACCGTATTGCCACCTGCCTGCTAGACATTTCCATGAGGATGTCATGCAGGCACCTTAACTCAGTGTGCCCAAGCCAGAACCCATTGTCTTTCCCACCCCCAAATGTACCCCCTCTTATCTCCCCCATCTCGGACGATGGCGCCACCCTCCAGCCTTCCACATAAGCTGGAAACTTGTGATCATCTTAGACTCTTGCTTTCCCATATCCAACTGGGCACTAAGTGCTGTTCATTCCACCCTCTTAAAATTGTGTAGACAGGTTTCTTCTCTCTACTGATGACCAGGCCCTGTCTTGGACCCACTGGCCCCTGCATTAGCTGATGGCCAACTAATGGATCTGCCAACCATCAGATTTATTCTGTGGAGTCCACTGTTGCTGGAATCAGCCCCCCCCCTTTTTTTTTTAATGTTTATTTATTTTTGCGAGAGAGAGACAGAGCACTAGCAGGGGAGGGGCAGAGAGAGAGGGAGACACAGAATCCGAAGCAGGCTCCAGGCTCGGAGCTGTCAGCACAGAGCCCGACGCGGGGGCTCGAACTCACAGATCACGAGATCATGACCTGAGTTGAAGTCGGAAGCTGAACAGACCGAGCCACGCAGGCGCCTCGTCTGACATCAGCTTTCTGATCTACCTGTTTATGACCCTCCATGGCTTCCCCATTCCTACAAGGAAAATCCGGTGTCCTTAGTTTGGCATTCTGCTCTTTTCAGGAGCTGGCCCTTGTCTGTCTCCGCAACCTCCTCTCTGTGGCCTCTTGCTCCCATCGCTTCTGCCAGGAGGAGCTACTCGCAGCTCTTCAACACACTAGCCAATACACCCGCTCTCCTGTTTGGGTGGAATGCTTGCCTTCTTCTTCTCCTGGAGACCAACCGCCAGAACCTCCTGACATATTCTCGCCGTGCGTGAGGTCCCTCCTCTGCACCACCACAGAGCCCTTGTCCACTGCAAGTGCGGCACTTGCCACACTACACTGTCACTGTGAGTCCGACCCTCCCCCACCGGACCATGAGCTGCTGGAGAGCAGATACCTCCGTGTCCTCGATGTCCAGCAGAGTTTGCTGTAGTGACTTCTCAAGCCATGTTTCGTGAATATGGAATCTCTACAATGCTTATTTGTCTTACATCTTTATGAAACAAAATAGCTTTAAGGTGACCTGGGATGAAAAAAGCTGGAGAGAAGGAACAGGGCGCATAACTCAGCACCCCCCCCAGGCCCCAGTGCACATTCCGAGGCTTCACACCCCTCCCTCCCCTGAACCTTTGACACCCAGACCCCGCTAACAGCATTAGTCTGCCAACAGCATGAGCAAACTGTGTTGTTATCATCCCCTCCTGTCTTCTGGGGAGTCTTATGTTATCCATTACCCCTCACTCTCTGCTCTCCTGTCAGTGAAATCACCGTCCACCCCCCTGCCCCCCGCCTCTTTCTCCTGGTTTCTGTCCATCAGCATTTAAACCTGCTTTCTAAACTCTTCTGTCTTAAAAGTAAGATCCCACTTCCCTCTCCAAGCACTGGCTCGACTTTGCTCTCTCCACAGCCAGACTTACCCCAAGAGCTGTCTCTTCCCCAAGATGCCCTGCCTCTTCTTCCCCAGCCCCCGCTGATTCTCCCTCCCTTAGCGATCTGGCACCTGCTTGTACCGCTCGTCTAGTGAAATGCTAAGGTCACCGGTGACCTCCAAGACACCCCACCCCGGGTGCTGATCTGACTTGTCTTCCCACTGCATTCAGTTAGTTAACCACCTCTTTAGTCAGCCCCCTCTTTGCCCTCAACTTCAGGGGCACCAAGCCTTCCCGGATTTCTGCCGGCTGAGTGTTCACCCCTGGCTCTCAGCTGCCTCCGCCACTTTCCACCCTGCCCTGTCCGAGCACTGGAGTTGCCCCAGGCTCAGCTTTACGTTGTCCTGTTCATCCTCAACCCTCATCCTACCCCCTCCGTCCTGTCCTGCCCCCCCCCGCCCCCACCCGTCTAGTGGTCGCCGATGCCACCGACAAGGCTCCTCATTCCCGAAACGCATCTCCAGCCCAGATTCTCTCCAGGTTCCAGACTCGTGAGATCCTCTGCCTCCCGGGAAGCTCAGATTCAAAACTAAACCCGGGATATTTCTGACACAAGCCCCCCGCCCCCACCCCTGCGCAACCCCGATCCCATATCTCTGCGGCTCTCACAGAAACTCTGGAATTTTTTGTACCTTCCTGTCTCCACCCCCCACATCAAATCCACCTCTGCTCATTCTGCCTCCTGCATATTTCCCCTGTCTCCATTCTCTGCTGCCACCCCCTTTGTCTGAGACACCATCATCTCTCCACCAGACAATGAAATCCACCCCCTACCACGTGCTCACTGGTCCTTTCAAAGCATTAGCCCCATAGTGCCAAAAGGATCGCAAAACACTGAGTCGGATAGATCATTCCCCTGCTTAAAATCGTCACGTGTTTCACATCTCCCTGAAATCCCAAATTTGTAGGGCGCCCATGAGCCCCTGGGTGGTCTGGACCCTGCAGCTACTCTCCCCGCTTCCTGTTACTCCCGCACATCAGCCACACTGACCTTCGTTCAGCACCCTGGATGCACATGCTATGTGTCTTGCCTCTAGACTGTGGCACATGCTGTTCCCTCTGCCCCAGGGGCACTCTTCCTCCGTCTCCATCCAGCTAACTTCCATTCATCCTTCAGATCCTGGCTTCAATTTCAATCCTTCCCAGGACTCTCCCCCAGACTATGCCCCCACTTATTTGTAATAATGTGATGTCTGGATTCCCCGTGAGACTGCACGTACATCCCTTTGACGGCCTACAATGCAAGTGCTCAGCAGATACTGACAGACAACGGAGGAAGTTCAGAGTGGTTAAGCAACTTGCCAGAGGTCACACAGCCTCTGCCATGGGACCTCACAACACACAGATTCCTTCGATCAAAACAGTGGTCTCACCTTGTCCTCGCTGCCCGATCATTGGCAGAGCCTCGAGCCTCCACGGCAGAGGCTACGCTGTGCCCCGGTGCTCCCAATCGGTGTCTGGCCCGTGCCGAGGATGGCTGACTCCCTGCTGATGCGCCTTCGAGTTTTTTCCCAGCCCTGCCTTCCTACCCGCCACCAGTTTCCTTCTACAGCGCCGCTATGGGTTGAGCCTGCTTTTCATTTTCGTCCTGAGTTAACTCTTCAAGAGAAACTTTTACTAAAAAAAGAAAAAAAAAAAAGATAAATGAGTGAATAGTAATTGGGAGAAGCAAAAACAAAGTAAGACCCAAAATATAAAACACAAGAGCCTAGAAATGGTTGAGACAAAGAGGTTCGGCTCCGTGTAGTCTGGGTGGGCTGAGGTCTTACGGATCACTGTCCTTTTGGTCCTCGGGCCAGTACTCCCACCCTTTTCCTGTAGTCTGGGCTCAGTCTGGTTGGGGGGGGGCACTCCCCTGGGCGCAGTCACCACCCCTCTGGCTGACAAATCTGTGGGAAACACTTCTAAGGGGGTTGGGGTCTCCCATGATGGGGAAACAGAGGCCCAGAAGGAGTTAGGGGGAGTGGAGAGTGGGCTTCTGTGTTCGTTCCACAGGCCCAGGTTACACCTGTGTTGGCCGAGCCCGTCTGCACACCCCACCCCACCCCCTCAGGGGCTGGCCCTGGATGACTTGGGGGTAAGGGTGGTGGGAGCCGAACTGCCAGAGTCAAGCTGGCAAGGCTGAGCCTGAACGCAGGAGGAAGGGAGGGGCCGACGGGGCCGGGGCAGGACAGAACAGCAGGTTCTTGTCAAACACACAATTTAATTCTGAGGCTGTATCCCCCCGTGCCTGAGAGATTTTCGGCTTGCAATAGTGTCATTTACAGATGGATTTGCAGCGGCGAATTACAAGTTTGTAAGCAACAGCTTCTCTGACGCCTCGAAGAAAAAAAAAAAGCCTTATCCCTTTGCAAATTATAAATTCATAACTAACAGTGTTATCCAACTGAATGCAAAACAAATTCATTACCAGCTACATTATTCCACTGAATACCAAGTGAATGAACCGCACAGGGTTTTGTGCGGATTAGGGACACGGCAGGAGATGGGGCCAAAACTGCCCTCCCCCAGTTCCTCTTTTTTGTGTCCCTTCAGGCCCACCTCAAGCTAGCCCCAAATGGAGGCAGAACTGGCTGGATAAAAGGAGGCTGGAGGCTACGGTGGTGATGGTGATCTTCCAAAACACAGCCACCCTGCTGGTACGTGTGTGCATCTTTTGTGTGATTATTGAAATTGTCGTATGTGTTATCTTAAGATACCATGCTGTGAATGCCTAAGTCCTTGTGAGTTGCGGGAGACCCCCTGTAAAAGGGGGTCATTCCTGTTGTTAACCACACAGGAAGATGTGGGTCCTCTGAGCAGATATCAGACTGAGAAAACAGACCTAAGTTTAGACACAGGATTGGGAATTCCTTGTATCTCCCCAGAATGTTACTCTCGGGACCAGGTTCCAAGGTACTGAACATCTGGGTGGATGGTCCTGGGCGGGGGTGGGGGACGCGTCAAGACTGTGCCCACAATGTGCAGGCACTTTGGGGGTCTGTGGTGGGGGGTGTGGGCCATTCTTTTAAACTCAGGTGATCTGGTTCCGGACTCTCTGGTGTATTCCCAATGTGTGGTTCCTGAAATTTACATTTTTTTCATTAATGTTTATTTTAGAAAATCAGAAAATACAAATAAACAAAACTAAATCATGCGGGTACTATCCCATCATATACCCCACCAGAAACAACCACTTGGGGTGGATCAGACCTGAAATTGGGCCCCTTCTCCAAGTCCATTCTGAATGAATGGAAAACTTGGAAGCTGACGACATATTTGATGTGGGAGAGAAGAGGAAGTAGCCCATATGCAGCTATGCAAGCAGAGGCCAGGGACCCCCCCCCCCCCAAAAGTCTTCTATCCCCTCCCTCAAACGGCCAGGGAATTTTCCTGGTACACATGTCCCATCTCCTCCAGGCCAACTGCCCTATCTCTCTCCCTTCTCTGATCACTGTGTGTTTCTCTGCTATCCTCCTTAGGAGCCAAATGACTTCCTCTCCTTGTCTCATGCTGAGTGGTTTGCGACCATCATCTGATTAAACAGTTGACCAAGCTATTTTTTTTTTTTCTAAACAAAGACAGTTTCCTGTCCAAGAAGAATTTGGTGCCAACTGTGAAGATAAACTATTTTCACTCTGTTTCACGAACACGTTTATATTTTTTAGAACTAGGGGGCTATTCTACAAATGCTGATATCAAACCTGCTTTTGTTCACGAAGAATGCAGAGTTAGCATATTTTTACGTCCTGAGATAAATCTATATTTTCTGTTTTAATGGCTGCATATTAATCCATGTGAGTTTTTAAAAGCCATCTCTTTTTTTCTTTTTACATTTAGACTGTTTCCAGTTTTTGCTATTATAACACCCACACATCATCCTTGCACATTTATCTAATTATTTCCTTAGGTTGGGTTCTTAGAAGTAAAATTTCTGAGAATGCACTTTCCAAGGGCTTTTGTCGTGTCACTGAACGAGTCTTCAGAAAGTTTGTGCTGATTTCTACTCTCTGCAGCCGCTCATATTATGGCCCCCTTACTGTTAGTGTTCTAGCTATGTCTCAGTCATGCCCTGAGGTGCTACAGAAAGAGCCCCCATGCCCCACTTTGGTGACAACAATGGCAACCAGTGAGCAATTAGACCCAGGGAGCAAGAATGAGGGGCCATGTGACCCAGCTGCCCCTCCCTATATGGATTCTTCCATGGCCACCATGGAGGGATTTGAAATTGACTGACTGATCGAACCACTGATCATATGAAGGAAAACGTTACATCCCTCCAAATGGTGGTGATGATCACGAGTCCAGCCTAGTGCTGGTAATGATAAGTGGTCATGCAGTGAAGACATGGGTGGTGACAGATAATGGTGGAGGTGAGAGGGGGTGCGGCATTGTGAGGAGACGGTGCGGGGGCGTGGGGGAGCACTGATAGCTAGAAGGCAATCACGGTGGTGGCGATGGTGGCCGTGGTGATGGTGGTGGCAGGGAAGGGAGTCCAATGGTGGTGGCAGTGGTGGCCGTGGTAGTGGAGGGTTAGCGACATCCCTGCGGTGATGTGGGGTGTTGTGGAAATGGTACAAGTGATGATAAAAATGTAATATGGGATTACACAGACATCATAGGAGGGAGAGGTTGTCTCAGGCTTGGGGAACAGTGTGATTAAAAGAAGCAGCCTGAGTCTAGCGCCAAGAAAAGGGAGGCGATCTACTGGCCGACAGGACGGTTGGGGAGAAATTTCATGGCGGTGGGTGCTGGGGAGGGTCTTGAAAGTGGCAAGAGAAATTTGGGCTCCCGGAGGGCAGCCGAGAGACTTTGGGGATCCTGGGAGGAAGACGGGCCAGAGTTGACTTGTGTGCAGAACAGAGGTGGAGAGGAGGAGCTGAGCTGTCCTCTGAGGGGAGCAGTAGGTGCACTGGGCCCTCTCGAGTGCCAGCGAGCATCCACGGTCTGTTGGAGCATGCGGGAAGAAGGGCTAAAGGGTCTATGGCACTAACCCTGACCCCTGCCACTCCTGTGTCAGCCCCAACCAGCGATCTCCACTCTCACCTTTGGCCGAGGGGGAGAAATGTCTGGAACAGTAGTCTGGCTCCCCCTCTCTTCTCCCACAGCGGCCCCCACCACCACCTGGGTCTGATAGATGAGCATTTACTTGGTAGCGTTGCCTGGGAAGAGCCCGTTTGCACTTCTCCGGGTGTAGCATGGAGTCTGCTTTGACACATGTGCAAAGATGCGGGATTCTTTCTTTCTGGGCAAGGATGCCTGAAAATGTTCAGGGATACAGAAGGCTTGTGTCTGAGCAGCCAGCATCCTGGGTATCAAGGGGTTAATCCATCCCTGAGGATGGGGCGCAATCTCTCTCCCCTCACCCTGCATGCTGTCCTCCTCACTCTGACACGGAAGCCACCGGAGCCAAGCGGGTGCTCTCTTGGGGAGAGGGAGAAACACTTTTTCCCTCCCATTTTAATGATACTGGTGACCTCACAAGGTTTCCATGGTGACAAGACCAAGGAGCCAGGGGGACGTGGTGAATTAGGCCAGACAAACCCACCCCGTAGAATCTTCTTCCTGATACCGGGCTTCGGAAGTGGACTCTAATCTATGAGCTTGCAGAAGAGGGAAGGGTGGGGAGTGGGGCACAAAGGCAAAGCCTGCAAAAGAACTCTGTGCCCTCCTTCCCTTTCTGTGCTCCACCCTTTGTCCTCTGCCTAAAAAGGTCCCTTCCTGGAGGGCATGGTGCTGAGTGTGGCCTCTCACAGCCAGACCTGGACGGTTACCGAGCACTGATAGGAGGGCAGTTCTGATCCCCAGTGTAGGAAGCATTAACAGGGTAATTCTAGGCACCAAGGTAGATGAGGTGACTCAGGGAGGTGGGAAACAGAGCAGAGAAGTAGGTTTGCAAGGGGAGGAGATTAGCATCTGGTGAAGAATTGGGGGCTGCTGCCTAAAGCTCAGTTTTCTTTTCTTTTTTTTTTTAATTTTTTAATGTTTATGTATCTTTGAGAGGGAGAGAGACAGAGCTCCATCAGGGAAGGGGCAAAGAGAGAGGGAGACACAGAATCTGAAGCAGGCTCCAGGCTCTAGCTGACAGCACAGAGCCTGATGCAGGGCACGAACCCACAAACCATGAGGTCATAACCCGAGCCGAAATCAGATGCTCAACTGACTGAGTCACCTAAGGCACCCCTAAAGCTCAGTTTTCTAAGGAGCAGACAGGGGCCAGTGCCTTAGAATACAGCCTGTGGATGTGGAATCCAAGTGATCCAGGTGTAAATAACACCTATGCCCTGTGGTTGTGGATTTCACGGGACATCACAGTTAAAGCACCTAGCAGGTGCTTGATATATATTTGTTTCCTCTCGGCTGCCCTTTCCCTCCTCCCAACCATGGGGCCACCACAGCTTCCTGAGGGGTTTGAAGCACCACATTGCCTCTCATTAATTTCTTGTTTTCAAGCACTGAATAATTCAGTCTTTACCTAGTACAGTGACTAAAATGCCCCTATCTGTTGTCCTAGTGCCGAAAATTTCACCACGGAAGCTCCACTGCTTTGCACCGAACCTCCCTGTAAATGGCAACATGTCATCTGAGAGGAGACTGTCCTATCCTTGGACCCCGGACAGGGGCAGTAGTGCTGAGGGATGGGGACAGTGGTTTTTTTTAAAGTGTAGATGGAGTCTGTAAGTGAGGGCAAAAGAGAAAGAGAAAGCAGGCAAGAGAGTTTGCTACCCTGAAATGTTGGCCAGTAGTCATGCCTTTGGCTGTGGGATTTCTCCGAGGGCGAGTGATGGAAAACGCAGAGATTACCCAACATCCGAGAGGAGCCACACAGGGATATCATGCCATACTCACACCACGGAAAATGGAAGAGCAAACTACAAGCTTTACTTTCTGAGACTAGGTCCTAGAAGCCAGATGGCCTGTGCCAGACACACCAGCAGTTCTGCTGGGTGCCTCCAGGGGAATCATGCTACCTCAAGCAAGACAGGGCCCAGTTGCTAGGAGTCTGGAGGCAGGGAGCTGGGGAGTGAGCCCCTTGGCATCAGAGTGGAACTTGGAGGTTGGTTGGGTATGTCTCTTTGCCTTGACAGGTTCTCTTGGAAAGGCAGCTTTAATGAATCCTGAAGCACAATTTGCAATCAGCCCATCAAATGTTCAGAAACACTCTTTTAGCTAGAATCTCACTTGCTGGGAGTCAGTGGCCTGTAGTGGGTATAGATTCTGCATCAGTGTCTGCAGCCCTCTACCCCGTATCCGGTGCAGCCTGGATCCCCCGGTGGGCGAGTCCTGCCCCTCGGTGAGTCCAGGTTCACCGAACCGTTGGGAACTACCTGGGTCTCACTGTGCCAAGCTGCCGTCTGCCAGGGCCGCGGGAATCGGGCCCAAAGGCCTGGGGTCTTCTGCTAACAGGGCAGCTTCCGGCCCAAGCCCACCAGTTGCGAGCCCTGGCGGATGCTCCGGGACACCCTCCTCTGCCTCCTTTCTCTGCTCTCTCCATCTCCGCCCTGTGTCCCATCTCCCTTTGTCCCACCCAGGTCCCTGGTGCTTGGAGCTTATTCTTGAACTTTGAGTGCCCTTGGGCTGATGTATCGCTCCATTTGCTCACGCTCAAGGAATCACTGAAGAATTCGTGGGGTGGAGTGGGGGGGCAGGGCAGTGGGGGGAGGGTGTTGCATGGGTGAAATAGGTGAAGGGGATTAAGAGTACACTTGTCTTGATTAGCACTGAGTAATATGTAGAACCGTTGAATGGCTGTATGGTACACGTGAAATGAAGATAACACTGCATGTTAACTGCACAAGAATTGAAAAACAAAAACAAAACCCAAAACCTCATGTTGGGGATTTTGTTTTCTTTTCCCTTTTCCATTTTCTAACTGGATTTTGCTAGCGTATTTATTGATACTGGCCATCTTCCTGACCTCTTTCATAGTCTCTTACTGGTTTTTCAGTCTGTCCTCTGGAGTGTTCTGGATAAACAATCATATCATGGACAAATAAGGATAGCAGTTTCTCCTTCCTGAATGTTATGCTTCTTTTTATTTGTATTTTTAACGTACTCTTGCGTTGGCTAGAACTTCTAGAACGATGCAAACTAATTGTGGCAGCAGCAGGCATTCTTGTGCCACTCCGGCTTAAATATGAATACCTCTCGCTGGTGTTTTATTGCCAAGAATGTTGTTGACGTTAGGTTGAGGACAGATGTTTTTCATCACGTCAAGGAAATGTTCTTTTGTTTTTATTTCACGAAAGAGTTTTCACAGGATGGATGTTCAGCTCTGTCAAATGTGTTTGGGGTTTCTGTTAAGATCGTCAGGTAACTTTTCCCTTTCTGGTAAGTGACATGATTAATTACATGGACTGATTTCCTGATATGTGATCATTTTCACCCCGCTGCATTTCTAACATGGCTATCTGTGGAATAGGGGCGGAGATCTGTTGCCCAAGAGGAGTCTGGGCTGAATAGCAGCTCTATACGCTGCTCTGAGTCCCAGGGCTGTGAGCAAGCTTTGCCCCCGCCCCCGCCCCCTAATCCAGGACATAATCTCACGCAGGCCCCTGGGATGTCTAGGGGCTTGAGCCACAGCTCTGGAGATCTGGGGTGTCAGCTGATCGCAGAGTGATCTTTGAAAGGCCAGGCAGATCAAATGACTCCCTTCAGTGGCTCCCCATTGCCTTCAGCAGAAAATCCAAGCTTCTAGGCACATTGCCCGGGCCTCTTGCAACTGGCCTTTGTCCAACGCCACCCCCCTGCCCGCCATCTTTTCCACCTTCTGCCCTCTAACTGTGTGGAAATCTTGGCAGGTGGCAAACCTGTCACCTTCTGTGCCTCTGGGCCCTCTCACACACTGTTCCCTTTGCGTGGAATGTCCTTCCCCAGGGAGGGCTCATCAGTCCCTGGTCCAGGGAGCCTTCCTGACCCAGCCTGCTGGGTGCCACAGCCGATGAGTTCACTACGTCTTTTGTACTTTCCAGGCAGAAGGTAGTTCTGTGTGTACCTTTATCTCCAGGAGCCCCAGCAAGGGTCCCTCTCCCAGCCCGGCGCCTGCCCTACAACAAGTGTTGCTCTGCCAGCCCCACATCAGACACACTCTGAACACATCCATGAACACAGTCAAGTGTTCATACTCATGAGTGCACCCTGCTTGAGCCCCCACCCCACCTGTGACCCCCAGGGCTCACTGTCCTCACTCCAACAGCTAAGTGTGTACAGAGGCTCACGGGCGGCTACAGCTCCCTGGAGCCTCTTTAAAAAATGCAGTCGGCCTTGCTTCCTCTTCATAAACAACGACTTAGCACAGCATTGGGCCCCATGGGACAGTATTCCCCCCAAAGCTGCTGCCATTGGAGACGCGGGAGGGGAGGCCAAGTGGGCCCAGGAGGGACCAGATGACTGAGGATCCATGGGAGGGAGCAAGCAGGAGGGGCTTTGATGGGCTGTGTCCCCCTGGGTTTCCTGCACAGCTCAGACGCCAGCACCTTAGCCGGGCCTCGGCAACAGCTCTGCCTGGTCTTTTCCATTGGGTCTCAGGCTCTCCCCCGGCCCCCCCGGGGTGTCCTCAGCCCCTCCGGAAGAGGATTCATTTTCAACTCCCTGCCTTCCTCCAGTCACCAGGTGACCTCTGGGAACAAGCTGATGTCAAATGGAAGGCTACTAAGCCTGGGGTCGGGTAGGGGTAGCTCACATCTACCCCTCTCTTTTGTCCCCCTGTCTACGCCCTTCCCCCAACCCCAGCAATCCTAAATTACACAACACATTCCTGGATAAGGATCTAATGAGAGATCAAGTGACATGGCCTAAAGGGCATTGGGGTCAGGTTGTGGAGTCAGGCAGACCTGGCTTCAAATTCCAGCTTCACCTCTTGCTAGCTGTGTGATCTTGGGCACATTGCTTAACCTCTCTGAGCCTCAATTTCTTTATCTGTGGAACAATGCCCACCTACAGAGCCGTTGTGAGGATTAAGTGAAATGACTGACTGACTGTAAAGCACTCAGCACCATGTCTGACATATAATAGGAAGTCAACTAAGGGCAGCTGATGTTATAAATTACAGGTCGGAGCAGGCTGGACACAGCTTCACCTCACACAGCCTTGTCTCCTATTAGTGGGTGGAGAAACTGAGACCCAGAGAGAGCAGGACATCAAGCTGCCGAAACACTCAGCCGGGGCTTGTGTCTGTTGAGGAGACTTTCGCCATAATTTCGATCCCAAAGGCCTCGCCACCCGCAGTCTTGGATCTTGGGCTCTGCCCTACAAACATCCTGGCAGTCCTGTTTATTCAATAAACCTTTGCATTGTGCTTGCTAAGTACCCAGCAGAGTTAGAGGCCCTTTATGTATATTAACTTTCTCCTATTTTTATCCCCATTTTACAGATGAGGGAACTGACCAGTTCGCACTTGCCCAAGGTCGCCCCGCCCTCCGGTGACACAGCCACCTTCTGTCAGCCGGGACACTCCATCGACCAGGCTCCCACCCTCAGGCGAGCACAGACCAGGCTCCGGAGTGGGATCAGGAAGGACACCGGAGACATCTGAACCTGTCTTGTCCCACATTCAAAGCTGGGGTGGAGGAGGCATCCTTGGGGGCTTGAGCCTGTGACTGAGCATGATGGGGACATCAGCTTCGCCCTCCAAATGCCCATCACCGGATGCCACATCTCGGGCCACAGCAGGTATTTCCCTGGAGAGAGGACAGTGAAAACTTGGAAGAGGAGAGCTCTTTATTATTCAGAATAACCACACTATTTAATTTACTATTAATAATAGCTCTTGAGTCAACCTTCTCCTGAAGAGAAATGAGAACTGAAAGAATGGCCCTGTCTTCCCTCCCCCCTCCCCTCTCCCTCCCCGCCTGCCTCCCTTCCTTAGAATACTGGGAACTCAGTCACGAACGATTGTGTTGTGCCATTTGGGGGTTTGCAGTGGGAGGACTGAGGCCCAGCGGTGAACCTCTTACCTTCCTCCCCGAACAGCCCTGCTCTGCTGGTCCTCTGTGGGGACCATGGAGGGGTCGTGGGGCCGTGGAGGCCACCATCCCTCTGCTGTCAGAATTCTGGAGGGAGAGTATGGCTTCTGTCCTCTTAGACTGAGCCAAGGGAAGAGGCCAGGGGGCCGTGTTGCAGCTGAAGCAAAGGCAAATGTGGACCCAGCAATCCTTGTCTTAGCGCTGCTGGGGGCCATATGGGCCATAGGTTGGGATGAGGGATCAGTGATGCCAGGATCCCTTCAGGGCCCCATCCTCTGCCCTCTGCATCCAGTAGAGGTGCAGTGTCAGAAGGAGCACACCCGCAGAGGAGCAGAGCCAGGGAGGAGACCAGAACCCGTGCCAGAGGAGTATGTGACTTGGAGTTCAGAAGACCCAGGGGGACCTGAGAACTGCCTTCAAGGAAGCAGAGGGATTTGTTTTCTCGACTGTAAGTCTCCACTGAGGGCTACTCTGCCAGGTGCTGGGAGTGTATGGCCCCAGTCCCTGTGGGGGTCCCAGAGTGGCAGAGGCGGTGGGCAGGAACATGTTATGTTTATAACTAATGCTGCTGCAGGAAGTGCTTTAGGGACGGGGCCACGTCGTCCTGACGGGAGTTGTAGGAAACAATCAATTGGCCTGATTCGGAGCTAGGGGGTTTGCTGGCTCCCTGAGGCAAGGATGCAAAGACTCCTCTGGAGTTGAGTTTGACCCTTCGGTGTTTATTCAAGATGGCACCTGGGCTCCTGGGCACCCATTGTCCTTGACTCTGCTTCCTGAATTAGGGCCCCTGTGTGGCCTGGGCGGGGGACGAGTGGCCCACTGGGCTGACCTCCCAGAAGGCAGGGGTTGCGTTTTCCCTTTCTTCTAACTGCCCGACTACCCAGAGCTAGAAGACCATGGTTGCCCATGGGTTGTGGGTTGAAGGTCCTGGGCAGTACACCAGCATTCTGTCCCCCTTCCTTGAGAGATAGATAGCCGTCAGCTTCCTCTCCTCTCCCGTCCCCCTCTTCATGTGGGCTGAGTCCTAGACATCTTTAGGTGATTGAAGACTGCTTTGTAACACTGCCACGGGGTGGATTCAGACTTGTTGATGTGATACTTGAGCTTTCTTAGTCTGCCAGAGCTGAGTTCCACGTACCTGCACACACACACACACACACACACACACACACTCAACACGCATACATGCCGGCTCACATTGTGAGGGCCCCACTCTTTATTCAAGCAGCGGTCTCGGGTGTCTGAATGGATGCTTGAAGACTCCCTCTTTGCAATTAACACGCTGCTGCAGTATTATTAGCCTCTGATAGGCAGGTCTGCCTTTGCCAGAGACTATAAATATGTGGGGCCAATGACTCAGCAAATCTGTTGCTATTTTTCTTGCAGATCCGTGTGGATCTGTCTGTGTACACGATGGCCCCCCTCTCCCAGCAGCTCCCATAGCTTGTATCCATGGAAACGCAATCCTCCCAACTACAGTACTCTGGCTGACAAACACCGGGAGTCTCCCCAGCCCCCTACCCACTTTGGAGAGGGACGTGGACCTGGAGAGCTCCCGGTGAGCAAGAGGGTGGCCCCGATGGAGGAGGTGCCACTTTCTCAGTTGCTTTGAAGGTCTAGGCAAGGCTGGCCTCTAACCGCCCCACCCCCGCAACTGGTCTGTGGTCGCGGCTCTGTCACCTGTTCAAGGCAAGTGGCCTGGTGAGGGAGCCCTTCCTGAGGCCTGGGCCCTCATGGGAGGGAGATTGGCAGGGCAGTTCCTGAGAGCCGTGGGTGGTGTGGCAGGCCTGCTGCCCTTGGCAGTGGCGGGCGGGGGGGGGGGCACCAGCCACTGGGAGAGGGAGACTGGGAAGAAGGGGAAGGGGCAGTGACTATGAGAGGGGGAAGCAGATCATATTTGGTATAAAACCTTGGGGCATGGGGTTCTGTCTCTTGACCTTGACTTGGTCAAGCAAAACTTGTGGGATGGATGAAAGAGCATGAGCTCTGGAAGTCCTTCCTCCTTCCTTTCCTTCCACAAATATTTACATTTTCTTACTCCGTGCCAGGCCCTGTGCTGGGCATGGGGGTGCAGAGATGAATCGAAACTAGAGCCTTGTCCTTGAGGACTACGGTCGGGGAGGAGCAGACGGACTCAACATCAGATCAGGGAGCTCAGGTGTTCTGCAGGTCAAGAGAGAGCAGCGGGCCACAGCAGAGTGGGCAGAGCCAGCTGCGGGGCCAGGAGAGGCTTCCTCGGGGAGCCGCAGTTCACAGAACATGCCAGGAGGATGAGGCAGGGTGCTTAGGAGGCAGAGTGGGCATCCCACGTAGATGGTAGCCCCGGAGAGCCGGTTGGTGAGACACACACAGAGCTCTAACTCTGGCTCCTGTTCATGGTATTCCCTTGAAGAGGTGACCTAAGCTTTCTGTCCTGTGAAATGGGAAACCACAGTACCTGCCTCACAGGGCCCAGTGAGAATTAATGCAAGTATCTGGCCCCAACCATAGCAAATGTTTATCACACTACTCTGTGCCAGAACCATCTGTGTGGCAGTTACTTTCTTCCTTTTGGGGCCCGTTTACTATGTCAAATGAGGAGGCTGGGCCAGACGACATCTAGAGGTCCAGAAGCCCTTGATTTTCCCTGTCCTCAGTTTCCCCATTTTCCAAATAGGGAGAAGAGAGTTCCAATAAGTTTCGGAAGTGAAGGAATGGATCGTGGAATTATTCAAAGAACATTAGCACATATTTATTAAGCTCAGCTTGCTTTTCCTGCTTAGGGAAAACAGAGCCAGGCTGATGTCATAACTGCCACCGCCATAGGATACAGAGGAGCAGGAGACCTGGCCCTACCCCGAGAACATCCGCTATGGCTGGAGAAGTGGGGAGGCCTAGAGACCCTGGAATCTGAGGACCCTGGTCCTCTAAGGACCATTTGGCCCACCTCTGGCCTCCAGATCTTTGTTCTCAAAGCCCCAGGGAGGCTGGGGAGCATAAACAGTTGAAAACCCTCTTTGTTGGCTCCAGCAAAGTCACACTGACCCTAGGAGGTAACTACGGTTATTAGAGAGTTTAGGGACTGGTCACAGGTCACCCAGATACAGGTGGCAGAGCTGGGGTATCAACCCGGGTCAGCATCATCCTACCACCCACGTTCTCTCTATGGCTCTGCACCCCACCCTCTGGGACTCTGGTAAACCTCCTCAAATCCTTCAGGAAATAGAGAAGCTAAAAATAGCACGTGGGATTGTGAAGTGAAGAAAGCAAGTTGCCAAACAATACATACAGGATGATTGCAGTCATGTAAAAAAACAACCTGGTTCTGATATGTGTGTATGCATAGAAATGTATATGAGCCTAAATGATCCGGAAGTAGATCCTAAATGTATATGAGCCTAAATGATCCAGAAGTAGATCCGGAAGGGGATCTGTCCTGTTGTTTGAACAGGGCTCATCTCTGGGTAGAGGAGTGGTGTGAAGGGGGGTGGAGGGGGCATGTTCCCTTACGATATGATGTGCTTCTGAATTGGTCGACTTTATCACGATGAGAATGTATTCATGTCTTACTTGTGCCATAAAAACGTCGCATCCATGAGGGCGACCCATCTCCCCATGTCCTGGGCAGTACATGTGAGGGCTGGGGCAGGCGGGACCTGGGGTGGGGGAAGGCCCTGGTTTGCGAGGGTGAGTCTACCATGGGCCCAGGTGGGCTGGTTCACGGGAACTTTTTAGACGGACGTGGCAGTGGTCTTCTGGGAGAATCAGTGTGCCTAATCTGTTTTTCAACAACCAAGAGAGCAGCTCATCTACCCATTTTCTAGGTAGGGACCCTTAAGTCCATTGACAGCTTAGCTCAAGGTCAGAGAGCCCTACTGCTGTGGTCTGCTTGGTTAGTGCCTGCCTAATTAGTAACGGTCAGAGAATCACAAGCTTTATCTTCAGATGGGCCTGGCTTTGACTTTATGCAGTGTCATAGATTCTCTGAGCCTCAGCTTTCCTACCTGTAAAATGAGATGGATCCACCTACCCCGAAGCATTTTTGTGAGGGTTGAATGAGGTCAAGTTTGACGGCAGCCCCGTTCACGGTCGCTCCCCAGTGATCTTCTCCTTTCTTTGTCTAAGGGATGCTGTTCTGGACTCAGCGTGGGGCAAGTAAGACATAGGCCATGGCTTCAGTCCTGGCTTGGCCTTATAGAAACAATTACCATTCACTGAGCACGTGCTAGGTAGGTGCCAGGGATCATGCCAAGGGCTATGCATACAACTCCCTTAACCCTAATTGTTAATCTTAATTCTCCTCCCTACCTCTGAGATAGGTGCTACCTGTTATTGTCCCCACTTGACAGATGTGGGGGTTGAGATGTCAAGGTTATGCCAAACTTGTAAAAGGACTCAGAAAGAAATCCACCTTTTCCTATTACCGAGAAGGCTGTGTGATAAGGTATATCTATTTTTCTTAAATGTTAGGTAGAGTTCACCAGCAAAATCATCTGGGCCTGGAGGTTTGTGAGAAGAGTTTTGATTACAAATTCAAGTTTTGGGGGAGTTTTGGGAGCATCCCTACTTTCTATTTCTTCTTGTGTCAGTTTTGGTATCTTTGCAGATGTTGTAAATGTAAGAAGATAGTAACAATTCCTGCCAGACAGGGTTATTTGGCAATGACAGAGCTTACTTACTTGTGTGTTGTAACAGAGTATACCCACTCTAGGCTTGGGACACAGGTCTCGGAACACTGCATTTGGCATCCTGCTGTCCCCTGTCCTCCATCAAAGCAGGAGGGCCAGGTTGGGCACCTCCCCATTGGGTGTACGGCTTGAGCTTTTCTCAAATGCCAGAGAGAGTTGGGCCAGGGCAGGAAGGCCCCAAAAGGTTGGCACCTGAGACCAGAGGGGCTGCCCGAGGCCGAGACAGCCTGGAGGGCCAGTGGAGCACTGGGGACCTCTACGTCAATGGGCCCCACCGCTCTGGTTTTGAAATGCTGAGTGCCCAACTGGCACTTGGGTTGTGCTTATTGAGGGAGGGAAAGGGAACAAGGGAATGAGGGCAGGGGAAGTGCAGAAGAAAGATTTATTGGTGCAGAAGAAGAAGTGGGGTAAGTCCCTACTGATGAGGGGACCCATCAGTGGGCCCTTAAGGGGCTTCCCTCTCCAGTAAGCCTTCAAGACTAGATGGGTGCAACCAGAGGGGATGTCTCCTGCCCCTGACCCCTCTAGGATCCCCAGCTTCCAAATCTGAGTCCTGGAGTGGGTGATTATAATCATCAGCTCTGCAAAGTACCCCCATGACCGGCCCTCCAGCTCCAGAGTCTAGGCAATGGGGGGGTCTGCCCCATACTCACCTTGACTCTCCTTCCTCACCAGATAGCAGGGCTGAATGGGGGTGAGGGCAGAATGGCCACAAAGAATCTACTTTGCTGTGTTGGCTCCAGGCTTGAATCTCCTCCCTGCTCTGTGAAGCTAGGCCCATGCTGGAAGAACCCACCTGAGTCCAGCCTTTGGGGATTGCTCCCAGGGATCCCTATGCAAGGATGCCCTAAGCCCTGTGACAGATTGACACAGCAGAGCTGCTCCATGTGGCATTGGGATCTTTCAGAGAGCTCCACATCCTTGGAACAAATGAATGAGCAAATTAACAATGGCTCGCTGAATGATGAACACCTACTGCATGTACCAGCACATTGAGATAAAAAGACACCTAGTCTGATGAGGGAGGCTAACACACCCATGCCACATTCTACCTTTGGGTGATAAATGCAGTGCTAAGAGGGGCCCAGGGTATTGTGGGGGCACAAAGGAGAAATGTCTAACCCACATTGCAGGGAGGATGGCTTCAGGGAACGGGGCAGCAGTTATTTCTTGGAAGAGATGGCGAAGAATAAACGGGAGGCTGCAAGGAGGCTGGCGGAGCTGGGAGAGAGAGCAGGGAATAAGAGGTGTGCGGGCACCATACAGGGGGGTGAGTCCTGACCTTAGTCTGTTAGTGAAGTTACCGATGGTCAACACTCAGCCTTTTTTCCAGGGCACTTCCTGCTCCCAGAGGGTCTTGGACTCACAGTGCATTGGAGGTTCAGTGACCCGACCTCCCTTGCAAGTACCAAGGTCAGGGGAAAGAGATCTTTTTTTTTTTTTTTTTAATTTCTTAGAGAGAGAGAGAGAGAGAGAGAGAGAATGTACATGTGAGCAGGGGAGGGGGCAGAGGGAAAGAGGGAGAGAATCTTAAGCAGGCTCCACATTCAGTGCGGAGCCCGATGCGGGACTCAATCTCGTGACTGTGAGATCATGACCTGAGCTGAAATCAAGAGTGAGACGCTTAACTGACTGAGTCACCCAGTCACCCCGAGAGATCCTTTTCTGCATAGGCTCACCATTTCTAACTGGGGCAGGGTGGTATAACAATTAAGGATGCATATGGCTATACAAGATAACCTAAAAAACACTGTCCTAAGACACAAAGGGGGCGGGAAGGTATTTGTTCAATACAGCAAGCAGTTCAGGAGTGGGCAGTCCATGGCTTGTGTGGAAGCTCTGGGCCCCAGGCTCCCCTCTGCCAACTTTAGTGTGAAAGTCTTTGTCTTCATGTTCGTTGCCTCATAATAGCAGGATGGCTGCAGCAGCTCCAGACCTCTGTCTACATTCCAGGCAGAAAGGAGATGGAAAGGCTAAAAGGAATGCCAGTTCTGCACCTTTAAAAAAGAGCACCCGGAAACCTCACCCAGGACTTTACTTGCATCTCCTTAACCAGAAGTGGGTCACATGGCCATCTCTACACCAGTCACTGAAGGTGGCTGGGGAGAGAGGGGTTATGAAGGGGCTTGGGTCAACCAGCCAGCAGTGTCAGCTCCCCTACCCAACCTCAGATGGAGGGCAGCTCCACTCTGGGTCCGGTGAGACACCTCCAGGGCTGGGCATCAGAAAGCCTGTGTGACCTTGGGCAAGTCAGTAAACCTCTCTGGGCCTTTAGTGACACCTTGTGGCAGCATCTGCTTGAAACCACGGTGCTTGGATGAAAAAAAGAAAAAGAAAACAAACCTGTATTTCCCGCCCCGGTGTCCCTTCTACCACCCCCGGGCCTGTCTCACCGCAGAGCAGAAGGGCAGGCTTCCAGAACCTTTGATGCAGCCCTTCCCCGTCCCCTGTCCTGCCAGTCTGCCAGTCATGTGATTTAGCCACACCAAAGTGAGCCGGCTTCCCCAGGGAAGTGGTCACAGCTCAGTCCTCAGGACAGCTCAGTCCTCCAGTCCCAGGGCTCTGACCTGTGTGGTACTTACATCAGTTCTGGGAGCAGGATGTGAGAAAACCTCCCCATCTTCCAGAAAGAGAGAGTCCATAGCTGAGTGAGGTTACTGCCTGGGTTACCAGCCTCAGCCTCCCATGCTCTGCCCCTTCTCTGATGGGCATAGGGTCTCGCCTAGAAGTAGTCAGTTTCCTTGGTGTGCATGTGTGTGTGTGCACACGTGTGTGCGTGTGCATGCACGTGTGCGTGTGTGCGCACGTTCAACCCAAACGCCAGCTGTGAGGCAGGGCCCTGGTGTGTTTGGCTTTTGAGATCTGTGCCCATCCCGGGTGGTTGTCAGTGCTCAACGTTCCCGGCTTCCCTTCCTGCCCCACGAGACCCGTGCCCTCTGCTCTGATCCCCACCATCCAAACCTGCCCCTCCCCAGAGGTGTGCTGGTTAGGAGGGATCCAATAAAACCGCTGCTGGAGGCAGCTGTTCCTGACTAATAAGGGTGCCCAGAGGGGACTGACAGGTTGAGAAGGGCCTTCCAGGCCCACAGCCAAGCGCTAATGGTGGAATTTAAAACCAGGTCTCCGTGGCCCAAAACATTTTCTCTTCCGGCCTGCCAGCCTGACCCACTGGCACAAGGAGGCAGTTTTGGGCAGGAGGGAAAAGCTGTCCTGAGCTGGCCACACTCCCACCCAAGTCACCTGAGGATTGTAGGAAGGGGGCCTGGGGCTGGGCAGCTGGTAGATCGGGCTTCGGGGACTTGGGTTTGGGGCTCTGCAATGTCTGGCCCAGCTCATATCATCAGGAAGATTAAGGGTAATTGAGTAACTGCTCTGGGCTAAGATGCTTACTACTTGCAAGTTGGAGGTTGGCCTGACACCCTCCTATCAAATGTGCTCATTTCCAGGCTTTGAGAGCCCCTCAGAAGGCAGGGAACCCGTCCAGGCCCTCCTTTGGCTGGAAGAAACCGGTGGCAACCTTGAGCAGATATGTTCTGACACACACATTATGTCCCTTAACGCTCTCCAGCCCACGAAGTAGGCATCGTCATTATCCCATTTCAGAGATGAGGAAACTGAGGCTCAAAGAGGTGTGGCTGATTCCTACTGTACCATGTCTCGTGTCAGGGTAGCTTGCTGCCTGGGGCCAGGTGGCACAGACAATGGCATAGCCAAAGGTGTGGCACCAGCCTCTACATTATCCCCGGCCCGATCCCCTCAGGCCGAGCTCTAAGAACCATCTCCCCTGTTTGGAGGTCAGGGACCAGAACAGGCTCCTGACATTGCTGTACCCTGCCCCCCTCCACCCCATGACACTGTTCCCATGGCCTGTTCTTGGTACTTGCTGCTCCTCAACATTCAGTGGCTCCCCATCACCTCCAGGACCTGCTGTCACCCTCCCCTTTGCCCACCCTCCTCAGGACCAGGGACAACACGGCTCCACTTTTGGCCATCGGGATGCCCTGGAGAGCTGGACTTCCCCCCCCTCAGCTTCCTGAGCACTAATGGGGACCTTCAAACCGGCCTCCTGAATGCGTGTCGTGGGGGTGGGGGCACAGCCCGGGCTGGGAGCCTACCCCCTCCCTGGGCTTTGGAGAGCACTCATTATTAGCCTTCCATGTGAGCTAGGCCTTGGGGGGAAGCCAGCCTTTAGCCTTGGGTGGGAGGAAGCCTTAATTACCTTCTCCAGAAGAGGGAGAGGATAATGAGGCGCAGATGAAAATCCTGGCAAGGCCACTCCTGCCCAGGGCCCCCTCCCCACCCAGCCCCCAGCCTGCCCCCACCCCTACCTCAGCCTCTCTGGGCTCAGATGAAGACCTTGTTCCCTGGTCTACAGTGGGGCTTGGGCAGCCATGGCTCTCACGGGATGCCAGACCACAGGGACTGCCCTGTGCCTGGACCCCCCCTCCCCATTAGCACTTCTTGTTGGTGTCACCCCTAGTACTCCTACCCAATATGGAAGGAGTGGTCAGGATCTCCTAGACCACACTGGGATCCTGGGACCCCTTGGATGAGGAAGTGACAAAGTCAGATATGGGAGCTTCTGGTTTGTATGATGGAATCCTGATGGAAGGGAATCAAGTCATAGCTTTCACAGAGAAGAGTCAGTTGGGGGGTCACGGGCTGGCCTCCCACGGCTCCTGGCAGGGGCCTGCCACCTTCTTCTGTTCATTGGCCCTAGCCAGCCCTCATCATGTGCTCTTGGCTCTCAGCAGGCAGGGAGGAGGGGAAAGGGAGGTGGTAAGGAGGAGGCGTCAGGAGTGTCTGAGCAAGAACACAGAGGAGAGAGAGAAGCTGGGCAGACAGATAAAGAACATCCTTACCGGGCAGACCCAGTACCCAGTACCCAGGATTCTTTCTTGTGGATGGCACTCAACACTGTACCGTGAGCTGGGGACACTCCTCTGCCCTTCCCCTGGAAACGTCCTCAAACTCAGCCCTGTGTAGAGACCCCAACTATGGGCTCCGAGCCCCAGTGCTGCATACAAGGCTCAGAAGGCGTCTCTTAGCCTGATGCCAGCTGGTCCTCCCTGGCAGCTGGCACCTCCAGGACAGGATCAGTGGAGAGGGGCCTGAGGGATCGCCTGGAATAGTGCCCACCCCTATTCTGATGCCTGACGTCCCCATGCCCACTTAGTGCTACTGCTTTTCAGAGAGGCAGCCTGAGGAGGGGGGGGCGCTGGGGGCGTGCCACTTGGGTCCCTTTTGCCGCTGACTAGTTTTGTGATCCTGGGCAAGTCACTTTACTCCTCTAAGCCTCAGTCGTCTCATCTGTGAAATGGGGATTGTAACAGTACAGGGTTGTCATGAGGTTTAAAATAAAACCGTGTAGGTAACCAGCTTAGCATAATGCCTTGCGTGGGGCAAATGCTACCTCGTGTCTGCTATTAGTATGGTTGTGGTGGTGAATCCCCTTGGGCAGTGTTTCTCAACTTCGAAGAATTCCAGCCTCCCTTGTGGTAAACATAGAGACCTCAAACTCCTCCCTTTAATGGTACAGGATTAAAATGGCAAAGAAATAAAAGTTCGAGGCCAAAAACAAATCAAAGTGCTTATTATATGGAATATGTTTTTTCAAGTGAAAGAACACCGCCCCCCCCCCCACAAATGAGGTTCACTATGGGGGGTGGGAGGTAAGAATAGTTTGGGCTGGATTTGTGGGGCCCTCGGGCCAACCAGAGAGAGACCTGGCAAAGGCCTGGGAAGGGAGGACAGCAGAGGCCCTGGAGCCCAGGGCCGCTCCCTTCTGGAAGGTGCCTCTCTCCCCTTCCTCTCAGTGGCCTCTGGATCCCAGCCTGGCCTCCCAGCTCTGACAGCACTGACTTTGAGGCTACAGAGGGAGCTCTTTGGAATACAAATACCTCTGGACCCTCCTGATCCCAGCTGGTGCCCCATTCTCATGTTAATACAGAGAGTTTGCCAGTAGCTCCTAGAAGAATTCGCCGCTGTAGGAAATCCACCCCAAGCCTTCCTCCTGGTGACCGGGACAGTGTCTCTGGGATCCTTTCCAGCCTGGCCTCCTGGTACCCAGCACTGGGTTCCGGCCCCACACCCAGCAGTCCTGGTAAGTTCCCTGGTGGGCTGGGTGGAGTCCACAGCTCCTGTCGTCCATTGAGCTGGCCGGTAGCCCCTTCCCAATCTCCCCATGCAAGTAACAATCCGCTTGACCATGACACTCGCCTCACCTCACCCTGCTTGTGCCAAAGTTGCTTCACGCACCTCAGTTCGCTCCTGTAACGCTCACCGAGCAGCCCGTGGGAACGAGGCTCACAGAGGAAGGCTCTTTGCCCCCGACTCTGTAGCCGTAGCTTCAGGATCCAAATCCAGGGTGTGCACCCCAGGACTCCAGCTCCTAGACCTTTTGGCTCCACACTAGGTTCACGGGCTGGTGGCATTAGACACCCGGTGAGACACAAGGTGGCACCGGGGAGGCCTGGTAACTAGGTGAGGGAGGTGGGATCTGACATAGGCCAAGATGGAGGCCCTGGGAGGTTGAGGCATAGGCAGGACCCAGGTGTCTGAAAGGGGCCCAGGGAGGGTGGCTCAGGTCCTGAAGGCCCAACCCAGGTCATGCTGGGGGGGAGGGGCAGGCGGAGCTGGGCAGGAGCTCTTAAAGGAGCTGACATGGATTTTAGTAAGGTGCTCTGCTAACAACGGCCTACCGGGTGTGCCGTGGGCAGGCCCCAGACCTGGACAACCTTCGCCTACTTCTCAGCTTGGTGAACTCTTACTCATCCTTCAACGCCCAATTCAGATAGCGCCTCCCCTGCGAAGCCCCCCTGACTCCTCCAAGCTCACTCCCTCCTCTATGCTCCCACTTCCCACGCCCTGTCTTGGAAGTGTCCCTCCTCAAGCACACCCCTTGTCCCATGCCAGGAGAGCCCACTTGGCCCGTGAACAAACGCAAGCCAAAAGCGCAGGGGAACTAACACCCCGTGACAATCCTCAGCCGATGGGGAATGGGAACCTGTGGGTAATGGCTCCAGTCCCCGCTTTTCAGGTGGACGGTTCTGGAGAGGATCCTTGGGCTCCTCAGGGGTCAAGGCGGGATGGAGCCATACTCTCCACCAGAGAGACCTTGAGGGCATTCTGTATGCTGGCTGGTCCCCTCTCCCTGCTTGCTGTCCTACACCATCAAACTTTCTGCTCTCGAGTCCTGGTCTCAGGTTCTGTTTTGGAGAAAACGTTTATCAAGACAATGAGCTACGCAGAAGAAATTTCTTGACTGAAGACTCCTTCTCTCACCGGCTCTGACCCTGATTCTTGGGGCTTCTTGTCCGACAAAACCCTATCTTAACTTCCAAGGGGTCTCTGGGGTGTGTGCGAGGCTCCGTGGAGGAGAGTTATTCAGGGAATTATTTCCTGAAATTAAACTCCACGGTCCCTGAGGGAAGGAGTGAATGGGGCCCAGTGATGCCGGGGTGGGGTGGGAAGTTGTTGGGGGTTTGATGGGAAAGCCATTGTGCTTTAATTGTATTGTGCACATTAAACCAACAACTACAAGAGCAAAGGAGGCAGAGTGGAGAAACGGCTGGAATTAGCCGGCAGGCAAGAGGGGGTGGGTCTGAGGGTTCAAGGGGGATAAAGGATTGGGGTTTAGGGATCCCTTGGCCAGGCAAGGACACCCCACCCCGCCTCTTACCAATTGGAGTGTAGAGAAGCTAGTAGGCCGAGGGTAAGGACTGGAAGTCTGCTGAATTGACCTCCTAAGGCCAGGCTTTGTCCCAGGTGCTTTGTTGGATCCCACTCACTTACAAGCTGCTTTATATGCATCACCAGATGTAACTCACACAGCAAGCCTGTGAGGTGAGCACTTTTGCTGTTCTAATTTCCCATGAGAGAATGGCACAGAGAGGCAAGTAACTTGCCCAAGGTCACACAGAGCTTTAACAACCCCATCCACTCCAGGTGGGAGATGAGCCTGATCTCGATAGTGGGAGGGGAATTGGGGCCAGACCCATGGTGAGGGACAGAGAAGCTGTTTTGGAGAAGCCCTGGGTCCTCGATGCCTGTGGGTGGGGGCTAGAGAGCTCTGAGAGGATCCAAGGCATCAGGAAGGCTTCCTGGGAGGTATGGAGGGAACTTGATGACTACTTTCCCTCTCTGGACCCAAGATACCTCATCTGGAAAACAGGCTGTGGTATCCCTGCTCCACTCCCTCCTTCTAGAGGTCCCTGGGAGGGAGTTCCATGCTGCAGGGTGGCGGGGGGGGGGGCATCTGAGGGTGTGCTGGAGGGTGATTAAGTCAGATTCTCTCTGGGAAGGCTCAGGCTAGCAGGAAGCCGGAGAGGAAAAGGTGACTCTCTGTGGGAGCCCAGGAGGGTACCTCACTCTGCTAGACCTGCCCAGTGTTCCTGGGGAGGAGCTCTTGGGACCCTTCTCTTCCCTGTCAAGTGGGCTAGGTTCCCAGTAGGCAGGGCTGGTGAATTAGTCGGACAGACATGGCCCTCCCCACCATGCCATCACAGAAGCTTCAGACTCTGGGCAGCTCTGCCCCAGCTTGGCCACCCTACCTGCTGGACACCTGCGTGGTGCATCTGCCGGGGCCTGTCTTCCAAAATCCGGAGCGTGACCACTGGAAGAGCCCCTTCTGGATCCCAAGCCTCCAACCAGACTCCCAATGTTCCCTTGTCGGTCCAAATGTCCCAAATGCTTACCGAGGAGACCGTGATCTGAGGATAGCTCCCAGGAGCTCAGCAGCAACGACCTGCTGAACACGTGGTGGCACTGGCCATTGTTTTGAATGTGGACTTCCATCCCTAGTGTGTGACCAGGTCTGGGGGGGAGCGGGGTCTGTGACCAGGCTCATGGCTCCTTGTGTGACCGTGTTCAGAGTTCAGCCTGGAGCTGCTGTCAGAAGGGAAAGTCTCTAGGAACTGACTTGCCTTGAAGCAGGGTTCCAGGGGCACAGGGACAGCCTGCTAGGAGCAGTGGAAGGTAATCCTTAGGAGAAGGAGCTGTGGGGTCCAGATCCCGGGTGCAGCCCCGTCCCAGGCTGGGTGCAGATCCTTGCTCACCACCGGCCAACTCTCACCTTGGGCAACGTCCTTAGCCTCTAAACCCTCCGTGGCTCTGGAAGTGGGGATGTGCCTCATAGCTTGGGAAGGCTGAATGAGGTGACAAGCGGCTAGCTCTGAGGCTGACACATGGTGAGTGTCAGGAAACATTAGCCTCTGTGCATATGCGTGCCATCGTCATGGTCCTGCAGGCTCTGGGGCTCACCGCGTCACAGCTGGTCCCAACACTGCCCTCCTGACTCAGCGGGGCGGGGGTGGGGGGGGTGGGGGGGTAGGGAGGCCAGAAAGCCAAAAGGATCAGCTTCCCTGCTCATTCATGGCCAAGAGAACCATCGGGTCCCGGGGTGGGGGGGCGGGGGGGTGGAATTTAATTGGAGGCAGGAGGGCTTGGGGTAGAAAAGGTTTGGGGACAGGAGTCTCTTCCCTTTGACAACTTTTCTCAGAGGTCTCTGGCACTCTGCTTGGCTCCTGCTGCCTGTGCTCTCCGGGGGACAGATCAGCCCTGCAGTCCCGGCCCTCAGTCCCCAGATTGGAGGTGAGGACTCAAGTCTTCTAGATGGTAGCTTGCTGGGCTCCCCCCTGTCTTCTGGGTCCCACATGCCTCTCTTGCTCCTGCTGCCCGTGGACATACCTCTCAGTCCCTCCATCACTACGCTCCAGGATTCTCTCATTCCCTTTGGCCTTTCTCCTCCTCTCTTCTGCATTTGGATGTCTTCTAAGAGGACAATGTTCCGGGCACCAGCCAGCCTTCCCTGCCCTGCCCAACAAAAGTGATCATCTGCTCTCCATTTTCCAAGAGGGGAAAAGGAGAGAAATGGGCTGAACTGCAATGGGGCAGTGAGGATGAGACAGATGGGCTGGCAAAGGAGAACCGTGAGAAGTAGGACCGGGCTGGGGCTGGGGCCGGGGCTGGGGCGCTCCTTTGGGACCCCGGCCGCTGATCTCTGTTTGGGGAGGAGCCATCCTGACAGAAGCAAAGGATGAACTCAATAATCTTGGATCCCCACCCCCGCCCCCCCCCCCCGCTTCCTGTCCCAGGACCCCAGTCTTATCAGGCAGGCATTATGGATTCTAATCCGGACCACCAGGGAGCAACCCTAGCTAGCCATATATCTTCCAGGCTGAGCGGCCTTCGGAAAGTTACTTAACCTTCCCACGCTCTAGTTTCCTTATCTATAAAGTAGGCTGTTACGAGGAACAAATGAGCACGGCACCTAGAACGTGGCAAGTTCCGTACAATTGTCAGCTATCACTGGCTACACTAGGAGCCCCGAAACATTTTTGACAGCCCACTTCTGTCAGTAAGAAATTTAAGGACCCCTCCCGTAGAGAGCGATATTAATTCATTTGTAAATTCCATGTGTCTGTTTCTGTGCTAATATGCTCTGTATGTTAGAAAACATATACAAAACGGTGATTTCGAAAGGATGAGTTTATTTTTTTTTTTTTTTTAATTTTTTTTTTTCAATGTTTATTTATTTTTGGCACAGAGAGAGACAGAGCATGAATGGGGGAGGGGCAGAGAGAGAGGGAGACACAGAATCGGAAACAGGCTCCAGGCTCTGAGCCATCAACCCAGAGCCTGACGCGGGGCTCGAACTCCCGGACCGCGAGATCGTGACCTGGCTGAAGTCGGATGCTTAACCGACTGCGCCACCCAGGCGCCCCAAGTTTAAAAATCAAATGTAAATAGAAGCTCTAATACTGCCTGCCCACATGCCAGCGGATTCTTTTGTGTCCCCCCACCCCCCCACTGGGGGCAGGCACTGTACTTTGGAGACCGCTTCATGCACTGCCTGAATTGTAGCGATTTGGGCAGCAGCCCCTTCAGAAAAGCTTGTGCCAGGCCGACGTGAGAGGAGAGCAGCTCTGGGGCCCCCACGTGGGAGCCAGAGAGTGCTAATGTGGGTGATTAAATCATTTGCAATAATCCATTTGGAACAGCAGCCGTGTCTAACATGGGGCGTGATGACTGCTTCACAAATAGAAAGGTGGCCAGGGAGGCAGTTGGTGGGACATATTCCAAGGGCATCGGGTAGGCACGTGCAGACTCACCCTTGCTACTTACTCAGTGTCTTCCCGCTGCAGTTAACCCGCGAGGCTCTGCGCCTACCCAGGGCAATGGCTCTGTCTACCCCTTCCCTGCCCAAATATACCTGTCCTCTTCTGCCCCTGAACCAGTCCCTCCCCTTCCAGGAAGCCCTCCCTAATGGCTTTTTTTCCCCCTTTAATCTCCCTTTGGAACAAGTCCTCTTAGGTCTGAATCTTCCTCCCTCCTTTCCTTTCCTCCTGTCTCCCTCCGTTTCGGTCATCAGATAATGGCTGTGCACCCAGCCTGCTCTGCTCTGTGTGTGCGATATGCAAAGCATACTTGTTCTTGCTCTCCCTGCATTGGCCTCCCCTTCTACTGGAAACCATACCATCTTTTCCTTTTCTGAAACTTCCCTTCTTTCCATCTGTGAGGTCTGGGTAGGGTTGACCTCACCCCCATGATTCTAAGGATGGGCACATCAGCCATGCTTTAGCCGATCAGAGTCACAGTGGGGGTCACATGATCCATCCCAGGCCAATGAGACCCTGCTCTGGGACATGTGCTGGAACCACGGAAAGGGGGTCTCCACTACAAACGCTAAGCTGGTAGAATGTAAACTGGAAACTGCTGAGGACTCCCTTGTACCACAAGGGAGGTGGCCCAGAGAAAAGCATGTGGATTCTTGATGACCCCGGGTGAGCCCCTGATCCAACTATACCTGAAACCTACACCTTTATGTGAGCCAGTAAATTCCTTTTTCCGTGCTTAGACCGTTCTGAGTTTTTTGTTGTTGTTGTTGTTGTTTTTAAATCAAATGTACCTGACAGCTTTGACCAAAACATTCACTACCTCCTGTGATCATTATAATATTCTCCCAGCTGGTCTCCCTGCTCCCACCCTTGCCTGCCCCAGCCTACTCGCCACACTGCGGCCAGCTCAGCACCCTGTGTCCTCACTGTGGTCTCCTAGGCCCTTGACGACCTCTCTCCCGTTACCAACCTGACCCCCTTCCTGTCCCTCTTCCCTCACTCTGTTCCAGTCACACCAGCGTCCTTGCTGCTTCTCAGCCCCCACCTCTGCGCCTTGGTACTTCTTACTGGGACTTCTGCTTGAACGGCTGGCCCCCTTCTAACCTGCATTCTCTTTCACGACCCCTATCACATTGATAATTACTTGTGTGTGCGTGGTGGGGGGCATCCATCTTCCCCATCGCCTCGCCCCTGCCTGATACATCCCAAGTGCTCAAAAACAAGTTCACTAATGAGGCTCTAAACAGCACTGGCCAAGGCAGCCCCTTCCAAGGTATCCAAATCAGTTTTGAAAGAGCAAGCAGTTAGTTTGCTCCCTAATTACCAGCCTCGCTGTGGACATCCTCAGAAGATGCCTCTTTCCTAATTAAAACAGCAGGGTGGATTGTAGGCTCTGGGCAGCAACCTGTTCCTCTCCTGGCAGGAGCTAGAGGCAGACAAAGGTGTTTCATTAGAAAAGAGCTGGGGAAGGGGGTGTCGTGGTGCCCACCACCTTCTAGAAGACTTATTTGGAGGCCAGCAATTTAGACGCACGAGGAAACAGCAATAGAAGATGAAATATAATTAAGTCCCTGATCTGTCTCCCCATCTCGGGCCCAGGCCTCACCCGGCCAGTCCTCCTCCTGCCAACTCCCTCCAGTGTAACCATAAACTCCAGCCAAGAGGCAACTCTACAGGCACCTGCTCAAGTGACCTTTGGCCTCCCACTCTCTAGTGGGACCGGGAGGTGGTGGCTCAGGGGCAGGCCTGGGACTGCGTGGAGCCCCTGTCCTTCCTGGAAGAGACAACGTCTTGACCCAGACCAGCCGAACTCAACGTTTGGGGGCTTATCTGGCTTGTTGTGGTGGCTGGCTGTGACACGGCTCTCTTATTGCAGTCCTGTAGCCATTCTCTCCCTTTTTTTCCTTTCTTTTAAAACATTTTTTTAAATATTTGTTTTTGAGAGAGAAAGAGAGAGACAGAGTGCAAGCGGAGGAGGCTCAGAGAGAGAGGGAGACACAGAATCCGAAGCAGGCTCCAGGCTCCGAGCTGTCCACGCGGAGCCTGACGTGGGGCTCGAACTCACGAACCGTGAGATCATGACCTGGGCCAAAGTCAGACGCTCAACTGACTGAGCCACCCAGGCGCCCCTCTCCCTTTTTTCTTAGTAATAGAACCTCAGTTTTATTCCAGGTAGCAAGATACCCAGCTAAAAGACAGTTCCCGGCCTCCCTGGCAGCTAGAGGTCACCCAGTGATATAGAAACAGAAATTGTAGGGTGGACTTTCAAGAATACTCCTTAAGACGAAGGTAGACAGATAACACATGCCCTTTTATCCTATTTTCCTGATTTCTGCTTCTTGCTTGGAATGTGGAGGTGATGGTTGGAGCTCAAGCAGCCATTTTGGGCCCTTGAAGATTAATGCTGTGTGCTAAGGATGCTGGGTCAAAATATAGAAAGAACCCAGATTCCTGATAATCATGTGACTGCCACACCAACATGAACTGCTTACATCCAATCTTCTCTTTTGAGAGAGAATGAATGTCTAATTTGGTTAAGCCATTGTTTCCATTACTAGCAGCTGAATGCAAATCCTAACTAATGCACTGACACCTTTGAGAATGTGATAAAGCATGGTATCCAGTTCTACAGGCACGTACACCTGTAAGCAGGGATGGGCATGTATGTGCTTTTGCACTATTCTGCACACAACTTCAATGGGAAAGAAGCAGTCACGGATGTTCTCTAAGAGGTCAACAATCTCTTTGGTCCCCACCTCAGACTTTACTATGGCTCACTCTTTCTGAGGCTTTGGGGTACAGACCCATGATCTGGCGTCTAGAATTTGCTTTATTGACCGCCTTTTTGCTTCTAGTGCTGTTGGGCCAAATTTCTACATCATGGAGTAGAAGAGAACCCAGGACCTGCCCTCGCCAAGTCCTGGGGGAGACTAGCCTCACACGGCCTGGTTTATTAGTGATACAGACAGGATAGAATCCGGGTCCACAGAGGGCCGTAGCCAGGAAGGGCTCTGAATCTCAGAGGAGGTGATGGCCTGTAGGAATTAGAGGTAGTTTCTTGGAGGCAGAGGGAACCCTGGACCTGGAAAGGCCAAATAAGGGCAGCACGCCTTGAGAAGGAGAGATACAGAGGGGAGAGAGGCCCTCTGAAAGCAGAGTCTAAGATAAAACAGCACTGAAGGGACTTCGACCTCTGTCGGGAACTGAGCAGGAGGAATGCCTTCATCTCAAAGTACAGATATCACGGTCAGGCCAAGCCCTGGCAGGAGACAGAGGAGTGTGAGCTCACCATCTCTCTGCCTCAGAGCATCAGGCAGAACCTCGCCCTTGGGCCTGGCCAGCAGGATGTGGGGCCAGAGAGCCTGTGGGCCATTTCAGAGGGTGGATATACTGGAAGTTTCCATACTTCCCACCCTGTATCCAGTGCCCTCTGTGGGCTCTAAGAAGGCCGACCAACCTGGTCCCACTTCCTTGCCCACCCTGCTGGCTGTCAGTGCCTCCGGGGAGGGGCAGCCAGGGACTTGAGGAAGCAGCCGTGAACCAGGCCACCCTGACCTTTACCTCGGTCCTGCCTCTGCCACCAGTGCCTTTTCACTCCTCTCTTCACGCCTCTCTTCCGCCCACGGACCCCATGCCCTGGGGCTCTCCAAGAATCCAGGGCCAACTTGTTGATTCATTCCTTTCTGCCTCCAGGAGAAATCTGCTCCAACTCAACCCAGGCCGGCTCAGAGGGCCCCTCCTTCCATGGCTAACTGCTCTGAAAATCCTCCTCCCCTCACCTGTCCTCCCTCCTCCACACTCTGTCCCTCCAGCCCCCGGGTGACAGAGGTCCGAGAGACATAAACAACCCACGGTTGCCAATTAATTTTTAATTGCAACTTGAAATTCTTAATTGCAGCTGAAACGCTATTGCGGGTGGAAGGGTGATGGTGAGGGGAGAGGTGGGGGTGACCCAATTAGAGATCCTTGCCCCTGCTGGACCGACCCCGAGCCAGCACAGGAGGGGGCCAAAGGGCAGCCTGAGCCTGGCTGGGTACTTACACCCTGGCCCCGGGCCTGCCCCCTCGGGGGCCGGAGGCCTGCACTTGCGTCCGTCTTCTGGGGAGGGCTATCTGAGAAGTCCCATTTGTCAGTGTCGCATTATGGCCGCGGAGGTTCCTGACGGGACAGTGTGGCAGGCCAGTTACAGCCTTCTACTGGAGCCGGGCCCAGAAACGGAGGGAGCTTTCTGTCGTGGGAGGCCTCTGGTGGCTCTCAAAGGAGACCAGGGCTGTTCCCAGGGAGGCCCCAGCCCTGCAGAGGTGGGATAGGTAACTGAGGAGCCCTTGAGATTGGAGCCCAGGCTGTGCTCAGCTGGGAGGGCACAGGCGGGGCAAGTTGGGAGTGGGATGACCGGCTGTCCCGGTTTGTCAGAGCTGTTTCCTGGTACGTGGGACTTTTGGTGCTAAAGCCAGGACAGTCTCAGGCGAACTGAACCGAGTTGGTCACCCTGGTTGGAAGCAATTAACCCTTGACACAGCTCTTTGGAGAGTGAGTAGCTACCCTCAGGCTTCTCCTGGGTGGTGGACCCCCTAACTACAGGAGGGAGGGGCTCTTTCCCTCTTACCTCTGGCCCCTTGACCTTTGGGATCAACACTGTGACCTGAGGGGCCTGTCGGTGCCACTTGTATCCTTGGCTACACACTCTTGTGCATTCTGTCTGCCCGGCTATACCTCACCCACCTAGTGGGTGAGACAGACAGAAGGCAGCTGGATATTTGATCTGGCGTAAGGCATGTGCCTGGCTTGAGCCTCAGTTTCCCCATCTGCCTTCCTCCTTGCCCAGGAGTGGCCTGGGCCAGGTAGGGGTAGGGCCAGGAGGGGCCAGGAATGGACAGAGCCTCCTGCAGACTGTCGCGCAGGAGACCTCAGAGTGCGGGAGAGACCCGCCCCCGGTCGTAGGAGCAGCACAGCCAGCAAGAAGGCTGCAGAGGTCCGCCTGCCCCCTCCCGGGCTGCAGTGCAAACTCCTCTGGGAAGGCAGCTGGCTCTCCACAGGAGCTATTACCTGACACCTGACAGCTAATGACAGCAAAGAGCTGGCAAGTCGGCTCCCCTCCCTGGGCTTGCACGCAAGTCTGCTAGGGGCTGCTTTGGGCTGCCCGCAGGGGTGGGAGCCGGGAGCGGTAGGGGCAGAGACTGGGCTGCAGCTGGGCAGCGACTGCGGGGGTGGTGGGAGGGTTCCAAGAATATGGGCTTTTCTGGGAAGTCGCAGGGAGGATCCTTTGGGCAAGCTCTGCCTAATAACTCTGGCTCCCATTCACTCACTTGCTGATTCGTTCGTTCATTCGCTTGTTCACTCATTCGTTCATTCATTCAATAGAGCAGCCACCACCGACAGGCCCCATTCCGGTCACTGGTGGGGGGAGGAGAGTATCAGGAAGGAAACAGACCAAAGCCAGAATACCTGTCCTCAGAGCATCTCCAAGTAGAATGTCTCCTGTAGTATGGTTCCTGGAACCCCCTGGCCAGGCCCCCTCCCTAGAAGCACCCCTAACTTCTCCTCCAGTCCAGATCTGTAGCAAGGCAGATGTAGCAGCCAGGGGGTCTGACCCAGCCAAGGGACCGAGGGACTTTGAAACCTGAGGAGAAAGACAGGGCCTGCCTGTCCCTTGATGTCATTTTCTCAAATCTCCTGATGTGGCCAAAGCTGCTCTGCTCTCGGCAGTAGCCCCTCCCCCAGGGCTTACCAAGCACCCCAACTACGCAGGAACCTCTCTGGGATGCCTCGTGCTCCACATTCCTGGTCCCTTCCCTTCCAGCTGTCCCTGAGAGTCCTCGGGGCTCAAGAGAAATATGGAACAATCAAATGTACATTCGTGATATGGTTCTCAAGCACACATTCTGTACCTTCAGGGGCCTCCAAAGCCCTGACCTTGAGGAACCTGGAGGCAAGTAGACAGAGGGGCCTGGGTCCTCACAACAGGACCATTTGAACATGAAACCTGAGTAACGCTGGACCCCTGTGATAAGCCGGGTGTGACCACTTGAGCACTTCACATAGGTTACTCATTTACTGCTCGTAAGAACTCGAGGAGTAGATACTATCATATTCCCATTTTATAGATGAGGACACTGAGGTGTGGGAAGGTTCCTTAACTCACCCATGATCATCTGACTGTGGGTGAGAAGCTGGCAAAGCTCAGGATGTCATTGCTGAGCCCGTGCCCCTAAGGCCCCATACAGTGTGTGTGTCTCCCGGTGGCCCTTGCAGGACATTGTGGTTTGCTCAGAGGGGGGCAGCTCTCCCGTCTCCACGCTTCCCTCTGCGGGTGCGTGGCTCTCCCAGGGGAGCGGCGGCGGGCAGGAAATCTTGTCGATCTCCAAGCATGTGGGAGGAACCGGCTCTGGGCTCTACTTCCTCCAAGAATTCTCTCAAGGTTGCCTGCACCTCCTGACCACTCACTTCCTCGAGTGGCTCTTGGCCTGCCTGTTCTGATGAAATTAATGGGACTGTGCGAAAGCGGGCTTTCTCCCTCTACCCTTCAACAGGCCTGCTTCTCTGCCACGCTCTGAGCTCCCTGAGGGGATGAGCCTCATCCCAGAGCAATCAGGCTGGAGAAGAGAAGGCCACCAAGCCCTGGTCTACGGGGGAAGCCGCCGCGGGGCCCCGCCACCCCTCTCCTGCCTGCCCTTGTCACCTGTATGGACAGAGGGATGGCGTCTGCCCCTGGAGTCAGATGGCCAGGCTTTTAGGCATGAGATTAGGTGCCTCTTAATCTTCGTGACTTCATCCCCCACCCCCAAGGCCGGTCCCCTCCCAAGCCCTTGGTGGATCATCTCAGGGTCAGACAAGCACATGCGGTTATTAGCCCAGAGCCTTTCACACGCTCCTACCAGGGCTCATCCAGCTTCTGTCTGCCTCTACGGACAGTCTGCTCACTCTCTGTAGCATCGTTTTTTATTCTGCCTGGGTTGGTCAGAATATGTGCCTCTTCCTCCCCCCCCCCCGCCCCCAGCCCCGGGCAGCAACGCTCAGAGTCAGGACCTCTGGCACGAGCTGGGTGAGCTCAACAAAGGCTGGGCAACCCGTTGTAAGCCACCTGGGCGTGGGACCAGCCTTTGTTCTCCCCTCTGGCTGCTGTTTCTTTTGTCTGGGGTGGCTTCGCCTGCCTGCCTGCCCTCCCTCCGCGAGGATTTTCTTCTCCTCCTTCTCCCTCTCCTCCCCCCACTTCCTTGTATCTAAGGATTGCATGAGTCACTTCACTTTGAGCTGCCAGATGTCGGATGCAGTTGGGCTCAGAGTGGAAGCCAATTTTTTCCCTTTACTCAAAGAGAGCTCAGGGCTGATGAAAGCCCCCAACAGTGTCATCCTGGAATTTTTGGGAGGGGGGGGTGGTTGGCTGCACCAGCTAGTGCCACTTCTCCGAGGTTCCTGCCAGCCACCCCCACCCCCCTCCATTCTTAGCTCAGGAAGGCCACTTGTCTTCCTGCTGGCACCAGGCAGGTGGCCAGGCCAGCCCCATGCAGCCCAGGGCATGCTCAAAGTCAGCCCCCGTCATCCGGCCCCTGGGCATGGCTGGTCTGAGAGGAGCCTAGGACCCATCCCCAGTCTGCCCAGGGAGTTTTCAATGAGAGCTGCACGCTGGTGCTGTGGGGGAGACGGGGAAAGATCAAGAAGGCCCTCGCCTTCAAGGAATCGGCAGTCTGTTTAGGGAGACGAGACTCATACAAACAGTGGTTCACGTGTTCAGCCTGGATCGTGCTTCTGCTTCCCCACACGCCCTCCTGTAGCTCTTACAATGCTTTCAGGAGGCGGCATTGTCCTCACTTTACAGCCAGGAAAGCAAGGCTCTCAGAGGTCACATGGTGGTGGTGGAGCTGAGCCCTACCCCAAGTTCATCGGGCCCCAAGCCTCGCTATCTGTGGCCAAGTTACAGAGGGGGCAGGGATGGCTTCCAAGAGAAGGGGCCCTGTCCTCTCCCCCCCCCCCCGCCCTGCTGACTCTGGGCTCTGCTCCTTGGCCCTGAGAATGTATACATCTTGAGCAATTTTCCAGGTGCTTGGCAGGCCAGAGATACTGTAGGTTGGGGGGTATGGAAGTGGGAGTTGGAGAGGTTTTCCTTGAAAGCAAAACTCGAGACCGGGACTTGGGTAATGGTGGTAGATTTGGGATGAGTCTAGAAGCAGGAAGGAGGGAGTAGGGAGGGAGAGAGAGGGGTCTAAAGGAGCATTAGCAGAGAAGCCAAGATAGGGGGCAAGCGGGCTCTATCTTCCTGGGTCCTCCGGAACCCTTTGCCTATAAGATCGAAGGCTGGAACAGTTATCTATCCACTGGCTCCCATCCCCCATTGGTCGGGGGTTGTCCCGGGAGGGTGTTCAACCCTCTCTGCCCTCCCAGGTCGCACTTGCTCATGAGCCCTACGGGCACCGGTGTCATCAGAAAAAAAGTGGGAAAGGGGCACCTGGGTGGCTCAGTCGGTTAAGCGTCCAACTGTTGATCTCGGCTCAGGTCATGATCTCACGGTCTGTGAGTTCAAGCCCCATGCTGTGCTTCTCACTGACATCGCAGAGTCTACGTGGGATTCTGTCTCTCTGGCTCGCTGCCCCTCCCCTGCTCTTTCTCTCTCTCAAAAGATAAATAAATAAACTTGAAAAAAGAAAACAGGAAAAGGGGGAAAAGACTGGTGCTTGAGGTGGACGCCGAGTTTGCGTAGAACTGTTCACCCCTAAGTGCGGCTGAGCCACAACTGGTTTCTGCTAGAGGGGATTGCTTGCATTTGGTTCTGGGCAACCAAATTCCGGGCACCGCTGCTGCCACAGAAGGCCCTGTTTCAGCAACCCAGAGGGCAAGCTGTGCTGACCAGTTGTTGGCTAGTGCCTAGCCAGGGGCCCTGGAGTGCTCGGGGAGAGAAGAAAAGACAGGAGGTGGGCAGAGAAGACATCTACATGCTCCTAATCCATTTCCCTATGGTCGGCATGAGTCGCCTAAACGTCCTCCTGTCCCGCTGGCTCGCTGGCTGGCTCCTCCAGGCCGAGGATCAGGACCGATCTGCCCGTGCTCGGCTTCCACACAGGGCCCGGCACAGAGGGGCCGCCCAGGGGGACCCGCGCTTAAACATTAGTGGGAGGTGACGTCCCAGCCTATGCTCTTGGCCGCCCAAGGTTGACTGTGGGTCCCTGAGCTCATCTCAGATGGCACTGGGTCTCCAGGGGAGCGAAAAATGAGGGGACAGCACCCCCTTCCTGACTAGGACTTCATGAAACCCAGGGTTCTCTCTTCCTCCCCCCTGCCCTCCCTCTTCCACTTGATAACTTACCTCTGGAATGGAGTGGTTTCACCTGCCAAGTGTTTGGGGGAAAATATCTCGTGTAAGAAAGACACATTCTCTCCATAAACTTGTACTGTGTTTTTGATGGTCTCCCGTGAAGGAAGGGATGCATCTTCTAGTTTATGTTTACGACTCTGTGGCTGAAAAAAAAAAAAAAATCAGTTCCCTCAACTCTACGTTTTTTTCAGCCAAACATCCCCCGGCAGCCTTTCGGCTGGGCCAACAGGCTGACGCCCAGAGCTCAGGGCTGGGGGTTCCTCTGCTGTGTGCAGGCAACCAGGAGGAGCCACAGCCTGGGGCTGGCTGTGGGCCCGGCACAGACTGGCACAGGGAGGGACCTCTCATCTCTGTTCGCCTCCCAAGCCAAGTCGGCTCCGGAAGGCAGGGGCTGGCTGACAGAATGTGGCGGTCCCTCCAGGCAGAGGGAAGGCTGGCCAGCAGGGAAACAGAGGCAGCCTCAGCCTGCACTGGCTCCCTCCACCAGGCCCAATGCAGCTTCTGATGGGGGCAGCAGGGACCTCTCCCCTGTGAGCCTCAAGCGCTGCCACCTCCTACATGAAGCCTTCCTGATCGCACAGAATAAACAGAACTCTTCGATCTGTTAGTTTCCTTGCTGGAACCTCTGTCCAGATGGCTTTCTGTCTGCTGTGGGGTCATCCGGACTCATGGTTGCCCCGTAGTTAAGAACAAAGCTCCCCCTTGAGAAGATTTTGGTTCGGATCCTAGCTCCTCCCTTTCTCACAGTCTGACCTTGGACAAGTTACTTAACCTGTCAGAGTCTCAGTTTCTTCCACTGTCAAATGAGGACTATTTTAAGGACTAAATGAGACCACCTGATTTAAAACCATACCCCACCGCACCCCCACCTTTCCTGCTTTATTTTTCTCTATAGCATCACCACCATGTAACAGCCTCTCATGAAGGTTGCCCATGAGTCCGGAAACCCTTTGGTGACAGGGACCATGCCTTTCCATCCCAGGGTCCCCAGAGCCCTTGTTCATAATGGGCCTTCTTAGGATCTGAGTGGCCAGAATTCTACTGCAAGAGGCCAGAGAATTGATGCCTTTGGGCTCTGATGAGGCTAGTTTTAATTTCAAGTGTTCTGGAAGGTACTGTGCTGTGGGCTGCCCAATCCCTCTCCTCAGGAGATCGGTTCTGGGGGACCAGGCCCAGGTCACCCCCACACTCGCACACTGGCTCACCCAGTGGGTCCCCAGTGAGCTGTTCAGTTCCAGCTTGCCAAATAGTGCTCTGATTATAAGGTGGACCAGGGAGCCTACTGGCTTCTGTGTCTGGCAGACATAGCTTGATTTCTGGAAAGTGACAGCAGGCCAGTTCCAACCTCGCAGAACCTCACTTTTGACATCCATAGAATGGGCAGGGGTGGAGCCTGCCTAGGAAGAGAGGTCTCGGGGCCGACACACCCTCCCGGCAGCCCCTTGGGGGTAGGTACCTCTACCTTTCCTTAAACCCTTTCTCACCTTGTATTTTGTCTGATCCTCGTGACAGATATGTGCGAAAGCTACCAGGAGTTATTATGCTCATTTTAAAGATGAAGAAACTGAGGCCAAGAGGCAAAAACCACACCAGGAGGTCCCCCAGCAGCCTGGGGCTAGACAGACCACGACTCCGGTCTGCCGGGGCAGCCGGGCACCAGATCCCTCTCAAGGGACGTAACAGCGCCCTGGTAGGGGCCGCACCTGCTGCCGGCCTCCCTCCTGCACCCCCTGCTCAGGGCGTGCTGTCTCTTCTCCTCTGCTTTTTAATTGCTTGGAAACAGAGCTGACAGCAGTGGGAACAGCTCAGCCGCTTGCTGGTCTCATGACTGGATGCTTTTGTTTGTTCACAGAATCATATTTTTACACTCCAGCTTCTGCTAATTTATGCCACAGCCTGAGCTCTCCCTTGCTGAAGATCAAGTTTTGGGGAGCGGGGAGACAATTCCTCGGTTTCTTTTGTCATCTCGGAGCCTATCAGAAGCCAAACAGGGGACAAATTAACAACAAAAAGCGATAATAGCCAGGCCCAGTGTTTATTTTCTGGTGGTTCCCTCCTCCGCGGACCCGCCATGCTCCCTTAGCGCGTCCACTGACGGAAGCTTCGCTGAGAAAATTAAACGGCTCCTTATTTAAGAAGCTCAGCACCTATAGGGGCTCGTCATCCCAGCTCAGCTCCACAGGGAGAGGAGGTGGGGAAGCCTGAGAGCTTCCCTCCCAACACACACACACACACACACACACACACACGGAAACCACAGACTGCTATATCTCTCTGTGTGAAATGAAGTCTAGGTGCGGAGCTACAATACCCCGTAGGAGATTGGGCTTCCTTGGGAGCAATCAGAGAGGGCTTCCTGGAGGAAAGGCCCTTCAGATGTCGGAATGGGAAGGGAGAGTCTGACTCTGATCCATAATAAGCCAAAGGCAGAAACGGATACAGGGCTGCTATGAAGGGAAGACCAGTGAGTGGGCAGGGGACCCATTTTGGAATCTTAAGTTTTGCATAATCTCTCTTGAGATGGACTCTGTCCCACCAAGTAAAGTTTGAGGAAAAAACATTTTTATCTACTGCAAATAAACTAAGGGCTGGAGCTGATGGGAAGGTGTGGGAGGAGATCCCAGTTCCAGAAAGCCCCTGTAGCCCTGAAACAGGAAGGGCCTGAGTAAGTCCCACAAAGGTCAAGGTCATGCATACCAGGTCATGAGAGCAGGGAGAAGAGACAGAGGGGACAAGGGAGAGGGAACCAGCCCTATGCTCAGTGCTGCAGGGGGCAGGCGCTCCACACAGGTTAGTTCCTGGCTCGGCCTTTACCTCATGGGGCATTTATGGCTGCCTTCTCATCCGCCGTGCCCACCGGGCCCACCGTTCTGGCGGGCACGGATTTGGACTGCATCCTCCCACCCCCGAGTGTCTCATCCATTATTCACCTCTTCACTCATCTACCCAGCCAGCCACACACTTAGTCGCCATCCAGCCACCCTCCTCCCACATCCAGCCACCCATTCAGCCAGCTACCTGTGCAACAGAAAGGCGCACGGTGGGGCACAGCACAGAGGCTCGTCGCCAGCAACCTAACAGCCGGGAGGGTTCTCAAGGTGGCATTACCTTGTGACGGTACCAAGGACCCAGCCAGCAGCCTCGGGGCCAAAGCAGGAATCTGCTTTGGTAGGCGGGGTGCAAGGAGATTCATCAATCTGCGACAGACTCACATTTACCAAGCTCACATGGACTGATATTTATATATACGCCCTGATGCCAATTTATTAATTTATAATAAGAAATGCTACTCAAGTGGAACGGATGTTTGCCTTGACAGAACAATCTCTCCCAGTAGGCAGGCTACATGGGAAGTCAAATTGCCATCAGCAATGCTGGGCTGGTAATTTGCAACGAGACACAGGACTTCTGAGGGGTCTGGGTGCTGACATACTGCCAGTCTGTCTTCTCTCGCTAAAAGCAGGTGACAAAAGGAGATCGTCATCAGAAGACTCAGCGGTGAATCTGAATTAGAGAGCTGGGGTGGGGCAGGAGAGGCTGGCCTGATGCCTATGCCCCATCCTGGGATCTGATTGGTCTCAGGCACCCCCTAACCCTCAGGGGCAACAAACCATGGCCCGTGGGCCTCAACCAACCCACTGACATTTTTGTAGAGCTGTGAGTTAAGAATGGTCTTTACACGTTGAAATGATTGACACACAATCAAAAGAATACTCTTTTGTGACATGTGAAAATTATATGACACTCAAATTTCAGCCCCCCTGAATAATGGAACGTAGCCCGTCCGTTCATTTCCTGCGATCTGGGGCTGTTTCTGTGTTACAAGCACAGAGCTGAGTAGTCGCAACGGAGACGGGGCAGCCTGCACAAAGCCTGACTGTCTGCTATCTGGCCTTTCACAGAGAAGTCAGCGGACTCCTGTTCTTGGCCAGTCCTTGATCTCCTATGCCCTTTATCTCTTTACCGAATTGCCTCCAGGCCTGTTGATGAGGCTGTCCAGAGATCATCTGGGTCACGGAATCTGCCCAAGTGGCCGGGTGACAAATTTTCAGGCGATCCCTCGGTTCCTGCACACACACTGGCACGCCATCACATCGTGTGGGGTGTTATCAGCCTAGCTCCCCAGTGGGTGCGTCCCCACCTCAACGCCCCGACAACGCAAAACACAAAACTCTTGCTCTCATCTTCCTGTTCACCCGTTCACCTCCAGCCCGCCATCCAACATCCCTTCATTTGTCCAAGCCAGCTTCGTTAGTCTGCCTGTGGTGGCACCCACCTTTCCACCTCTGGCACATCTACCCATCCATCCACTCAGTCTCTGGTCTGATCGGGGGGGGGGGGTGTCTGGTGTGTACATGTGTGTGCACATGCCTGTGAGCTTGTGTGTGTGCATAGGGAGTGACTTAACACACTGCCAGCTATGTTTGAGACTTTAATCAGAGGTTAAAGGCCGGTGAGGAGCTCGCGGTCCCTGCAGATTGGGGTTCAGGTACCCTGAGTCGGGCTGATTGTCTCCGGTGAAAATTTTCTCTAATTGAGAACAAACAGCACACCGTGACCCTGTGGCCTTCCTCTGCTTCAAGGCTGTGAAGTATCGTCTGGAGTTAGAGGCAGCTGTGTGGGAGAGAGAGGAAAAAGAAAAGAGAAGGCAAGGGAGGGGAAGGGGAGAGAGAGAGCAAGGAAACCGAACAGGAGCCAGGAAAGGGGGAGGAAGGGAGAGATGTGCGCCCTGTGGGAAGCGTTCAGATGGTAGTGGCTCGAGGCCCATTGATTCGTTCTTCCAGGGCTCCTTTGTCCAGGGCCCGGGTGGTGTGGGCAGGCTTGTCTGGCAATGCCCAGGGGCGGTGTGGGCACAGCTGGGCGCTCAGGCAGCCAGTGCCCTGGGCACTACCTCCCACGTTCTGCTGCCCAGCTGGGGACTTGGGTTTTTGGCTCCCTTGGAGGAGCTGGGGAGGATGTGTGCAGGGCAGCCTGAGCTTTAGGGACACTCAGAATGACAGGCTCCTCCGAGAGGGGGGAGGGGGGACTCTGCAGTCAGCGCCACCTGTCCCGCAGTCCTGGAGGCCAGCTCCGATCCAGCTCAGCTGACGCCCGTTGGCCTCAGACCCCAGACCTGCGGCTGGGTAACGCAGACCACAGGGGAGTGCCCAGGCAGAGTGACAACTGAACTCCAGTGTCTGAGACCCCGGCTTTGGGCACCGTGTCCTGCTCCAAACTGCCAGGAGAAAACATGCCCGCCTCACTCAGCCAGGCTTCCAGAGGCCATGGGCAGAAGGCCACAAACAAACAAAGCAGAGAGAATAATCTTTAAAACAAGATGCCGATCCAAAGACACATTGCCTTTCCTGCTACTGGCATAGACCTTTAAAGGTGGAAGCACCTGCCTTGCATGTTACGGAGGGAGAAGCCAAGGTCTGGGTCGTAAAGAGCTAGGAGGCACAGCCAGCACAGACCTCTGGCCTTCGGACCTCGAGTCCAGATCTTCCGTCTCGGTGGGGAGGCGCCGTAACACAGCGGTGAAGACCTTGGGCTCTGACCTCAGAAAGACACGCTTCGATGCCCGCCTCCTTTCCTGGACAGGATGAGTCTCAATCGCCTTTCTAAAAGGAGAATACTCAACAGGGAACTGAACTCACAGGGGGTCATGTTGAGAATAAAAGCGGCGCTCCTGACCAAGTGCCTGGCACATAGTGGGTGGTCAATATGCACTAACCTTTCGGAAGTGGCTACCGCGCATTAAACCGAACGAAAGGCTTGTTGCCAAGAGACCCCAGTTGGGAGAGGTACAGACTCACCATTCAGAGGAATCAGGACAACTGAGCACAAGAGGCGGGTGCTGGGGGTGTGACGAGGGGAAGGGAATCAGCTGGCTTCACAGACGGAGACAGGGCAGGTGCACTAACCCCTGAAGGCAGAGCAGCTGTGCTCCCGGTGGGCGGGGGGGGGGGGGGAGAGCGCTCCAAGCTCAGGCAAAGGCAGAGAGAGGTGAGAGACCCTCCTGGATGTGAGGCTGCTCACCGGGCAGACACCAGAGGGTTCTCCCTGCCAATTAAGGGTCCCCACTTGGCCTCTCACAGCCCCAGGCTCTTCACCACCCTCCCTCCAGTGTGAGCTCTGGGAAAGCAAACTGGCTTAATATTTGCTGAAGCCAAACACCATTTTGCTTCAGCAAATTTTCTGATGGAAAAAATAATTCTGTAATGAGGCCCCAAGCCAAATAGACTCGGTGTTTGGAATTCTCCGGCCCCACTCTTTGCCAGGAACGATACAGCGGGATAGGAGGATAAAGGGGGTTCGCCCAGGTAAGTGTAGGAGGAGACTTCTTCACAGTGTCCCCCTCCAGGAAGCCTCCCCGGCTTTCATCCTCCTAGGCACACGCCTAGACACCCTCTTACCACATACAGTCATCAGCTATTCTACATTCCCCTCCGAGCACTCACCTCCAGGCCCGGTCACAGCAAATGTGGACTCCCAAACTTGGTGCCACATGCCGCTGCTTTTGCGCACAGGTGCACGCGTCCGGGCCTGCTCTGGGCGTTCCTCCAGGCCATTGCTGCCTCTAATAACCTCCCAGAGGCTGGGAAACGGGAAGATGGGGGACCCTGGATCCAAGAGTGACCCCGGCCTGCTTGGTGCCATGCTGTATCACCCCAGGCTGGGAGGCCATGGAAATGCACCTACCCATCCTAGGCAATTCTCTGAGCCCAGAGGGACAGGTGGGCACCCGTTCTGATCTTGGGCTCACTCAGAGGATTGGGTGGGACAGCCAGGCTGTCTCTGTGACCAGAGCCCAGGGGAGGCCCAGTGGTAGACAGTGGAGTCCAGAGTGTCTGGTTTGGAGGGGCCCAAGACTAAAGGGGGCCAAGACTAAATCATGTTGCTGCCAGGCTCCTTGGAACTATAATTGGGTCTGACAGTCCTTGACTAATCTGTGTTTATCTTCCCCAAACCCCTGTCAGGCCACCCACAGCCCCGGGTGCTCCCTCAGCCCTGATGGACTCGGAAGAGGGAGGAATGAAGGCAGGAGCAGGGGCAGAGACCCATTTCCAGAGCCAGAGCGAGACTGCGTATCAGACGCTCCAAACCGGCCCAGCCAGTTTCCAGAACTAGATTTGGAAGATCCGGACTCGGCCTATGGCCGTCTCCCGGTCCGTCCTGGTCTCAGAGATCTCTGCCAGTGGGTGCACATCTATGTCCCCTGCTGCAGGGTCAGAGAGGAGGGGTATCATTCAGCCAGCAGGTGCCGACGTGCACTCATAACCTGTCACCTCATGAAGCAGGCTGCACCCGGGCTGCTAAGATTGCTGGTTATTTTTATGGGTGAAGGTGTGATGTCACAGGTACAGGTCTTCCCGTCTCTTGGGGGAGTGGCATCTGGGAGACAGGGCCCTGCTTACTTGGTTCTAACGGCCTCATTGGTGCTGGGCTCCAGGGTGACTAACAACTGTTTCTTTCCATTGCTTGCCTGTCCTGTAAGGACTGTGGGGTGTGCCCAAGCATTTCCTGACACCCCTGTGTGCCTAGACCAGCTATAGCGCTCTGGGGACGGAAGGCACCGAGAGAAGGGAGCCTGGACGGGTTAGGAAGATGAGTCATTTCCCAAAGATGCCCGGCCCTGAATGCCATGGGGATTCTGAAATGAGGCTTATCCATAGTGGCACAGTGGCCAGAAGGGCTTTAGGAAGACAAGGATTCGGACCACAGTAGGGACGTGCTAGGTGGGGGTCGGTACAAACCGAGTCTTAGAGGCCAGGATGACAGCTAACACTTCCTGAGGGCTTACTGTGTGCTAGGCATTGTTCGAAGTGATTTCGTATGGCTAAACTGAATTCATCCTTGTAGTAAATAAGGCACGGGGGCACCTGGGTGGCTCAGTCAGTTGAACGACCGACTCCTGATTTCTGCTTAGGTCATGATCCCAGGGTCGTGGGATCGAGCCCTGAATTGGGCTTTACCCTGAGCATGGAGTCTGCTTAAGATTCTCTCTCTCTCTCTCTCTCTCTCTCTCTCCCCCCCCCCGCCCCTCTCCCTTGCTCATGTTCTCTTTCCAAAAAATAATAAAATAAAATAAAATAAAATAAAATAAAATAAAATAAAATCAATTATAACTAAGGCACAGAGAAGTCAAGTAACTTGCCCAAGGTCACACTGCTAGTAAGTAGCAAGGCTGGGATTTGAACCCAGACAGTGCAGCTCCAGAGGCCACACTTGTAACCCAGGTGCTCTGCTGTCCCTGAGTGGTTTGGGGCCGGAGGAGTTGGAGCGGTAAGGATGTGGGGAAGGAGCGGTAAAGGGACTTCAATGTCAAAGACAGGACCTGAGAGCCTATTTGTGACAGGGCAGTAGGAGGAGTGACAGCCTTTGTGCGTCACCTGTACCCCTTTCCCACCTATACCGCCCCGACTCCCTGCTCCTACCTGCTCAGAGGAGAGGATGCTATAGATGATCTAGGATCCCCATTGCGTGGCTACCCAGCCACTCTCCCTGCTGCTCCGGGACCTGCCGATCACAGCACACCCTCACCCCTTGCTCTAGTCCCCAGCCACAGGGACAGGTCCATGACCTAAGCTTAGCCAATCAGCATCTTTCCCTGGGATCTGAACATTTAGAACCCAGGAAAGAAGGCCCCTTCTTTCCTGCAGAGAGCTCTTGGCAGAGGGAACCCCGGAGCCCACGTGCAAGGCTCTGGCCTACAGAGAAGGCTGGCATGAGAAAAGGAGGCTGACAGCCTCAGCCAGCAGGGAGGAGAGGCCGTGAGGGAGGCCTTGCGGTGTAAGGGTCTCACATCTCCTCTGAGGCTTGCTGCTCCCCCACCTTCCCCAACATTTGGTTTCGTGATCCAGTAATATCCCCTTTGTGTCTCAATGGCTCAAACTGGATTTCCATCATTTCTTGCCAGGAGGGCCTCAAAAGGTAGTAGCTCCCAGACTCTGGAGGAGAAGGGACCTTCGGGTGCTTCTAGTGAAGTCTCTACGTAGAACTCAGTGGGGGGGGGGGCCTGGTGAGCCCTCACTTCTCCCAGGATGGGGGCTCACTGGGCATGCTCGGTGCCCAGGTCTGGCCTGAGCAATGCAGGGGTCAGGGTCAACACAGCAGACAGGAGACTGGACCGTGTTGAGGTACCACCCCCCCAACAATGGGAGCCAGAGCGAAGCCCTTTGCTCTGACCCCAAGCTGCCTATATACATGCTTTAAGGGAGGAAGGTCAGACTAGTGCCAGAGGCCCAGCATCCACCTGGCCCGGCCTGCTTGCCCTGGGTCTATACCCATCCCAGCCCCGGGAAAGAGCCTGGTCTGTCTCCAACTGGATTTGCTGTCCTGGGCCAGGCAGAGCACACACTGCTTCCCGGTCTTCCCCAGGTGTTGACCTGCAGCCCGGCCACCATCCCAGCAGCAGGGCCTGCCTCCAGACTATTTAGGATCTTAAAAAACAGCAACAGCACAGCAAAACCTCAACCCGGAATCATTGTGCCCATCATTCCTTTCCCTGGAGCTAGTCCTTCCTCCCAGGGTTCCAGAAGTTTCCTGGGGTTCCTTATCTGTTCCATAAGCTGCCCTCTGGTCCTTATACCCCAGATGGCTGTGCTGCATTGGTAGCCAGTTGTCCGGTTATGTCCTCACCTTCTGCTGTGCGCCGTCCGGGCACACGTTGTCTGGCTGGTGTCCTCGGGTATGCATCTCCCGCTCCCCAGACAGTGGTCTTTCTGAGACAGATGCTGAGGTGACATGACAGGAGGCCCAGGCCTGGGCAGCTCCGTTTCCCAGGTCAGCTGCTACCCCAGGCCTTCTCATACTCTCTACCCTGAAAATTTCTCTCTGCCCTGAAAAATAGTTCAAAAAAATCATTTCCTAAATCCTGGAGCATTTGAGCTTGTGATTGTTCATGGGAACTTGGGCCTGCCATTTCTGGTGCTGGGGCTCAAGCAGAGTGATGTAACGGAGGGGGAGAGGGAGTCAGGCCCTGGGCGGGGGGGGCGGTGGGGGGATGCCCTTGGTAGGCTCAGCTGCAGACCATAAGAGAGGAAGCTGTACGATTCCCGGCCACAGCGCATCTCACGCTAGGGATCTGGGCTCATTCAAGAGCTGTTATGCCAAGAGAACAAATCGTGGCAACACGCTCCATTTGGCTTTTGGACTTAAAGTGTAACCCAAAGGGCAACTGACGAATTATGAATAGCTCTCCCCGGCTGCCCAGGCTTGGCTCCAGCCCTCGTGGTGTGTGTGTGTGTGTGTGTGTGTGTGTGCGCGCGCGCACGCGCGTATGGTCTATGGTCTATGTGTGCATGCCTGAATCCAGTGTGTCCCTCTGAGCACACGTGTGCACACGGCACATGTACACGCTAAGGCTTGGCTGCATTTGCGCACTTCTGCTCATGGCAAGGTCTAGTCTTCGGCAAAGCTGAGCAGTTTGAGGACTCTGAGGCTGGCGCCCACTCCGCTCGCTGGCCCTGGCCGTGGCTCTGCCCCCTTCCTAGCCCGCCCCACTGCCCCTCCCTTCTGTGCTGTTTCTCCGCCAGATGCCTCTCCTGACTGCCCAGTACCCAACTATGATCTCCATCACAGGTTATAAAAGATACCGTTTTTACTTCTTAGTAGGAAGAGTATTAGAACATCTGCACCTAATCTATCGGATCAGCTTCTAACACTAGGGGGTGCTGCTCCAGGCTTTTCTCAGCCTGGCCCCAATCTCCGGTTCCTGATTCACCAGACCTTTCTAGACCCTTCTGTCTCCCCAGATAGGGGAATAAAGGGCGAAGAAGACAGCCTGGGACCCTGGGAGGACCGAGAGTCGAGCTTCTTCAGCTTTAGTCCCGTCTCGGCCAATAACTACTCTTGTGACATTGAGTTACTCTTTGCCTTTCTCTGGACCTCAGGTTTCTTCTCTGTAAATTGGGTGCATTAGATAACATCAAACCCTAAGCATGAGGGACTGTCAGAACCTCCAAGGGTGGCTTCTGCGGTTTACAAACAGCTTATTGAATCCACAGTGGCTCTGACTTGTTTTAAATCATTGTATCAGTTTCCTGTGGCCGCTGTAACACATTGACACAAACTGGGTGCCCTAAAACAACAGAAATTTATTCTCTCATAGTTCTGAAGGCCAGGGGTCTGAAATCGGTAGTCCCGGGCTGAAATGGAGGGTTTCGCCACAGCCACACTCCCTCCAGAGGCTCTAGGAGGGAATCCATTCCTTGCCTCTTCCGAATTCTGGTGGCTGCTGGATTTCCTTGGCTTGTGGCCACATCACTCCTACCTCTGCCTCTGCGGTCACGTGGCCTTCCCTCTGCGAGTGTCACATCTCCCTCTTCTAAGGACACATGTGGTGGCATGCAGGGTCCACCCGGCCAGTCCACATGTTCTCCCCTCTAGCTTCACTTAATCACAGCTACAAAGAAGCTTTTCCCAAATAAGATAACATTCACTGGGCCCAGGAATTGCTTGGGGGCCATTACTCAGCATACTAGAACCACAGCATTGACTGCCTTTAGAAATGCCACCCGTCACTAAAGGCAAGTGTGAGGTTTTTATATTTATCAAAGGGAGGCAGGGCTTTAAAAGGGCTGAGAAACAGTGAACAAAATGACCTGTAAGGGTCCCCTGGGCTTATCACTGCCACTCTAACTGCCGCGCACTGAAGGAAACGCAAGGTAATTTAATTTCGACCAAAGCAAAGCACAAGCAAGGAGTGAGATGCATCACCCCTGGACGAAACCGATCTCAGGCACACAGTACAGAGGCGCCCCTATGGATACAGTATTGTCTGGATCTATGAGGGTCTTTGATTTATCTGAGGAGCCCCATTGCAGGGCTCCATATGCCACTGGCTCTTAATTCCATGCAGCCTGGGCCAGCCTGGCGGATTGACCAGAGAGGCTGGGGTCTCAGACCTTCGGAATACCTAGGGCTCTGCAGCCCTGCCCTGGTGGTCCTAAGTGGCCCAGGAACAGGGGTAGATTCTCTGGGTCCTGCCCGGTTTTTGCCCACTGCCCACCCTCACTATGGGAAGATGGTTGCCTCTCGAACATTCCAGATAAGCCTGTAGAACTTGGGGGCCTGTCGGTCCCAAGTAGGAGCCTATCTCAGTGGATCACTTTGGTGTCCTCCTTGCCCACACATCCCTGCTGGCAGCCTTATAACCTCTAGGAGCAACCAGGGTGGGAGGGAAGGGGAGTTTGGTGTCAGACACATTTGGGCTCAAATCCTGGCCCTGCCATTTGTTGGGTGAATTTGCTTTGGCAAGTGATTTCACCTCTCTGACTTTGGATTTATCGTCTGTAAAATGGAGACACTACCCTCAGGGCTGTTGTGAGAAGTAGTGAGGCCGTGCCCAGTAAATAGGGGTTGCTGGTAGGATCAAACATGGCGGCCTCCATGTCAAGAGCCATGGCATGGGGGCCTTCCTTAGAAGAAGTTCAGAGCAGGGCCTAGCCCGAGGCTCCTAGGGACTGGTATGTTCACATACCCCCTCTGCCAGGAAGGCTGCCAAAGCAGGAGGGGAGTGGCTTGCCTACAGTCACTCCGCCCGTTGTGACAAGGTTGGTCTGCCGACCTCAGCAGAAGGTTCCTTCCAGTGCCCTGGGCTGCAGAGAAAGGAGCTGGGCAATGAGAACAGGGGCCAAAATGGGGAGCCCAAGGCTGTGGGTCCAGGAAGTCAGGGAAGGGGAGCTGGGCCTCCGTGAGGACTCTCGGCAGGGCTCCCCCAGGGCCAGCTTGCACCCCGGCCCAAGACCCAATGAGGCTGCCTCCTCCTTGCAGAGCCAGCCCTCAAGGCGCAGTTCTCAGGAGGCCCTGTGTGTGCCCAGACTTCCAACGCCTGGCATTGAAGGGCAGCTGTCCTTCCTTCCTAGCTGAGGGCATCTGAAACACTCTTCTCACACCCTTTCCTTTCCGTTTTGTTTTGCTTCTTTGTTAAATGGAAAGGAAACATCTTTTTTTTTTTCAAGTAAGTTCTATGCCCAACCTGGATTCGAACTCACAGCCCCAAGATGAAGAGTCACATGCTCTCCACTGACTGAGCCAGCCAGGTGCCCCAGAAAGGAAACATCTTTGAGCTGGACCTATCTCTGAGTCACCACAAGTCCTGGAGGAGGAAACCAGGCTGCCAGTGGGGGAAGGGGGAAACCTAGAATAGGAAAGAGGTGTGCAGGCTGCCTGAGAAACGAGAAAGTCACCTTATGCCCACCTGGGGAAGCTGCTGTTGTCATGTGAGGGGTCTTTGGAGTGTCCCCTAGACTCTGAGCCTCTCACAGAGCCCCTTATCCACCCCAACTCCCACCCCTGGCCTGACCTACTTCACCATGCAAGACCCTGTCCTTCTGTCTTCATGGCCAGAAGAAGGTGTGGCTCCCACTGGTGGGTTGGGGGCTCCGTGGAGAAACAGGGAACTGTGGAGGGCAGAGGTGGGAGTGGGGGAGGCGTGTGACATGGGTTGTGAGCCAAGGGGTCAGTGTCTAGCTCATGCCCTAGAGGTTCACCCTAGAGGCTATAAGATGATTCCTTCTGTATCTTCGGTCTGGTATTGGGTTGTGGTCCCGGGTTGGCCACACCGGGGGAATTTTAATATGTGTTATGTGTTCCGGCCATTTTGACTGTCCACTCTGCCTCCTGACTGCTTAGAGACCAGGCAGGGATTTCTTACAATAGCCCCGCCTCCTCTCACCTCCACTGCCGAGAAGGCCCTTCCACTACTCACTCCACTGTTGGGACAAAGGTCGGGATGGGGCACAGGGCTGGCCCAGTTATGTCCTTCTTAAATAGATGGGGTAGATATGAAACAGGTAAACCGAGGCAGGGATAGGAAGGACTTGCCAGAGCCCCTGAAATGTGAGAGTGGCCAGCTGGAGCTGGGATGTGGTCTCCCTCTGCATTCTTTCTCAGGAGTGGGGACAGGTGGGACCCATTGCCGGCTGTGGAAATCTCCCAAGGCCAGCACAGGAACCGCTGCTTCAGGAATGGATGGTCCAGAGGGGCCTTGGTCCCAGCAAGGTAGCTGTGAGGCCACGTGGGCCAAGACCCTAGGCTCCTCCCCCAGCATCCCCTGATGCCTTGTTCCTCTGAGCAGCGGCAGGGTGTTCCCCAAACCTCAGCCAGCAGCCCAAGTTGCAGGCCTTCCTCTGCTGACCCTCATATCCGCCACCTGGGCAGTGGCCCAAGCTAGAGAGCCTCCGGGGCTGTCTTTTGGGGACGATGTGTGAAGTCCTGTTCCCAACCATGTGCCAAACAACCTGAAGGTGGCCGTGCTGTCCCTTCCCACCACAGTGCCTGCCTCGGCTCTACTCCCCAGAGGAGACCTGAGCCCAGAGGGTGAGGTCTGGGAGGGCTGAAGCGGTCTAAGCAGCTGCCAGGAGGAGGCAGGCTGGAGCCAGCTTGTGTGTGTGTGGGGGGGGCAGTGGAGAACGCCCGAGGATAGGTAGGAGGTGGGACACCTGGCATGTATGGAGGCCTTTATTCTAGGGGAGGAAGCAGAAAGGATCCCCCAGCCCAAGGTAGCAGACGGGGAGGGGCAGCTTGTCCATTCAGGGCCCCGAGACACAGGCCAAAAGCAAAGGCTGTGTCTTCAGGGAAGCAGAGGGATCACCCTGGGGCCTTCCGGAGCCGGTGCTCCCTGCTCCCGTCTCCAAGGCTGCCAGCCTGGCTTCCTTCCTGGGCCTGAGGTCTCTCCTCTCCCCAGTGAGGACAGCACTGCGGGGCTCAGGCTCCAGTTCCTTTAGATGGGGTGGGTGAATCCAACCCGGTGCTGCCCAGGAGGGGGGGTTAGAGGCAGGCCGCACACAGGGCAGGGGTAGAGAGACAGGTTCCGGGGATGGGGTCTGGTCACAATCAACCTCTGCATTTGCTGCCTTCTCCCTGAGTAAACTGGGCACCTGCCAAGGCCCCAGGCCCGTCCTCTGACACCCAGCAGGGCGTACCCTCCTGAGGCTGCCCCAGCCCGGGCTCTGGCATCGAGGAGTGGGGGTACACACAGCTGTCTGCCCTGCGGCTGCCACAGAGCAGGTGCCATCCAGGGGAGGGTCCGTGTGGTCTCCAGCTGGATTTCTTAGAGTTTCTCTGCCTCTGGGTCTCCTTCCATTTTCCTCTACGCCTCTTGACACCTATTCACTTCCATTTCCCCTCCCTCTTGGACCCTTGAAGTCCCCGTTAACCCGCTACCAGTCTCACCTTCCTTTTCCCCTTCATTCCTTTCCTCACGCTCTCCCTCAGCTCCAGCCGTCCACACCCAGTGCAAACCAGTCCTCTTTTACTCACACCCTCTCCTTTCCATCTCCCCCCACCCCCCACCAGGCCAGGGGCAAGGAACAGGTGGGCATGTGGCTGGTCACAGGCAGAGGGGTCAGATGAGGGATCCTGGGGATGGGCACTCTTGGGGGGCGGGAAGGGGAAGGCTTTACCTAGTCTGTTGGAGGAAGCATTGCTGGGGCCAGAGACAGACTTGTAGCTGGAAAGAGCCAGGAAATAATCCAGAGGGCGTGCTAAGGCAGAGAGGCAAGTGGGGGTGGGTGCAAGGGCGCTCAGGTCACAACCAGGAGAATCAGGCAGAACAAAAGAATTTCTGCATCTAAAGCTATTTGCTGAGGTCAGTAATCAAAACTGGGAAGGCACCAGGCACTTTGCCGGGTTTGTTTGTGCAGGTGTGGGAGTAGGAGCCCAGAGGGCTGAAGAGGGAATTGGGGTGGTTTGATCCTGGTGGAGGAGAAAGGAGCCACAGGAGCTGGGGCTGAATGGGGAGGGCCCTGGTAGGGGGCAGCCAAGCAGGGGCTCTGGAGACAGGTCCAAAGGATGTTTCTGGGGTGTGCCCATGTACACTCCCCCTTAACTGCCTTGCAAAATCTTTAGCAAACTATATACCTCTCGCGTATGCTCAGGTATGAGTACATTCCTTCAGGGAGCCTAGGGGGTTGGGGTTCCCACCTGGGCCATCCTGATGGTGGCAGAGAAAGGCATTGAGGGTGCAAAGCCAGGAAGCGGAAATCCCAGGAACCTTCCACAGGGGTGGACTGGGGGACATAAATACAGAGTATTGCCAGCCCTGGGCAGAAATGGGAGGGCTTGGCCCCGGACGAGGGCACAGGCGTACCTATATGCATGTAGGGGTGAGTGTGCACGTGAGCTGAGGAAACAGCACTGGGACCTCGGGCCTACAGAGATGCGACATGACCACATGTAAGTGCACGCTCCCGACCCCCCACGTAACTGGAGAAGATGCTACTGGACCATCAATGCCGGCACAGCGTTGGCCACCGCCAGGGACTCTGCCTGCCTGCCCGCCTGCCTGCCCACAGCGTTGTGGGACACAGATGCTCAGCTGCGGCCCAGGGGGTGCCTCGGCCCAGCAGGCTGTCTGGTTTCCTCCCTTTGCGGCAATAGCACCAGGATTGACCCACATATTGGACTGCCTATGCACCCCCGGGGCTCTTGGTTTTATCATAGGCAGGAGGTCCCGGGAAAGGAAAATAGACTGACAATTAGAGTAGGAAGAGCATATCACTTAATTTCATTAGTAAAAGGATGTAATCTCATTAAGCCCTCCTCCCTGGTGAAAACCACATATAAGTTATTGGTGCCTTAACTGAGACCTCACTCGAGGGGTATGCTTCTGGCTTGGGGACTCTCCACCCCTGATCCACGTACCTGTGTGGCCCTGGGCAAGCACCATGTGTTGTGCCAGTGAGAAGAATTAGAGTATCGAGGCTGATCTTTCTAGTGTTTTCTAAGGGTTCCAGAACTTTAATGGGTCTGCACAATGTAAGATTTTCATAGTCCCTAAAGCCTGGCCTGGTTTTGCACAAGTGAATTAGGCATGTTAAACCCTCTGCCCAAGAAACACTAGAATGTTCACATTAGACGATTATCATCTATGGCCATGGTGATGTCACTGACCCACGCTTGGGAGGATGGCCTCCTCAGCTTCAGAACATGCTCTGGGCCTGGTGGGAATGCACCTCAGCCTGGGGACAGCTCTAGACTAAGTCAGCCCATGCAACACCGTGATGCTTCTCACATGTGCATCAGTGCCAAGAGGAGGCAAGAGGCAGAATCAGGTGACCTTAGGAGACCCTTCCGTTATATTCCCTGATTCTATCACCGAAGAGATTTCTGCTGATGTTGGCCATCAGACGTAAAAACTTAATTGGAGTCACACTGAAAACCAACGATCTACATTTACTAAGCACTTACTGTGTTTTAGATTTTGTGCTAGACACTGGGATCCAAGTGACAAAATGATCATGGTCCTTGTGTTGGGTAGAACCATATGATGTTGCCCATTTTGTAAGTCAAAATGGTCAAAGATTTGACATTTCATGTCTCAGTTTAATACCTGAGATACTCAGAGGTAAGTGGGAAAGACAGATTAATAAAGGGGCAACTGTTATATATTGTGAGAAGCTTTGAGGGGACTTTGGTGGAAATAAGCCAGGAGTTACAAAAACCCTGAGGAGAGGAGTGAACCAGAGCCAGGGCTTCCTGGAGGAAGTGGCATTAGCAAGAGCTGAAAGATGGGTAGAGGCAGCTAGGTAGGGATGGGGAATGAGGAGACAATGGAATTTTTAGGGAATAAAATGGTCTACCCAGAAAGGCTCAGAGATGCAAGAGAACATGGCGTATTTGAGGACCTGATGAAGCCAATGTCCTGAATTCAAAAAAGGGTCTGGTTTTGAGATGGAGCTTGAAATGTAAGCAGGGTAGGACAATAAAGGGCCTCCTAAGCCATTAAGAAGGTTGTGTTGGACTTTATTTTGAAGGTAATGGGGAGCCATTGAAAGTTCTAAACAGGAGAGTCATGTGCTCAGATTTGTGCTTTAGAAAGATCCTTCTAGTTTCCAGAGTGGAGGCAATAGATGAAAAAGGAAGATATTAGAGGTGGGGGGACAGTTGGGAGGCTCTCAGGGTAAGAGAGGATGGTGGATTGGATGTGGGCAGTGATGGTCACTATGGAGAGAAAGAGAAAGAACATCTGAGCATGAGAATGCCTGAAAGTCTTCCCTTATTTTGTGGCTGGAGGATAAGCCAATCCAGAGTAGAGGTCATGCTTTCTCTTCCAGCAGAGATCCTCAATGTAGCTGCCACATTTTTCCATGTTCTATAGTCTGTTTTCAGAGGGAAAGACATCAGAGATAATGGACTGTGTTGAGCTGGAGTTGGGAAGAAAAGCCCATACCATTAATTGATTGGGTCTTGGGTCAACAGAACTTAGCCCTCTAGGAAGCAGGATGTTAGTCATTCTCCTTGGCCTTGCCTCGTGACTTCATCATGGCTTGCCTTTTCTCATCTGAGTCTCCTTCTTGCCTACCAGCCTTGGAAGCTAGGGGTCCTTCTTTCTTCCATTTGAATAAACCCAACCACACCCTATGCTTCTGCTGACTCAGTAGGGGACCTAGTTCATCCTGAACTTTCCCATGGTCCATCTCATATCACACTCCCACCTTTAATACAGCCCTGTCTTCTATGCTTCTGAGCATCTGTCGGCTCTGAAAGTCTTCTGTTTGAGAAGAGCTGACGGAGCTGATGTCTCCTGGTGGAGACAAAAGGGTTAAGTCACAACTTGTGCTTTTTTGACCTGGGAGTGAGTTGAGCTCTCCACCCCAGACAAACCCATCCCAGACCCGAACTCTGAGAGAAAGTGTCAGGGCCCAGGCCTGACTCTGTACTCTCAAGGAGCTGGGTCTTAACCCTCAGCTGTTCCCAAGCACATACCCCAACAACCACAAAATTCCTTCTCCCATTCTGGGTCCAAAGTCAGAATAAACATTTCCCCTGAAATGTCTGACCGAACATTTATGAACACCAAATGAAAGAGGCATGTCAATGGCACAGAGCTTCTTTAGGTCTGAGGGTGGAGAGACAGGGCTCCACTCTTACAGCCAGGCCCCCTATCCCAACATTTTGCCCCCAAGGGTTAATTAAAGATGAGTGTAGACCTGGGGAGCATATGGCTTGTCAGGTTTCTTTTCAGATGAAGCCCTGAAATGAATATGAGGCGGGTTCTGGGTAGAAGAGAGGTGGCTGCCAATGAGTATCCAGTGCCTGGTCACCTCCTTATGAGTGGTGATCACCAGTGAGGACACTTTTGACTGTAAGGAAGAGAAAGCTCTGGCCCAACTAACTCAAACCACAGTAGCTCAGTAGCTCACAAAACAGGTAGCCCAAGGATGGGGTGGGCTCCAGGGGCTCCAGGAGCATCTCTGACTCTGCTTTTCCACTATGGGCTTCACTCCATTATTCTGAGAGACATCAACTCTTCCTGTGTGTTTTAAAACATTTTTTTTATTACAAAATTTTTTTATGTTTATTTATTTTTGAGGAGAGAGAGACAGAATGTGAGGGGGGAGGGGCAGAGAGCGAGAGAGAGACACAGGATCTGAAGTAGGCTCCGGGCTCTGAGCTGTCAGCACAGAGCCCGACATGGGGCTTGAACCCATGAACCGTGAGATCACGACCTGAGCCAAAGTCAGATGCTCAACCAACTGAGCCATCCAGGCGCCCCTCTTTAAAAATTTTTTGAATCCGGGGAGCCTGGGTGGCTCAGTCGGTTAAGCATCCAACTTGGTTTCACCTCAGGTCATGATTTCACGGTTGTGTGATCGAGCCCCAATGTTGCGTTCCGTGCTGAGTGTGGAGACTGGTTAGGATCTTCTCCCTCTGCCCCTCTCCCCTCCTTGCATACACTCTCTCTTTTTATAAAAACAAAAAACAGGGCTCCTGGGTGGCTCAGTCAGTTAAGGGTCTGACTTTGGCTCATGTCATGATCTCACGGTTCGTGAGGTGAGCCCTGAGTCAGGCTCTGTGCTACCAGCTCAGAGCCTGGAACCTGTTACAGTCTCTGTGTCTCCCTCTCTCTCTGCACCTCCCCCAGTCTCTCTCTCTCTTTCGCTCTCGCTCTCTCTCTCTCAAAAATAAACATTAAAAAATTAAAAAAAAATTTTAATCAACGTGAGCACATTATCCATACCTCTTTCTCTCACATCTCATTGGCCAAATATCAATTCCTAAAACAATTGGCAAAGGAAATGGGACAACTGTAACTGCCTTTGTGAAACCCACACCTTCTAGAGCAGGTCACCCCCTGAACACAGCCTAAGTACTGTTATAGGAGAAATGACTGGTAAGTAGGATGGATGTTGGGTGCATGACCAACGATGCCTGCTACAGGCAGTAAACTAGTTTTGACATTTCTCTGCATTGCTTGGAAAGGAAAGGCTTTCTTTCTTTTTCTTTTTTCTCTTTTTTTAACACTAAAAAAAGAAAAGGATGAGAGAGAATCATGGCAGGTCAGAGGCTGGACTTTTGGATGGAGTTTCTCCCATCCATACTTTCTGCTGCTCACAGCATTTTCCTGTCCACTGTCTCATCTGATAATCATAATGACCCTGTGAGCAAAGCCGGGATGTGATTATTATCTCCATTTGACAGGTGAGGAAGAGGAGACACCAAGAGCTAAAGTGACTTTCAGAGATCCCTTCCAGGCACTGCTTTCATTCACACCACCTAGATATACCAGCATGAAATTGTGGCTTATTTTTAGATCTTTTAGGAAAAAGATTCATTCTCACTGATTATATAGTCCTAGGGGTCGGCTTGTGGAGTTAAGCACCCAGGTTCTCAGGACACTTTTCGGGATATCCAGATCATTTTAAAATTTAAAAAAATTTTAATTTTAATTAACTAATTTATTTTTGCCTCTTCACCTCAGGAAGGGCCCTGATCACAGGCCTTTTCTATGAACATGGAAACAGGATGCTTCCCAAACTAACCTTGCGGGCCAAGGAGTGGCGCTGTCTTTGGTACTGCCCACTGCTTCCCACCATTTGCTGCCCTTGAAGCCCCTTTTCAGCTTCAAGGCTGGACTCTTAAACCAAGATTTAGAGGGGTTATGGGAATTTCAGTCCACCCTAGCATCACTCTTGCTACCCCACTGACGAATTCCTCTATGGCAAGCAAGTCAGGTATTAATTGAAGAATGATTTGCAAGTTGCAGACACATGCTGTCACGTGGCTCTGTCTACAGCACTAAATAGCCTACATTGTAGTTCAAGGGTCAGCAAACTATGACTCACAAACAAATATGGCCTGCTACCTTTTTTAGTAAATAAGTTTTATTGGAACATAGCTAATTTCATTTGTTTACTTATTGTCTATGACCGCTTTTGTTCTACAACAGCAGAGTTAAGTAACTGAGGCAAAGACTGTATGACCTGCAAAACCTAAATAATTACTAACTGGCCCTTTACAGGAAGTGAGTTGCCAACTGTCTTTCTAGTTTGCTTCCTTTGGGACAGAAGATTTTTGTTTTGAGCACAGTCCTGTATTATTGATAATTCCCTTTACGTCTACGTTTTCCCCCAACTCAAGATGGGGTCTTCCTCCAGTTTCCTCTGTTCTTGGATAAATACTTCCCTACTTGTGTGGGTCCTAGGTCCATCTCATCTCTTCAAATCCAAACCACTCTCCTCAGATACTAATTCAGTTGTGTTCTCTGGCCCCTTCCCACAGATGTGTCCCAAACCCAACATTTCAGGCACACAACATTCTGCTCATCTTCCTTGAGCCAAGCCTCTAATCCAGGCCAGCAACTAACCAACTACTCACCCCTAGGAGTCTCAATACAACCTTTACAGCCTTTATCAGTGCGTTAGGACGTTTTCAGTTGTGAATAACAGAAACCTGATTCAAATTAGCTTAACTAAAAAAAATTCCTCTAGAAAGCCCAGAAGCTGATCTTTCTGCTCTTAGCACTCAGAGCTCAGCTGCATGCCACCTCCAGGCTCTGGACTCCTCAATACCAGCCTCATCCAGGCAGGCCTGAACCACGTGGTGAGCAGAGGGCTGCAGACAGCTCCGGCTTCTCAACACCCCAGTAGAAGAGGCATCCCCTTCTCTCTAACAAAAGAGCCCAGAACGGAGTCTCAGTGGCTTGGTGGGATCACATGATCATCTCTGAGCCAATCACTGGCCAGGGGAGTGGAACACTGTGATTGGCCAGGCCTGGGCTAGTGGCGGGGTGGGTGTAGGGCAGGTAACCTTCTGGATAAGCGAGAGGGCTGTTCCCCAGAGGAAAATACTCCTACTTGATGGAGGAAAAGATGCTGACCAAGCAAGAACTATAGATACACGTCTCACCCCAGCTGCGGGGTTTGTATTACTGCTCCCACAGGGATTTTCATTTTCTCCTTCTCCACTGTCTTCTCACTGTAGTGATGCCCGAGTCTCGCCAAGCTTACGTGATGAAGCCTGTGCTTCTTAGTTACAATTCACCCTCCCTCTTGCCTGCCCATGCAGACTTGCCTCCCACCTTCTCCTTTGTCTCTTAAACTCTGGCGGTATCAAGTTTCCACCAGCAATTCCCCAAATGTCCCAGGTCTTCGCTGTGTCTCTGTACATTCCATTTCCTCTACCTTTCTTTCTTCGTCCGCATGGCACACTTTGGACTCACTGCCCAGATCAAGAATCCCCTGCTCTGAGAAGGCAGTCCCCAGTCTTCAGGATGGAAGAAAGCATTTTCTCATCTGCGTGTGCTATCACTGGCCGGCACCAATGTCTTGCTGTCCCTCCCATCGTCACTTGCCCACCTACCGTATGGTACAGAAATGAAGATGTCTAAGCTGCTTGTCTTTTCATTGCTCTCTCTCCAATACCTAGCCTTGTGCCTCACACATAATCCATGTTTACTGAACAGTTGCTGAACACAGAAATGAGTACATAAGTAAGAGAAGAAATGAATGCTCCAGAAGGTCAATGTACGGCTCCGTTTGAGTGTGGGATAAGAAAAGAGAGCCAGGGAGGTATCATTTCATTACCTCTTATTTGCTGAGGATGCCAGGCACTATGCTGGTTGCTGGGGCTTCTCCCTGAAGGAAGAAGGGGCATTTGTACCCTGTGCTCAATGATCCCACAGCCCAGGGGCTGAGGCCATATAGGAAAATCAATGCTTACAAGACAGGGGTATGAATTACTGAGCAGCAGCACACTGAGAGCTGTGATAAGACAATGTGGTGGAGGAGCACAGGGAGGGGAAGCCACTGAAGTAATTGATGGAGCAATCAGTGTCTTTCATCATGAGATCTGTGTGTTCTCAGCCCTTTCCTGGGTTTTCTGTGGGAGTGCCAAGAAAATCCTAATCCATTTCCTCAAGGAGATTATAACTGATAGGGGGAGGGGGAAAATCACTCATGGGACACTAATGAAAGAGTCAAAATACTGGATGGTGCCTAGTTATGTGCTAAACTCACAGAAAGACACAGAAAGTCAAAGTGGAGAACTTAGGTTCACAGGGAGCTCAGGTGGTTGGGAAGGGCTTCGTGGAGGAGGAACATTCTAGAAGGGAAGCTCTGGGGACAGGAGATCTCTGAGGGTCTCCAATGCCAGGCTGGGACCTTTTAAACTTTTGTAGTTTACTTTGTAGGCAGCATAGAGTATGGACCTGGGGGAGGGACATGATTAGATATAGATTTCAGAAAAATTACTCAGGGATTTAATATAGACAATGGAGGAGGGAGATGGGGATACCAGATGGAATACGGAGGGGGAGGAGTGAGGAGGCTTTGCCACAACACCAGTGAAAGGTCATGATGGCTCTCAGCAGTTGACTGGCCTTTCCCTCAGTTCATGGGCAACAGAAGGTTTCTTGGGGGTTCTAATTCACTCATTCATTCAACAAATATTTATTGTTCTAAACACAGATCTAGGCACTAAGGATAGAATTGTGATAAAAACAACAAAAGCCTCTGCCTTTGTGGGGTTTACATCCTACTAGTTAGTCAACTATTGCTGTAGATTGCTTCCAGGGAGAGAAAGAAGCGGGTCCAGAGTTGCCTTTCAGGGCAGTACATCTGGGAGGTTCTCCTGGCAAGCAGTCAGCTTCCCCCGCCCCAACTCTCTCCTACAGCCCCCTTGGCTAATAAGCCATGTGCTTCTTCCATTTTATTCCATTTAATCCTGATCCCCAGCAGAGCCTAATGAGGTGGATGGTGGTGCCCATTATGCAATGAGAATGTGCTGGCAAGGACTCCCTGGGACGCCGCAGGCGATGGCTTTCCTTAGAGGGTACTGAGGCAGGGGGCAGCTGTGGGAAGATGCTGTGGTGCATCAGGCAGGGAGTTTGTGGGGAGGCCCTGTCTCAGGCAGGGGGAGGCCTCATTGATGCCTGAGTTGGTCCATGGATACCTGGGGTGGGCCGCATATCTCACCACAAACAACACTGGTAGCCCAGAATTCTAATCAGACTCAGACATCAGGATCTAAGACAATAACTGTGTTGCAGAAAACATGCAAAATAACCAGGCAGCCTTTGTAATTAACTTCCGCTCCCTTCCAGCAGTCATTTGGAGTTAATGGTTTCTTAATTCAGTGCTCATTTGGTGACTTTAATTTCCAATTAATTTTGCCGATTTTCCTTCAAGGTGCTCATGGTGTGATAGAAATTCCTGCATGGTTAAGTCCCCACCACAGGGACCTGGGGGTGGGGGTAGGTGGGTCAAGCTGTCACCAGAAGGCTAGACCGTTCCTGAATGCCAGGAGCCAGAGCCTCCTGAGTTCAGGAGTCCTTAGGAGATCCCTCCCCTAGGAGGGGGCTGGTAAGAGCTGATAATGTGGTGCAGGGGTTGGGATGCCCTTGAATTTCTCTAGCTCTTGAATGAGAATTTTGATTTATTGCAGGGGAGTGGGGTAGGAAAGGAAGCCCAGCCCTGCTGGAGATAGAAAGGAAGAGTCAAGACCAAGGACAATGCTCTCCCTTCTATCAAGCAAAGGGGGATTTGAGAGGCCTTAGTGCTCTGAGCCAGCGCCATTGGTGCCCCACTCGGATCCCCTGTGCTGGGCCAATGGGCCCATTGCCCAACTGCAGCTAGTGTCAGCTGCTAATGGCTCGCAGCCTCTCTCTTCACTAGAATTACCTTTGGCAAATGGAATTCGCCTCTTCTGTGACGTTCCACTCTCCTGCTGCTCAGGGAAAACTGTAGACAAGGACTGAATGGTATAAGCAAAAGGCTGCTCCCTGCTTCCTAACTCCTGCCCCTTGCCTTAGGATGAGACTGCCTCTGTGGTGCAGTTGGTATTCCTGAGTTGTACAGTCAGACCCCAGCTAAGACCACATCCTTAGCTAAGTTGTACTCATGTTCTGTCTTCCTTCCCTTTCTTCTTTCTTTTCTCCTTTAAGGATCCCTTAATAAATCTCGTGCACCCGAATCTGTCTTGGGTTTGGTTTCTAGGGAACCCAGACTACAACACTGCTTTGTATATTAAACTTTTGTCTAGCTCTTACAGTGTGTCAGACACTGTTCTAAGTCCTTTACAAAAGAAGTTCATTTCATCCTCATAGCAACGCTATGAGGTAAGTATTGTTAGCATCCTTATTTTGAAATGAGAAAACAGAGACACAGAGAGGTTGAGAGACTTTCCCAAGATCACCATGGGTAGCAAGTGCAGAGCAGGAACACAAACTCAGCCAGTCTGGTTTCAGACTCTGTGGCATTAACTATTATGCTGCCCAAGATGTGACCACTAACCCCAGTAATTGCTCTGAAGTCATGGGCAATATAATTTAAGAGCCTGACCATCTAGAGGGATGAGGGATAGATTTTCCTGAAGTCCTTTTTCAGGGGATTAAAGAACAGGGAGATCTGAAACCCTAGAGTTCTGTTGCCATGATGTCAGACCACTCTCATAGGGAAACACTTCCCCTTCCCCTCTGGGGATGGTACCGAAGACTCAGTGGAATAAGTGCCAGTGTGAAATCAGGCAAGCCAGACTCTAATGCTGTGTCCCTGACTCCTTTCATAACTTGTGATGAGTAATTTCCCACCAGTGGGTCAATTTCTCCATCTCTACTATGTGGATGAGAGTTAGTTAAAAGTCTTGAAAAGTTCTGACTCTAACATTTAGACTTTAGGAGTAGAAACATGGTGCTCCCTTGGGGATCCTCCATCAGAGGGTGAAACCAGATGTCTGTGGAAACCAAAGGAGATACATCCCATGATTTGCAAACATCAAACATCAATAGCTGTGTCCCAAAGCGGTTATGGGGAGGGATCCACAAGGCCACAAAAGGACCTGGGTCTCAATGACCACTCAATGCCCATTTATGAAACACTGTTCAGTAAGCATTTATCAAGTGCTTACATTATGCCAGGGACTGTGCACATGTAATTCATGGTTCCCAAACCTAGAGCACAATGGAAGGACTTTCCCATAAATTGCTGTCAATTATTGACCCTTATTCAACTCACCATCAAAGGACCAGCCCTATGTAAAGATCCCTCCTCCTCAACACACAGAGAGTCATATTTGGAGTCTCCATAGGGTATCTCCATTGTACTCAGAGATACATATTTTCTCCTATAAAGTGGAGCCATGATCTTGCTTTCCTGCCAGAATCCCTCTCAGCAATTCCTACTACCTATGGATCCATAGGAGGGGACCCCACTGTTGCCTCCATGGCCAATGCCTTTTATGAGAAAGCCACATCTGGCTATACTCCCCAAACTGCCAATCTAGAGGGGCTGTGGAGCATGATGTTCTTTTTGATGCTCCTCAAAAGAAAAGGAGAGACTCCTTTGGTCTCCTGAGTCAGGGCTGGGGCAAGGTGAAGGTGGCAAGGGAAGGTGAACAGGAGTGGCATAAACATTCCTTCTTTCCTTCTCTCTCACTCCACAACCCCCATCCTCACCCCAGACTCCTTCTCCAGACCTTAACAAGACTATATCCTAGGGCATCCTCTTCCCCACAGGCCTGGGAGGAAGGGAAGTGGCAGGTCAAGATCCCATCTGCCATCATGTCCTCCATGGGTCCCAGTTCCCATACCACTCCCCCAAGCCAACCCCCATAAGTGTCCATGGCAATAGTTGCTCCTGGGAAACAGACCCAAGGCCTGTTGGAGGGTGCTGGAGCTGTTATAGTTATTGCTGTCACAGATCCCAAAATCCCCAGCTGGCAAGAGCTGCAAAATCTAACCAGCCAGGGCTGGTTTTTCACTTTTTTAATGCTGTGGGTAAAAAAAAAATACACCTTTGCAGAGGACACCAATTCTACTCTTGGAGCCACAAGGTAACATACTGTGCAACATGGAGCGAGGGCCTATCCTTGTGGCTGTTTGTGTCAGCCCTGATGGATGCCTCCTTCTGTACTCCCAACTTCTTTTCTCCCCATCTCCATCCTACAGAAGAACAGCTCTGACCATGTGCCTCTCCTGTCAAAAACCTTCAGAGCCCTTCAAAACGCAAATGGATAAGATCTGAATGGGTCCCATGGCATCCAAGGGTAGCTGCGCTCTGGCTATAAACCATCTTGACTGAAACCACAGATTCCAGTTAAATCTGGAAATCCATTCTCTCCCAAACTTGCCCCTTACCACCTAGTCTCAGGGCCTTTCCACGTGGCATTTCCTCTGCTTTGAGTGCTCTGCTCTCCCCCATCCCACATGTGGAAATTCATGTTTTCCCTGGGGAGACTATGAGTACAAGGAGGGTCCCTGGCCATGAGGGCTTGATACCAAGTCAATATTATCCCCTCCTTTGGTACCCATGCTCTTTCCCTGACCCCACTATCCCCTGTCTTCCTAGATCCTGGTGAATGCACTAGAATTATAATTGGGGATTAGAATTATAATATAAGGATTAGAATTATGGTAGAATTAAATTACAATTATAGAATTGTAGCATAGAGATTGGAATTATAGTAGAATTATAGTATGGGAATTAGAATTATGGTAGAATTATAGATAGGGATTAGAATTATGGTAAAATTATACTATAGGCATTACAATTACTATAGAGTTACAGTATAGGGATCAGAATTATGGTAGAATTCTAGTACAGGATTGGAATTATGGTATAATTGTAGTATGGGATGGGAATTATGGTAGAATTATAGTATGGGGATTAGAAACATGTTAGAATTATAACCAACATTACACAAATACAAAGGAGGATAAGAGAATATTATGAAAAATTATATGCCAGCAAATTGGACAACCTAGAAGAAATGGATAAATTCCTGGAAACATATAACCTCCCAAAACTGAATCAGGAAGAAACAGAAAATTTGGACAGACTGATTACTAGCAATGAAATTGAATCAATAATAATAAAAAAATCCTAACAAACAAAAGTCTAAGACCAGATGGCTTCACCAGTGAATTCTACCAAACACTTATGAGTTCATACCTATTCTTCTCAAACTATCCAAAATATAGAAGAGGAAGGGAAGCTTCCAAATTCATTCTATGAGGCCAGCATTACCCTGATAACAAAACAAGATAAAGACACCACACACAAAAAAGGGAACTATAGGCCAATATCTCTGATGAATATATATGTAAAAATCCTCAACAAATTATTAGCAAACTGAATCCAACAATACATTAAAAAGTCATTCACCACAATCAAGTGGGATTTATTCCTGGGATGCAAGGGTGGTTCAATGTTCTTAAATCAACCAAAATGACACATCACTTCAATAAGAGAAAGGATAAAAACCGTATGAGCATTTCAACAGATGCATAAAAAGCATTCAACAAAGTATAACATCAATCCATGGTAAAGACTCTCAACAAAGTAAGATTAGAAAGAACATACCTCAACATAATAAAGGCCACTTATGGAAAAACCCACAGCTCACATCATATTTAACGATGAAAAATTGAGAGCTTTTCCCTTAAGATCAGGAATAAGACAAAGATGTCCGCTGTCACCACTTTTATTCAACATAGTACTGGAAGTCCTAGCCACAGCAGTCAGACAAGAAAAAGAAATAAAAGTCATCCCAATTGGTAAGGAAGAAGTAAAAGTTTCACTATTTGCAGATGACATGATAGTTTATATAGAAAACCCAAAAGACCCCACCAAAAAACTACTAGAACTGATAAATGAATTCAGTAAGGTCACAGGATACAAAACCTATATATAGATTTGCATTTATATACTAATAAGTAGCAGAAAGTGAAATTAAGGAAACAATCCTATTTACAATGGCACCAAAAACAATAAAATACCTAAGAATAAACTTAACCAAAGAGGTTAGATACCTGTACTCTGAAAACTATAAAACACTGATAAAAGAAACCAAAGACAACACAAGAAAATGTAAAGATATTCCATGTTCATGGAGTGGAAGAACAAATATTGTTAAAATGTCCATACTCCCCAAAGCAAGCTACAGATTCAGTATGATCCCTATCAAAATACCAACAGCGTTTCTCTGAACAAATATTCCTATTTTGTGTGGAACAAAAAAGACCCTGAATAGCCAAAGCAAGCTTGAAAAAGAAGAACAAAACTAGAGGTGTCACAATCTCAGATATCATGATATACTACAAAGCTATAATAATCAAAACAGTATGTTAATTGGCACAAAAATAGGCATAGTTTAATAGACCAGAATACAGAACCCAGAAAAGAAAATCCACAATTATATGGCCAATTAATCTTCAACAAAGGAGGCAAGAATATACAATGGGAAAACCATTTGTCTTTAACAAATGGTGTTGTAGAAGCTGGACAGCTACATACAAAAGAATGAAACTGATTCATGTTCTTATACCATACACAAAAATAAATTCAAAATGGATTAATAGTCTAAATGTGAGACCTGAAGCTATTAAAATCCTAGAAGAGAACACAGGCAGTAATTTCTCTAACACTGGCCATAGGAACATTTTTCTAGATATGTCTCCTGAGGCAAGAGAAATAAAAGCAAACATAAACTGTTGGGACTACATCAAAATGAAAAGTTTCTGCATAGCAAAAGAAATAATCAACCAAACTAAAAGGTAACCTATTGAATGAGAAAAGATATTTGCAAATGGTAAAGGGTTAGTATACAAAATATAAAGAAGTTATCCAACTCAACATCAAATACCCAAATAATATAATTAAAAATAGGCAGAAGACATGTACAGACATTTCTCCAAAGAAGGCATACAGATGACCAACAGACACATCAAAAGATGTTCATTACCAGGGAAATGCAAATCAAAACCACAATGAAATATCACCTCACATCTGTCAGAATGGCTAAAATCAAAAACACAAGAAACAACAAATGTTGACAAAGATGTGGAGAAAATGGAACCCTCGTGCACTGTTGGTGGGAATGTAAACTGGTGCAGCCGCTGTGGAAAACCGTACATCCAAAAGTTAAAAATCAAATTACCATATGATTCAGTAATTGCTCTACGGGATATTTACCCAACAAATATGAAAGCCCTAATTTGAAAAGATACACGCACCCCTATGTTTATAGCAGTGCTATCAACAATAGCCAAACTATGGAAAGAGCCCAAATGTCCATCGACTGATGAGTGGATAAAGAAGATGTGGTATATACATACAACAGAATATTACTCAGCCATAAAAAATGAAATCTCACCATTTGCAACAACATGGATGGAGCTAGAGAGTATAATGCTAAGTGAAGTCAGTCAGTCAGTCAGTCAGAGAAAGACAAATACCATAGGATTTCACTCATATGTGGGATTTAAGAAACAAAACAAATGAGCAAAGGGAAAAAGAGACAAAGCCAAAACCAGGCACTTAACTATAGAGAACAAAGTTATGATTGCCAGAGGGGAGGTGGGTGAGGGGATGGGTGAAATACGTAATGGGGATTAAAGAGTACACTTATCACAATGAGCACTGAATAATAAATGGAAATGTTGAATCACTGTATTGTACACCTGAAACTAATGTAACACTGTATGCTAATTATACCGGAATTAAAATCAATACAAACATACAAACATACATACATACATACATACATACAAATACCCCTGGTGGGAGGGTAAATCAGAGAAAGAGAGGCCAGGGTATTTCCCCCTGACGGAAAAGGAATAAGTATGGTAGAATTAAAGTATGGGGATTAGGATTATGGTAGCATTACGGTGCAGGGATTAGAACTATGGTACAATTACAGTATGAGGATTAAATTTATGGTAGACTTATAATGTGGAGATTAGAGTTATGGTAGACTAGAACAGGGATGGAAGGTTCCTGAGAGCTCCAAGTCCTCTCACATCCACCTAGATCAGTATTCTCACATTTAGGGTGCATTAAATCACCCGTAAGATCCTGGGCCCCACCCTCAGACTTTCTGATTCAGGAGGTCTGGAGTGGAGTTCAAGAATTTGCATTTCTAACAATCTTCCAGGTGATGCCAGTGCTTCTGGTCCAAGGTTCACACTCCGGAACCACTGACCTAGATTTTGACTCAGAAAATAACCTTCTATCTCTGTTTCCCCCAAAGGATCTGGTGCCAGCACACACACTCTGTCGGTTTGGTATTCATTGATGACTACGGTTACTGAGAGAGAGGCAGGGCTTTCAAGCACTTGCTATTCAGAGCCCTGGGGGAAGGTTTCGGGTATCAGTACTATAATGAAGTCACTGACAAGAACATAACATTCTCTGCAGGAAAAATAATCACACTGATCCGTAAAGTAGCATACTGTAACAATATCAATAGTGGCAATAATAATAGTAATAACATGATTATAATATAATGTCATTTGCCCTAATGTGCTACATCCAGATTGATCTGAGCAATAGAAAAGAATTACCGACATACACAAATGCTCACAAAGTGTAGCTTTGACATATTTGGGGCCATTTGGATGACGGCAAGGGTGATGATGACTATAATATCAAACCACATTTGTACACAGCTTTTACATTTCTAAAGCACTTTCACTGGGTTGCTTTTAGCAGCAACGCTGAAAAGTAAGCAGGCAAGCTCCCTTGGTTTATAGAAGAGGCTCACATTCTCTTGTATTTTAAGCCTTCACACAGCAAACATAGATTTGAATATGTGTACAGATCAAGTACTGAGTGGGACAGGGATCAGGTTGCAGATAAAATGCTGGACACCCAATTAAGTTCACATTTCAGATAAACAAAGAATTGCTTTGTGCGTTACTATGCCCCAAATGTTGCATGGGACATCCTTATACTAAAACAATTATTCACTGTTCGTCTGAAATTCAAAGTTAACTGGTGTCCTGTATTTTTATTTGCCAAGTCTGGCAACCCTAGTGGAAAAGGAAGGAGGGGAGAAAAAGAATAAGAAATGTTTACGGCGCTCAGAACAAAGTCACAGTTTGGAAGGAGACCCCAGAGAGATGATCCCAACCCGTGTAATCAGTGGGTGGGAGAAGCACTTCTCAAACTTGAACGTGCGTGGGAATCACCCAGGGATGTTGTTAAACTGCATGTTCTGATTCAGGAGGTGTGGGGTGGGGCCGGAGACTACATTTCCCACAAGCTCCCAGCAGATGCTGACGCCATTCATTGCTTCCTGGCCACACTCTGAGTAGTAATAATGGAGAGGGAAGCTTAGAGGCTGTGAAGCTTAGAGGAGGCATTTGGTCCACCTTTAGGCATCAGGAAAAAGCTTCCTGGAGGAGGTGGAACCTGGTGGGTTTGGGCTGGTAAGAATCAGAGGAGAAAAGTGGCAAAGACATGCCAGAAGGAACATCCTTTGCAAAGTCCCAGAGATGAGAGAAAGCACTGCAAATTTGGGAAGGGTAGGGTGTTGAATGTGGATGGAGGATAGGATTTGGGCAGGCAGTGCTGGGCCCTAGGAGTCCAGAAATGAATCAGACAAGGCCCCTGCTACCCCAGACCCCACCCCCATCTGTGGGAGTGGCAGAGTCCTGGACAGACAGTAATGAGTGGGAGGTAAGCACTGGAATGGTGGGAAGTCAGGGAAGGCGAGGCTCACTCTACCTAAGGCTTGTTAAATGAATGAATCAAGGTGACCTGAGTGTAGGGCAAAAAGGCAGGCCCAGCAGAAGGCCCAGTGGACACAGTAGCCCAGAGCCTGTGACCCCAGGCCTTCATTCATTCACTGCATCTCCACACTGTGGTCCGAACATGAGTGGCAGAGAAACTGTTTATATCGGTAGACTTGGGCTCATGGATGGAGCTCTGGAGTCTGTAGTCGTTATGTGGTCTTGGGGCCCTTTAAAGTTAACAGTGCTGGGTTAATAGCACTCATGAGGCCTGTTCTAGCTTCTTTGGGTTTATCATAGCAGCCGAGGCAAAGTGCTAGGTTTCCTCCACGTCCATTCTTTCTCTCTTCCTTCTGTAATAGGCCGCCTGCCTTGGAGCTGGCGACATGGCCCCCTAGGACAAAAGCTACACTCCCCAGCGTCCCTGGATGTGGTCTGGCCAGTAGGGTGTGGTGGACACAATCTGAAAATCTGTCTGGGTGCAGTACAGGAAACAGAAACTGTTCTTGGGTTCTAAGCAAAATGGGGCTTAATGATGGAATTGGGGCTTACAAAGTCATTGGCAGGCTGGAAGCGTGCAGGCTGTGAGGTGCTGCTAGGATTTGTGGTCACATCATGGCAAGCAGCTACAAAACAGAGGTCAGGAAGTTCCAGGAAACCACTCTAGTGTCACAGCCACCCACAGACACAAGGTGACCAGACAGCAACTGGAGATCCAGCCACAGTCAAGACTCTCTTGGGCCAGAGGCGTCCACTGCCTAAGGAAGAACGGTCACAGCCTTCTTTCCACCTTCCAAATCGCACGTGAATGAAGCTCATTGGTTGCAAATAGTCTTATCCAGAATCCTAGCAGCAAGGGAGTCTGAGAAATGTACTGGCGAGGCTTCCAGGCTGTGATTAAGTGAAAGGACAGCAGTGCGGGGGGAGAGAATGCTGAACACCACCGCACCCTTCCTGCCAACTAGGATAAGGGCATGTTGCTGCAGGTGACTTCTTAGGATCACTCCAGAGGCCTCAGAAATGCCAAGGGAACTGGGACCTTTGCATGGGTCAGAAATAAACTTCTATCTTGTTTTAGTCACTGTTTCAGCCGCAGAGCCGGTGTCCTGAACCAGCACCGTCAAGTGTCAGATGAGGCCTCAGCGGTATTCCTTCCAGAATGTGTAGTGTTGATGTTCCTGGGGTGTCAAATCAGCCTGGTTATCAGGAGTGTGACAATACATACTTCATCTACAGACAAAGCACCCGGGACTGTGGCGTCTGGCGCCGAATGTAGTCTATTGAGTTTGAAGGAAGTTGGAGAGGGCTCAGAGGGGATGGGGTGTTGGGGAAGACTTCTTGGAGGAGACAGAGCTGGAGATGGAGAGAAAAAGAAAGGCTTTGCAGTGGAGGCCACTTTTCTCTCCCTTCCCCACAGTTGCGCCAACCAGGGAGTGGCCCTCTGAGCTCAAGGAGCAAGAGAAGAGAGGCGAGATGCCCACTCCGCCAGGAGAGCTGACTTTCATCCTGGAGCAGGATGGAGATCAGGAAGGAGGGAGGCCTCAGGGGTAGAGGGGCTATGCATTATTCCAAAGGGAGGGACTGGTGTCTCTAAGACCTTAGCTTCAAGACTCTAAGGACAGGGATGGGGAAGGACACACTCAAGACATGGCCTCGAGGTCACGAAGTGGCACCTGGTTCTGGCCTGCCCTTCCCCACTGCAGCTTCTCCCCGGGAAGGCACACTGCATTCAGCCTTCACACAGGGATGCCTATAGTCGGCCTACAGCCCAGGCACAAGGATGGATACAGGAACTTGCAAGCCCAGCACTGGGGTCGGGCCACTCCCGGTCAGCCATTCTCTCCTCACCCACCTTTGTGAAGAGTGTGTGTTTGGGGTGTGGGGACCGGCCAGGGTCAGGGCATCTTTAGAACCCAGGCCAGGACAGTTCAGGGTGGAGGAATAGTTCAGGGCCAGGATGAGAAATTAGACTGGGGAAGGGGCCGATCTGTGACCAGGGTTGGGCTCAGCCTGGGGCCAGCTCACAACTTAGTTTATGCCAAGGACCATAGCCCAGTCTTAGGCCGGTGGTAGGGCTCAGTCTGGGACTGGAGTCTGGGCTCAGTTTTTGATGGGGAAAGAGTGTGGAGCTACCTGACCCCCTGCGTATGAGCTCAATTTCCTTAGTTCCCTGGAAAATAAACCATAATGAAAGGCTATCAGAATATAAGCATAATTTCCTCATTGATATCACACTTAGCCTTCAAAACCGTTTCACTCCTGGGTCCTCTGTTTACTTTTCCTCCAAACTTGTGTAGACTCTTTTATTCCCTCTGGGAGAAGAAGGTATACAGGTACGGGGGTAAAATGAGCTGCCTCGATTCCCGGCAAGTTCAGAAAGAGATGGAATCAGGCAACAGGCCAGTTGAGCAGGTGCCCAGCCCAGGGCATCCTGGTGGACTCTCAGCTTCCTGCGGTGCTTTGGAGACAAGCCCCAGGTCACCCTGAAACCCACGGGCAGGCGGCAGGCAGGCGAGCAGGCAGCTGGCTGGAGGAGTTGGCAGCAGGGACGTCCTGGATCAGAGCCTTGGGCCACAGCCAAGGCTGTTTAGTTGGGGTGGAGGGTGAGGGCAGCGATTTTATTCAGCCTGCTCTGCAGCGAGCCCCGGGGCAGGTGCCAGCAATTTGCCCGTCCTGAGTGACGGAGCCGGGAACTGCTGAGTGGCTGGGAAGGCAGGGACACCCCCCCACACACACACCGACCCCTGCCAGGTCCTCGTGGGCACGCTCAGCCACTGAAGGAAATACGAAGTGACGGTAAGTGACAAAATCGAAAATGTAATTAAGACAGATGGAACCAACCGGCGGGGATGATAAAAGCCGTTCCCCAGGCCCTGAGATTTAAAGCGAGGTCACAGGATGACCCCATCCTGGCTGCACAGCCGGCAGAGAGGAAGTGAGGGAATGAGCTCAAGGATAGGAGCCAAGCTCTGTGGAGGACAGTGAGCAAACTGGGCTTCGGTTGCACTGAAAGAGATTTGGGTCAGATACAAGGATGAACTTCCTGGAGAGGAGGGTGCTTCAACACTGGCCTACATGTGACATCATCTCCTTGGCCCAAGGACACATGTATGCCTCCTGGGCAGGCTTGGATACACCTGACCTCCCTCTCCAAGATCTATAGGAATAAGAACGGCCTCATTATCACATGAGAAGTCTGTGAAGGTGGAGGGGAATGGCATTTGGAAAGAAGACAAAGGGAAGAGGGCTCAGGGTTTCCCACAGGCCAGAGCTGGGAGGGTGGAATCAGCCCACCTCCGTGGAAGTGCATGTCACAATGCTTGAACCTGACATCTCCAGGTGACCTCTTTTTCTCCTTCTGTGCCATTGCCCCTTGGTCAAACCAGGAGTAGAGGGGGCATGGTGGCCACTCCTTGAGCCTACAGAGGAAGCAGCAGTCCACCTGGTCCCCAGCTCTGTGGATGCAGTGATAGAAGGAAGCCCAAAGGCCCTATGGGGAGAGCCTGTCTGAGCCTTTGTGGAAGGTGGGATGCTTGGGACCTATGGGGAGATTCACGCGAGAAGAATGAGGCGGGTCAGCACCAACATCTGGTGTAGGCTTGCTCTACAACCAGCCTTCGCTTGGAGGGGCTGAACTGACCAGCTTTATTGGCCTCCGTTCTCTGTACATCTTGCACCGGTACTCTGCGCTGGGCAACAGGGTGGTTAGAGAAGGTGGCTTCTTTATGCCTGATGAGCTACTAGATTGGAGAGAGAGAAGAGACTCACCCTCCAATTCAAGATAGTCATTCGGTTCCCATTTATTGAGCATCTACTCTGTGCTAGCTATCGGTGGGGCAGGGACCCATGGTGAAGTTAACAAAAGTATCTTATTGGGAGTTGAAACATATGAAGCAATCAGATATAAGTGAAATTATTCAGGCATTAACTGGAGGTGATGGGTGGTTCACGTGGTAAGTGCAGAGGAGCGAGAGGAAGGAAGAATTTGGTGCAGGCCAGAGTTGTCAGCGCAGGCTTCTTAGATGAGTCAGAGCTTGAACCTGACCTTTGCAAGACGAGAAGGGATGGCTTGGAAGATTGGAGGAAGGGCTGCATCCTGGGTGGGCTCAGTGTGGTGGGAGAGGAGGCCTGTTCCCAGAGCACTCTCCGTCCTCCAGGAGCCAGACCATGATCTCCTCTGACTCCAAGGCAGACATGGCTGTACTCCATTGTCAGAAAAGATGTAATGGAGACAGGTTGGTCCTGTCATTCCTGGGCCATCTTTCATTCCAGGACACATCCTTGTTATTGGTACTGAGCATGAAACAGGGCCAGCATCATGGAAGGGATTGGAGAGAGGCTGGAGTGCTCCATCATTTCAAGCACACCATCCATCCCTCCGTCACATGCCCAGCATTTACGCCTGCAGCTAGAACACTGAAATATCAGGTCAGGATTTACTGGGGTGTTAACTCATCATTTATGCTACTCTTCTTCCCTTTTAGGGACAGTCTTCCTGAAACATCTCTATCTCCCTGACTTGCCAACCAAATGGCCCCAGACGAATGTGTCTGCCCACCTGTAGCTCTTTCTAAGTGTTTTTTCCCCATTATCTCCCCATCCCATGGGCCAGCCTCTCACTTTGGGGCAGCCCCTGTCTGTGACTTAAGAATAAAGACCTCCAGAGTCTAAACTGTTTGATGAGGAGGAGAAAGGTCTCCTTTCCTGATTTTCTGGCTGGATTCCTGGGGCTGTGAACATTCCAGGAAAGCCCCAGTCCCTCACCCCTGGTTGTAATTCTAGGTCCCAGCTGTGCGGCCTTGGAGAAGTCACTCTCCGTGCTTGGAACTTGGACCTTCTCCATAAAATGAAGGGGCCAGACTGGATGAGCTCTATGCTTCTCCCCACTCTAAAACAGTGTGAGCACAGTCCTGGAGACCTCAGCTCATTCAAGGCAAAGCCTGGCAAAGGGTGGGCATTCTACCCAGAGTTCCAGAGAGAAGTTGGAGCCAAGGACAAAGCCTGGAGCCATGAAGATAATGCTCAGCCATCCCTCAATATGGGGGATCCCAAAGGGAGTCATTCTTTTGGGGACAGGGTGCTGGGGACGTACTGCCATCCCCCCTTCCCCAGTCTTATCTTTGGATCACAAATTCTCTCTCCCTTTTCCTTCTCATCTGATGTGGTCTACTTCCCACAACCTACTTCTTTCAAACCACATCTTGCCAAACCAGTAATAGTCCCAAGTGTCGACCCAGACCCAAGGCAAGGTCAGAATCCGAAGCCTCCATTCCCAAACTCTGATTGGTCTTATGATATTTAATGGCATCGGAGCCTGTCTGAGTAAGAAATCCCCTTGGACAGGCAAAAATGATGGCAGAACATTCCTGAACCTGGACACTGAACATTAAATGTTCTTAGAATTGGGGGAGCATTTTCACTCTCCTTTGCTCAACCCATTTTCTACTCTTCTGAGGGTGTAGCCAGCTCTGTCCAAAGCTGCGAGTCCCAGGGACCCCTTCCCAGGGAAGCTGACCTGGGATGCTGTTGTGTGAGGTTCACAGAGGAAACTCTGTGGCTCCAAATGCCTGTCTTAATGAAACAGGTAACATGGTTGTGAGAGAGCAGTGTCTTTTGAGCAGAGATACATATAATTTAAATTTTTTGAAACTAAATATCTTCACATGGTTCAAAAAGGGAAAAATGTTAAAGCTATATAGTGAAAGGTTTCCTTTCATTCCTATCTAAGACCCCAGTTCCCACCATCTCCTCTCTGCAACTGTTACTAATTTCTGACAAAGCCTTCCAGAGTCCCCTTACGTTTATATGAGCAAAACAAATATGCATTCATATTTCCCCCTATTGATCACAAAAGTTAGTATCCTAGAGGTGCCTGGGTGGCTAGGTCGGTTAAGCATCCAACTCTTGATTTCGGCTCAGGTCATGATCTCATGGTTTCGTGAGTTCAAGCCCTGAGTGCGACTCTGCTTTGACAGCACAGCACCTGCTTGAGATTCCCTCTCTCTCTCTCTCTCTCTCTCTCTCTCTGCCCTTCCCCAGCTCACACTCGCTCTGTCTCTCTGAAAATAAATAAACTTACAAAAAAAAGTTAGTATTCTATCCATGCTGTTGTGTTCCTTTCTTTTTTCACCTGATGAAATATCTTTTTATTTCTTAATAAGTTCCCTCATTCATTTTCATAGCTGCTTAGTATTCCAGGACAGGCTTTATTTATTATTCAAATTCCTCCCACATCCAAGAACATTTTGAAGTGGTTTTCGGGAGAGCCTGCCTTCAGTAGACAGTGTTTGAGATAAAGCTTAATAGGATTCATTGCAGTGGGTCTCCGTCTTTGGCTTCTCTAAGAACTAACTTGGGATGCATCAGACGTTCCTCCCAACCCTACCGCACCTGCCAGGACTCCGGTCCTGTGGGGCTGAGATTGGGCTGTAAGGTGCACTTCAGCAAGCTGATTCTGTCCCAGGCATCTATAGATCTCCCCCTTGAGAAATTCTAGTGAATGGAAAAGGAAGCAAGAACTACATCCTACACTGAAAATATTGAGGTGTTGGAATTAATCATTAAATTTAGCTCTGAGGTTCCTGGCAGCTCAGACCAAAGTGGAACCACAAGGATATAGTGTTCTCCCCGCCAGAACAAAAGGCCAGTTTTTCAGGAGACATAAACATGTCCCCGGCATTAAATTCGAAGTGGAATTTATCACAGGAGCCATTACTTTAGGGACATTGAGCTGCACAACAGGCAGCATCTTCCCCAACAGCCATGGAAAATGCAGGAGGCATGTTCTTCACTGTTGCCCTGCAGAAGTCAAGGTCTGGCACCAAGCCTGGCTCAGGACAGTGTTTCTGCAGGAGGCTCAGCCAACACGGCCATCTGAGAAAGTCCAGAACACCCATGACACCATCGGAAAATCTGAACCGAGGGGCTCAATGTGACGAAGGAGAGAGAACAACAAAACACATCCACTTGGCTTCTGAACCCGTGGAGGAGGCCGATTCTCCCTCCCTGGGGCCATGCCCAGTATGAAGAAGGAGGCCTCTCACCTTACTCTAAGAAGCTCCCAGAACAATGTGCAGGGAGAGAGGGTAGAATGGACAGTTATTTCCCCATTTTTCCCACCTGAAGCTTTGAGTATTTCCTGAATCTTCAGCAGTTGATGCCACTTTCTCATTAAGCATACAGCTCAGGGAGCAGAACAAAGTGAATACTCAAAAAATGTTGGCGTTTGGGTGCCTGGGAGGCTCAGTTGGTTGGGCATCTAACTTCAGCTCAGGTCATGATCTCACAGCTTGTGAGTTCGAGCCCCTCTGCTGTCAGCTTGGAGCCCACTTCACATTCTCTGTCTCCCTCACTCTGTCCCTCTCCCACTCATGCTCTCTCTCTCTCTCTCTCTCTCTCTCAAAAATAAATAAACATTAAATAAAATTTTTTTAATGTTGGTGCTGATGATATTGATGGAGGGGGAGGGGTGGTAACAAGTGTGTTCTCCATCCTGCTGAACCTAGGATATCTTGAAAACCTCCAGCATTTTATGGGGCAGATCTGATATCCTAAACATGGCCTCTCCACCCCCACCTTTGCCTACTTAAGCTTAGGTAGGCCCAGGCTTTGTAAAGCCAGTCCTTCCCTTCTCCCACTCTCTTTCCAAATTGGAGAATGACCTTGGTCTCACGACCACCATCAGGATGCCTAGGAAACTGTGGCAATTGAGGCTAGAGCTGAGTTGAAATGTATGAGGACACCCTTCTGGGTGCATTCAGCTTATCAGATGAGGCCTGTGATTTAGGACAGATGCAAGAAATCATTGTTCTTATGAAATAGAGGACCAAAATCTTTCCTCCTCCTCTTCCACAGTGGTAGAACTGTAGTTAGCCATGTGGCAGCTCAGCTAGAACTTACATTTCTCAACACCCCCTTGAAACTAAGTTTGGTCATGGGACCAAATTCTCACCAATGGTGGATTTAAAGCCTGGCCCACAAAGCCTTAGGGGTGTGCTCCACCATGCTTCCTTCTCATGAACCCAAACTCAGACATGTCCGTGACCCAGCTGTACCCAAGCAGGTAAGTATAATTCTCTAGCACAGTGTTTCTTAATCTTCAGTGTGCATCAGAATTACCTATAGGTATTTTTGGATTGTGGATTGCTACCCACCTCCCAAGAGTTTCTGATTCACTAAGTCCAGGGATGGGAATTTGTACTTTTAAAGAGCTCCAAGGTAAATGCTGATGCTGTTGGTTCAATAAGCACACTTTGTTTTTGTTTGCTTTTTTAAAAAATTTTTTTTCAATGTTTATTTTTGCTTTTGAGGGAGAGGCTGGGGAGAGGCAGAGAGAGAGAGACACAGAATTTGAAGCAGACTCCAGGCTCTGAGCTGTCAGCACAGAGCCAGACGCGGGACTCGAATCCACAGACCACGAGATCATGACCTGAGCTGGAGTCAGACGCTTAACCGACTGAGCCACCCAGGAGCCCCCAGAAGCACACTTTGAATATCAAGGCCCCAAGGCAAGACAGAGAAAGAATCCCAATCCCTAAATCACCACATGAAGCAAAGCCCCCATACACCTGGGATGTTCATCCTGGATTGATATATGTGGCTGTCTTTCTTAAAGCCACTGAAATACTGCTGGGTGTCTATGTTTCAGAGCCCAACTTTACACTAGTTAGTACAGCCATCATACAGTTCATCCTCCTTGAATATAGAAGGGTATGCTGAGGCCTGAGAGGGGAAGGGCCTGTCCAAAGCCAAACACCAGGCAGCGGGCAAGCCAGAATGAGAACCCAGGTCTCCAGCTCCCAAAGGGATCCTGAGACCTCTCCACGTCCCTATGTGTACTACACTCTCTATAAATTGGTGTGATGGGCAGTATAATCCCATCAGCTCCCCCTGCCTCTCAAAGATGTGCATGTCTTAATCCCTGGAACCTGTGAATATAGTATGTTAATATGGCAAAGGGGGATTAAATTTGCAGATGGAATTAAGGTTGCTAATCAGCTGATCTTAAAATAGAGAGAGTGTCCTGGATTCTCCAAGTTGTCACAGTGTCATCACAATGGTCCTTAACAGTGGAAGTGGGAGTCAGATGAGTCAATATACCAGCCAGATATATTAGAAACACACAACCAGCATTGCTGGCTTTGAAAATGGAGGCAAGGCCATGAGCCAAAGATAAGAGGCGGCCTCCAGAAATTGGAGAAGGCAAGGAAACAGATACTCCCCTAAGGCCTCCAGAAGGGACTACAGCCCTGTCAACACTTTAATTTTAGCCCTGTGAGACTTCTGATCTCCAGAAATGTAAGAAAATAAATTTGTGTTATTTTAAGCCACCAAACTCACCGCAATTTGGTATGGCAGCCATAGGAAACTAATGTCCTTGGAAGGTGTTGCTGATGTGGCACTGATCTCGTCCCCTGAGCCTGGAGCCCCTTGAGAGAGGAATCTTTGCCTCTTCCACCTCCCACTGCACTGGGCTGGGGACCGGGTCCCCAGGGAGCATGGAGAAAGAGAAGCACTCACCATAAAGCCATGTGGATTTGGCTGTATGTCTTTTCCTGCTTTTCAAGACCAAAGAGACCAGATTTGTGTCACTGTTTGGGACACCCTCTAACCCCTAACTCCTATAACTAAGCCCTGACTCTGTCCAGAGATTGAATTTCATTTTAGCACTAGCCTGAGCCTTCACCCTGTACACATTTTAGGAAAAATGTTGACCCCTAGGGGCAAGAACAGAGTGGTTGACACAAACTAACCCTGTTCTTGTCCAGCTTGTCATGTCTTATCAAGGCCCTTGGGGACTTTGAGAGTCTTTGGGGCAAGATGCTACTGTTAGAATGTGCTCCAGTACACAGGCAGGGCCTGAGTTGTGGTGCTGGGGAAGGGGGTAGGAGAATGTGAGGATGGGATCCAGACTCCCTCTGGAGACCTGACTTTAGAAGTGGATGTGGGGGCAGCTGGTAGACCTGGCCTCTGGCGATAGAAGCACTGAGCTTGACTAGGGGCACTGGATGTCTGGAGGACTCTGTTGAGTGAGGGGCTATGGAATGGAAAGAGCAAATGTCTGCCAGAGGGGTAGACTGACATGGAATCCTTGCTGGCTTTCATAGGCCCCACCCCCAAGGAACCCATTGCCTCACTGACACTCCTCTGTGGGAGCTGGTCTCCATGCTCCAAGCCCCTTAAGACCTGCCTTGCTTCCTCTCCTTGCTTCCTCATGCACACTCATGTCTGCCCACCCTAACGTGAGCTTCCTGAGAACAAAGCCCTGTATCTTCCTGAAAACAGACACCTCTGTCCAAGCTGGAAGAACTGGAGGCAGAGAACAGGGCTGAGGAAGCCACTGCAGCTGGTGTTCACTGGCAGACTGTAGAGAGTTGGCAAGGGCAGGAACAGAAATTAGGAGCCCCGGGATTTACATTCAGTCTTGCCAACTGTCTCGCTGTGTGACCTTAGGCAAGTCACTTTACTATCACCTGCAGTTTCCTCATCTTTAAAATGGAACCATTGGGTGCCTGAATGGCTCAGTCAGTTAAGCCTCTGACTCTTGATTTCAGCTCAGGTTTTGATCTCAGAGTTGTGAGTTCAAGCCCCACGTTGGGCTCTGTGCTGGGTGTGAAGCCCACTTAAAAACATTTTTTAATATGGGACTATTAATCCATACGTGTTCAACCACAAGGGAGGATTTATGGGAAGGGCCTTAAAAGTGTAAAGCATTCTTTTCAGCCTTGAAATTAGGAGTGAGCAGGGGGGGTGGAGCCTGTACAACTAGTTGAATTTCCCATCCCTGCTGGGCCAGGATGGGGGGGATTATGTCAAACCAAGGGCATGTGGATTAAATCCAATAGCCTATACTTAAGTGGACTCCTGGAGCTAGAAAGGGGGTGGGAAGTTGGAACCTAGGGGAGAGGGAGCATAAGGGATGTACTTCCCATCCACCTGATCAAACAGCTCTGGAGGCAAGAACTGCAGAACAGCCTCTCAGAGGTCTGTATTTGGAGTCAGTAGGCCAGTCATTGTTCAGACAAGGAAGAACTTAGCTTGTCAATAATTTACACCTTAGTATGAACTCTGTGGCCGATTTACTCTTCCCCAAGGTTTTACCTATCAGCCTGAACTCTTCAAAATGCAAGATTTTATCCTAGGCATCAGCATGAAAACAATTGGCCATGGAACCTTCAGTTATGAAGCTACCACCTCACTGCTCTTTTGGCTTGACTCAGGCAAGCCTGGTTTCCAGAAGTGTTGGAATGGCCTGTTTTGCCCTTCCCAGCAGGACAAGCAGTGAATGATCATACCAGGGAAGTAGTAAGTCTCCTGTACCCTGGGGAGGGGGGTGGCGGTTCCAGCCTTGGACCCGTCCCTACCTGGAGAGGAATCAGCCTTTTGAAGCTGTATTAATGACAGTCAGGGTTTCTCACATCCCTGACAGATTTGGATTCTAGGATTCTACGTGAGGGATAGGCACACAGGGGCTATAAATCCCTATTGCCTTTTCTCCAAAGGTGGGTGTCCCACAGCCCTCCCTGGATCCCCTGACATCTTCATGCAAGGTTACTTTGTAGGAGAACAGTGGGGTTTCAGGCCCAGCCCTTAGAGTCCACTCTTTGACACCCTGAAAAAGGGTCCCTGAGTGGCCCCCGCCCAGGCTGCTGGTCTGCTGGTTTGCACAGTCTTCCCTCGGCCCTGCCTGGCCACAGGCCTGAGGATGACTTCAGGGGCAGAGGGATCCCCATGCCTCCTACCATGCTCAAACTCTGCAAATTGAAAAGGACACATTTTCTTTCCTTTGGAACCAGAAGGGACTGGCAGATTTTCCACTGTCCTGGCATTGTTCGGATGGCAATTCATGCCAGAAAAGCCTGGGCTGGAATGAAGAGGAAAGTAGGGAGGAACTAACGTTTACAGAGTTCCATCCTGTGCTCAGAACTGAGAGGGCACTTTGCAAGCATTTGTTTATTCTTTCAACCGTTAATTTGTTTATTGATTATTTCAACAAACATGAAGTGAATATCCCAGGCCTGGTCCTACCTTTGAGGAAGCTGCAGAATAGCAAACGCTATGAAAGTTATTTCATTACCTCTCACAAAAGCTCTGTGATGAAGGTATTATTCTTCCCATTTTACAGATGAGTAAACTGAAGATCAGAGAGGTTAAGCAACGGGCAAAGCTGGGAAACAGAACTATGTTTGCAATTCTGTTACTTATCTCTTGCTACTTATCTCTTGCTCATGTCTGTTCCCATGTGTAAAATAGGGGCGCAGCTCCCTGTTTGCAGGGTTGTAGAGATGTTAAGTGTTATTATCATGTGGATATTCACTAAGTGGTAGCCATGGTGCATGGCTCCCAATCTTCAAGTCCAATGTTCTCCCACTTCCTCACATGATTGTTGGAGACAGACTGCCACAGAGCTGGACTTAATAGGAGCTCTGGAATGAAGGAGGCAATTCAGGGCTTGAAAAAGTCTGGGTCCTGAGGGAAACAGATATTTATCAGTCCGTCACCAAGTAATAGTTGAGCACTGGTTGTGTATCCTTAGGATCCAAGAAGGAAGTAGAAGACCCAGAAGATAAAACCCCACCCTCAGAGAACTCTCAGTATCATTGGTGAGGCAAAAGAAATACATGAAACCACATAGGACAGACACCTGGCTATGTGTTCACATTGTAAGTGCTGTAGAAACAAAGAAGTGGGCATGGGTGTTCATGAAGCTTCCTGGGGAAGAAAAAACTTGAGTTGGGCCCCCAAAGTATATACATGGGGTAAAGAAGAGACAGCTGATAAGAGGTTTTGAAGCAGGACCAGCCACTAGGTACAACGTTTTTTGTTGTTGTTGTTGTTGTTGTTGTTGTTGTTAAAAATTTTTTGAAATAACTATAGGTTCCAAGAAATTGCAAAATTAGTACAAAAATGTCCCAAGTACTCATCACCCAGCTTCCCCCAGTGATATGAAGGAATGCAGGGATAACTATAGCAATTTCAAAACTAGGAACTTGAAATTAGCACGTGTATTGTGGTAATTAACTAGACTACAGACTTTACTCAACTTTAATCAGTTTTGCATACACTCATTTTTGTATGCGTATATGTATGCTCTATATGTTTATCACATGTATAAATCAGTATTACCACCACTACAATCAAGACACAGACTGGTTCATTATCAAAAATGAGCTCCCTTGAAGGCCCACCTTTAAACTGCTCATATTATGCTCTGCTCATAAACATGAATCAAGTGGTAGCCCTTGGGCTCTGTTTATGACTGGAAAGGTGGGTTTATCCTGTCCTGCTCTGCCCAGTGAAGCTAAGGTAGGGCCTGAGTGTCCAGGGGCAGATCTCCTGGCACTGGCTGAAGCCTCCGTGCATAAACCCTACATGACAAGGCTCATCTTGCCACTTTCTTGCAGAAGGAGAAACTGAAATTCTGCAGACTTAGTCCTCCCAAGGTGAGGCATGGAAAAACACTCTGGGGTTCAGAACCATGGACAGATCCAGGGTGCCTGAGATGACAGAGTATTTACAAAGGCAACAATAGAGACTGGGTGCTTCTCTGGGTCACCTCTTAATCTGGAGATAAACCAACCTTGGGTGAGTAATGACTCCCTTCCCCCATGGTCACAGAGCAGGGTAGTGAGAGGACATTTCAGAAGTGCAGATCCTTGTTTTGCCTGACTCCTCTCCATTATTCAAGGCTTATCCTAAGTCTCTTCTGTTCTGAGGATCTCTCTTTGACTTTCCCACCTTGCTGGCTTCCTTCTCTGAATTAATTTACCCTAAGAGCTGGCAGAACCATCCAAGACAGCCTGGGAGCACACCATGTGCTACTCTCTGCCTGCTCCCACATATGAAGCTGCACCCCCAGCCAGAATGTGAATGCCTTGAGACAGGTTCAACTTGTCCTTTACTTGTCCTTCCATTCTCTCCCTCTTTTCCTTCCACCCAGCGTAGCTCCACTCAGGGCTAGGCATGCAGGGTCTTTCTGGAGGACATGTTAGCCAACGGGTGACTCTGTCCTCAGCTTTGATTTCCTGGGCACTTTTTCTGTCTGGCATTGTTGGCACAGGAGGCAGAGGCAAACTTCAAAGTGTTTTCCAGAACTCTTCAGCTCAGCTTCATTCCCTTTCTCTCAAGGGGACCCTTGCCCCTAGGGAATCCTCATTCCTGGTCTATATTATGTCTGATGTTTCTGTCTATCAGGGAGTTGGCCCTCCCCAGCCTCGTGTCTTACTGTTGTCACAGAGAAACTTTGTCAGGAATGCTGTGCTGAACACCCAGATGGCCCCTACAGGTTATTCTCCCAGCTGCTGGGAGGTGGCTGTTTGACAGCTCTCATCTGTCCACTCTCTATGGGAATTGTCTGTACTGAAGCAAGCATCCTTGTCCAAGGTCAGACCCACTTCCCAGGGCAGTCAACACCCAATGGCCAATGATAGAGAGTGAAGGTCCAGCTTCCTCACCCCAACTCATGACAGCTCTGAAGGATCATCCCAGCTTCCAGGACCCTGCAGAATCAGCTAAGTCTTGGTCTTTGCTGAGACTGTACTGGCAGGTCACTGTCTTCCACTGCCCAATCCTGTCCCTTTCCTCCCCCACAAGCTTTAGCCCTGAGACTGCTCCCCAGTAAATATTCTGCAAACTAATCATCTCAGAGTCTGCTTCCAGGTGAACCCAACCTATGATAGCTCTAAAGTCTTGGCCCCTTGGGTTAGGCATCCTGATGACATCTGCCCACCATCTGACTACATGGAAGAAGGCCAACCAAGAGTAGAGCTGCCTTGCATATCAATTTCCCTCAAGTCTCCTAAGAGACTATTCACTCTACTTTCTATGACAGTTCTCCTAGTTCTCATCTAGAAGCAAGGCTTCCCTGAGGTCTTTGGGTCACCTGGCATAGTAAAATGGGCTTTGAAGGCAGGCAGATCAGGGTTTGGGCCCCAGCTCTTCCACTAACCAGCTAAGTGACCTTGGGCAAATTATCTAATCTCTTTCCATATCCAGAAGCAGAAATGATAATAAAAACCTCCTAGGCCTCTTGTGAGGATTAAATGCCACAACATAAGGGAAACTATTTAGCACAGTGCCTGGCATGTAAATATTAATTTCCTTCCCTTCTTTTTTTGGGTCTGGGGGCACTTTCCAACTAATTGCCAATTAATATTTTTAAATTAACCCAGCACTGAGCGTCATGAGCACAGATGTGGTATTAATCTGTAGAAGAAGTTTCAAGTTTCCCTTGTAATGGAGCAGGGACATGAGGTGGTGGTCATGCCACTCAGCTATCCTGTATGCTAGCCTTGATTTCATGCTGCTGGAAAATTCTTGACATCTAACAAAAATTCCTCATGGCATGGGGGAATAGCAGGTGTGTTCATTTTATCCCAAGGGGAAATGGAGCCCGGCCAGACCTCCTTGTATAACTGGCCGGAGCAGAGGCTATGCTCCCTTAGGACATAGGACCAGCCCTTCTTCCGAAGCAATAGGGGAATGGGTTGGAGAGGAGGTGGTACCTTAAATTATGGCTGCTTGGGTCACACAACTGGGTGCTGGCATCTGGAAGAGAGGACGTGGGCAGACAAATCAGCCTGTTAAGAGAGTTATGTGAAAGTGTAACTTGGCCCTATGATAACAGCACTAAGTATCCAACAGTCCAACCATCATCTCTTCCCCAAATGCAAGGATCATCCACTCCCTTCCACCCTCTCCTTGCTCCTTAGTCCAGTCCCTCTCCCTGCTTCCTGGCGGAGCAGGTGATACCCTGACCTCCCCAGAGCTGTCACCTCCCCTCAGAGCAGCATCTCTGGTCTGGGCCCATGTACAGGATGGGAGTTAGAGGGGGTGTGGGGAGCCCAGGGCAGGAAGCCACACACTCGATACACATTCCAGCTCCAGCTGGGCCTTTTCTGACAACCTTGGCCCAGCACACACCGTCCTGTGACATCCGTGCTGGGCTCAGAGAATGCTGAATTCAGCCCCAATTAAGGGGCCATCTCAGGGCAGGCTGCCGGCACCAGCAGCTGCTATTTTGGGACTTGGTGAAGACACTATCTTCTCTCTCTCCTTCTCTGTCTCTGCTCAGTTTTGTTTTTCTCCTCTCTCTCTCCCTTCTCCATTTCCATTATCTCTAGGGTTTTATCCCTGAGTATGCATGTCTTTTCATCTCTTGGCTTCTCTATCACCCGTGTCTCTGTGACTGTATCTCACTCTAGATCTCTCTTATCAAATCAATTTGATCAACACTCATTGCCACTGGGCCAGGCTCTGGCTGTGCTCTGGGAAAGAAGCAATGTGCAGGCCCCTGCCATTAGCAGTCCCAGGTGTGCTTTGCCTTTTTCTGGTTCTCCTCTCCCTGTATCTTGACCAGCCTTGCCCCCCAACTCCCAGCAATTCCAGGGCTTGTTTCTACAGATGGAGAGGATTCACACTCCAGCCACCCCCTGGTCCACATGCAGTTTCTTTTTTTTTTTTTTTTTTTAATTTTTTTTTCAACGTTTATTTATTTTTGGGACAGAGAGAGACAGAGCATGAACGGGGGAGGGCCAGAGAGAGAGGGAGACACAGAATCGGAAGCAGGCTCCAGGCTCCGAGCCACCAGCCCAGAGCCCGACGCGGGGCTCGAACTCACGGACCGCGAGATCGTGACCTGAGCCGAAGTCGGACGCTTAACCGACTGCGCCACCCAGGCGCCCCACCACATGCAGTTTCTATGTCCCCAGGTTCCCAGGCCTGCCTTCCCTGAGGCTCCCAATTCCAGCAGCAAAAGAGCTGACATTTCCTGGATGGGTCTGTAGTAGCAGGGGCTCCAAGATGCCCAAGAGGCCCTCAGCCATGCTGTTCCACCATCCCGGGCCCACGGAGACCTGGGCCAGGTCCTGCAGTGTAGGACTGTTGGGTCTATCATGAGATTCAGTATTCATAAATCAAAGTCTCTTCTCCAGAGCAGAGGCTTCCCTGGAGGGCCCACAGCCAGCATCATGCTGGGACTATGAGGATACCTTACTCACTATCCTCTCAGCTGTCCAAACCTTACACCTGCTGGGCCCTGCTCAGTTTCCTAATCACCAGTCCACACCACCGTCTCTCGCCCCGGCTCCCGGAGTCCTGGTTGCCTGTCTTGTGCGCTCAGCACCGAGCTCTCCCACCCTGGCACCTGCTGACCAGATTTAACCTGACCCATGTTCTTTGCTACAGGGTGTGGAATAAGAATGTTTAGTAGGACCCACTTGTGAACTCTCTGAGGTCCTTCCCCTCTGAGCATTTTCCCTATTGGGGCTTCCCTGAGTACTAGGAATAGGGGTACATGGTAACTTCTTAAGAACATATTGAATTTTTAATTTTTGAAAAATTAGCACCTACTGGGGCGCCTGGGTGGCTCAGTCAGTTGAGTGTCTGACTTCGGCTCAGGTCATGATCACACAGTCTGTGAGTTCGAACCCCGCGTCGGGCTCTGTGCTGACAGCTCGGAGCCTGGAGCCTGCTTTGCATTCTGTGTCTCCCTCTCTCTCTGCTCCTCCCCTGCTCACACCCTATCTCTCTCTCAAAAATAAATAAAGATTAAAAAAAAGAAGAAGAAAAAAATTAGCACCTACTATGTGCTAGGCACTATTAAACATTTTCAGATGCATTACCTTATTCAATTCATAGACCAGCCTTTGTGGCCCCATTTTAGAGTTGAAGCCCAAAGAGGTTTCCCAAAGTCAAATTACAGGAATCCAGGTCTCCTGATTACACAGCCAGGCATTGCTCTGAAACTCAGCTCCTGCCTGTAAATAAAAGAAGGAAAGAAAAGACTTAGGGAGTCTTTTTCCACCAAGGAGTTCTTAATTTCAGATCCAGGGGCCTCTCTGCCTTCAGTAGCTGCTCTAAGAGGCAGACCCAACTCTTCAGGAAAGAGAGGCTCAGTGGCTGGCATACTGAGCCAGACTCAAGGCTGATGAGGACCCAAGTGCTTGGCAGAGGGGAGAAGCCCTTGCTCTGGGACAGGGTGGGCATAGCTGGTGACAAGTTCTGACAAGGAGCCCAGGGTCAAGAGGACATCTTAGGGGAGGGGGTCAGGAATGTCAGTCAGCCAGAGGCTCAGAGGAGAGGGTGACAAAGGTTCCCAGATGGGACCGAGACCTCTGTCTTTGAAGCTCCCCAGGGGAGGGACAGGTGACTTGGGGCTTCCCTGGTGATCAGTCGGTGCCCCAGGCCTATGATGTGAGTGGGGTGTCTGAAGCAGGCTTTGGAGCTGGGGAGAGAGGTCAGGTCTAGGAAGGCACTTTGATGCTCCTTTCCTCGGTGGCTTGTTCAGATCGCTCTGCTCTCTGTCAGCAGTGCTGTCGTGTCAGGATGTGCCAGATGAAGAAGCAGGCGGGGGCGCACAGGCTGTGCCAGGCTGCTGGGGAGGGAAGAGCAGTGCCACTCTGGAACTGGGGGCCTCAGGCAAGTGCCGTGCGGAGTCAGGGCCCCCGAAGCCTGTGTGCGGCCCAGGCCCAGCCCAGGAATGCATAACCCTGACCTCTGGGGACACTGGCTCCCAAGCTGTCCTGGCCCATGTCTTGCTGCCTTCTAACCAGCAGATGGTCTCCCAGTGCCAGCACTGCTCACCCTCAGGCTTCAGGCGATGCCCCTGCCCTAAGCTCCAGCCCCTGAACCCTGGGCCCAGGTCATCTTTGCCTTGGGGGTCCCATTTCGCGGTCACTACATCCCACGGATTCTAAATCACTTCTCTTGGTTCCACTCCCTCTGCCTGATTCAGACCTTCCTCATCTCCCCCCACCTTGTCGCACACTGTCTTCTGACCTCTGGTCTGCCTGTGCACTCCTGCTTTCTAACTCGGCTTCCCTGCATCCCTCATTCCAACGTGTGGTGACAAGTCTCTGTCGACCTCTCCAGGCTTGTCCCCGTTCTCTCCAACGTACACGCTCAGCCCCAGCCATTCCTTAAATGTGTGCATCGGTTCTCACCACTAGGCCTTTGCCATGCTATTCCCTCCACAGGGGACGGATTCCCCCATCCCTTCCAAGATGCACTGGTCTGTTCTTACTCCTCTGCTCAGTTTCTAGACTCCACTCAAGCTTCACTTTCTTTGAAAAGCCTCTCCTGGCTGCCAGGCTGGGCCCAGGGCTGCCCTGGTCTCTCTTTGTGTCCTGTGCTCTTGTGTCCTGGTCTTTGCCATGTTGGGTTGTCACTGCTGGCGGGAGTGTCTTCCACAGAAAACTGGGTCTCCTGGAGGCCCTGGGACCTGTCTGATTCACTTCTGTGCTCCGCGGCCCAGCACAGAGGAGATGATAAAGAAACAGGCAGCCGCCGTTCCCTTCCCACCATCTGGTTTGAGCAGCAACACACACAAACGCACCCACACATGCATGCACACCTACAACTTCTACTCCTGCATTCACACGACCACACAGTCCCATATACACACACAGACGCACACCAACAGACGCTCACACAATACATCCCGTTCTCCACACACACGCACACACGTGCAACCACCTGACCCTTCACAGTTGAGCTAGTCTGAGGGTCAGGCCATCAAGGAGGGTTCCCCTGAGAAGGCAGGATCTGACCCAGGTCCTGGAGGCTTGCGCTGCACCTCTGCAGGGCGGTGGGTGCGGATGACTGTGCTAAGGCTGGGCGGAAATGACTGCTGCGGTCACATCCGTGGGTCGGTGCTCTTTACCTTGCAACTTTGTATTGCCCTTTCCCACCCGCCCCGCCCCTCAACGCTGGGCCCACCCACGTGACTTGCCTTGGCCAATGGGATGTTAGCAGACATGTTTGAGCAGAAACTTAAAATGGGCTTTCACGCTGGAACCGGCCTTCTGGTGCTCCGCCATCCGGGTGAGACCATGCCCAAGCTAGCTTGCTGGAGGATAAGCGACATTTGGAGCGCCCTCCACCCAGCCAAGGCTAGCCTAGGTAGCCAAGAGCCAGTTCACCTCCAGGGATGTGAGCAAGCCCCACTGAGGCCCGAAGAACCACCTAGCAGAGCCCAGCTGAAATAGCTGACCCACAGAACAGTAAGTTCCATGCTCATTATTTCAAGCCACTGAATTCTGAGGTTTGTTAACAGAAGCATCATGAGAACACAGTGAGCCAGGCCAAAGAGATCAGCCTCTGGAGGGGCAGACTTCCCTACAAGGGCGCCCTCAGCAGACCAACTAACAAACAGGGAGTCTCAAGAGAGTCCAACTTCCCTGTGCATCACCCACCACCCTCCATTCCAGCCACCTTGGCTTTTGCCAGGCCCCACACGTGTCCTGTATCTTTGCACAACCTGCTCCCTCCTTCTGTAATGCCTGTTCCCATATTGTCCTCCCCTGGATCCTGTTCACTCTTCAAGGGCAAGTCCATACCCTGGAAACCTTGGGGGACTCACAGCCTCACGGCCACCATAAACCTTTTGGAAATGAGGTAAGGTGAAAGTAAGGAAAATCCCATTTGTCTGTCCCTCCTCCCCCATATCCCACTGTGCTCTGCCTGTAGCTTTATTGAGGCACATTCTCCCTATAGTCATCAACCCAGACTGGGATGTCTGCAGAACAGCAAGTAGGTCCTGCCCGGCCACTGAGGGAGCGGGGCCCATAGAACCCTAGATCTCCGATGGCCTCAGCACATGGCCCAGTACCCAGAAAACACCTGGGGAGTGGGCAAGGCATAGAGATTATAAATTTACTAGCTATCGATTTTGGAACAACCTGGCAAGATGCTTTGTATTAAATAAACAACAAACAAACAAACAAACAAACACAAAAAAACCTAAGTTGAAATCCAAACATCGATTTTCAGTCCCTGGTCTTGCTTTGGAACATTTGGCAGGGCCCTGTCCCCCTCTGAGCCTCAGTTTCCCCATCTGCATAATAAGGGATGGTGCTAACTCATCACCCTGCCCCCTGCCAATGCTGAGTATCTGAGAAGTTTGCCTATGTGTCCAGCACTCTGGCTCCTGCTCTGGCCTGGTTCCTCCCACCACGCTTCACTGGCTCCGAGTGGCATGTCAGAGCTTCCCGCCTGCTAGCAGCTCTGGCCAAGCCTTTGGATGGTCGTGGCTAATGGCCTGGCTTCCTTTGACTGCAACATCGTCCGCTTCCTGAACTTGTCAGTGCGACTGATGAGGCCTTGATGTTAGGAGTCCTCACTCCTAAAAGATCTGTTGGGCAAGGCTGGTCCCTGCCTGTCTGATAGGGGAGGACTAGCCTGTCTTCAAGAAATTCTCTCAACAACTCTCCCTCCTTATCCCCCTCTCCCTCCCTCTCTTTCTCTGTCTCTGTCTCTCTCTGTCCCTTTGGCTCACTCTATCCCTCTTTCTCTCTCTCGTGCACACGCGCACACATCCACTCAAGGTTCCTCTCTCGGCAACTTCTTCTGGGCCAGTAAGAAGGAAAGCTGACTGGCCATATTTCCCTGCTAGAGTTAGGTGAGAAGAGAGAGGAGGAAAATGGACCAGTGCAGTTATCCAGAGACAGGAAGACCTTTTCACTCCAGCTTACCAAAAACTAGGATGAGAGATTTTGGAAGCCAGAGAGCCAGCCTGGCGTGTGCTTAGAGAGCAACCTGGGATATGGTACAAGAAGGGAGGCAAGGGACTTGGAGACCGTAGGCTCTAGCCAATGTCACTACTTGCTCCAACCTTTCTTCTAGGCTCTTTTTTGGAAGTGGGGAAGCTCCAGAGATGCTCAGATCATGTGTCTCCTTGGGATACCAGGAACGAGCATGGGATAGGAGTTCATGGGGTGGCTGAGGCCAGGGCTGGGTCTGCAGGGTGGAGGAACACCAGGCCTGCCCTCATATCTGCCCAGCCCCCCAGATCTTCCAGGTACAGGCGATGAGAGTGGACCCGATGCAGTCTCCAGCTTTGCTTGTCCGCTCTGCCTCCTTCCTTGTTTGCCCCTCCCTCTAGCAGAGAAGTCTTTGAAGTAAGCACAGAGAGGCTGGGGGTGGGTGTTCACTCACTGCTCTGTTCCCACCCCACCTCCCACCCCACCTCTGTGAAAGTCAGAGACAGAGATTAAGAGGCTGGAAGTTGGAACTGGAGCTTCTAGTCGGGGTGTTACATTAGGTACTTCTGTGCCTTTGGGAATTCCTCTTTTGAACATCTGGATACCTGTCTATCTCTTCTGCAGGTAAGAAGTAGTAAGGTCTGTTTTGTCAAATAGCTGCAAGGGTGGGGGAGATCTTCTAAATCCATGAGGCCCTCTACACATAGGAGATGTTTGCATTATTGAGACCAGAGAGTGGTCCCAACATGCTTTGGGCCTCACTGTGGGGCATGCCCCTCCTTTGCAGCTTCTTTGCTGCCTGGGTTCTGAGGAGCACAGCCAGGACCTGCTCTCTGCCCCTCCCCCCACTCTCCACTTCATGTCCCAGCAGTCTTAGAGGTCCCCTGGGCCATCCCAGAACACGGCTGTCAGCAAGGTAGAGAAGGAGGTGTTCTGGCTCCTCCCTTCCGAAGCCCTCCACCTGGGATATTGATAAGTGACAGAACCACTCAGAGAAAATAGTAAGGGTCCAAGGCAGGACAGAGTATGAGCAGGAGCTGGCTTGGACTCTCTGGGAAGGTAGGGGTGGTGTGAGTTGGAGGAGCTGGGAGGGCTTCCTGGAGGAAGCAGGGGGCTTGATGTGACCTCATAGGATCCAGTTGCTGCTGCAGTAAGCACTAGCATGGCTGACAGAGGTCACGATGCCCAGAGACAAGTGAACCAAACGCCAGGGGATGTTCTCACTGCCCGTCCCAGATCTCGGGAACAGACCTCATGCATAGAAGCCCAGCAGCAAGGGAGCCAATGGTGGCTACACGGGGTTTGAGCAGAGACAGGGTGGCACAGATGCTCCAAGAGTGCCCCTTCTCATCGAGCCGTAGCAATTTCTGCTTTGAAGGAGGCTGATGTACAAGTGACCCAGAACTCAAGCTTACCAGTGGCTGCCTGCTACCAACCTCCAGCCTGGCCAGAATGGAAGCCAATTATCAGCCCTCAGAAGCAGAGGGCATCCAACTTCCTGCCAGGGTAAGAAGAGACCAAGAATTATGCTCTGTCATAGATCTCCTAAGTTTGTCAAGGCAAATCACCCCTCAGAACTAAGCCCTCTGCATCCACAGGACCTCTAAGCCACATGAGTCCGTGGGGGCAGAATGGACACTGTCATACCCAATCTAAAGATGAGAAAACTGAGTCCCAGGAAGGAGAAGGGTTTGACCTAAGTGTCAAGGCCCAAGACGAGAACATGGGCTTCCTGCTCCTCAGTTGAGTCAGTGTAGACAAGCTAATCAGATAATCCAGGTCAGCGTAGACAAATAGCTTGCCTGCAGCCAAAGAATCCACTTTGGAATAAAACTTACATGGTGAAGATGAAAGCTAAGCACCATGTGTGTATACAAGCTTCCCACATGCTGGGCATCATGCTGGACACAGCACAGGAACCCATTTAAGACCTAAATCCACCCTATGAGTTCATGATCCTCAGCTCTGCACCACAGAAGGGTGAAGGAACAGAGCCTTGGAGAGTCTGGGCAGCTTTTCCAAACCAATCAGGAGGCTAGGCAGAGCTGGGATCTGAACACAGGACTTCCTGAGGCCAAAGCTCTGCATTTTTTAACCACTCCCTGGTACCTCAGACAACTGTCTGCGTCATCAAGAATGACTCCTGGAGCTTTCTGTGCAGAGCACTTCACATACAGATATACATGTACTTTGCCTACATTATCTTACTTCACCTCCAAAACAAACCTTTGAAGGAGGTTCTTTTTCATTCTCATTTTGCAGATAAGGAAACTGAGTCCCAGAGGAGCAAATTAACTCACCAGTCTGTCTTCAAAGGCTTGTACTGTCTATGCTGCCCACGGATTTCAGGTAGAAAGACGGACATTGTTCCAACAGTGGGAGTTGCCTGAGAGTGACACAGCTGTCTCTGGAGGAGGTGAGCCCCCATCAGTGAAGCTTTCTTGGTGTGCATGTTGCGGGGGCGGGGGGGGGGGAGATGGGGAGTATATAAAATACTATCTATAGTTACATTTTTTAAATTAACATTCAATTTACTAAGGACACACATTTAAAAACGGAGCTTTTCTTAAGGATTAAGTTCCACTTACCAATCTTATTGTTCTATTTATAAATGTAATAAAATAAGAACAAGACCTTCACTTTTTCTTCAATTAAGGTTTGATTAACTCAAGTTGAAACACTAACTCCCTTAAACAGCCAGTGCCATTTACAACTTAATTAAATTTGCTTAAACAATTCCAACTACCTTTGGACATTTCATATATTTAACTTTCCTAAGTAACTTAAATGTCTAATTACACAAGCAAAACCTTTGCATCATGTACTTGAAAAACTGTTGTAACTCTAATAAATTAAATTTACAAATATACTGACTTTGAATTTCTCTTAAATATTGCCATATTGTTGACAAAATTAGTCAAATTATCCCTTAAAATGACTTGTCTACAGGCCTCTGGTTACTGCTAAGACAGAGTAACCACACTTTACCCTCTCTCTCCCACTGAGTGCAAACAAAAACCCTGCAATAGATACACACAGCACTGTCAATGGACTCTGAAAAACAAAAGCAGGTAGATTGGGGGAATAAATAAACACTAAAGATTGACCAATATGGCAATGTGATTCTTGAGTTTCTTCCCTCCCATACCTCCCAGATTGGACTCTAGAGGGCCTAAATCCCAGATCTGTGCAGTGGGCACAAATAGAAAAAGCTCAAAGAGAACCCTTCTCTTTCCAGCCAGAGGAATGGGGACAGGGACCCGCAGGATAGAGAGTGGGGTGGAGAGAATAATCTCAGTTGCTTCTCTTTTACTCTCCAGGGTGTGCCCCAAGGAAAGCCCCAATCTTGAAGCTATACTCTGGCAATGTTTGGGGTGCAAAACCTAAAATTCTGAGAACAAATCATTCTTTCTGACTGGAAAAACTGAGAAACAGGGCCCCTGTGGGGAGTGTAGGGAAGTTCTGTTCCCTTTTTTTCTCTTTTATCTTACTGCTTCACCCTGAAGGTGGATGCAGTCAAAGGAAATGTATGACAGTATGGAGAGGCCCAAATCCCAGATTCTAGCCTAGAGACCAGGAGGTGGGAGTCAGGGAGTATGAAGGCACTTATGGAGAGCTGGAGAATCTATGTATGAAGTCCTACACCCACCCTTGAGCTGTGAATGTGTAGAATTGACTCAAAGCAAAAGGCAGGTGAGGACTTGTGGTCTGAAAAAAAAATGAGGCTGATTCCATAATATTCAAATGCCCTAAATTACAAACAAAGAACCAGGAAGATCATAATTACTCTCAAAGGAAGAGACAATTAATAAATGCTGGCCTCAAGATGACCAGATGATGGCATTATCACAGACAGACTTTAAAGTAGCTATTATAACTATAATCCACGAAGTAAGGAAGAATGATCTTGAAATGAATGGAAAGATGGAAACTGTCAGGAACAAAATAAAAACTACCAAAAAGAACCAAAGGGAAATCTTGTAACTTATTTTATATAATTAAATTTTATAACATAAAAATTCAATAACTGATATAAAAAATTCACTCTATAGGCTCAATAGCAGAATGGAGATAACAGAGGGAAGAGTCAGTGAGCTTGAAAATAGATTCATAGAAATTATTGAATCTGAACAGCAGAGGCTAAAAAAATTGGAAAAATAATGAATATAGTTTGAGGGACTTATGGGACAACATTAGAAAGTCTAACATTCATGTCATTGGAGTTTCAGGTAGAAATGAAAAAAAAACTCGGTGTAGAAAAAAAAAAAAAATTGAAGAAACCATGGCTGAAAACCTTCCAAATTTGGTGAAGAGACATAAATTTGTAGATTCAGGACTCTCAGTAAACCCCCCCAAAAGGATAAATTCAAAGAAAACCTGACCCAAATACATCTTTTTTTTTTCTTTTTGAGACAGAGAGAGACAGAGCATGAGCAGGGGAGGGGCAGAGAGAAAGAGAGGGAGACACAGAATCCGGAGCAGGCTCCAAGCTCTGAGCTGTCAGCACAGAGCCCGACACAGGGCTCGAACTCACAGACCGTGAGATCATGACCTGGGCTGAAGTCGGACGCCCAACCAGCTGAGCCACCCAGGTGCCCCTGACCCAAATACATCTTAATCAAACTAATGAAAATCAAGGATAAAGAAAAAAATGTTTTTGAAAACAAGCAGAGGAAAGTCATACGTTATATACAAGGGAACAACAATTAAGAAGACTACAGATTTCCTATGAGAAACCATGGAGGCCAGAGGACAGTGGAACAGTATCTCTAAAGTGCTGAAGGGAAAGAAATGTCAACCTAGAATTCTATATCCAGTGAAAATATCTTTTTTTAAGCTCCTTCCCCAAAACAGATATTATCAGAGGAAGGAAAACTAAGGGAATTCATTGACAGCATTTCAGCTCTAAAAGAAATGTTAGAAGAAATTCATGAAGAAGAGAAGTGGGGTTGGGGTGCCTGGGTGGCTCAATCGGTTAAGTGTCTGACTTCGGCTCAGGTCACAATCTCACAGTTTGTGAGTTTGAGCCCCATGTTGGGCTTTGTGCTGACAGCTCAGAGCCTGGAGCCTGCTTCAGATTTTGTCTCTGTCTCTCTGCCCCTCCCCTACTCGCTCTCTGTCTCTCTCTCAAATATAAAACATAAGAAAAAAATTAAAAAAAAAAATAAGTGGGGTGCCTGACTGGCTTAATTGGAAAAGCGTGCAAATCTTGGTCTCGGGGTCATGAGTTTGAGCCCCACATTGGGTGTAGAGATTATTTAAATAAATAAAAACTTAGAAAAGAAAAGAAAAAGATAAGTGCTACCAGAAAGAAACTTGGGACTTTAGAATAAAAGAAGAGAAAAAAGAGGCACCTGGGTGGCTCAGCCAGTTAAGTGTCCAACTTCAGCTCAGGTCATGATCTCACAGTTCATCAGTTCAAGCCCCACATCGGGCTCTGTGCTGACAGCTCGGAGCCTGGAGCCTGCTTCAGATTCTGTGTCTCCCTCTCTCTCTGCCCCAACCCCACTTGTGCTCTGTCTTTCTCTGTCTCTCAAAAATGAATAAATGTCAAAAAAATTTTTAATAAAAATAAAAATAGAAATAAAAATGAAAATAGTTGGGTAAATATAATAGACTATTTTCCTGCATACAGAAGCTACAGTGATGGGAGGAGGGGAGCCTACATGGGTGCAGGAGTCATATATACCACATGAAGTGGTAAAATATTAACCCTAAATAGATCACGATGCTGAATTAGGTACATGTATCATAATCCCTAGAACAACCACATAAACAAAAAGATATAGTCAAAAAGCCAACAGAAAAATAAAAATGGACCACTAAGACAATATTCAAATAATTCAAGAGGAAGCAGAAAAAGGGAAACCAGGGAATGAAAAATAGAGAGGACAAACCAAAACCAAATAATAAAATGGGACACCTAAATCCAACCTTATCAATAAATATATCACATGTAAATGGTTTGAACATACCAATTAAAAGACAGAGATTGTCAGATTAGATTTTTAAAAAGCAAGACCTACTATATGCTGTCTGTAAGAAACTCACTTTAAATATAATGACATAGATAGGTTAAAAGCAAAAGGATGAAAGAAATATAACATGGAACATTAATTTTTTTTAAAAAAAGCTGGAATGACTATCTTAATATCAGACAAAGCAGACTCCTGAAGAAGAAAACTTAGAGATAAAGAGGAATATTCCATAATGATAAAAAGATCAATTCATTCGGAAGATGTAACAATCCAAAATGTGTATGCCCCAAACAACAGAACTTCAAAATACCCAAAGCAAAAAACCGATACAACTAAAAGGAGAAATGGGACAAATCCAGTTTTGCTTAGGGACTCATTGCTCAGTAACTGGTAGAAAATAGAGAGAAAATCAGCAAGGATATAGAAGACCTGAACAACACTCTCAGTCAACTTGAACTAATCGACATTTATAGAACACTCCACCAACAATAGCAGAATGTACCTCCTTTTCAAGTTGCTCATGGATCATCCACTATAGACCATATTCTGGTTAATAAAAGAAACCTTAACAGATGGTTAAAAATTGAAGTCATACAAACAAAATGTGTTCTCTGACCGTAATGGAATTAAATTCAAAATGAATAACAGAAAGATATCTGGAAAATCTTCCAATTACTGGAAATTAAGCAACACACTTCTAAACAATCCATGAGTCAAAATCTAGGAGGTGGAGAAGCTGGGGTGCTAGCCTGGGAGGTTTGGTCCAGGAGCCCGCACTCTTAACCTCTAGGCCATGTGGCCTCTCAAGGGTTTTTTAGAGCCTTGAATGCCAGGCTAAGGAATTTGGAATTTGCACTGTATTAATAAATAAACATTTAAGGATTTTTATACAGAAGGCAGAACGCTATTTGCAGATAGATGGCGTTGGGTAGTGTTGTGGGGGATGGGGGATGCAGAGGATGGGAAAGGGTGGGAAAAATCTGCCTTCTGTCCCACCAGAGAGACAAAGTGAAATTTAAAAATTTGGATTTTTCCAGATGTTTGAAATGAGATATTTTAGAAGCATCCTTCCTTTTTCACAGAGAATATTTTCAGTCTTTCTGGGATCTACACATGCTAGATGAACTGGCAGCTCCAGAGGGAGGAGCCCACTCCTGCCGTCAGACAGGGGACTTTCTGAGGACGTAATTCTGTAAGAATGGGGGTTTCCCAATGGTTAACTAGCTCATGGCTCTGCACAAGTTACTTAACCTCTCTATGCCTCGATTTCTCATCTGTGCAATGCGGATAGTATTAGTTCCCACAGATCTGACCTTGGGCCGAGCTGTCTGGAGAAAAGGCTGGCGGAGCATTTGAACCCCTGGCTCCTGGTGGCTGCTGAGGGATCCAGGCTGGAAGGTTGGGGGTCTCTCTGGTTTGCAGCGAGGCTTGGAGGAAGGCCTCAGCATAAGGACTGGGGGCCCTGCCTCCACAGGCCTGGGATGGGGGCAGGGTAGGGCACATAAAACATCCTCTGCAGAGCCTTTGATCAACAGCCATGACAGGGATGGCTTGTATTCTCTTTGAAGCAGCAGAAAGATCAATCCCCCTTCTTATCTCAGCCCCTCTGCGCAGTGGCATCACGTGCCCCTGCAGCGGCTGCTGCTACTCTAGAAGACTGGAACCGAGGAGGCAATGCCCACCCCAGGCCTGTGCCCCCACCCCCGCATCCCCGTCCACCGGGGTGAGGGTGATGAGCAGAACCCACCCCTTTCTGGCCATCGCCTGGCCCAACCACAGAGTGAGGAGAGGACAAAAGTTGCCCATGCCCCAGAAAGTAACAGCTTCCAGGACTCCTTCATTAAACTTTCGAAAAAGCCCCTCTCATCTGGGAGTTTCTCCTCTTTTCTTCAAAGCCTGGCTTTAAAACATCACCTTTTACGGAGATCTAAAGATACTATGCCAGGAGGCAAGAGACTAGATTCTAGTAATAGGTCTGTCTTTGCTTTGCTGTGTGACCTTGAGCAAGTTACTGCCCTCTCTGAAGCTTAATTTCTCTATCTGTGAAGTAGAGTTTCTGTAAATGTTTTTTAGGCCTCGATTTAAGATTCTGTGATCAAGACCAGTCTTGGCCAAGGTCAGGGTCAATGTGGGTTCAGGTTATAAAATTGTCTTTCTCAGATTCCGTCTCAGAAAATTGCCCCATAACACTGACTGGCTTCATGTTCTTGGCCAAATGTTTTTCTGCAACAATCCCATTCATGGAAAGAAATGCTTTGCCAGCAGAGCAGCATCCCGAGTCTGTGGGATCTGCCCATGAGGGGCAGGAACAATTCCCATGACAGCACTGTCCCCAGCTTGGTCAAAGACTTCAAAGAGAAGCTTGCAGGGCCACTCTGGACTGAAAGGCTGAAGGAAGGAAGAGTGTGGGGCTTGGAGCGGGGTGGAGAGTGGGGTAGGAGTAGGGACAGGACGGGAAGGAGAAACGTGCTGGAACCTTCTGCCTCCAGGTGTCGCGTGCTTATGACGACACCAGATTGGTGAGTTTGGGTCAGGGTCAAACTGAATGCTGTGCCCTGAATGCTGGCTTACTCCAGGCAGGTGCAGCCCCTCCCCAGCTGGGTGAGAGAAAGACTTTGAGACACAGAGGAAGATCTGCCCTTCACATCCTGCCTTGCAGAGAACGTCCCCACACAGAGGGCAGAGGCCACGGGAGTCCTGCTCCTCCTGTTCCTTTTGAGAATCCCAGTAATAAGCTGGCTGCATCTGGTCTCCGGAACACTCACAGACCTACTCAGCAGGCCAGATGTGGGGATCTCCCAGAGTCTCCTAGAGTCTGGGGGATAGTATAGTTCCAGAAACAGGAACAAACAGGGAACGAGGTGGGAAAGAAATATTGCCTGCCTCCTTCTGCCAGGTGTTGGCGTGTGTGAGTCTGGATCCAGAACCTTCTCTGCTCCCAGGACTGGAGGGTGTTGGTGCTGATCTTCAGTACCCTTCTTTACTTCCTCAGACCCCAGCTCAGTGTGTCCCCTTCTGTCACTCCGGGCACCTGGGGCCCTCCTGCTCTGCCCTGTCCCTCATGAACTCTGACCTCCAAGGGAGTCCCCCAGGGCCAGCCTCCCTGCCTTCGTTGGCCCCCTCAGCTTGGGCTTTCTCTGGGTTGGGAACCACTGTGAACACTGCCAATACTGATGCGGGCCCAAGATGCCATCCCTGGCCCCCTCCCACGCATTCCCCCCGGGGGCAGGGGCATGTTTCTGTGCACGCACTTCAGAGGGACAGTCTTGCGTAGAAGTGAGGTGCTCTGGATAGGTTTTGTGCTGTGTTTGGGGAAGCACGTAAGTGCACACACACTATAGTATATGTGTGTGTTTGTATGCACATCTTGTGGGGCTGTTTGTGTTTCCGTGGGTCTGAATATGTTGAAGAGTGGATATTGAAGCACGTGATCCTGCATTTTAGGGGTGCTGGTGTACTCCCGGATATGAGGGGTGTTGCGTATAATTTTGGAACTTTCCCGTAGGAGAATGAGTGGCCGAGAGTGTGAACCCACAAAGGGTTGACCACGTGGCCATGGACGCTGTCGCTGCCTGTAGAGACATATGTGCCTGAGGGCAGTGTGGGTGGAGTAGCTGTGAGATCTGGAGTATCTTGGTCACCGCTTTGCCTGGAGGAGCCTCCTGCTGGCTCCCGCCCTGCTGCCTTTTCCAAGTTGGAGGGTGAGCTGGGCCCTTGACCAGACAGCCCAGCTGAGGTCAAGGGTCAGCAGCAACCTCAGTGATCACAGCTGTCCCTGTGGTCCTTGCTGGCTTGCCCAGGAGGCAAGCGGAGCTGACTGAGGCTGGGAGTTCTCAGAACAGAGTTTCTTGGGTGTGTGTGTCGAGGGGCAGAGGGGAGGGGGGTGAGGTTCAAGGTTACCTTGGGTGTGCTCTGGGGCAAATAATAACGCGAACCACTGCTTGGACCGTGCCAGACGCTGTGCTGGGCACTTTACAGACACTATTCAACCTTCACAGCAGTACTATGGAGCAGATATTGTTACCCCATTTTACAGGTAAGGAAACTGAGTCCTGAAAAGTAAATCACTTGCCCTGGGTCACACCACAAATAAGTTTCAAGCCTGGGATCTGCACCCAGGTCTGGTTGACTCTAAAACTCATGCTTCTCTTTTCCATTCTGATCTATAGATTACCCCCAGAAAGAGGGGAGAATGGGGCTCATTTCCTGCAAAACCCACGTGTAGCAAACAGATGCATTTGGAACGTTAGAGGCAAGGGTTTCATTTCACATGAGGAGCTTTACACCCCTGGATCTAAGATCCATGACTCCCTGGTGGGGAGAGGGGGAAAGGGGAGTGGGCAGAGGAATACCTCGGGAAGCCCTCTGGGGGCTGCAGGAGGGAAACCCGGAGCTTTGAGGCTGTGAGGACAGTTACTGGCCTTTGTCCACACTGGTGTTCCTGGAGCCTAGGGCACGTGAGGGGCACCCGGCTTGCACTGTGGCGTCATGGGCACCCTAGGGATGAGGGTGCTGGGAAGAGACACGGGTGAAGGGGGAGGCGCTGGCATGCACAGCTGCTCTGGCCTGCACTGGGAGACCGCTCAGTCCCTTCCCTCCCTGATTCAAGCAGCAGGGGAAATGCATTATTTTTGCACTAAAAATTCATCTTGGAACGGATGGCCTTCAGAGATGTAATTAGCCACATTATTTCTCTCCATTAGCAGTCCCTGGAGTTTGCTGGAATTTCTTGTCCTTTTTCCTCTCCATCTCACTCTTTCCATCACCTTTATAAGCTACGTTGTAACACTTCCGCACTCCATCCCCCCGACCATCACGGCGCATTGTTTTGGGGCTGAATGACTAGTTTAGAATCTGGAAGAAGGAGCCATGGCAAACCGCCTCCTCCCCGCTGGGTTGTGGGATCACAGTCCCCTGAGCCAGCAAGGGGCGCAGAGATGCCCACTTCTGCCAAAGTGACACAGAGACGGCCCGGTTAGTGGCAAAGCTGGGTAGAGCTAGGAGGTGGCTGGCTCCCTCACTTCTCGCTGGGTGATCCCAAGCAAGTAACTTAACCTCTCTGGGCTTCTGTTGCCCTCACAGGACGGTCAAGGCCAGCACTGACATTCATAAAATTCTTTCCCAGAGGTAGAGAGCAAGCGCCCTGTGGTCTAGATGTCTGCGGACAACAGGGGACTTGTGGGGGCCAAATGATCAGTGGACATGACAGCATAAAAGACCCAGCCGTGGCTTGGCGAGAGTCAGAGCTAAGTACTTGATGGTGCCCCAGGAGACTGGGCTGGAGGTCAGGAGTCAGGGAGAATGAGGGTGAGGACCCCTAGGGGGCAAGGCTCCTTCAGAGCAGGAGGGAGTGCACTGGGACTCAGCCTTACTGCCCAGGGCTGAGTTTCCCTCTTTGGCTGACTATGGTGGCTTCTGGCCAGAGTTGCTCCTGTGGGTTATTTCCGGTGTGCATGACAGCTGGATGGGAGGTAATAGAGGTGTCATCTTCAACTGACTGGGGAGCCAGTGAGGGCTCCCCAAGACCTTGAAAACGACCCAACATGCAGGGGCATCTGGGTGGCTCAGTCAGTTAAGCGTCTGACTTCAGCTCAGGTCATGATCCCTCAGTCTGTGGGTTCGAGCCCCGCGTCGGGCTCCGTGCTGACAGCTCAGAGCCTGGAGCCTGCTTCGAATTCTGTGTCTCCCTCTCTCTCTGTGCCTCCCCTGCTTGCTGTCTCTCTCTCTCTCAGACATAAATAAACATTAAAATTTTTTTAAAAAATGACCCAACGTGCAGCAGATAACCCTTAAGCTCTCCAAAAGCTCAGGGGACTTCGGGGTGGCTGGCTATTTCTCTGGGGGATTCCAGCTTACCACAGTGCTCGGAAGACAGCCATCTGCGTCCCCGGCTCCCCGTTCCCCGCTTCCCTCATATTAGTGACACGTGATGTGCAGCTGTCTCCGGCATTGTCAGAAATACCGTGCTCCATGGGGGCGAGGGCAGGAAACCTGCTGTGGGAAATCTAAACTTATCCTGGTTCCTCACAACGAGGGGCAAAGAGAAAAATACCGCTTTAGCATAAAAGATCGCTGGCACTTTGGAATGAAATAAAATCAAAATGTGTGTGATTTATTCCAAGAACTAGCGTGTCCCAGACTTCGACAGTCATGGGTAGGTGTCCTTTGAAGGGGCGAACGGGTAGTTGTTGCAGGGACACTGTCACACTGCATGTCATTGAGTTGCGTTGTATTGCACTGACCTAAGGAGCTTAAGGGAACTTAATTTCTAATACTGGCCTCAACCCACTTTTATGATAATCCTGGTCCTTGGGCTCCCGGAGAAAGGCAGAGAAACAGAAACTGTCTGGCTCGTGGGATCTTTGAACCCTCACACTGATATTACTACAAGCCTCACGGAAGCAGGCAGCACTTGATTCAAGTCTAGTCCATAGAGATTTGTATGGACACGTCCTGGGCATCAGTAATGAAAATGGTGATGCTGAGGTTAACAATAACTGCCAGGCACTGGGTGGCCCTGTGCTCCAGGCCCAGGCCAGGCTCTTCATGCACATCGCTTCACCTACCCTTCAGTTCCGTGAGGTATTATCGCACCTCTCCCTTCCCCTTCCCTCCCCCCACTCAGACGGGTAAGAGATGGTGTCTACCCTTGGGGGAGGAGTCCCTCCGCATGGAGGAGAGCAAGTAGCCCAGCAGTGCCTGCCTCCAGGCGCAGCATCTCGACATGTCAACCCCCTCATGGCTTGCAGGGGTCAGCATCACCAGGAAAGACACTACTCACACAGGAGCTGGAGGGAACAAGGCTTTGCTAACGTAAAGAGATAGATCAGGATCAACTTCAGCAGTGGGCGTTGGTCCGCCGTGGCCAGCGGGTCGCGTCCCACAAGCGGACACAGGGCTCTGATCTACGCGCACCCCTCTCATGCCACAAAGGACCCCATTCCCTCCCGGATGGGAAGAGATATGGCAGTGGGATTGGCCAGGCGCCATGTGGCGCACACACTTAAGCAGAACAGAAGCGCGCACGTTGAATCTGGAACGGAGGCAGGCGTTCCCACAGGAGGCGATAAATCCAGCACAGGCTGTGAGGACTCCCTGTCTCTTGGTAAGGAAGTGTCCCAGGCCCAGAGCCCCCTCCTGAGTGGCCAGGCAGAAGTGGAAAGACTTCATGGCTTTCCCTAGGTGGGACCAAGATCACGTGGTTGGTTGGGCGGCATGGTCAGGAATTGAACCTGGGTTTTTCTGGCACCAAGGCCCATGGGCTTTCTTACTGCATGAGCCCTGAACTTCTGAGGATGAGAGGGTCTTCTCCCGGCACCTTCCAAGCCTCACCACCACCCTCCTGCCTCACCGCTACACCCATCAGCCAGTGGACAACCAGATCCTCTGGAGAAAAGATGGGCTGCAAGGTTTGCTCCCTCCCAGGACTACTTTAATGCAAATTCTAGCTCTCTCCGCCCTTGGCCCATCCTCCAGTACCAAGAATAATATTTGAAAAGCCTGGGATTCTTGTGCCCTGAAGAACCCCCAAGTACAGAAATGTAAAGCAGAAAAACTGGGCTCCCATCAAGGAGGGGGGGAAATGCATAAGAGAAAAAGTGATACAGGGGAATCTAAAGAATTTGGGGGATTATGTGAATAAATGGACACGGAAAGGAACCGTTCAGCCCTGGAGAAAAGAGATTGACACTTGTAAATCCCTTGTAAGTATCAGCAAAAAGAGTCCAAGGGATCAAAAACCCTTCCTGCTTCAGCTCAGTGTCCTGCAGTTCCATTTGAATATTAAGCCTCCGCGTGGTTGTTCTGAGGCTTTTGTAATATGACCAAACTATCCGGGCTAATTTGGGCGAGGGTTATTACCTACAATTTACAGATGGGGAGCCAGAGGTGAAGGGAAGTTCGGTAGATGATCTATGGCCATCACGTTCGTTTTAGAAACCACGTCGGATTTAGCGCACAGCTTTTCCAACCCCCTGCCAGATCCCGAGCTTCGGGGAAAACGGCAGTTGCTTCTCAGTTGTCGACATCATTAATGTGGAGCAGCAGAGGCATAGATGATCCCAAATGGCGAGTAATGCTCACGCCATGCCTCCTGCTCTGGACGTTTGCTTTGGAAGCTTCTTGCAGGCGTCAGAATGGAGGCGCCCGGCCCTGGGAGGCTGCCTCACCCTCATTCCACGCCTTGCCTGCTCAAAGCCGCCCACCCCCTCTTCCACGAAGACCTGGGGGCAGCAGATTAAGGGGAAGAGGCTATAATGCTTTGCTGGGCTGGCATGGCGTGGTGGAGGGAGGCAGAGAATAAGGTGTTTGATTTCAAAGGACCCCCGCGGTGCCACAAGCTAGCAGAACAGTAACCGTAAATGAGACAGCGAATTGTGTCCACTCGAGGACTCCTGCGTGGCTGCCGATTCATTATGCTAATAAGGATGTGAGAGCCAGAGGTTGACTGTGTTCTGATTTCGTGGCTGGGGGACCCATGGCTCAGGAGGGGGGGAGGGACATCCAAATTTAAGGTCAGAGTCCGAATTCCATCTCCCAGCTCCCGATTCCAATTTAGTTGGTCTAATTACTGCTACCTCCTAATGACTATGGATGCTTTAGGGCCAGATGCCTTTAATGGCCTGGACCTGGGTAGACATGCAAGCCATGCTTAAGGTCGAGAAAGAGTGATGCTGGAGCCGAGAGGAGCCAACTCCTCAGATTCATTCAAATACGGAGAACCTGCCAAGTGCCAGGCAGCAGAGATTGGCACCGGGAGGAAAGCACAAAGGAAATCCGACATTGACCCTGGCCTGAGGAACCCAGGGTTGGAAGGGAGAGAAGACATGGAACAGAAACCTCTGCGATGCCTTCAGAGAGGACAAGGAGACGAGATCTAAGAGAGATCCATTCGTTCTTCCATTCAATTAAATCCTTCATTCAGTCGCGCAGGCCCCTGTCTGAAGTGCGCTGGATATAATGATAGGAAAAGCCGGTCTCTATCCCCAGAAGCTACCACTCAAATACTGACTCTGAGTCACCAGGGAGGTTTTCAAAACACAGTACGCCAGGTCCCCCACCCAGACCGCTGATTCTGAATCTCTGGAATTGACATGCAAGAAACCTGAAGCTCAGATTCTGGGTGTTATCCGGGTTTGGGTACTATCTGTGGGATAATAAGGGAAGGGAACCCAGAGAAGGGACAGCCAGAGACAGGGAGAAAGGCTTCCTGGCCCACCTCTCCTAGGAAGCCTTCCCTGAGCTGCCCAGCACATTGGTCTGCGCGTCCTGTGACCCCAACCTCCACACATCCTGTGTGTCCTGTGATTTTTCGGGCTGGCTGGTCATCTTAGTTCCTGGATGTGCCTTACTTCTGAGGCTGAGTGCTCCCAGGTTCCAAGGTCACTGTGATGAGGGTTCCAGGGGTCTTGTGACACATGCTGGCTGGTTCTGTTCAGGCGTCAAGGAGGGGCCCAGTTCCCTCTGGGAATGCAGCTCATCCCCCCAAAAGAAGACCGCCTTCCCCTGCATCAGTTAGGGCTCCAGGTGAGCTCTGGTCAAAAGCTGCTTTGAAGCCGGACCACAGGGGCCATGACCACCCTCTCTCCTGAAAACAGCCTCTCTGCCAGGTGGTCAGCCTCCTTCATCCTGGTGCGTGTTCTTCATCAACTCCAAGTCCCTCCCTCCCCAACTTCTGGTTTGCATTAGGGCCACTTTCCCCTGCTGGGTGGGTAGGACTAGAACCCTGAGCTGGCCTGGAAGGTTGAGCAGGGTAGGCTGTACCTTGATCTCACATCAGCACTAACCACAGGACTGAAAAACACAGGTCGTCTTTCTCCCTTTCACCCTTCTCTCTAAGCCAGTTACCTTTCCCTGTATGTGATATTCTAACTTTAATGAGTTTTGGGTTTGCAAGAACAAACTTGTAGATGCTGATAAATTTTCCTTGGCGCTTTTGCCAACAATTTTGGTATGCTGCCACCAGGTGGCAGTAATGCTTCTGTTAGTAGGTGGTTTCAAGTCCACTTAATAAAATGTATCTATTCATTAAAAGGCAGCCTCAGTCATAAAAATTTTCCACACAGTGTATTTTTTAAAATCATAATAACTGACTATAATGACCTTAACCAATCTTGAGTTTCATTAATCATACGGATTAAGAGAATGATACATTAAAAAAAGCAGAACTGCAAAATGGGCACCTTTCTCCCTGAGTTGTATTTTATTTTTTTATATTCCTTTTTTTGTTCCAAGTTTTCGTTTTAAATTCTAGTTAGCTAACACATAGGGTAATATCGGTCTCTCCCTGAGTTTTAAATGTTATTGCTTTATTGCAGATTACTACCAGGTCTTGATTTGGATTTTCTTTATATCTCTATTCATTTCTCTGAATGTAGAGAGTGATAATAATAAAATAACAAACTGTCACATAGCCTTTATTATGTACAAGGGCTGTTCTAAATGCTTTACTTAGAGTCCCTTATTCTCACCATAACCATATAGGAGGTGTAGGATGCTACTGTCTTCATTTTATGAAAAAGTTGCAGCACAGAGACTAAGCAACTTGCCTAAAGTCACACTGTTGTATAAAGTCACACTGTTAAGTGGCAGAGGTGGCATTCTACATCGGTGACTCTCCAAATGTGGTGCCCAGAACTGCAGCATCAGCATCAATGGGGAACTTGTAAGAAATGCAGACTCTTGATCCCCAGGTGACCTGAACCAAAAACTCTGGAGGTGAGGGCCAATGATCTGTGTTTTGACAAGCACTCCGGGGGAGTGTGATCCGGAGCTAACTTTGAGAACCACTATTTCAAACCGTTCATTTAATCGCTCTGCTATATGGATGATACACCCCTACACCTGGGTTGCTAATAATCACCCAGGTAACTTTCAAGTTGCATATATGCTTCCCCCCACCCCAATTTTAACATTCCTTCCCTCCTTGGGCCACCCTGCTCTCCCCTGGGTGAGAATCACTGACATGATGAGCCACTCTTACTGTTGAGAGGGTGTCTTGTCCCTCAAGGGAACTGGAGTGGAAGCGGCTGGGAACCATAAGTAGCCTGTGACCCTTCCGAGGCCTACTGGGGGCTCTGTCCCTATGAGTTTTCAGAGCAACATGGCATCAGGAACCCTCCTGGAAAGTTCGCTTTATCCTCCAGTAGCTTTCCTATTTTGTAAGAATGCTAGAGAAAATCTTCAACCCAAGGAAGCAGAATAGAAGGAGGGTGGGGAGATGTATGCCTACAGCCCGGGCCTCCGGCAGGAGGAGGATGTTAGAGAAACTGAGCCACTTAGGACTCCTACTTCCGGCCCCCCTCTCTAGAGGAAACGTGGCCAAGGTGTCCCCAGGTTTGCTGGTGGGGAGTTTTAACCTACTTAAGCACACCGTGGAGGTGGGAGATTTTCACAACGGCTCCGTCTAGCAGTCCTCTTCCTAAGAGACCAGGAAAAAAAGCTACTGCAGAGCTAAAGGGTATCCAGCACCTCATGGACTATGTATCTCCCCTCCTGGATCACCAGGTAATTGTACCCAGATGGTGGTGCAGGGCGTTACTAGTAAGCGGAGCCGGGAATGGGCGAATGTGGGAGTAGGAAGATGGATTTGAGAGATTATTGAGTTGACAGTCTCTATTACTTCGAAGGACCCCAGATACAGATTCTGGTCTCTGATTTCCGGCATGGACAGGTGGTGTGAATATACCGGAGAAGAGAGGGAGGGGCCCTCTGTGTGGAAATTTTCCCTTTAGGCCTCTGCAGGTCAACAAGCTTCTTGTGTTTGTCCTTGGCTTGCTAGCAAATGTCTTCGAGGTTCTTGTGGTTGGCCTGTAGTTTGTTTAAGTTTTGCCCACAGAAGTGGTGGACATAGAGAAATTGAGCTTCCTGGAAGGAGAAGTCAGTGACTTTTTCTTTTCTTTTTTCTTTTTTTAATGAGAGAGTGAGGGCGGGGGAGAGGGGCTAGAGAGAGAGAGAGAGAGAGAGAGAGAGAGAGAATCTTAAGCAGGCTCCGTGCTCAGCATGGAGACCTATGCAGGGCTCAATCCCACAACCCTAGGATCATGGCCTGAGCCAAAATCAAGAGTTGGACACTCAGCTGACTGAGCCGCCCAGGCACCCCATAAGTCAGTGGCTTTTTGTAAGCAAATTCAGCCATGGCAAAGTAGGAGGATGGCCAATTGTTGCAGGTAGAGGTTTAGTAATATAAATTCACTGAGCACTCGGCAAACACCTTCTTGTGACATTTCTAATTATCTCTGCCTTATTGTGCTGATGCCATACCTCTTTTTATGGTTTCTGTGCACATTACTTACTTTGCCACCCTTTCATCGCATTTTACCCTTTTTTCATATCTTTGTTCATCATTTATTTTTTAATCTTTCTACGACATTAGATTTTAAGGTATGCCTTTTGTTAACAGCTTGTATCAGGTATCAGGTACGTATTTTCCATTCAAATGGAAAATCCTTGCTTTTTACTCTCCCTGGTAGCATGGGATTGGGGTTAAACTCCCTGATTCTTGCACCAAACAGCTCTGGGTTCAAATCTCAGCCCTAATATTTACTGTATGACTTCAGATATACTAACCAACCCTCCTCCAGCCTCAATTCCCTGATCTGTAAAACAGTGTAATAACCACACCTACCTCACGAGTGGTTGCAAAGATTAAGTGATAAATATAAAGTGCTTAGAACAGTGCCTGGCACCTCATCAATGCTTCGTAGATGTTTACAACTAACCAGAGAATTTAATGCATTTATTTTCATAATTGATTTCTTTGGGTTTGTATCATTTTTTACGTTTATGCTTTTCTTAATTCCTTGTTGTTTCCTGTATTATTTACTTTTATTTTTAAAGGGGATTAGAAGGGAAATGCCTTGTTCCTATAAATCTCTAATTTTTTTTTTTCAACGTTTATTTATTTTGGGGACAGAGAGAGACAGAGCATGAACGGGGGAGGGGCAGAGAGAGAGGGAGACACAGAATCGGAAACAGGCTCCAGGCTCTGAGCCATCAGCCCAGAGCCTGACGCGGGGCTCGAACTCCCGGACCGCGAGATCGTGACCTGGCTGAAGTCGGACGCTTAACCGACTGCGCCACCCAGGCGCCCCTCTAATTTTTTAAGTAAAAAATAAAACAAACTCTTCTGACTCTATCCTTCAATCTAATAAAAAAATTAAATTTATAGTTAAAAATCTTCCTACAAAAAAATACCCTAGGCCTAGATGGCTTCATGGGTAAGTTATACCAAATATTGAAGAAAGAAATAATATCAATTCTATCCAAACTATTCTAAAAAGTTTTTTTTTTAATTTTTTTTTAAAGTTTATTTATTTTTGAGACAGAGAGAGACAGAGCATGAACGGGGGGGGGGGGGGGCAGAGAGAGGGAGACACAGAATCTGAAACAGGCTCCAGGCTCTGAGCTGTCAGCACAGAGCCCGACGCGGGGCTCGAACTCACAGACTGTGAGATCATGACCTGAGCCGAAGTCGGCCGCTTAACCGACTGAGCCACCCAGGCGCCCCTCTAAAAAGTTTTTAAGTGAGAATACACCCCTGCTCATTCTATGAACCCAACGTTACCCTGGTACCAAAATCAACGAAATTATAAGAGAAGAAACTTGTCTATATCAGGGCTGGTAAACTTTTTCTGCAGAGGTCTAGATAGTAAGTATGTTAGTCTTTGTGTATCAAATGTTTCTGTCACAACTACTTAACTCTGCTATTTTAGCATGAAAGCAGCCACAGACAATACATGAATGAATGGGCATGACTGTGTGCCAATAAAGCTTTATTTAAAAAAAAAAAAAAACAAAACAGGTTGCAGGCCAGATTTGGTCCATGGGTTGTAGTTTACTGATTGTTGACCTCTATAATAAATCCCATGGAATCCCACAAAAGCCACTAGGACTAATAAGGGGGCAGAATACAAGATCAATATGCAAAAATCCATTGTATTTCTATATATAGCAATGAATAGTTGGGAAGTTTAAAAACACCAACTTTTAAAATAACATCCCCCCCAAACCAAAATAGTTAGGGATAAATCTGACAAAATATATGAATAGCCTATATACCGAAAATTACGAAACAATGCTTAGAGACATTAAAGAAGATCTTAATAGACGAAGAAATATACCATGTTCATGGATCAGAAAGCTCAATATTATTATCATTGCTCCCCAAATTGACCTTTAAATTCAGCGCAATCCCCATCAAAATCATAGCTGTCTTTACTGTAGAAATTGACAAGTTGACTAAGATTTATATGGAAATGCATTGCTAAAGTCCATGCATTCCTTTTTATAATTAAGGATCCCAGGACACAGCCCAACTTTGCCTATTCCCTCCTGCTTCCTGCCACAGTTCATGCTGAGTGTTGCAGTCTGAGTACAGGTTTGGAGAACATGATGGCAGTTAGAGAGATGGAACCCTGGCTTTGGTCTGCCCAGACAACAGTGTCTGTGCACTTGGGACATGACATCAGGACAGACCCCGCTCCCCAAGGTTAGGCCATCTCCAATGAGGGTGGGATTTTTCTGATATCTTCTTGGGCCCACATGTCCTATTTTGGTTCAGAAGACAGAGCATGTTTGAGTTAAAAAGGTGCTCAATCCATCCCTATCGAATGTGGAGTCGGTAGAAATTATCCCAAATCTGGACCTGTGGGCTCTTATTGTTTCATTTCCAGTGCTAAAGGGATTTCTAATAGCTTGCCTCTCTCTCGTGATCAGAGGACCAGTAGCATCAGAAATCTCCTGGGGGCGGGGCGCCAGGGTGGCTCAGTCGGTTAAACTTCCGACTTTGGCTCAAGCTTCCGACTTTGGCTCAGGTCATGATCTCGCAGTCCATGAGTTCGAGCCCCGCGTTGGGCTCTGTGCTGACAGCTCGGAGCCTGGAGCCTGTTTCGGATTCTGTGTCTCCCTCTCTCTGACCCTCCCCCGTTCATGCTCTGTCTCTGTCTCAAAAATAAATAAATGTTAAAAAAAAATTAAAAAAAAAAAAGAAATCTCCTGGGGGCTTGTTAGAAATGCATCACCCTGGGCCCCAACACCCGACCTTCTGAGTCAGAATCTGCATATTATGAAGATCTTCAGGTGACTCATATGCAAATTTGAATTTGAGTCACACATGTGCATATTCAGGTGTACTCAGGAAGTTGGGAGTGTATATATCAGGCAAGTCTAGTCACCTGCCAAGCTCTGTCCATTAGCGTGTCTTCATGTCTGCAGTGTGGCATTTCAAGACACGCTTCTCTCCAATAGAAGATTCCTGACAGGAGCTCTTACCTCCTGGTTACTGTCTTATGAGCATTTTTAATTACTCTGCATGCAGCACACTCTTTTCCCCCCATGTCACACACACACGCGCACGCACACACACACGCGCGCACGCACACACACACACACACACATGCACACACACACACACACACACACACACACATCTCTTATGTAAACCAGAAACCACTCCTTATGATGAATTGTTTTACTCTTCCAAGAAAGGCAAAATGGAGCCCATGGGTGTGTTTAATTTGTGCTTATTTTATATTTTTCCATTATCAAAGCAGTAGACTTTATTGCAGAAAAGTTCAAAAATACAAGAAAAAGGAAAAAATTATGTAGAATCCTATTTCTCGAAGACAACCACTCTTGCTTTTAGTGGGGATTTTTGGTATTGGTGGGGGCTTTCTTTTCAGTTTTTTTTCTGCCAGAATCTTAATCATGTTAATTCACTCTATATTAGAGTATATGAGGTGTAGTTTTTATAATATATGACATAGGTATACAAGGAGGATAGCACATAGAGAAGATAGAGGATAGATACGGAATGTGTAATTTTGTATTCTGCTTTTTTCTGTTAACATTTAAATTTTTCCAGATTATTATTCATTCCCTGTCAGCATCATTTTTTTATGCCTCACAATATTCCATTGAGTATATAAACTATAGTTTATTTAACTATTCCCTTATTGCATAATGTTTAGAGCACGTGCGTTTTTCATTTTGGTAAGTAATGTGCAATGAAAATTATTGTGCTTTCAGCATTTTTGTATAACTTTGCAGTAATTTCTTCAGGATAGATTTCCAGAAGTGAGTCAGAGACTGGGAACTTGACTCATATTACAAACTCCAGAGTATAACATTGAAAAAAGCACACTTAGGGGCACTTGGCTGGCTCAGTTGTTTGAGCATCCGACTTCAGCTCGGGTCATGATCTCATGGTTCGTGAGTTTGAGCCCCACCTTGGGCTCGCTGTTGTTAGTACAGAGCCCACTTCAGATCCTCTGTCCCCCTCTCTTTGCCCCTTCCCTGCTTACATGCTCTCAGAAATAAATAAAACATTAAAATAAAGGGAAAAAAGCACACTTAAAAGAAAAACCAAAGCTTCTTACCTAAGGCTGAAGTGATTGTCCTTGCCAGGTGAAGAGAAAACCACCCATTGACAAGACAGAATGGGATGCCTTCTTTGATGAGAACGGTCTGTTGGCCAAATCACGAGACTCCATTTGTGTTAACATCCTGGAAAGGGTACAATCCCCAAGGCCTTGCCCTGGCACTGGGGGGCATGGGTGGGCAAGAGGGCAGGCAGGTGTTTGGAGAGGCCCTTTCAGCAGGCACCCCAAGGGCCTGTGACCTCTCACCTCTCACCCACACCTCAGGGTCTGCACCCCTTCGTGAGGACAGAAGCCTGGAAGTTCCTCACGGGCTACTACTCATGGCAGAGTTCCCAGGATGAGCGGCTCACGGTGGACAGCACAAGGAGGTAGAACATTCCAGATCCTGTCAGGGGAGGGTGGATGGCAGTGCAGGTGGGTGGGAGTGCCCACCCCAGCCTGGCAAGTTCAGTCTTCTTCCCTCGGATGGATTTCTTATTCTGAGAGACAAAACCCCCACGTGCTCCCGACCCAGGGCCTGAACACGGGAGGTGCCAGCACATTCCCACCCAGCTCCATTTAGCAGCCCACACACTGCCCTGCATGGGCTTCATTCCAGCAACTCCTCTGGCCCACCACCATCCCATCCCATCCTTCCCTAGAGCCTGTGTGCCTCTCTGAACTGAAGATTCACGCACAAGAGGCCAGTGGAGAATGATCCAGGGCCGTAGGGGAACTGAGGGTCCGCCTGGAATGCTCTATTCCTGAGAGCCCTGACAAGGCCTGTATTAGTTTCACGAGGCTGCTGAAACAAGGCATCACAAACCGGGGGCTTTGCAACAGCAGAAATGTATTTTCTCGGTTCCAGAGGTCGGAGGCCCAAAAGCAAGGTGCCATCACGGCCACGTTCCCTGATGTCTCCAGGGGACAACCCTTCCATGCCTCCTCCTGCTGACTCTGGGTGTTCTTCCAATCTCTGCCTCCATGGTCGCCTTCTCTCTGTCTCTCCTTTGTGTGTTTCTGTGTGTCCTTGGAAGGACGCTCGTCATTGGATTTAGGGTCTACCTGGATAATCTAGATTGATCTCATCTCGAGATCCTTAATTACATCTGCAAAGGCCCTTTTAAAAATAAGTTCACAAGCACAAGTTTCAGTGGCTAAGGCGTAGACATATCTTTTGGAGGGCCACCATTCAGCCTCCTACGTGCCCTAAGCACATTCTGGTAACAGACACTAGACACTGCCTCATCCGATCCTTCCGATTCTAAGGCGGAAGTGCCAGTATTCTCCCCATTCTACAGAGGAGGAAACTGAGGCTTAGGTATAGTGACGTCCACAAGGCCTGACCCTAGTTGCAAACACCCAGTTATTAATTTGTGGAGCCAGGATTCAGGAGCAGCCATGGGACCCCAGAGCCACAAGATTGAACCTGCCTCCATGCTGCCCTCCAGGAGCACGTTAGAGTGTGGTTAGGGCTGGCACCGGTGGGGATGAGAGGGGGCATCACAGCGAGAGGGTGCAGCCTCCTGGAGAGTGCTCCGCAGAGTTCCCTTGATTTGCCAGGAGGGGGAGGCTGCCTCTTTCAGCCTCAGTTCTGTCTTCACAGGAAGAACTACGAGGCCTTATGCGAGATGTATGAAAAGATTCAACCCCTTCTGGAAAACCTGCACCGGAACTTTATGGAGACTCGGAATAACATTGGTAAGTGGAGTTGGGTGGGCAGGGCGGGGTGGAGGGGAGGGCTTGAAGCCATGCCTGCCCCCTCCTCAGTCATGTCCAGGGGCCGATGGGTCCCCTGGTTCCTGGGAGCTGCCTCCACAGGGAATTTTGCTGGCTAAACCTTGGTTAGCCCATCCCCCATCTCTGCTGGGGGCCCCTAGATGCCCAGCACCATTTTCCCCCCGGGGTGATTCCTATTCCTGCCGCTTCACCTTCATCTCTCCCCTTTGGGCCTTGAACTGGCTGGATTTCAGTTGGACAGAACCGGTGGGGTGGGATGGGGGGGCATTCCTGGCAGAGGGTACAGCATCGTCAAAGATTTGGAGGTGGGGACACGGCCAAACAGCTCAGGGTATGGTGAGGGGTAGAGCCTCATGGGCAGATGTAGGCCGATGTACTTTTCACAGCCCCCTCCCCAGGGTGCCTTGGGTCTTACCCTTTGGGGGAATGAACTCATTCATGGCCCCCCTGCTGGAGGTGATCTGGTGCCCCCTACCTGTCTCTTTTCCGCAACCTAGCGTATGACATTCAGAAACTCTACGACAAAGACCACCTAGGCAACGTCCTTATCGACAAGAAGAGACTGGAGAAAATCCTGCTCCTGAGTTATGTCTGCAATACCCAGGCAGGTGGGCCACGGGGCTGGGCCTCCCCGCAGCCCCCTTTTCTCAGTTCCTTCCTGGAATCCCTTCCCTGCCCCCACCCAGCCCCTCCTCACTGCCCTCCCCCTCCACCCCAGAGTATCAGCAGGGTTTCCACGAGATGGTGATGCTTTTCCAGCTGATGGTGGAACATGACCATGAGACCTTCTGGCTTTTCCAGTTCTTCCTGCAGAAAACGGTGAGGGCTGGGCCTGAGTTCAGGGACCACCTCCCTACCCCTCCCCAGATAACCCCTTGAGGTCAGGCAGGCATTGGCAGCCTGGCCGTTTCCTTCAGCCCTGAAACAGCCCTCAGGGTCCCAGAGGAGCCTGGACAGGCAACACTAACACCAGTGAGGTTTTGGGGGACAGTGCTGTGTGTTTTGTAGGCATTGCAGTTGAGGAGAGGGCTAGAAAGGTGCTCTGGGTCCAGCTCTCCCCAAACCTTGAAAGAGTGTAACTGGCCAGTCCCAGTGAAGGCTTCCTCTCCTGGCATTGCCCTCCCCAAACGTGGCTCTGCTCCCACAAATCCTCCATGGCTCCCCATCGCCTCCTGAATAAAGTCCAATAACCTTGGCCAGGCAGTCAAGGACGATCTTTGGCCTTGTCTCTCGCTGCCCCCTTCACACGCCCTGCACTTCGGCACAGCAGGGGACTCGGTACTCCCCAGATGTACCCCACAACGACCACGTTGAGGGCTTTTAAAGTTGCTCCTCCCCGGAAAACCTTTCCTTATGATCTGTGAGAGGCTGTTCAGCATCTACCCTCACCCCTGTCTCCATCCCTGCAGCAAAGGGCTCACTGCTCTTTCCTTGTCCCAATTGGTTCTGACCCACAGCGTGTGTGTAGAGGCAGAACTGGATGCGTTGCACGTGAGCCACATCTGGAACATCCCTGCATCCCCACCACACACACACACAGGTGCATCCACATGTGCAAACAAACACCCCTACAGACGCAGATCACATAGACACGCCCAGACCCAGGCATCCGGGCTCATCCAGAGCCATGAGCCCAGCCTGGAGCCAGCCCCGCGCGGGGCCTCCAGAACCAAGATGCTGTGAAGCAGGGCTGGCTCTTCCGGTGCCCCCACACGGAGAGAGGTGCCGTTTCCCTCCCTCCCGCCCATCTTTCTCAGGAGCACAGCTGTGTCATCAACATCGGAGTGGGCAAGAACCTAGACATGCTCAACGACCTGATCGACTTCTTGGACCCCATGTTCGCTGAGCACCTAAGTGAGTGGACCCTCCGCCTCCTGCAACAGTACGTCGCCCCCCGCCCCCCAGCCAGGGCAGGCATGAGGGGGCACCAGGACCTAGCCCCAGGCAGCCGGGCCCACTCATGGTGGGCGGGAGCGGGTCGTTTGGTCTTCCCTCCAGGCCCTGGGAGCACGGTTCACCCGGATGGCGTTGGCATCCGGACAGTTGAAAATTCACCCCAAACAGTCTCCAAAGGCGGTTGGAACAGTGAGGGCCAGGCATTTCGTACTTCCCCAGCGTGTTGGCGTGCTGTCGTTTCGCCCTCTGTGTGCCTTTGCTCTGTCACGTGACCTGTCCCTGTGTTCCCCGACCACGGCCTCTGGGCTGACGCCCCTGTCTCTTCTGCGCAGGAGGGAAGGGTGCCGGGACCGTGCGGTCCCTCTTCCTCTGGTTCTGCTTCTGCTTCCAGCGTGCCTTCAAGTCCTTCGAAGATGTCTGGAGGCTGTGGGAGGTGAGGCCTCCTTGGACTGAAGGGCTAGGCCCCACCCCTCCAGCATGCAGCGGGCAGCCCTTTCCCTCGCCTCCCGTTCATTGCTGGCCCGGGTTGGACTTCGGCAGCTTGGGGTTTACTGGGCCAGCGACCCTGCTCCCGCCTCGTGGGAGGAGGCTAGGACATCAGCTGGTCCATCTGTTCATCCAGGCCCATCAGCGCCTCCTGGAGGGCAGTCAGGGTGGAAGGAGGGGCCTCTGGCCCGTGTTGGGGGCGGGGGGGGGGGCCTGGCCTGCTTTCCCACCACCTGCCCAGGTGGGCCGCCCTCTGCTCTGCTTCCCCAGCTGCCCCTTCCTCTGCCTTCCCCTCCATCTGAGTGCTGTTTCCCTACTGGCCCCTCACTCCTGGAGAAGGAGGGCCCCCCACCAAAGGGCAGGTCAAAGGTGCAGTTCTTTGCTCCCAGGCCCTTGGGCCATCAGCAGATGAAGCTCCCTGGGAACGGACCCACCACCCACTTTCTGCCCTGCCCAGCCCAGTCCTCAGCCTGGCATTCAGTGCCCCCCGAGTCAACTCCCACCTGCCTTATGCCTCCCTCACGGCCTGCTGGTCTCCATGCCCAAGTCCATGGCCACCCCCAGACCTCTGCTGACACCCCTGGATCGTTGACTTCTCATCAACCGTTGCTTTGCCAAAGCTCCACTCAAATGCTACAGTCACTGGGTCATTCCCTCACCCTCTCCTCCCTCCCTCCCTCCCTCCCTTCCTCTTCCCCTCCTTCCCTCTCTCATTCTCTCCTCCTCTTCCTTCCCCCTAGCTAATGAATTCCCTGAAGCCTTTTTCTCCAAGCCTGCAGTAGCCTCAGGACCCCCGAGGTAGCACTTGAGCGAATGAGGGAGTCAGTAGTGAGGCCCAGGAACGGCTGACCCCGGGCGGGTGCCTAGTCAGCGGGTGGGTCACCATCCTCCAGTCGGCTGCGGTCTCCGGCTGCGGGGCCCAGGCTGACACTCACCGGCCACCTGCAGGTTCTGCTGACGGGGAAGCCCTGCAGGAACTTCCAGGTGCTGGTGGCCTACAGCATGCTGCAGATGGTGCGCGAGCAGGTGCTACAGGAGAGCATGACCAGGGATGACATCATCCTGGTGAGCGCACCCGCCCTGGGGCCAGGCCAGCCCTTCGCCCCTGGCGGGAATCTGTGATGTCCTGAGCACTGCGCTGGTGCTTCTGTAGAGCAGCTTATAAGCCTCACGACAAGCCTGATGCAGTGGGACATAACCATCCCCAGCACCCCTGTTTAGCACAGGAAGAACCCGAGGCCTTGAATGCCTCTTACTGTCTGCGCTCGCAGCCTCACAGTGAATCCCTTAGCCCTAGGGTCCTCCTGCGGCAAAGACAGAGAGTTTTCGGGCATTTCAAAAAAGCAGCTGAGGTCTACGTTCAACACGCTCTAGGGTGGCAGCCCGATTATAAAAGGGGTCGTCCTTAGAAGCCCCTGCATCACTCAGTGGAACCCTGTACTCCCTAGAGCCCAGCAGGAAAGCTACATTTACCATCTCCCCCATAAATCAAGTTCCAGTGGTGAAATATCAGGCACTGTGCTGGGCTGGTTGGAGAGAGATCAGGTGGCCCCAGTGACTGCCATGGGCAGCCGCCTTGTCCCTTGAAGCAGGAGGCAGCCGCCTGTGCCCAAGGAGACCTGCTTCGTCCCAGCTTCCTCTCTCTGCACAGGCCTGCAACAACCTCATTGACCTCGATGCTGATGTGCTGATCTCTGCTGCCTGCTTGATTTACGCTGAGCTCATCCAAAGAGATGTAAGTTGCCCCGATTATTTGTCTTCCTCCTCCAAGAAGCCTTCTCTGATTTCCCAAGCCCAGCCCAAGCACCCGGCAGGCATATTCGGCTTCAGAGACACAGTTTGTGTCTGGTTCTTTGCTGCTTTCCATATGCAGCTCCTGCCTCCCCAAGGAGACTGCACTGCCCGAGGACACGGCCCTCGCCCCTGGTTCCCTGTGTCCCTCCCAGTGGATCAGGCACAGGACTGAGCACCCAGGGGTTCTGTAGAATGTCACTAGCTGGACAAACGTGAAGAATGAGCTCAACAGAGCAATGTCTGTCCACCTCAATCTGCCAGAACCCTCCTCTTCCCCAGGCTCCTCAGCCGTTAAAGGATTTCTTTCTCTGAAGACTCTCACGATGGACAGATGCCCTCAAAGGACAGAAGGAAGGTGGTGCTTCAGCCATGAAGTCTGACGGGGCGTTAGGGTGAGAGTGTAGGTAATACAACCACAATAGAAACAGGCTTTGGACTCACAGTTTGTGGTGGGCAGTGTATCGCCTGGCGACACGTAAGGGCAGAGAGGATTGTCTGATAAGAAGAGAGGCCTGGGGGGCGAGAAGGGCCATCACGAGCTGGAGAGAGGGCAGGCCCACCAGGGAGACCTTGCGGGTCACAACTCTTCCACAGCTGAGGGCTTTCCAAGGCTACGGTGGTTCCACACTCGGACGCAAATGGGTAAGGATGTAAGTGACTTTGAGACCCTCCCTGCCTCCTGTGGAAGACAAACTGAACGTGTCTAATAGGCCTGATCAATCCCGGGGACCAGGTCCCGAGAGGAGGGCCTGACCACACAGCTCTGCACACACGACCCGCGTCTTCCCCCTTCCTCCCAACACGGCGGCCACACATTAAGGTGTTTTTCCAGGGCTTACCCCGGTTGTCTGAGGAAGGACACAGCCCAAGTTTCTGGCTAGCAGGCCATTCCACAGGACAGGCCATTCCCCTCCTGGGTTCAAAGCCTCCCGGTCACGCGGTCCCTTCTCAGCCTGGAATGCGTCCGCAAACCAAACTCTTTTCTTCAGCCTCACTCGGTTTCTCCAGACAACCGTCCCCTGGCCCAGGCATATCGATTGCCCCCTGGGTGCCCTCCCCGGACCGGACCGTGCCACAGCCCTGAGCCCCCTGCCCAGCCTGCTGTGCCCTGGGGGCAGACGTGAAGATTGGCCAGAAGGGGCTGAACCTGCAGAGGGGCTGGGGCTGGCCTGGTGCCCCCATATCTCCTCTGCAAGTGTGTTCATCTGCTGCCTGTGCGCACATGCACGCACACACTCACCCCTGCCCAGGGGTTACACCTTTTCAGAGGGGCTGACGGATGGGCAGGAAGGATCCACCTGTTTTGCTGTGACCCTGGCCCTCAGGAGGAGGCATAACTATCCTCCTCACTCTTCCCCAGCTTCCCCCTTCTTTCCCATCCTGTCATTCTCAGTGACCGTCGCTCTCCTTCCCCTCAAGTGACAATCCCCATCCATGGCTGGCTCTGAGTCTCTTGGCTGCCGTCTGTCTTCTGGGGGTGGGGGGTGTTGCTGAAGAGTGCGGCCCCGTTCCCCCACCAGCGTCTTTTCTGCATGATCAAAGAGCCAGTGCTTGCCGGGCAAGAAGGCACATGGGTAAGTTCATATACTATGCTTCTTGGGTTTATGTTCCCAAGACAGCATATTTAAGTAAGCGTTCCTGCATGGAATACAGTTCTCCAGAAACAAAACTGTGTTTTCATTTTACCAAAGAACCAGAGTAAGAGACATTTCGGCGCGCGAACCGTGACCTTGGGGAGAGTCCATGAACACAGGAGATGTGCTGTTCCTAACGCGTCCTTTGGCCTGGTAGCATTAGTTGGCCTATGATTGTTGGCTCAGACGTATACACAATGCCAGACATCTATTCCAAAACCAAAATACTCAAGAAGTCACTCTCTAGGCTGATGGTTTTCAAACCTGTTTTTAAAAGCATGTGTTTTGGGGCACCTGGGTGGCTCAGTCGGTTGAGCGTCCGACTTCAGCTCAGGTCACGATCTCACGGTCCGTGAGTTGGAGCCCCGCATCAGGCTCTGGGCTGATGGCTCAGAGCCTGGAGCCTGCTTCCGATTCTGTGTCTCCCTCTCTCTCTGCCCCTCCCCCATTCATGCTCTGTCTCTCTCTGTCTCAAAAATAAATAAACATTAAAAAAAATTAAAAAAAAATAAAAGCATGTGTTTTTAAGACCACCGTTATACAATTTTCCTCAGGAGCCCAGTGTTTGAGGTTTGGGTGGGGAGTCCAGGGCCCTCCTCCCTGTGATCTCTCTCAGGCCCCTCCTCGACCCTCGCGTCGTTCCCTGTGGAACCTCTGGCCTACTGGGAGCACGTTTGAAACCTCTGTTGGTGTTACACATGACCTGGATTAAGTCCCGACCCTGAATTGACCCAGGGTCAGATAAATTCCAGGCTATGTAGCGATGGGAGTAAAGATCTTAGAAGAGCGGACTTTTCTCGGCTCATCTGCAGCACCCCTGGCCGGTGGGGTGTGGATTAGAATCGGCCCACTGTGCTGCTATGCATATCATAGAGACGGCCCAGGCTTCTCCTCACTTCGTTTATCACTTTATCATCCAGTGTTACGTTTTTCTTAGTAAGGTCCAGACCAGAGATAGAACTATGGGAAGCTCTGGAACCCTAGAGCCTGGGGCATCTGGCTGGCTCAGTCAGTTGAATGCCTGACTCTGGATTTTGGCTCAGGTCATAATCCCAGGGTTGTGGGATTGTGCCTTCATTGGGCTCCGCGCTGAGTATGGAACCTGCTTGAGATTCTCTCTCTCTCTCTCTGTCTGTCTCTCTCTCCAGAGGTGGTTCGTTCTCCCCTCTCTGCCCACCTTGAGTGACCCCAAGCCCACTCTTTGTTCCTGGAGCCAGGATAGTGGCTCTTTACCCACTAAGAGCTTTGCAGAGGCAGCATGTATAAAGATCCAAGTTCTCGGGGCCGCAGAGCCTGTGTTTCAGACTCAGAGGGGGAAAGGAGGTGGAGGAGGCCCACAGAGCCTGGGCCTGGGCTGCGGCTACAGACCCGTGTCCAGCGAGGGGGAAGGGCTCCCCCTAGCTGCAGGAGGAAGCACGTAGCTGGGGAGGGGGTGCAGGGGCGGGGGCTCCACTCCCCAGGACCCAGCCCCAGTGACCAGACTGGAGGCTGGAGCACTGACCTGTGAAGAAGACAGTGAGAAAGAAGGAAAAGCAGGAAAAAGAGAAGTTTTAGCAAATGGAGGGAGGGAGTGAAATGGGAGGGAATATGAAGTCTCTTCTTCAGCTAACGCCTGCCACTCACGTCACGGACCATCCACAGAGCCAGCAATGTAGGTGGAACATGGCAAAGTGACAAATGGCACCTGTGTAGTGATCCTCAAGGCCACTGCTGCTCACTGATGTGTCTCCCAGACCCCTCCCCCCACCAGACCCAATCATACACTCACACTGCAGCCTCCAGGTACCCCTGGAGATTTTGTTGTTTAACCGGATTGGGATGTGACTACGTCTGGTTTGGAAACGTCTTCTTTTTGTCTGCTTTTCAGAAAAAGGCCGTTTGGATCCATCTAGACCAAAGGAGTTCTCCTCCTCCCTGACTGCAGGCACTCGCCACCCCCCAACACACACACTTCATTCAATTTCTCACCTGAGTCCTGCCTGTTCGCCCCTACGTGGACCAGCCGGTTCTGGAACTGCTGGGGGAGGATAGGTGACAACCTGCCCTCTGACCCTCTTCCTTCTGGGCGGATACAGGCCAGGGTCTGCAAGGCCAGAGCTCATCAGTGCCGAGGCCTGAGCCATGGTCAGAGGCCATGCCTCGGTGCCATGGCCAGAACCCCACCAAGTAGCCTGGCCCTCGAATCTGGAGCTGCGGCCCCCACCCCAGAGGACAAGGGAGCACGTCTTCCCAGATCCCACCTTCCCATGGATCCCCGAGGAGCCTGAAGCCCCAGAGGGAGGGGACCATGACAATGAGGAGTGGGCTGGAGCTCCCGGAGGTCAGGAACAGGGAGGGTGCTGTGGCCCTAACCCTCACGGTTGTCACAGCTGCACTTGCTGAGTGATTACTATGTCCCAAGCCCCGTGCTAAGCGCGTCATAAGCCTTCTCTCCCATGGCCTCATTCAGAAGACAGACACCATCACTACCCCCTTTTTCCTGGTGAGGAACCAGAGGCGCTGGGGTGCATGGCCCACGATAGCAGAGTCAGAATATGAACGCTGGCAGGCAAACCCGGGAGCTTACACTATTAACACCACAGTACTGGCTCTGGGGCGGTGCCCTGTGTTCACCTCCTTGCCTGCTCCCAGCCTCACTCAGGTGTGCCGTCTACCCCATGGCCCACACCCGTCTCCCGTCCGGTCCTCTGCCAGACCCCCCACCTCACAGGCCACCCCTGCCCTTGGCAACTGAGGACCCATGGGGGGTAGGGGGGGTGGGGAGATGATGTAGGGCTGGACAACTGGGGAACATGCAAGAGACTCTGTGCCACTTCCCTCAGCCTGCCCATGCCTGCTATGACCCCCGGAAGTTTGGAGAAGGCCAGACCAGAGCCATGTTTCCCACATCTTGTTTTGCAACCAAGTTCAGGTTACTCCGGTCATTCCTTCTATGGGGCAAGGGCTGAGCTGGGGCTCTGGGGTTATAAGGACGTGGGTGCGCAAGGGTGAACGTGAGGACCCAAGAGGGGCTGCCGAGCCTCTTTGCCAGGCGCAAAACAGTGGCGGCAAAGCCTGTGAGGCCAGAATGAGCCAGACATGTGAGTGTGGGAGAGGAGGGGTAGAGGAGAGCCGCATGGGATTAACCCACCCCACCCCAGCCCCTGCCACCCCGCTCTGGACCGGCCCTGGGCCGGGCCGGAGGTGGAATGGAACGAGACCAAAGTGGAGAGTGGGGAAGTTCCAGTCATTGCCAAGTACAATGCCACATTACCCAGCTTCCTTACCCAGGAGGGGAAAGGAGTTATTTCTGAGACCTGAAACAAAAGCACTAACAGCCACACTGTCTTGCCAGACCCCGGGGCTAGTGAGCCTATAGTGGGGAAAAGATTAGCAGCAACCAGAAATGAGGGAGGTGGGTCAAAGGGAGGCAGCAGAAGGCTGGGGGCAGGGTGGGAAGGTAAAGTCACAAGCAGTAGCTTTTAATCTTGGTGACCCAATGGAATCACCAGGAAGCTTTTAAAAACAACCCATGCCCAAGGCCCACGGATGAAATCGGAATTTCTGGGGGTGGGGCCAGGACACTGGTATTGTTTAGAAATCCCCCCCCCCCTCCATGATTCCAATGTGCAGCCAGGAATGAGAACCCCGGTGCTCAGAGCAGGTGTCGGATAGAGTGGGATTCGTGGTTTAACGCCCTCCTTCCACTCAGGATGGGAAGAGACTTGCCCAAGGTCACACAGCAAGTGAATCATGGCCTGGAGAGGACAGGAGTGGCGACACAGGGCACTATCCTGAACTGATACCAATACCATGGGGCAGAGCCCACAAGGTCACTGCAGCCGAGCCCCCCACCACTGGTCCAACCCTGGACCACACCAAAGCCTCCGGCTGCCCCTGCCTCGCCAGCTCTTTCCCGAACTGCCCCACCTCCCCACCTTAGAGCCCTGAAGCTGAACGACTCTAGAATTAAGCATCCCACCTTTTCTGCACCAGTACATTAAAAAAAAAAAGATCTCTTTAGGGAATTAATAAGTGCCCAAGTCTCAAAGGCCTGACCCTCACTTGCAGTGATATGCAAATGGCACCTGAACACCCACAGTGCAGCACTCAGAAGCTGGGAGCAAATGGGATGCAAATGTATGCAATCATTATGCAAACAAGGGCAGCCCTGGATTAATGGCCTCCATCCTTCAACCAGACAGCAGCTGTCTCTTCAGGTACAGGCATGGCCGACAGGGAGGCCTGTCAGAAGCATCCCGAGGAAGGGTCAAGAGAAGCCACTGTTCTGACACTGGCCTGTTGATGATTTTCTCTGAGAAATCTGGGGGGCGGGGAGGGGGGCGGTCCGCCAGGCAGGGGGATGTTCTTTGACTGGGCTCCTTGCCCAAGTCCCAGGTTCAAGGCCAGCAGAGCTGTGGAGGAGAGAGGTGGTGACACGAATGGCGGAGGTGGCTGAGGCAAAAGGAGAGGTGATAGTGGGAAGGGATGGGGTGGAAATAATTGAGGATAAGGCAGAGGTGAGGGGAGTGGTGTTTCTGGCGAGGGTGGTGATGATGGGGTGGTGAACATGGGCTGGGAGGGGATGGTAGCGGCAGTGGTGGTGACGATAACGACATTGGCAATATCGCAGGCGACACTGGGGGCAAGGTGGCGATGACAGAGGTAATGTTAACAGTAGTCGTGAGGGAAAGGAATGCAGTGGGGAGGAGGAGGACAGTGACGCAGGGGTGCTGGGAGAGAGTGAAGGGCAGTGGTGGTGACGGTGGTGGGTGACCGTGGCCACGATGCCGGTAGCATAGGTGGCCCGGGTGGAGTGATGGGTGGTGACGGTCATTGTGTGACCAATATGAGCTGACCGACGGGTGGAGACGGGGGAGTTGGTGAAAATGGGCTCTCAAAACCCTTCACCTCAGCAGGGGAGGGTGTTTGAGAACCTGTCAGATGAAGGCAGGGGGACCAGGGGGGAATGTGAAGAGGACAGACAAGGTCTGCCATGATGGGGACGGGAGAGTAGGGGGAGGCCCCCAACGACAGACCCAGAGAAAGCTCAGAGACAACTCCTGACTTCTGTCTCCTTGGCAAAGACTCGGCTGTTACACCCCAGTTCCGCTCAGGGAAGGTGGCAGGCCTGAGGTGTGCAAGTGACCCCATGGTTGGAGAAATCACAGCCCCACTGAGCTCTGTGAAGTGGGAGGAAGTGTGACCACCAAGTGAACAGGTGAGTTTGTTCTCTCCTTCCATTCCCAGCAGAGGTAGCTGATGCAGGGTCACTGACTCTGGAATGAAGCTGCCTTGTGGAGCGGGGAAGAGGGGTGAGTGTCGAAAAATAGCACACGGTAACTGGGGCTTGGGAGACATTGACAAATGTCTCCTCGGGAGAACTTGGAAACTCCCAGTGTCTCTCCTACCCCATGGCCCGGATCCTCTGCACTTCTCCATCACTCTCCCCTCATCTCGGTCCCTTCAGTGAAGGGCTCCAGAGCTGTGGGTCTGACACTATGCTCACAGCTCTATTTCCCTCCTAAAAGGCCACACCCTATAGTCCATAGGCTCCGGAATCAGATTCCAGGTAATAGCTGGGTGAGCCTGGACAATAAGCCTCTTTGTGCCTCTGTTTTCTCACTTATAAATTAGAAATAAAAATACCTACCTTATAGATTATAGCATGGATGTCTATAAATGTGTTTGGTCCAGCAAACGTCAACTTAGAGACCCCATAGCTGTCGGGAAGATACTGCAGGAGTAAGGTGCACCAGTATCACTTATTCTGTAACCTCAGAAGAAGTAGCCACAGGAGAGGGCATCTCCAGGACCCATGACTTCCCACAACCCCAAGGTATAGCCTCTACAATAAGCCACCTCCTTCTTGTGGAACCTGCATTTGCACGTTCGTCCTGTAGAGGGCGCGCCTCCTCCACGAACCAGGATCCCACCCGGAAGGCAAGGCTGCTCCAAGGAGAAGGCAACCTGCCCAGAAGTTCCCCTGCTCTGGCTGGGTGTAGGGGTTGCAGGGGAGGAAGCCTAGTCCCCTGGGCCAGAGCTGTTTTGGGGGACTGGAAGGGGAGCAGAGGGAAGGAATCTGTTGTTCTTGGCTCTCAGAAGTCCTAAGCCTTCTAGTCTGGCTGCAGATTTGCCGGGAGCGGGCCGTTAGCTTGAGAGGGAGGAGTCCCTGGGATCCCCTTGGAAGCATCTCTGGACAGCCCCAGAGCCCCGTGAGCAGGTGCAGGGAGCACCGTGCCCTCTCCCAGGCCCCCCTTCTTGACTGGGAACTCCCCTCCCTTCCAAAACACGCACACAGTGCGTGGTCCAGCATCATTCGCTGTGGGTGATGAGAATCGTCCTGATGGCCTGTGGACCGTCACCACCCAGGGTGGCCTGAGGAGAGCGGGACCTAGCAGAGTCATCATCTCGGGGTAGTAATGAGGACCACCTGGAGAGGATCTGTCAGACTCCTCCCTGGGCCCGCAGGCCTCCATCCACGACCCCCGCCACTCCCACCCCTCCGCTGTCCCCACTAGCAAAGGCGGTGCTCCAGGACACGCCCCCACAGCCAGCAGCCGCGCCAGCCCTGCCCTCCCGCTGCAGGGTGAGCCTCAGGGCCAGTGCTTGCGGCCAGTTCCAGCTGCCCGCGGGTCCCCATGTGGGCCTGGAGTGGGAGGCCTCCTCTGTTTTCTCTACCTAGTTTCTAAACATTACCTGTTTCACCGTGTGAACAACCATCCAGGGACCCCCCCTATGTTTTCTCCACCCAAGACCAGCAATGTACAACAGAAACATAACGTGAGCCACAGAAGCATCTTTTAATATTTTGGTAGCCACATTAAAAAGTAAAAAGAAACGGGTGAGAAGATTTATTTAACCCAATATAGCCATAATATTACTGTTACAACTGTGTAATCAATATAAAGAGTATTTAAAAAAATTTTTTTAATGTTATTTTAATTTACATTTGGGTGGGGGTAGGGACAGAGCAAGGGGGACAGAGGATCTGGAAGCGGGCTCTGTGCTGACAGTACAGCCCGATATGGGCTTGAACTCATGAACCTCGAGATCATGACCTGAGCCAAAGTCGGACGCTTAACCGACTGAGCCACCCAGGCGCCCCATCAATATAAAGGTTATTCACGAGATTTTTACATTCTCTCTTTTTTCTACTAGGTCTTCGAGATCCAGTGTGTATTGTACATTTTCGGCACATACGTCTTAATTGGGATGAGCCACATTAAAAGTGTGCGGTAGCCGCCTGTGGCTAGTGGCTCCTGGATGGGCCAGTGCACGTTAGTCGCTCACACTCGCTATCTTCTGGACCCCAATCTCAATAAATGTGTGTTGACTGGCTTACAAGCTGGTGGTCTCCTGGGAATCCTGCAGCAGCGGTGACTGAAAGGCCTGATGAGCTTTAGTTTTTCTACTTTTGGCTCTCCCAGTTAGGGGGCCCTGGGAGCCTCCTGGGGCCCTGGAAGCCTCTCAGAGCCAGAAGGGCCATCGACCCTGCTGGAGGAGGCTGCCATCTGGTGCGGGCCCCACAGAGGGCACACCAGGGGTGCTCTTCAAACCCAGTCCCCAGGGCACTCAAGGCACCAAGCCACACTCCCCGAATCCTTGTCCTGGCCCATTGCCCAGCTGATGCCAGATGTCGTTCTGCCCCGCAGGAGCAGAGGGCCTTTGTGTAACACGTAAGGGATGTTAATATTTAGATGGTGGAAAGGATAAGGAAAGAGTTCCGGGAAGGCAACAGTCTGTGCAAAGGTCTGGAGGTGGGATCTGGGGGACAGGAGATGGCAGGGAGCCAAAGGGAAATGAGGGGAGAGAAAGGAGCAGCTGTTGGCCTCGGAGGGTGTGTGTGTGTGTGTGTGTGTGAGAGAGAGAGAGAGAGAGAGAGATGTGCACTAACCGCCAGTCTAGACAAGGTGGAACCATGGAAGTTTCTGAAAGTCTGGCTTTGAGGCACAGCAATCTGGAGCTCATGCAGAGAGGACTGGGAAGGGAGAAGGGAGAGGTGAGTAGGGAAGTGACTGCTTTGGGGTAGTTAATGTGGACTTGTGCCCTTCTGTGGTTGGCAGAGAGAAGCAGTCAAAGGCTCAGAAATGGGCCACCCTGGAGTCCCCAGGCTCCCCCCACGTATCTCTGGGAGGGCCTGGGTAACACCCACAGAGGGATTCCAGTGGCTTCTGTTACTGCGACAGTGAGTTGGTAGGCATTTGCTTCTTACTTCCCTTCTAGACTCTGGATTCCAGGCTCTGAGGTCTGAGCTGTAACAATGGCCTCCCGCAAAACCAACCCATCCCTGCCCACTGAGAACCACTGCTGGACTTTTGTGACAATGTGAAAAGGCCATCCCCCCTGGGTAGATGCAGCCCCTTGGCAGATGGTGCCTTTGTGCCAAGCAAAAGGTTGAATGGCCTGCTCAACATAGCACAGCTGGCAAGAAAATGGTGAGTGACGGGAGGCAAAGTCACAGAGCAGTGAAGAAGCGCCAGGCAGACCTAGGGAGCATCTTGGCCCTGAACTTGGGCATTCGTATCACCCTTCCGAGTATCCATTTGCTCATTTGTAAGATGGGAATGCTAGCTAGGGTTCTTCCCAGGATTAACGACAGCGGTGCCTGGACGGTGCCTGGCAGCTGTAGAAACTGGGAATAGAACCCCAGTTCCCTGCTCAGGGAAAGATGTGGACACACTGTGGAGCTCCTTGGTAGGTGAAGAAGCCTAGAATGTTAGAAAGTGGTCCGGTGCCAGGCCTGCAGACCAGAGGAGGAAGGCTCAGGAGGGGGCACCTTCCAGAGCTGCGGGGATACTGAGCTGTGCCCCCAGACCCCCTTCAGGACCAGGTGAGTGTGGCCTGCAGAGGGCTCACGGTCCCTTCCCAAGAACTGCTCTCATCCACGGCCACACCCCCTGCCCGCGGCAGCCCCGTTCAGCGAGTGTGGGGTCATGTGCCAAGTGCTCTTGCGTCCATCTGGAACTGTCTGTGACTCCCCAGCAGTTCAGCCGCTCCCTCTACCCACCTCTGCTCCCTTCACTCCCCGCAGGAGAGGGGCACTCTCTGAGAGCATGCAAATCTTCGTCACTGGGTCTGCTTCCTCTGGTGCTGGAGCAAATCACTGTAAACTTGGTGACTTAAAACACACATAAAAAACACATGGTTATTCTCCTACAGTTCTGGGGACCAGAAGTCCAAAAGCAGTCTCAACTGAGCTCCCATCAGTTAGTAGGGCTGGTTCCTTTTGGAGGCTCTAAGGGAGAATTTGTTTCCTTGCCTTTTTTAAAAAATTTATTTTAATGTTTTTATTTATTTTTGAGACAGAGCATGAGCAGGGGAGGGGCAGAGAGAGAGGGAGACACAGAATCTGAAGTGGGCTCCAGGCTCTGAGCTGTCAGCACAGAGCCTGACGCGGGGCTCAAACTCACAGACTGTGAGATCATGACCTGAGCCGAAGTCAGATGCCCAACCTACTGAGCCACCCAGGTGCCCCTCCTGGCTTTTTCTAGCTTCTGGAGGCAGCCAGCATCCTTGGCCTACCTCTGTTTCTGTTGTCATATGTCCTACTTCCTCCTTGGACCTTCTTGCCCCCCTCTTATAAGGGCCCTTGGCATTACATCGGACAAGTAATGGTCCAGGAGAATCGCCCCATCTCAAGATCCCTAACTTAATCACATCTGCCAAGTCCCTTTTGCCATATAAGGTAACAGGTTCTGGGGATCAGGATTTGGATATTTTGCAGGGAAGGGAGGGTGTTATTATATAGCCTTTGACACCAAGAAACCGAACCCAAGCAAGCAGCCTTCTCCCCTCAAGCTGGAGGCCCAATGTGACGCTGCTCACCTCCTCCCAAGCACCCTCTTTTGGACATCTCCCAAACAAGGACAGGCTGATTCCACCCAAGGAGCGGGGGAAGGGTCTGGCTGTGGAAGTAGATCCCTGGTCTTGAGGGTGTGTGATAACCAGCTACCAGGAAGGCTTAAGCAGGCTGGGGAGGCTTTGAAGTCCAGGAATGCCCACTCCTTCTTTTTCTCTGCTTCTACATGTTCATCTTTCAAGGCTCAGCTGCCCCAGCCCAGACAAAACAGCTGCCTCCTCTTGGGCCTCCACCGTGCTCGCTGGCGCCCCCACTGGTACATATGCCCCCAGCCTGCTGTGTGCATCTCGTTGCTCTCCTGCAACTTCCCTAGACTGTGAGGATGAGTCTTCCTCATTTCCTCTCCCCCTTCGATGCCTGGCATGGGATCTGCTTCCCTGGAGAGAAGAGGCCCCGTCTGCTTCCACTCGATCAAATAAATGCTTGCAGAACTGGGTCATGCCGTGCCTGTCCGTGGCTCCCAAGATGAAAGATGGGGGTACAAGGTGTCAGCAACATGCTCTGGCTGTTCTATGTGAGTCAGTGCAGGCTGGGGCTCCCTGGGGAGGGCCCACCCACCCTTCCATCCATCTGGGGCTGCCAGCTGGTTGAGTAGCGCATTCCTGCCCCTGCGGTTCACCCACTTGCTCTCCCTGGCTATGGGCAACTCCCCAGCCTGCTCCCAGCTCCCCCGCTCCCCAGCCCCGAGTACCTTCCAATAGGGCTCCCATTTTCCATACTTTTCAGAATAGCTTCTATTCTCTGTATTGTCTCTCCTTCTCCCCATGAGTCAGTCCTCTTTGGCTTCGGCCCCTTTATCCCACTGAGACCATCCTCCCAGAGTCACCAGCAACCTCTGTGCCACCTGGTCCAAAGGCATCACTCAAAAGGCACTGACTGGAACAAGCTTCTCTGCTGCTTCCCACCCTGGTGCCCACGCCATAGGCTTCTTGGTCTCTCTTCACAAGGGCATTCTCTGGCCCTGGACTGAACTTGGCCCGCACATAGGTCAGACTGGAATGCCAAGGGCATTAACCCCCCAGGAACAACCCCCAACCAACAAGGAATGAGAATTGGTGGATGCTTGCCCCTCAATTGGACAGTTCTAAGGCACGTCCCCACTGGGACTGGACCCCCATCGCCAACAGCAGAAGGAATAGTACACATTTGCTCCGCTTTCCTCGCCATCTGGTCTCACTGCCCCACTCCCTCACCTGCTTCCCGAAATCCTCTCCAAGCAAAGGACTGAACTCAAATCCTTATCAACAAACCTGTTTCCTGGGAAGCCAAACTAAGGAAACAGATCATGTTACTCTCCTCGTTGCCCACCGGGAAAGATCAGACTCCTTCATTCAGTCTTCAAGGCCCTCAGGGATCCTGGCCCACGTCTGCTTCTTCTGTAGCACCTCTCGCCTTTCCCGTCCTCAGCCCTTACACTCTGGCCACACTGAACTGCTCACGGTCACCTGCGCCGCCCAAGACAGCGATTTTCCCTCCACTCTGGCACTTGCCCTCCGCCTGCAACGCCTTGCCCCCTCTACGCTTCTGTTTTATGCTCAGAGGGAGACTACAGTGGCCGCTCGTTGGCCAGCCCCGTTAGCAGACCCCCAGCTCCTGCAGGCAGGCAGGAATCCCCTTCCCCTTGCCCGGTGGTGTGCTAAAGTCAGCTTGCACCGGCTCGAAAGAACCAAAGCACATCTTTTCCCACTTCTGCGTTCAGCTGACATTGTGTCGGTTAGCCTGCGTCAGCTGTGGTGAGAGTATTTACACCGTGGAAATTGGCAAATGCTGCAAATCAAGGATTTAGTTTTCTTCAGCGAGCCATCATGGCCTTTGGCCCTCCCCCGCCTCCCGACAGCCTGTGGCTCCCAGGTGTGATGGCATCTCGGTATGTCAGGGATGTCGGTATGTGGTATGTCAGTGGGCTCATGGCACAGGACTCCGCTCAGGGCTTCCTTCAAGAGGCAGGGCTGAATTAGCGGGGGCGGGGAGGGGGAGCGCCTACTGGGCAGCGTGGTGCCCGGATGGATGCAGACAGGAGCCAGGGACCAGAGTGCAGCCGGGTGTCTGTGTGGGTCTGTGTGTCTGGCAGGGGGGTCTAAGTGTCTCCGTGTGTCTGTGTGTGTGTCTGTGTATTCGTGTCTGTGCACGCGTGTCCGCACGGGTCTGTGTGTGTGTCTGTGTGTGTGTGGGTCTACATGCGTGTCCGTGTCTCTGCGTGTGTCTGTGTAGTAAAGAGAGACTCCAGGAAAAACAGAGACTAAGAGATACGGGGACGGCAAGGAAGAGCCCAGGAGAGAAGAGAAAGAGAGACGTGGAGAGATGAAGCTCTCAGACGAACAACATACGCAGAGAAGAAGAGAAGGGAGTGAGACAAGGCAAACAGGGAGGCAGACGGAGAGGCAGAAAGACAGCCGGAGAAAGGGAGAGGACAGAAACGTGAAAGCCAAGGGCAGCGAGGGAAGAATCCAGTGACAAAAAAGGACAACTCAGGAGTGGTGCAAAAATGGAATAAAAACAGGAGCAACAGGGGAGGCCGGAGAGGGTGCCGGGCCAGGGGAGCCCCACGGAGGCTCTGCCACATTCAGGGTCCCGGGGTGTGCGCAGCGACTTGCAAGAGAGGCCCAGAGAGCGGAGAACAAGGCCCCACAGCCACGGTGTGGATGCCTCCCCAGGTATCAATCAACTACTTGACCCAAAAAGCAAATGTTTGATTGCTTCTTCAATTTAGGTACTAAATTCCTCCGTAATTCGATAATGTGTTGCCCAATTACTCACATGACAAGTGATTTTAAATTAGGTAAAAAAGATATTTAGGCAATTAAATCGCGAAGTGATTTGATTGTTTCTGAAAGAAATTCCTTCCCAATGCTCTCTTGGGTTTTTCATTCCTCCTTCTTAAACAACCCGGGGGAGGGACGTGTAGACCCACAGATCTGCCTGGGGGCTCCCCCACCCTCCACCATGGGATTCTGCGAATCTTTGAGGTTAGGACCCCCAGATTCACCCCCTTCCCCTTAGTCGGTGGCATGCCGCAGTCAGCTTGTACTGGCTCCAAAAAAAATTATTTGCACAGCTTTTCCCAATTCTGCATGTAGGGGCATCATGTTGATAGCTTGAAATCAATCATGGAGGGCAGTATTTACACCATGGGGATTGGTAGCTGCGACAAACAGGTTCTTTTTCTTCGTTCAGGTGAGTTCCTTCATCCACCTCCCTCACCCCCACCCATTTAGGGTGCCCAGGTTGCTCAGGTGTGAGCCTCCCTCAAGGGGCAGAGCAGAATGCCCTTTGGGGAAGGTCAAGTGGCAGAGCCTGGGTGGGAGTGCTGGGCCCTCGTGCTTCCCCTCAAGGCAGTGTGGTCTGGAGGGAAGAGCCCTGGCCCGAACGGCAGGCAACCGCAGAGAATCCTGAGTGTCAGTCAGGGAAACGCAGGCCGGGCAAGGGAAGTGGCTGGCTCTCAGTCACAAGTGACACGGATGGGATGGGCCAGGCTGGTCTCCTGGTCTCCAGCCCAGTGCCTCTCTGCTTGCCTAAGAGAGTCCTGGAAAGTTGGTGCAACTTCTACACATAGTTCTGTTGTTATTTATAGCTTCACTGCCTTCTCGGGAAGCCGAGGCCTGGGGACCGGTGGCCTATGTGCTACCCATCTTGAGGGATTTGAGGACAGGCAGGGAGGCTGGAGAACTGAGTGGGGAGAAGGGGGGAGACGGGGTGGAGAGAAATGCCCAGAAAGCACGTCAAGGGCAGGCGGGGGCAGAACCACAGACCTCTGTGTGAGAAGGCCAGAACTCATCTCTCAGTTCCCCTGGAAGCTGACTGCTCCAGAAAACCAAGTCCAAGCAAATCTAGAGCAAGTGTCTGGATCTCCTCTTGTGGGAAGAAGAGAGACATCCCCGCCCACAAAGAGGGGCAACTGAGGTCAGGTGAATCAAAGCCTGACCACATCTAGGACATGTTTGTAGTGCTGAGAGACTCTTGTTTGGACCTGAGCTGTGCCAGGTGCTGGTGGAGAGAGCCCCAGCACCCCCAAGCTGGAATGGCTCGTACACCGAAGTCACGGATGCGGAGAAGACACCCTCAGGCCTGGAAGATTCTCTTCCGCGAGCCCTGTTCTCTGTCCCATGAGCCTGGAGGTACTGCCGGGCCTTCCCTTCACAAAGAGACCTCAACCAGCCATCGTGCTTCCGTGCAAAGCTGGCGACAGAGACCCACTGTGAGGGTGAGAAGCCAGGCCAGGCAGCCAGGCACCTTATATTCATTCTCCCTCTCTTTCTTTCTCTCTCTCTGTCTCTCTCATTTCTATCTCACTGTCTCTGCCTCCCTCTCCTCTCTCCCAACTTGGGCCCTTACACCCTATCAGCTGACGAGCCCACAGCAAACTGTTAAATATAGTCTCTTACTCCTTGACTCCTACAAACTGGCCACTAATAGTCCATCAACTTTCATTTCTCAGCTCAGTCATTCCAGCCATGAGCCAGCTGCGGCTCCGGAAACTTCACTGGCGGGGGTCTGCACGTAAGGAAAACACGAGTTGGAGAAATCCGGTTTTGAGGATGCGAAACCTGCATGTACTTTGGGATCAGAGAGACCAGGGTTCAGATCTTAGCTTCACCACTTCCTAGCTGTGTGACCTCAGACAAGTAACTTAACCTCTCGGAGCCTCATCATCCTCGGCTGTAAAGTGAGGCTACTATTGCCCTGGCTCACAGGACTGTTGGGATGGTCAACCAGGATGACAAGGGTGAGCTTATAGCCAAGACCTACCTGGCCAAGACCTCCAGGGTTGGTAACCTCCCTTCCTGCAAAGTCATTCTTTGCCTGCCCCACAGTAGGACAGAAACTAGAATTATACTGCCTGCCCAGAAAATGGCTTTACTGGGATCTGTAAAATCAGTGGATTGTTATGGACAGAGTATCTGTCCCTATACCCTGATTCTGACCTTGGACGCTGCAGGGGCACCCACGAGGGCATTCGCGTATCTGTTAGCTCAGGGTGCGGCTCAGGGTGTAGGGGTGCAGACCTCAGGCTGACTGAAGCAGGAGGAATGGGCAGGGAGCCTCCAGCTGCACGCCCCCCCCCACCCCCCCACCCCCTGCCCTGGGCCAGCCTGCCTCTCTGCTCTCCCCTCCTGCACCAGGCCTGGGCCTTGGGTGTGTGAAGAGGCTTTGGCGCCCTCTGCTGAGGATAGCGCTGCCTGCAGTCTACAAGGGACCCAGCTAGAGCCCTTGTAGCAAACCCAGGTTTGGAGGGGGGGGGGGGGGGGGTGGACAGGGACAAGGAAACCACTCCCTCTAGTGCAGGACGAGGGAAAACCAGAACCTGGGTTCCTTCTACCCTCAAAGCCACCAGGATGGAGGGGCCGGCCACGCAGCCACTCCACCAACCACAGCAGGGGCTTCCCACAGAATCATCTCAGATGCTCCTAACCACCCTCTGAGACCTCACGGTGACGCAGCCAGGTCCCAGGGAGTTTCCCAGGCTCTGGCTGTGATGCCTGTAAGTCCACACAGTGGAACTACACCCCGGATCAGAAAGATTCTCCTTCCTTCTCTGGAAACACCAGGGCCCAGCCGTTCAGTCTGGGAGGCAGGAGAGCTTGACGGTGAAAAAGGGTGGGGTGGGGAGCCAGACAGACACGGGCAGAGTGCCAGGACAGCCCCTCACTAGCCACATGACCTTGGGCTCCTGACCTCTCCAAGCTGCGGGACCCTCATCCTCCGAATGGGTGTAAGTAATAGGGTTTCTGTGAGGAATAAAAGACATTTTTCATCCAGAGCACAGCCCAGGGCCTGGCACACAGTAAGCACACAGTAAACACCAGCTATGATTACTAGTTACATTATTGTTGTTTCCCTTGCCATAGGTCTCATGAGGCTGAAGGGCACAGTGTCATCAGAACCTCTAATGGGAGCCACGTCTTTGCAGGAGGCCAGCGTCAGACTGTCTGACGGACAGCAAGCCTCTTTCTCCCGGGATGGTCCTTCGCTGCTTCTCTGTGGAGCTGCCCTCCTGGGGCCAGGTTAACTGTCCAGGCCTCCTCTGGGGCCACTGGGAGTCAGTCCTGTCTTGTGGCGGAACCTCCAAACTCCAACGCTTGGAAGCTGTCAGTGGTGGTATTTTCTGCCCTGCGAGGAGACCAGTCTACAGTGAGAGGAAACAGCGAGGCTGGCCTGCAGCAGGAAGTAAAAAAGAAGGGGGCGCCTGGACGGTTTAGTGGGACTCTTGGTCAGACTCTTGGTTTCAGCTCGGGTCATGACCTCCCGGTTCAGTTCGTGAGTTCCAGCCCCGCATCGGGCCCCACACTGGGCTCCGGGCTGACACTGGGGAGCCTGCTTGGGATTCTCTAGCTCTCCCTCTCTCTCTGCCCCTCCTGCAGAGAGAGACAGCACTCTCAACTGTCAGACTCTTACTTAGAATCTGTGAGATGCTCCAGGACCCTTCCAATAAATCCCACTTCTGCTGAAGCTAGTGTGAACCAGGCTTCTGTCACTTGCAAGCAAAAGGGCAAGACGTCTCATCCACCCCCTCGGTCCCCTGCTGATGGCCTCTCTCCGTCCTCACTCACAGATGCTCCCATCCCACACCTCTGTGCCTGCCCCACCCTACAAGGTTCCAAAGCTCGGGGTTTTTTGGGTTTTTTTTTTTCCTTTTTATTGTTAAGAATGATTCTGTTCCCGTGTAATACATTTATTTGAGTCGCAGTTTGTTGAGGTATAAAATTGCTTTCTAACAGCCACCCTCCTCACCGCACTCGCACTGGGTCCTGCTCAAATCCCCTCTCCTGCTGGGTGGCAGGGCTCTCAATGACAAGGGCTGAGTGGCACAGCTCCCTGCCATTTTCCCCTATCAGAGCAGTCTGGTTTCTGTAACTGGACCCGAGAGCAGAGCCTGTTCATCCCCTCTAGGCACCCCCGCCTTTGCTCAGACAGAGTGCTGCCCCCCTAGCCGCAGGACCCAGAGCAAGGGGGATCCGGCTACACCCATCCTCCTGCCCTCTCTTCCGGGGATCTCTGGGACAGAGGGATGTGGAAGCAAATCTCACAAGACTGTCCTGTCCTGGGTGGATTGTCCCCTGCGTCTCTGGCTCCTCCAACTCATCCTCTGCTCAAAAGCTGGCTCCCTCTGGAGGGGCTGGGCACACCTTAAAGCCCTGCACGAGGTCTTTCTGGGCTGGGCACCAGCGTGTGGGCTTGAACCCAGCCACCTCACACCGCTCTCTCCACCTGCCATCTGTCTCCTCTTTCCCTTTTCCCTATTCAGCGTCACAGGGTCCGCAGACGCCCTCCGGGGGGGGAAGGACGTGCTGGTCTGCCTTACTCGAAATTCCCTGTGGCTTCAGGGAGAAAAGGCAGCCCTCCCCTCTGAAGAGGGGAGAGAGCAGCCTCTGCTACAAACCTTGCACCCCCCACAAGGCAGATGACTCCCCACCCCCTGCCCCGCCCCTTGCACTGGCTGTGGGAGGAGGTGATGGTTGATGAGAAAAGAGCCAGCACAGCCCCCCCCCCCCGCCCCTGCCCCGGGGCCAGCCCTGCTGAAGGGAGGTGTCCGCTCACTGGCAACGCCCTGAGTGTAAGGACACAGGCTCCCTAGTGTCTTTCATACACAGTTTTGGGTCTTAGCTGCATTCCAGAACAGAAGGAAAAGTCCCACGCAGCATCCTGTTGTGCTGGTGCAGGGCTCTCCTCCTGCCCAAATCCCAGCTGAATTGATCAAAAGAATATAAAGAAGGGAAAGCCTGTGTTGGCCGGGAAGCCAGGGAAGGCGCATCCCTAAGCCAGAGACGCCGGGGATCTGTGGGAAATGGGCAAGGTCCAGACTGAAGGGAGACCCCGAGGGCCGGTTCACAATTCCAGTTTCTGCAAAAGCAAAATTTCCCTCATGAGAAGCAAGTGGATGAGATCCTGACAGCATTGGCTGACTGCCCCTGGCTTCGGAGGGCAGGTGGGAAGCACGGGGATCTACAACGTCTGGGAGAAGCTCACTGAGAGGTCGGTGTGCACAGAGTTGCCAGGCCAAGTAGTTAAGCGGGGCAAGCTCCTCCCTGGATCAGTTTCCCCCGTGTTACCATACCTCTCCTGCCGTGCCAGGGTGGGCTCAAGCCTTGCGTTGGCTTCATCAGTTGCCTAGAAGAGGAGCCTAGCATACAGCTCGCCCTGGTGCACAGGCAAAGTTCCCCACTGCGCCTGCTCCCTGCCATGTCCACCCCTTTCCCTCAGCTAGATCCCTGAGCTCATCATGGCCCTGGGAAGCCTTGACCTGAGTAGGGAAAACCGTGTGTGCATGCACATTCACACACAGACACACATACAAACTCTGCAGCCCCGGAGACCCACATGTCAACTCAGGCAATTGGGGGGGGGGGAGGGACATATGTCACAGGCAATTTGTGTTCCCAGCCACCTGGTGACATGAGTTTGCGTTGACCAGCCCTTCAGCCTAAGCTATGACAAGACAATTGGAAAAATGTCCAGGTGGATGGTGAGCTAAAGACAAACTTCTTTCCCTCCTGTTTTGGGGAAAATAATAAGATTTTACAAAACACTCTTTTTTTAAGGAGGAATGAAAGCAAACACACACCCACACACACACACACACCCACATGCAAACACATGCTTGCAAAGCCTTTGGAAAGATTCTGTATCGTGAAGGGACAAGATCACGTCCCTCAAAAGGCAGAGAAAAATAATTCCTTTGAAAAAGGTTTATCACAGGGGCGCCTGGGTGGCGCAGTCGGTTGAGCGGCCGACTTCAGCCAGGTCACGATCTCGCAGTCCGTGAGTTCGAGCCCCGCGTCGGGCTCTGGGCTGATGGCTCGGAGCCTGGAGCCTGTTTCCGATTCTGTGTCTCCCTCTCTCTCTGCCCCTCCCCCGTTCATGCTCTGTCTCTCTCTGTCCCAAAAATGGATAAACGTTGAAAAAAAAAATTTAAAAAAAAAAAAAAAAAAAGAAAAAGGTTTATCACAGAAACATGAATAACTTTCAGGCCACATTCGCTTTGTACTCAGTTCATTTAATTAAAATGTGAACTCCAAGAAAGGAGAGTTGAAAACATGATGGAAAGAACGACGGGAGAAGGTTTGCGGGCTCAGAAGCAGGTGGAAATCCAAAGCAAACCATACAAGGAAAAGAAAGGCTATAAAGAAACCAAAAAGCAGCAGCGGAATTTAAAATTGCATTTGGATGGTGAAGAACGCACTGACACAGCCGCAAAGAGAATCCGTAAATGTGGCAGATAGGAGCGCTCTGAGAACGCACAGGGAAACCCAAAGGGAGAGACACATGGGAGAGAATGTAACAGACAGTGAGGCTCAAAGAAGAAACCAAACCAAAGCAGGAATCAAAGTAGAAAGGAGACAGCAATGCTCCTGAGCTGATGAAAAGCCTGCGCCTCTAAAGTTAAAAGGTTCCTTTTTATCTAAGTCTAATTAATAAAATGAAAGGCGTCCTTGGAAATACCACGCAGGATTTTGTCCATTTTAAGGGTAAAGAAATAATCCTATAAGCACCCATGTGGAAGGGAAAGATGTGGGGAACACCTACAACATTTCTGAAATTGTATAATCAGAAGAGAGATTCCGTGGAATGTCGGGAAGGACTTCTCTGCTGGAGAAAAGAGCCTTCTGCCATAAAACAAACATGGGAAATGCTGAATGAGACAAAAAAAAAAAGAGAGAGAGAGAAAATCCCAGACTGAGGCTGTCTCAGGGCTTTTAAATTGTTTGTGCATATTATTAGCAAGATTAGCAAGCACAGTTTTTTCACATTTATTTGATGATGAAACCCTTTTCCACTGACCGTGTGGCAAGCTGGACTACACTTCAGGAACTCCTTTTCTACAGAATTTTGAGAGATCACAGCTGTGACCTAAAATTGCAACAACCTGCCAGGGGCATTCGTACGTGAAGACAAGAGAGAAAGACTTTCGTACATACCAGAACTTAGGACACATCGTGGTCACTCGTGGCTTAGGTCACAGAACTTAGGTCACTCGTGGCTCCACCTTCTGTGGGGGAAACATATTCAGCCATGCACTCTTAGCAAGCATGAGAGGATCCAAATAAGCAAAATCATAGTGAACAACAAAAAAATCTGTATGGGGAAGCTGTTGTGTAAAAGACCTGGAAATGGATATTTAAAAGGTGTTAGGCACATGATTCTGCAGGGAAATGTGAGGCTCCAGTCACGGAAACTACATCCTTCCCTGCCTAGCCAATTGCATGCGGTGGGGGTTGGGGGGGGGTGCTGACCACACAAGCTGCATTTATCAGGCCAGGCTCAGGTCCTCCAGCTTTGGGCTGGGTTCTCACAGCAGGAGGCGTGGGCAGGAGCCTGGAGGGTGAGAGGAGACAAGCCTTAGTAGATCCTTCCTGCTCCCTCCCTACTTTAGTGCACTCTCTCTATGCACTGTCACCAGCTTCAGTGCCTGTGTGGATCTATCTCCCACCCTGTCCCCACGGCCCCGGGGATGGCAATGGCTCCTGGTCATTGCTAGTCTCTGGGTGTCTTGCCATCCCTTGTCTGTTCCCTTCACCTGATTCGCACTTCTGTAGGTAGTCCCTTCATTAAAGTCTCTTTATTTAAAACCATTTGGGGAGAATGTTTCATGCCAGGATGCTGACTCACACACTTCTCAATTCTTTTTGTAGAGCCAGAATAACCCTGTTATTAAAACCCAACAGGGTGCCTGGGTGGCTCAGTTGGTTAAGCATCTGACTTCAGCTCAAGTTAGAATCTCGTGGTTCTGTGAGTTCAAGCCCCTTGTTGGGCTCTGTGTTGACAGCTCAGAGCCTGGAGCCTGCTAAGGATTCCGTGTCTCCCCTGCTCCTGTCCTCCCTCTGCCTCTCTCTCAAAAATAAATAAACATTAAAAAAAATTAAAAACCTGACAAATGGCACCAAAGAAAGACAGAATGAATGAATGCATCATATACTAGTCTTATTTATATCAACGTAAAGTCCTAATAAAATTTTAATCAGATTAAGTGGAAAGTTTAAGTCCATGAGCAAACACTCCTGGAATGCATGGATGATGCTATGTTAGAAATGCAGTAGGGGCGCCTTGGTGGCTCAGTTGGTTGAGTGTCTTACTCTTGATTTCGGCTCAGGTCGTGATTTCACTATTTGTGAGATCAAGCCCCACATCAGGCTCCGTGCTGACAGTGCAGGGCCTCCTTGGGATTTTCTCTCTCTCTCTATCTCTCTCTCTCTCCCTCCCTCCCTCCCTCCCTCTTTCTCTGCCCCTCCCCTGCTTGGGCATGTGCTTTTTCTCTCTCTCTCTCAAAATAAATAAACTTAGAAAAAAGTTTAATTAAAAATATGCAGTAAGCTGATTAACCACAGCAATAGGTCAGACAAGAGAAAAATCATTTTATATGCCAAATAAATGTTTGGTAAATGTCAAGATCCATTCCTCATTTTCTTTTTAAAAAGCTCTAGTGAACTGGAAATTGAAGTGTACTTATTTCACATGATAAAAAATACTAACTCTCAAACCCATAGCCCGTGGCAAAAGAGTAGAATTCAAGAAGCATTCTCATTAAATATGGAGACAAGGCAAAGATTTTTACTGTCTTGTTATTCAACATTGTTCTAAAGATCTTAGTTAATGCAATTAGACGGGAAAAAATTATAATATTATTACATATCTGTAGATACAATGATCTTCTTGGAAAAACTAGGAAAAGAAATACAAAATACCAGAATAGAAGGGTGGCCAGACATAAAATAACTACAGAAAAGTTAATGTCTTTTCTACTACTAACCTGTTAGAAAATATGCACAGGGGCGCCTGGGTGGCTCGGTCAGTTAAGCATCTGACTCTTGATTTTGGCTCAGGTCATGATCACACAGTTCATGGGGCCGAGTGCTGCGTCAGGCTCTCTCTGCCCCTCCCCCACTCGTGAACATTCTCTCTCTCTCCCCCTCTCTCTCAAAATAAACCAATAAATATTTTTTTAAAAAGAAAATATGCACAAAAGATACTATATTAATTATCCATTGCTGCATAACAGATTACCCCGAAGCTTAGTGGTTTAAAACATTTAATATCTCGGGGCGCCTGGGTGGCTCAGTCGGTTGGGCGTCCGACTTCGGCTCAGGTCATGATCTCACGGTCTGTGAGTTCAAGCCCCGCATCAGGCTCTGGGCTGACAGCTCAGAGCCTGGAGCCTGTTTCGGATTCTGTGTCTCCCTCTCTCTCTGACCCTCCCCTGCTCATGCTCTGTCTCTCTCTGTCTCAAAGATGAATAAATGTTAAAGAAAATAAAATTAAAAAAAAAACATTTACTATCTCACAGCCACACCACATCTGGGTGTGGCTTAGCTGAGTTCTCGGTCTCAGGGTCTCTCACGAGGCTACAATCAAGTTTTTAGCCAGTGCTGTGGTCTCATCTGAAGGTTCACCTGGGGAAGTGCACTCAGGTGATTGCTGGCAGGATTCCATTCCTCATGGGTTGTTGGACTGAGGGCCTCAGTTCCTTGTTACTTGGTGGTCAGAAGCCACGCTCAGTTCCTTGCCACATGGGCTTCCCCTAAGGTGGCTCACGATGTGGCAGGTGGTTTCATCACAGCAGGCGGGTGAGAGGGCCAGAGAGAGTTGTAGCAAGACAAAGTCACAGTGTTTTATAACATAATCACAGAAGTACATCTCATCACATTTTGCCATGTTCTATTCATTAGAAGGCAGTCACTAGGTGGAACCCACATACAAGGGGAGAAGATCATACACGTGAGGACTTTCAAGGATCCTTGGGAGCCATTTCTGGAGCCACCAACCACAGACACACATTCTATATTTCGTGAAAAGAAGCACCAAACACACTCATCTATAAAATAAAACTTCACTGAAGAATAACAATAAAAGAGACCTTCACAGTAAAAAGAAACGCCATGTTTCTGGATGAAAACACTCAAATGGTACAAAGAAGTTGATCATCATTGAATTAATCTATACATTTTAGCCAATTCCAATTCCCAGAGGGATTGTTTCGTTTCTGTTTACTTTGGCAAAGAAAAAAAAATCTAGAGTTCATATAAATGACAACTGCAAAACATAATTTAAAAAAATAATAAAGGGGACTTGTCATAATTATTGCAATGGACAATATCAGTGCAAGAATGATCTGATAGGCCAATGGAACAGAATGGAAAGCCCAAACACATAAAATATATTCAGCATATGATTAAAAATGGCCTTTAGGGGCGCCTGGGTGGCGCAGTCGGTTAAGCGTCCGACTTCAGCCAGGTCACGATCTCGCGGTCCGTGAGTTCGAGCCCCGCGTCGGGCTCTGGGCTGATGGCTCGGAGCCTGGAGCCTGTTTCCGATTCTGTGTCTCCCTCTCTCTCTGCCGCTCCTCTGTTCATGCTCTGTCTCTCTCTGTCTCAAAAATAAATAAACATTTAAAAAAAAAATGGCCTTTAGATGACTCAAAAATGATTAATTCATTTATGATCCATATTGGGATAGTTGCTTAAGTTGTTTTAAAGCTATGTTCTTACTTCTCACCATACATGAAGACAAAATACACTAAAGGCTTAACAAATGAAATCATAACATCATGAAAGAAATTTTAATTGAAAATGTTTAGAGGGTGCCTGGGTGGCTCAGTCGCTTAAGCGTCCAACTCTTGATCTCAGCTCAGATTTTGATCTCACAATTGTGAATTCAACCCCAGCACTGGGCTCCACACTGGGCATAGAGCCTACTTTAAAAAAAAAAAAAAAAAAAAAAAAAGGATATATGAGACGCCTGGGTGGCTCAGTCGGTTAAGCGTCTGACTTTGGCTCAGGTCATGATCTCATAGTCTGTGAGTTCAAGCCCCATGTCAGGCTCTGTGCTGACAGCTCAGAGCCTGGAGCCTGCTTCGGATTCTGCGTCTCCCTCTCTCTCTGCCCCTCCCTTGCTCACATTCTGCCTCACTCTCTCTCAAAAATAAACATTACAAAAAAATTTTTTTTAATGTATATATTCTTGAAAGCAAAGGCCACACAACAATAAAGTCTGGGATCATAAGGTAAAATTAATAATTTGACAGCTTAAAAATGAAGTGCTTTGGCACATCAGCAAAGTATAAAAAATGCTGATGCAGGGTGCCTGGGTGGCTCAGCCAGTTAAGCATCCGACTCTAGATTTCAGCTCAGGTCATGATCTCACGGTTCGTGGGTTTGAGCTCCACGTAGGGCTCTGTGCTGACAGCTCAGAGCCTGGAGCCTGCTTCGGGTTCTGTGTCTCCCTCTCTCTGCCCCTCCCCCACTCATTCTCTCTCTCTCTCTCTCTCTCTCTCTCTCTCTCTCTGTCTCTCTCTCTCTCTCTCTCTCTCACACACACACACACACACACACATTAAATAAACATTTAAAAAAAGGCTCCCTCTCACAGGTAATCAAAGAAATGCAACTAAAAAAATACATTGATGTGTTTTTAACCTACCCAATGTTTAATGCTCTTTAATAAGATAGTACCCAGTGGCGATAAGAGCCAGGGCACTCTAGAGACAGCTGAGTAACTTGTTTCATAAACCTTAGAAATATTCAAACCCTTTCTCCAGAAATCCAGCTTCTAATAAATGAATCTGAGGAACTAATAATGCCTGATGCTTATTGTTTGTAAGCACCAGACTCTGTACTAAACACACCCTATATGTCACCTCATTTAAGTCCTTACCGTTATTCCCATTTGACAGAAAGAAAAAAGGCATAGTGAGTCCTGCAGCTCACAAAGGAGGGCTGGACCCAAACCCAGGCACTTGAGGCTACTACATAGCAGAGGCAGACAAAGGTTTACGTGCAAGGTTGCTTATTACAGCCTCGTTTATAAGAGCTAAGAAAGTAAAATGAAACCAACAAAGGGAGGTTACTAGTTAAATTATGATCTAAACATAGAATTCAGTCATCAAAAATCTTGTTGAAGAAAAATCATTTTAGATGTAGCCAAGTGCTGACATAAGTAGAACTTCAAGGAGCTTCCTGCCGGAAGTTGCCAGCTGCTGTGATGTTCCATTTCTCGATCTAGGTGGTAGTTCCATGGGTGTCTTCACTCTGGGATCGTTCACCAAACTTAACACTTTGCATGCTTTTCTGTGTGTACATTATAGTAAAAAAAATTTTTTTGAAAATTATTTATTTTGAGAGAGACAGAGAGAGAACAGGGGAGAGGCAGAGAAAAAGGGAGAGAGAGAACCCCAAGCAGGCTCCATGCTGTCAGCACAGAGCCCCATGTGGGGCTCTCATGTTCAGGATCATGACCTGAGCCAAGATCAAGAGTTGGATGCCTAACCAACTGAGCCACCTGGGTTCCCCTATAGTAAAACATTTTTAAGTTATTTTAAAAATGTTGTCAGATGCTTCTCCTCCTGGGGAACCCAGTCACGTCTATGGAGCTAGTCTTCTGGGGTCCCCAGAGTCCCTCTTGGTTCTGCAGGCATAAGGCTGGCAGCCACCAGCCTACTCCCTGGGGAGTTTGCTACCAAAGGAAGGAAGCGGATGGACAGAAGTTATGGCAATCCTTCCATCGGCACTTTACCTTCCATCTTGACCAGTGGGTCAGGATGCCCCAACTTAGACGCGAGTTCCCCCCGCCAGAGTGAAACTGGGGATCTGACTGCAGCCTCAAGATCCAGGTTCAGTCCTGAAGGGGAGGAGGGCTTAACAGGGGAGGCTGGAGCTAGCCCCAAACAGAGGCATCTAGAGGGAACAAAGTCTTGGCCACCTCTTCTTCTGGACAAGGAGGAGCTCCGGGGGTCAGTGTGAATGCTGAAAGGGGAAGCAGGTCGTGACGATTACCCTGACATGAGAAAATGGTCATCCAATATCGTTGCGTAAGCAAAGCAGGTTATAAAGCAATGTGTGCAGCATGATCTCAATTTTTTTAATGAAGGAAAAAGCCTGAAAGAGTGGTCACTCTAAAGAGTGGTTAGAGTGTAAGGTTTTTTTGTTTTTTTTTTTTTGATTTGTCTATATTCTAAATTTCCTGTAACTCATTTCTTTTGTAAACTGAAATAAAAAGCTATAGAATACGTGAAGGAGAGATTGCTAGCACCTTGCCTCCACTCCTCTTTCATAAGCTGTGACCCCTACTTCCAGGCCCCGGGTGGGCAAAACTAAACTCCTGGAGGGCTCCTGGGGTGGGGGGAGGGGTTGGGGGGAAAGGTGGTCCCACACACTAAACTACAGGAAACACCATCAGTGAAGAACCTTGTTTTGTTCAGTCCCGTGGCATACAGTAGGAGCTTAATCCATACCCATGACCACCACTAACCGCCTGCAAAGCTACACCCTTTGAGTAGAATCCCAGGCATCAGACTCACGCCTCAGAAGCGCACTGGAGTGCCGGGCCCTGGACACCTGCCCCAGAACACTGGCCTCCCCCCACCAGAGGGAAATAAGCAAACTGCATGAGCCCTAGGGAAAGCAGAAAGCGAGCCACCTCCCAAGGGTGAAGTCACACACAGAGTCACACATGGACAGAGACCATGGTTGGATGGAGAGACAGAAATTCTCTCGAAGGTCACAGAGAGTTGGCACAACGCCCTCGCCTCCACTGGGGGCTTGTCACTCTGGTCTTGTCTATTGTGTTGCCCTCACTAGATTGCTCTTTGGGGACCAGCCAGGTGAGGCTTCTGTCACCCCTGCCACCAGCCCGGGGCCTGGCCTTCAGCAGGTATGCAGGGGACATGCTGACAGAATGTGAAGATGAAGAGGGGCGCCTGGGTGGCTCAGTCGGTTAAGCATCCGACTTCGGCTCAGGTCATGATCTCACAGTTCGTGGGTTCGAGCCCCGCGTCGGCCTCTGTGCTGACGGCTCAGAGCCTGGTGCCTGCTTCGGATTCTGTGTCTCCCTCTCTCTCTGCCCCTCCCCTGCTCACACTCTGTCTCTCTCTCAAAAATAAAAAACTAAAAAAAAAAATGTGAAGATGAGTAGTTGGGAGACAAACTGGGCAGACAGAGACAGAGTGAGTGGGGAAGACAGACAAAAGGACAGACAGATGGAAGAGACCGCAGGCCACAGAAATGGAGATGGAGAAGGTAAATGAGTGAATGAATGAGTGAACAAATGAATGACAAGATGGGGGAAGGTGTGAAAAAAAAAGAAAAAAGCTAGAGAAACCCAGTGAGACCCAAATGAACAGGGGCAGGAAAATAAAAGCAGGGAGAGGAGAGGAGAGCGACTTCCCTCAGCCTTGCCAGGATGTTATTAGTCAGCATCATTGGGTTCCTTCCTCAGTTTCTCTCCTCAGGGTTTACAGGGCCGTAACCCAGGGGACTGGCACCCTGCTTGGTCTGGCTGGCTCTCTCCTTTGGGCAGGGGACTGTTAACCTCCTTCCCCCCCCCCCACTGCTTCCTGGCTGAGGTCCACCCCCCACCTTGACAGAAGGGGCTCTCCCGCTCAGCAGGCCCCAGACGGCAGTTTCTGCACAATCCCTTCACTGAGGAAGGCCCCGGGATGAGATCCCCTCTCTTCCTTCCTGGACTGAGGATCAGCTGGGCCTCTACCAGCTCCGGAGCCCTGGGCCAGAGGGGTCTGGGTGGGAACAGGCAAGGTTACCCATTCAGCAGGCCGCAGCCCCGCCTGCCTCTTGAGAAGGGGAGAAAGTCAGGAAAACCAGAAGATGGCCAGGCGGGTGGCTGAGGGGGATCTAGGGGGCTTCCTGCCTCCATGGAGACTTGCCTCTGTGCCCAGACTGTTATTTCAGCTCTGGTATTTCCAATTCCCCAGGGAACCACAGGGGAAGGGGCCCAGAGAGCTGGGAGGGAAAACCGAGTGGGAGGCGGCCAGGGCTACTGAATTCCCCTGGGTCCTAGAGAAGGATGGGTTCCTTCCCTCCCCCCACCCCCACCCCATCTGTCCCCCCCCCAAAGGTCCTGACCTCACCTCCCCCCCCCCCCCGCCCCCTGCTTCCGGACTTCTCCAGCGTTCCAGCCCTGAGGAGAGACACTCCAAACCAAAGGGCCCCAGTCCCCACCATGGGCCCCTCCCTTGGCCTGGCTCTGGGGACCAAAGCCCCCCTGCTTCCCCAACCATTGCGCCAGATGTGGCTGCTGGGGAGCGGAGAGCACAGGCCTCAGCTGGCAATGGTCACTCGGTGGTCCTCTCCCTGCAGAGTCAGCAAGTTCCGTGCCAGCTCGCCAGGCCTCCTCGTTCAGCACTTCCTTCAGCCCCCTTTCCAGAGGCAGCGCCATGTAGTTCGTGGTCCAAGGCTGGCTGGGCTGGGCCTTCTGTTCCCGATTCAACACAAATCCCATCAATGCCCTTTCCTGAGCTGCCCGCCCAGGTGCCAGGGCCTGGGCTCAGCAGTCAGGGATCGCAGGGAGGAGGGGGAGACCTGGCCCTGCCCTGTGTGGGACACATCCCTACCCCCCAATCACAGAAACATTCGGACCCACAATGGGCCTCCTCGCCTCTACAAAGCAGTGAGGCGTCCCACACTCCGTCCCTTCTCTGTTCCCCTCTGCTGGTCAGGACTGACACTCTCTCACTCCTGCATGGATTTTCCAGAACCTGGAATTCCATCACAGGATCACGGGACACTAACTGCTCCATGAGAGAGCCCCAGCCACAGAGCAGCCCAACCCAGATCCAAGAGCATAGTAAGTGCTTAGCGAAATCATGCGCTCTCAACAAGCTTTCAGCCCTGCATCGCCAGCCCTCCGAGGTCCCTTGAGACTGGTTCCTAGTGCCAGGGACTGGTAACACGTCTCAACCGTATGGCTAGATCTTAAAAATGTGGGTGTGAATCCCAGCCTGTAAGGACAGGACCTAGACAGGAGCCCCCACCCCACCCCCTCAGGTCCAGACAGCTCAGCCCAGCCCAGCCTGGTGACTCAAGGCCTTCCCTGGAGCCAAGCTCTGCACCCTCTACAGCCCGCCCAGGTCTCTCTCAGAGGGCCACTCTGAAAGTTGCAGTCAAAGGATGCCAGGACACCTCCAGCTACTGAGGCAAGGCCTGGCCCTGGGGCTGGAGAGGGGGAGCCAGGCAGGCTCCCCTGGGCTCCCAGAGCTGCAGGAGATCCAGACAGGAAGGGAGAAGGAGGCTGAGGGAGGGAGTGGAGAGGAGGGAAGAAGAGGGGTGGCACTCAGCCCCAAACTAGGAAGGATGCTGAAGACAGATAAAAACAGGAAAGGGACAGAGAAAATGGGGGGAGGGGGAACACCCTCGGGAGGTGCCGAAGGAAGAAAATGGTGGCCGCGTGCCTGGCACTGTGCCTGGGGGACTTTTCATAATGTCATTTCATCCTACCAAATTGACCACGAGAAAGGTATCGTCACCCCCAAGAGACAGATGAAGGCTGAAGCTCTGAGTTTAACAGGCTTCTCCAGGGAATGGCCGAGGGCCGGGCCAGGTCCCCAGCAGGGTCACCCTAGGGACCCCAGCTCTCTGGTCTCTGCAGAGATGGCCAGCAGGGCCACAGCCCTGGCCCGGAGGACCTACGCAGAGGCCCAAGCTATGTTCCGAGCGGGGTTTATTCCAACAGAGCCTAACAGGAAACTTGGCTCCTCTGACTCACTCTGATCCGACCTTATTAAGAAAAAAAGGATCAGGAGCCAGCACTGGGTAGGGTTTCACGCCAAGAGCTGGCTCCGAGGCAGGGGCCAGCCGAGCACGATAGCCTGTGCCCTGATCTCCCCACAGCCCCCAAACGCCTGAGGCAGCCCCTGCACGCTGCCTGGCTCTAGAAGAGGGGTCCTGCCTTCTCCGCTCTTGGCTAGTGGGGCTCCCCTACCTCACAGCCATCCTCTGTCCACCCTCCATCCTTTCCCTTCCCTTCCCCTCCCTGACTGGGGGTACCCTGAGGCCTGTTTCCACTTCTCCTTCTCCTCCTCCTCTCCTGGCTCTGCTGCCCTTCTGGCTGGCGGGAGGGCCCTACAGGACCCCAGGGATTCCAAGCAGTTGGGGCCAGCACTGCAGGGGGCAGGCAGGAGGCAGGAAAGGCTTAACCCTCCAGGTCCCGGCCCCCAGTGAGCCTGGCTCGGCATCGGCATCATCAGGCTCGGTCCTGTCTGGAGTATGAAACCTAACCCCACGCGGGGTTGCTGAGGGGCCCATGTCCATCGGTTGCTGGCTGGATTAGGAGGGTAAACAGATGCCAGAAGTCACCTGAATCAAGCCCCACTCTGAGGCACAGCACAATGGGTGAATGAATGCTGGGGGCCAGGGCTCCAGGGCCCCCCCAGGAATGTCTACACGGGCCATCTTCCCCCAGGGGGGCTCTAGGAGTTTCCAAAGTAGAGGAGGATCTGCAGGGGCCAAGTTAAGGGCAAGTTCTTCCTAGGTGGTGTATAGGCACAGGAGGGAAATTTCTGCCCTTCAGTTCATGAGCAAAGTTGGAGAAGGCAGCCCAGAGGAGTCTTGCAGAGGGTGACTTCTTGGATGCTAAGACATTCAAACTTCTGGAACCTCCCAGCTCTGCTGTCCTCAGAGAGGACAGAGAAACTCCCAAAGCACTCTTGAGGACCATCTCGTCTCATTCTCCAGAGATCAGATGTGACAACTGGATCAGAATGGAGAAGAGAGAGGTTTGCCCAAGATGACCCAGCAACTTAATCACAGCAACGGGACCGGGCCTAGTTCCCCTGAATCCCTCTTTCTGCTTTTCTATGCTGACAGCACTTAAGGCCTCCTATCTCATGTCAAAGATAGCCCCTGGGTCTCGTTTTTAGCAACGTGCACACTCAGGTTATTGCCAGGCTATGTTGCCTCAAAAGACACAGAACCGAAACTTCGAGTGAGGTGATGCGTGGGAAGCTGACCTCTCCCAGGATTTCACAAGTTCTGCTCACCACAAGGGCATGCCCCCATTCTATAGACTGGGCGGGTAAGGCCCAAGAAGGAAAAAGCTAAAGCTCCAGCCCCTTTGTACTCAGCCCAAGGAACTGAAGTGCACCTGGGGTCCAAAATTCAGCATCTCCCCAAATAGCCCACCAACAAGGAGGGGGTCTCTTAGCACTGACTTCGGAGGAGGGGAGCTCTGGAGGTCCTGGGGAGAGGCTGGAGTGGACAGGAGTCAGGGGCTCAAGCCCAAAGAGACCAGCGATGCTGGGTCCAAAGCAGGGAGAAATGGCCATAGTGGTAGAGACACCCCAGCCTTGCTCCGCCTGCCAGGGCCCCACTTACAGACACACACCCCCAGAGGCTCCTTTCTACTCCCTGCTCCATTCCCTTCCTCAGAGGCAGGTCTGTGGCTTGGCTAGGAGCTCCAGGGACTGAGGGAGCACAGCAGCTGTGGGACAGGCAACATAGCTAAAAGCCGGCGGGCCATAGGGCCCCGCGGAGGAGGCCCCAGCAGGCGGACCAGGCTGCCCGAAACCTCCCAACGCTCCCAGCCTGTTGCTTATTCATTCAGAGTGGGAAAGCGCCAGCCCAGCGGCCAGCCAGTACCGGGCTGGCCATGTAAGGCCCCCAGGCAGTCCTGCCTGTCCGGTGCCCTGCAGAGAGCCTCGTGCAGCCCTGGGCACCGCCCCTGCCCTGCCCTGACCCCTTGGCCTCGAAATGCTGTCATCGGAGGAGCCGTCCCGCTCGGGACAAGGCCAGGATGGACAAAGCTAGAGCTGGGGCAGGCAAGGAGCCGTCCTGTCCTCGAGGCCGTGGGAAGAGAAGCACGTACAGGAGTACACTCCTGAGAGCCTCTCGGTCCACCAGGCCTCTGCAGAGGGGCCACCATGGCTGTAGCCCGAGCATGCTGGCAGCTGGGGGCCCTGGTGTGGGGCGCCTGCCTCTGCGTCCTGGTGCACGGGCAGGAGGCGCGGCAGGGGCAGGGCTCGGACCCGGGGCGCTGGCGGCAGCTGATTCAGTGGGAGAACAACGGGCAGGTGTACAGCCTGCTCAACTCCGGCTCAGAGTACGTGCCGGCCGGGCCCCAGCGCACCGACAGTAGCTCCCGGGTGCTGCTAGCCGGCGCACCCCAGGCCCCGCAGCGGCGCAGCCAAGGAGGCCCCCGGCGTCGGCAAGCCCCGTCGCTGCCCCTGCCAGGGCGCGTCGGCTCGGACACCGTGCGCGGCCAGGCGCGGCACCCGTTCGGCTTCGGCCAGGTGCCCGACAACTGGCGCGAGGTGGCCGTCGGGGACAGCACTGGCATGGCCCGGGTCCGCACCTCCGTCTCCCAGCAACGACACGGGGGCTCCGCCTCCTCGGTCTCGGCCTCGGCCTTCGCCACCACCTACCGCCAGCCGCCCTCCTTCCCTCAGCAGTTCCCCTACCCGCAGGCGCCCTTCGTCAGCCAGTACGAGACCTACGACCCCGCGTCGCGGACCTACGACCAGGGCTACGTGTACTACCGCGGCGGCGGCGGCGGTGGCGCGGGGGCGGCGGCCGTGGCCTCGGCGGGGGTCATCTACCCCTTCCAGCCGCGGGCGCGCTACGAGGAGTACGGCGGAGGCGAGGAGCAGCCCGAGTACCCGCCGCAGGCCTTCTACCCGGCCCCCGAGAGGCCCTACGCGCCGCCCCCGCCGCCGCCGCCGCCGCCGCCCGCCGACGGCCTGGATCGCCGCTACTCGCACAGCCTGTACCACGAGGGCACCGCCGGCTTCGAGCAGCCCTACCCCGACCCGGGCCCCGACGCGCCGCCCGCCGGCGGCGGCGCCTACGCCACCGACCCCCGCCTCGGCTGGTACCCGCCCTACGCCAACGTGCCGCCCGAGGCCTACGTCCCGCCGCGGGCCGTGGAGCCGCAGCCCCCGTTCCGCGTGCTGGAGCCGCCCTACCTGCCGGTGCGCAGCTCCGACGCGCCCCCGCCCGGTGGGGAGCGCGGCGGCGCGCAGCAGGGCCGCCTCAGCGTGGGCAGCGTGTACCGGCCCAACCAGAACGGCCGCGGTGAGTACCGTTCCGCGCCCCGCCGCCCACCCTCCGGGGGCACGATCGGTCACGGTCATGGCCGGCGGAACTGTTCCATGGGCCTCCCCTGAGCTAAGAAAGGAATTCCACAGCCACCGTGCGTCTCACCTCCCAACTTTCCCCGGGTCCTCTCATCGTTAGTGGCAGCATTTGACCAGGGAGGCCTGGGCTCTGACCCTGGCTTGATGGGTAGGGGCTGGAGGCCAGGCTTTGGGAGGAGGCACCTTCCGGACCTGGTTTGGGTCATCTGGGGACAAAGGGAAGGAGCCCTTCTCCCTGGCCCTCCCTCATTTCAATCAGGGCACCCTTGGAGATGCCCCTGGGCCAGCCACACAGGGTGAAGCAGGGAGCATCAACATCAGAAAACTTCGGGGTCAGCAGGGTCCTAGGGGATGCCCCTGGAGGTGTGGCAAGGTCCCAGGCACTAGCATCTGTGAGCTTGGCCTGGTTGAGCAGGAGGTTAGGGAGGAAGCCCTTCCCCTAGGCAAGAGTCCAGACTAGATGACAGGAGTTCCTTCAGAGGGACACAGCCAGGGCCAGACTAGAGAGGTAGTGAGGCATTGGCCTGGGTGCAAAATTTAAGGGGATGTCAAAAAACTCAGTAATCAAGAAAAGTAATATTTTAATGGCATTTTTAGATCAACAATAATGCAAACATTAAAAAAAACCTGTGATGAACAAAATATCCAGCTTTTAAGTAGAGTTAGTGGTGCCATGCCAAGCCCTATTGGAGCCTGAGGCAAACTGAAAGCTCAGAAATACTGATCCTGTCTTTATTTAAACTTTTGATGTTTTGTTCATCACAGATGTTTTGGCACTAGCTTTGGTTTTTAAAAGTATTGCCTCAAATACTACTCATCTTGGTTCCTGAGTGTTTTGGCGCCCAGGCCAGTGTCTCACTCGTTTCGCTCAGCTCACTCTAGTCCTGGGCGTGGGGGAGAGTCCTGGGAGGGAGCTGCCGGCAGGCCTCCCTTTTGGCATCTTTTGGGGGGAGAGGGGACGTGAAGACAGGACCTAGTCCAGGAAAGGCCCAAGCCGTCTGTACGTGAGAACACAGCGAAGGGGCAGATTTCCTTCTTCAGATGGACAACCAACTCCACACATGCTCTTAGCAGGCAGGCTGCTGTGGTGAGGGCCCACTTGTGGTCTGGCCAAGGTTAGCTGACTGTTGGCCCATCTTCTGCTGTCCTAGAATTCCCCCTTTCCGCCTCTGTAGCTGCCAGTCCAAAGTCAGCTTTGGTCAAGGTTTTCCATGCAGTCCCCTGTGTGTCCACATCGCAACCCTGGCCTGCCTCCTTGAGGCGGCAGTCGGTGCCCCGATTCTCTGCTCGGCGCTGAGGTCGCTGCTCGGGACTCACCAGGGGAGGGCTGAGCCCTGCAGGGCCCAGGGGCACAGGTACACCGCCCACCCCCCTCCGCCAGCCTTTGCTACTCTGGCTCTGTCAGCACTGGGACTGCTGTCTTGTCTCCAGCCACACTGACCTGGGTGAGAGGCTGCCTCTTGGGGGTGGAGGTAAGGTTTCTGTCTCCCTAGGGGCAGCTGGAGCCCAAGGCTAGGGGTGAGGAAGGTCCACACTGGTAGCGCCCACTCCTTCACATCCCTGGCATAGCACTCAAGTTGGGTGCTGAATCCCACTTTGAGAACCTGCAGGAGCTCAGGACAGGAGCTGGGGGCGGCGGGGGACTTCTGTGATGACGAACATCCTCCTGCCCAGCGTGGCCTCACACACAGCTGGTCCTCACCAGGACCATCCTGCAGCAGGGTGCTTCATTGTTGTGCCTCATTTGCTCCTAGAGCTCCTTGGAGGAGAGGTCATCCCATCTAGAGGAAGCTAAGCTTTCACGGTGGCTCTTCTTAGAATACACAACCTCAGAGTGGGGCTCAGCCAGAAGTGCCCCACTTTCTGGGCAGGGGAGAAAACTGAGACCTCAGATGCCATACAACTGCTGGCAGAGTCAGGCCTGGGACTCCCATCTGTGCTCCAAGCCAGTGTGTTTTCTAGGGCCCCCTCTTTGGCCTGACAGTTCTTAAAGTTCAGAGGCCACCGGCCAGGGCAAGGCCAAGTCTGGACTGGGGGTGCTTGACGCTTATCAGGGCCTCTGGTCTTGCTCTTGAGCCCCACAGTTCATTTGGGGTTAAAGACATTTCCCCCTGAAGGTAGACTACCAGGCTCCCAGTGTGCTGGTATGCATCCAATCCAGGCCGTGCTCTGGGGGAGGCATAGCATAGGGGACACATCAGTGCTATGGTTGGGCAGGCATTAGAGGGATGAGCTAGGGGGGCCCACACAAGGGGCCTCCCCAGTCAGGGGCTAGGGGCTCAGAGAGGACTTCCCGGAGGAGGAGGTACCCATGCATTGCTGCAAGCGATGGCCATCAGCATCCTCCAGGTGCTCCTTCCCCTAGTCATGGAGGGGATGGTGGGAGGGAGTTGGGGGGGAGGAGGGTACAGGCTAGTTTGGGGATCACTGAGAAGCCAAAGAGAGAACAGTACCTTCTCCCCGATCATTGGTTCCCCCTCCCCACCCTGCTAGGCCCAGACCATGGAAAATCCCAGTTAAGAGAAGGCCAAGCCTTGTGCTTGAGATCAGACCCCCAGGCCCGGTGTGGGAGTCCAGGGCAGATTCTCCGGGACTGACCTCATTCCTCCTGGCCACACACCCAGGGGTCTGAGGCTGGGTGCTGGCAGCCTGTGTGTGTGTGGGCGTGGATGTGTCCTCACAACACCAAACACATGTGCGCACCGCCCACGTCCCTCCATGTTTGGGCAGTTTCCAAGCGCCTGTCCAGAGCCCGGTTTATTCCTCTGGCGCCTTCACCCTCTTCCCTCCCACCCAGGGCTGGGGCTGCCCAGGCCTCCTGCAATCCCATTGTCTCTGACTCTGAAACTTGTAACTGAGAAGAAAACCAGGAAACAGAGGCCCAGAGAGGGTCACATACTTCGCCTGGCTCTCGGCAAATCCACGCAGAGGCCTGGAGGGTGACTGGTGGATTCCCAGGCCCAGCTGTGGCCCCTGCCTTTCCCTCCACCATGGCCAGGCCCTCCTCTCCCAGCCCCTTTTCTCTGCTCCTGCCTCCCCATAGCCTCAGCTTTTCTGAGCTGGTGGTCTTTGGGCTAAGCTGACTCCTGGTCCCAGAAAACCACAACTCTTCTCGCAGGGCTCCCCTTTCCAGTCCCGGCCTCATTCCCCGGCCCTGGCAACCCTGTGAAAGCAACATGGAGCCGCCTCCCTGGCCATTCTCCCGGGGCATCGCTGATGGCTGTGCCAGCCTTGCCTGGCGCCGTCCTCCGTCCCTGTCCTTGCATGGCCAATCAGAGCCCAGGAGGAAGCTGGGGCTGCTCTCAGCCTGTTCCTGGCCAGTCCCTCTACATGTGGGGCGGATAAATCCTTGCAGTGTTGACCATATTATTCTCCCGCTCGAGAGAGTTTTATAACTCCCGAAGGCCTTCAGAATAAAACTTAAATGCCTCAGCCTATTGCTCTAGAACCAGAGGCATCCCTTTCCTTTTCTCCTCCCTGTCTCACATCCCCACAGTCCCATGGGAACTGGGCTGCTCCTCAACCTGGATGTTTCACCTCTCTGCACACCCAGGGATGTTCCTAGGGTACTCCCCTCTCCATCTAGCGTCCTGCACTCAGGAAGCCAGACGGGGCCCCTTAGTCCCTGAGAGCAGCCCCAATGCCTGGCCCAGCCCCTACCCCCTCCCACGCCCCCCAGGCCACCTCCCGATCTCCAGGTCACCTCCCTACTTCCACAGGGCTTGGAGTAAATGCAGGGAAGGACAGAAGCAGACCTCTACCCAGAAAGTGTCCAGAGTTCAGGCCCCAAGGCAGGGAAGATAGTAACAACCCAGCCATTTGCTGAAGGGTACCCGCTGAGCTGGGTGGCTTAAATGTGCAATTTCATTCATTCTCACAGCCTCCTGGAAAGGTAGAGGTTATGCTCCTCTGGCACAGATGAGAAAACTGAGACCTAGGGAGGTCTCACAGCTGTGCCGCTGAGCCAGAATTCAAACCGAGCCCATCATCTCTGCCTTGCACGGAGATGACCCCAGGAGGACCCACACTCCACCTACGAGCGGGGGGTGGGGGTGGGGTGGGGGGCAGGGAGAGAGCCTGGGCCTCCTCCACCAGCTCTCTGGGCCTCAGTTCCTCCAACTGCAACCCGGGGACAGAGAATGGCACTAGCGTTTGTGGGCACTTAAACATCACCCTTCGTCATTCCCGCAGCAGCCCCACCAGCCAGCTACTGCTCTTTGCCCCGTCTCATAGATAAGGTGACAGGCTCATTTGCTAATTATCACACGACCTCTTAGTAGTGAAACCAGGATGGCGGTCCCATCCTGGGTTCTTAACGGCCATACGTAATTTTTTAAAATGTTATGTATTCTTGCTTATCCCGCACTCCTCATTTATCCACTCATTCATTTGGTACTTCAACAGAGATTTGACTGTCTGCTGTGTTCCAGGCACTGTGGTGACAGGGTGAGATGGGACAGTAGATCTGCAAGGCCCTGGACGCAAAGAGTCCCTTCTCGGCGTGGTGTCCACAAAGCCTTGCAATTCTCAGTGCAGATTCCAGGGCATTTATTTCACAAGCACTTCTGTCATGCTCACTAAGTGTCTTATACTCTTCCTGGAGCTTCAGGATTAGAGGCGCTGAATCCTCAGGACAACCCTGGGTATCATTCATCCCCATTTTGTAGATGAGTAAACTGAGGCCCTCAAAGGTTAAGTGACTTGTCCAAGGTCACATCACTGGTGACCGGTAGAGCCGGAATCACGGCTCAGCCTCCCTTCTTCCTTCCCTGAGGTTGCTTTGGGTGCTCCTTCAGGAAGAAATGGAGCCTTCAGGCCGAGGAAGCTGTTGTAAAGGCTCAGGCGAGCTGTGGCAACAGAGGGGCCTGGGTCCTCTTCCTGCTCCCTGTTTGGCAGTTGAAGGTCACTAGTGTCGGAACAAACAAGTTGTGTCCCAGGCAGCCTCGGCTCAGGCAGACTTCCTGTCTCCTCTGTTATCATCCAGTCGTAAGGCCACATCCTTTCTCCCCTGCTCTCAAACCCTCCATCCCTGCAAAAAGAGACAGTTCCTATTCTAAATAATAATAATAGCCGCTGATATTTCTTGAGCGCTGACTATGCCCCAGATACTATGCTAAGCATTTTGTTTCCTTTTTTTTTTTTTTTTTTTTTCTTTTTCATTTAATGCCCCCAGCAACCCTGTGAGGTAGAGAGTATTATCACCGCCATGGTGCAGACCAAGACTAGGCTAGAGAAGTTCACAGTCCCTCATCCAAGGACCCCAGCCGACTCTCTGGGAAGGGTACGGCTCCTTGTCCATTGTTTCTCTCAGGTCTACACCTCCTGGAAAGCCAAAATTTGGACGTCTGCCTCAAGTTCGCAGGCCCCACACAGCCTTCGAGCAGGGTGGGGCGTCATCAGAGCCTTACGGGCACCAGGCTGCGGCCACACTCGACCTGGGAGTTCTGGCCTCTTGTCCCCCCTCCTCCTTCTCCCCTAACCCCGGGGAGCCCCCATCTCAGTGTCCTCTCATCTCTGAAGGGGCCCCCCCACCCCCGCCAGCAGCCCCGGCCTGAGTCCACCCCACTCGTGTCCAAGCCGGGAACACATGGGAAACTCCCCAGGGCAGTGTTGGAATGGCAGGAGAGGAAGGGAGGGAGGAGGCGGGTGGGCCGCCCAGGCAGCCCACACCTGCTTCCAATTCCCGTGCCGGGCATTCCTGCGGAGCGGCAGTCGGCTCAGAGGCCGGAAGGAAAGGCTGGGTCTTGTCGCCTCCCCTGCTCTGACCTAACAGCCTCCTCGCCGCAGGCAGCCGGACCCAGAGGGCCTTTTTGTACGGATTCGGGATCACAGGGCTAGGGTTGGGTCCGGGTCCTCTCCCCCTTGCTGACGGGCACTCCGGAACTGGGCATTTTAGTGCCACCTAGAAATGAGGTGTCGGAACGCCAGAGCAGGAAGGGACTCGGGTGGGGAAGGCTTTGCCATCAGAGCCTCAGGAGACAACCCACCCTTCCTCCTGCTTGTAGACCAACTGGAACCATGAGTTTTCCAACCCCAAAGCTGATCTTTTGTCAAAAGAAAGGACTTTTGGAGTCAGTCCCAGCCTTTGCTTGGTAATGAAGTCTGCTGGTGCAGGCAGATGCTGCCAGACCCTGCAGGTACTGAGGCATGTGCTCGCCAGGGCACACAGGTGCCAGGCCCCGAGCTGGGTACAGAGAAGTCAGGGGTGCGTCAGACCCAGCCCTGTCCCCTCCGAGATCTCGGCCCAGCAGCCAGAAACCAGGCTACGGGGTGCAGGGGCCCAAGCCCACCGCTAGCTCACCCATGTCTGCAGCCCCCACCTGCCGTGCACCCACCCCCGGACCCACAGCTGGGTGGCAGGTTTCTCATGAGGAAACTCATCCATTCGAGAAATATTTATGGGTTGTCTTACTGCATGCTGGGCACGGTCTAGAGCCGGGTCTTCATTAGTGAAATGAAAGAGACAAAACCATTGCCTTTGTGGACATTATATTTTCATGCATGAACATAATAAATAGGTAAAGAATAGAATGTGGTGAGCACTGATAAGATCTGGAGGGGGAGGGGGGATGAGCAGGTTGCTGGTTAAGGTCGGCCTCAGGAAGGTGACTTTGGAGCAGAGACTTGAAAGAGGCGAATGAATGAAACACGCAGCAATCAGGAAGAGCGTTCCAGTAGAAGAAACAGCCAGTACAAAGGCCCTGAGGCAGGAATTCCTGGGGTGGGGGTAGGGGGGTTCAAGTGTGTTCCCGGTTTGCTCACAGCAGAGTAGCCCAGGAGTTAGGGGCGTGATAGGAGGCAGGTCAGAGAGGTAGCAGGACCCTGGAAGACACTGTGAGGACTTGGGCTTTTACTCTCTATCCGCTGGAGAGCTACTGCAGGCTTTGAGCTGATCAGTGACATTTAAACAAGGTCTCTGACCACTAGGCGGGGATGGGCAGTGGGGAGGCCGGCAAGAGGCTGACAGGAGGCTGGTATAGAGATCCGAGGCGGAGGTGACAGCGGCAGGCAGGGCGGGAACGATGGGGGGGGGGCGGGGAGTCAGATTCGGGATCTATTTTGGAGAGGGAGCTGATGGGGTTTCCTGATGGGCCGGATGTGGGGTGTAAGAGAAAGACAGGGGCCAGGCGTAAGACAAAGGCATGTAGCCTGCACAGCAAGGTCGCAGCTGCCATACGCTGAGATGCGAAGGCGGTGGCTGAGCAGGTTTTGTAAGAACGACGAAAGTTCAAGTCCCTGTGAAGGGTCTGAGGGGCAGGGAGGGGCCCAGGGGACAGAAGCACCCACAAAGACTTCTGGAGGTAGGGGCAGGGGGCACCCCGCCGACCTGCAGGGGAAGGGAGCGCAGCAGGGGCGGAGGCTGTGTTCACATGGAGTAGAGTGTGAGGGGGTGAGGCGTGCAGGGAGGCAGCAGAGGGAAAGGCGGCTGACCTCCCCAAAGGTGAATGTCCGCCTCCTGCCAGCTCAGCCCCAGCCCGTTCCCATTGTCACGCATCTGAACGCACAGCCCCAGATCCCCTCCTCGGAGTTGGGCCCTGCGGCAGGGAGGAGTGAGGACTGTCTTCTCCTAGTCGAGTGGGGGGCAGCAGACGTGAGCTGGCAGAGCGGTGGTCAGGACTGACAAGGTAGGCTTTGGGGCCTGAGGACTGTGTGCCCCTGCAAGGCTCTGGGTGCGTGTATAAGCCCGGAATTCCAAGACGAGACACCGTGGTGTCAGAGGCCAGGGGCAGAGGAGGTCAGGTTTGCTAGCGAGTTGCCTCCTGACCCTGCGGGCTATGAGATCTGAAAGGCCGGGTGAAGGCCACACCACAAAGGCCTCAGCTGCCACCCTGAGAAGTCTGGGCTTGATTCTGTAGGCAGTGGGGACCCACTGCAGGCTCTGGGCCTGGCTTTATGGCTCTCATGGCTCCTTCTCCCGGGCCGGGATCGCCCCTTCATGGTAGGATGTGGCGAACCCCACAGCCACCTCGCCGACCTGCTCGCCACACAGGGGTGGCACCACCGGACCAACCCTGACAATTTAATGTCCTGATTGTCAGATGATGATTTCACAGGGCTGGGAGCTGCCCGCCTCCACCCCGGAGGGCCTGTCAGCTCATCTCTGTGTGAGCTTGCTGCTTTCCCTACCTAAGGGCTCCTCTGGAGTCTGGCTGCTGAGCCAAAACATCCTGCTGCACACATATTTCACAACCCACTGACCGGTTCCTGCTGGACATTGTTTATCCTCCAGCCCCAGGCTCAAGAGATTAGGGCTATTTTGCATTCCACTTTCCTTCATCTGCTTCTTGTGAGCGGGAGGCCTGGGGAGGAAAGAGTTCAAAGGAGCTGAGGTTTATGGAACCCACAGAAAGGGGCAAGCCAAGAGGGAAACAGGTGAGGTGTGGGCAAGGGACAGGAATGTAACCACAGGCCCTCTGCACTGGGCAGCCTCCAGGAACCGCTGAGCAGGAGGGAACAGATTTCTCATGAAGCAGGAAGGATTTAGGTCAGACAGTGGGAGAATTTCCTGGCTGCTGAAGTATCGTCTGTAGAGGTTGTGAGAGGTCTTGGGCTCTTGCCCGAGGCTGGGGAATAGACCAAAGAGCTCCTGAAAAGTCTTTTAATCTCCAAGTGTTTTGGGAGCCATCAAACTGCTCATGGGCAGGTTAGGCTAGTGTGTCCATGGTCCAGATGGGGAAACTGAGCCTAAGGAAAGGGAAGGGACTGTACAATGGGGGATGGATGGGACGGCAAACTTGCCTTCGATGTCTTTCCAGAGAAGGTCCCAGCCAAGTCCTGCCAGGGAAGAGGGAGACAGGCCTCAGCTTCCCCCAGGCTGGCACGTAGGTCAGCGTGGGGTGGGGAGCGTGGCCGACTGTCCAGAGCACCTTGTGAAGGGGCCCTGGATGCCCACTCAGAAGAAGCTCCAGGGACGGAGCAGGAATGCAGAAGATCCTTATCCTCGGTTCTGTGTCTTCCCTGCCGTGGAGGGTCTGACGGGGTCCCCTCCAAGGCTGCCTGCAGCATGGCCTTGGGACCTGATTCACCTATGCCCAGCCCCTCCCCGGCCGAGCAGCAGCCCGGCTTCAGCTACCCCAAGGGCCTTTACTGCCCTCTGACTCAGTGTCCCTCTAACCCTGGCCCAGACCCTGGTGCAGCCTGAATCCCTATGTGCCCAACCCCCACAGTCAGCACATTGCTTCTGGGGAAGGGTGCCCAGGACTGGCCCAGAGCTCCAAAAGGCCTTGAGTAGGATGGAGAATGATCAGAGCTGGATAAATGGAGGCAATGAGGCCTGGAGAGGACCCTCGGGTCACGCAGAAAGTCTGTGACAGAATAGGGTAAGAGGCCAAGCTCCTGTCTGCCTCCTGGGAGCGGAAGGCAGGATGCTGTTGGTGACCAGGGACTCCTTGGGTAGCCTGGGCAGACTGTACAGCCACGCTTTCCATGGTTGGCCCCATCTTGGGTGTCCAACCCAGAAGACTGGCCATATTGGCCACGGAGGGTGCACACTGTGGAGTCCTATTTAGCAATGACAAATAATGAGCTAGGTAGATCTTAAAAGTTTATACATTGACTGAAAAATCAAGAAACAGGATGAGACTGTGAAACAATATCATTTATGTACTTTAAGGATACATACCCACCCCCAACACGGTGCAGATTTTATACAGAGACACAGATGTTCAGGGACATATCTGAAGGTCAGGGGTGATGATGAAGGTTAAAAAGAAATGTTATTCTGGGGCACCTGAGTGGCTCAGTCAGTTAAGCATCCAACTTCAGCTCAGGTCATGATCTCACAGCTTATGAGTTTGAGCCCCACCTGGGGCCCTGTGCTGACAGCTCTGAGGCTGGAGCCTGCTTCAGATTGTGTCTCCCTCTCTACTCCTCCCCCACTTGTGCTCTGTCTCTCTCTCTCTCAAAATAAATAACACTAAAAAATGTTATTCCAAAAGGGGGAGCCTTGTGTAACCAGCGATAATGGTTTGTTTGCTCCGAAATGAGAATTATGCTTAATTCAGTCTCTGCATTTAAAGAAATGGGGGTGTCTGGGAGAAGTTCCCACTGGAACCCACTCTATAGAATCTCCAGTGCTGGGTCCAAGGGTTGCATGATTCCATATATTCTGGATAAAAGGTTCCAGGCCCTCCTCAAAATTGTATCTCCACGACTGAGGGTTCTCCTGCCTTCCAAGTAAGCCTTACCCTCTCTCTAGAGACTTCCTTTTAAAACGCACACTTTTGGGGATGGGGGATAAGCACATGGTCCAGTTATAACTGTCTTTCACTCCACATTGGCCACCCTGCCTGGAGGGCCTGGTTGTACCCCATAAGCCAGAAAGGGCAGACCAGTCCCCTATTCCTGCACCCGCGAGCCCCCGCTTAAGCCTTCCCTCACCCCCTTGTGACAACACATGGGCTGCCCCCCAAGTCCCGGCCCTTGGGGGCTGAGATCTCAAGCCTACAGGTCTCACTGCTGATGGAATGCCTCCTGGGAGAGCAGGAGGAGAAGGAGGCATTGTTCCTTCCTAGAGAAACATGCCAGCTGAGGGAAGGGCCTGGGGTTCCCAGGGGATCCCCTCCTCTGAAAGGCATAGGGGGACCAAGCCTGAGCTCCCAAGGCTACTTTATTTTCCAGCAGCTTCCCCCAGTGTGACAGAGGTGGAGTATGGCCAGGGGAAGCCAGTTAGGGGAGTCACAGGACCCCTGTGATGATCAGAGATACAGAACAAAGAAGATAAAAATAATAGGAGTGATTCCATTAAGTTCTAGAAAAGGCATAACTGTCTAAGGTGATTGAAAAGCAGATCAATGGTTACTTGGGGTGGTTGGGGGAGGAAAGAACTTACTGGGAAAGGCAGGACAGAACTTTCAGGGATGATGGAAACAATAATTAGCTTGATGGTCGGGTAGTCACGCTGTGTATACCATTTGTCAAAACTTACCAACTGTGTATCTTAAATCTGCATTGACTGTGTAAGATTATACTTCAAAAAAGTTCATTGTATAAAAACAGTGATAAGTAGAGTCCTAGGAGGGGGTGGGGAGCTCCTCCTAGGGCTGCTGCAACTCACTGTGCCACCATGGGCAAATTCATTGCCCTCTCTGAGCCTTGGTTCCCTCCAGCACCTCCATGTGCCCTGGTGCCTTGCAAGGAACAGGGTAAAATATGAAGTGTTAAGCCACTAATCACTAAAGAAACTTGCCTGACAGAGGCCAATGGGACGGGGCAGTTAGTCAGCCCCAAAGCATGGTGGGTTGCCTGCTTAGGGGGTGAGTGGTACCCAGTGCAGAATCTGGAGGGAAGTAGACACAGTAAATACGATGACATCTAATTATAGATCAATACAGATCCAGCGGGGAGACAGGAGAAGTGTGTGAGCCTGGAATGTCACTGCCAGTCAAGGGAGACTTCTTGGAGCAGAAGGCACCCGTGTGAATCTGAGATTCCTCAACAGTAAGAGGAAGATGGTCACCTGTGGCCAGGGCCAGGGCTCAGATTGTGACCAGCAGCTCTGAGCTGTCTGTCCTTAGTCTTCCTCCGGAATCCCCACATGTAGATGCTACAGGTGCCCCTCCCCCCATGGCTTTGAAGTTTACAAAAAAAAAAAAAAACACCTCCACCCACTCAGTTATAACCAACAAGGATTAATGATGTCAAAGCAATTCCCTAAAAATGGTTGTGAGTACAGAGTTTTTAGTCCATAATCTTGAGGTTCCGAGTTGTTGATAGGTGTCAGACCTCAGTGTGTGGCCAAAATTAGGGCTCAGTCTAGGAGCAGGGTCGGGGCTCAGTCACAGTCCAGGAGTGGCACCAGCCCTCGCTGGCCCTGAGTACTTCTGGCCTCTTCCGTAGCTGGCTTTTCTAACTTCCCTGGACTGCACAGCCACTCCATGGAGTGGCCTAGAGAGGAAGGGTCGGGCCAGAAAAGCTTTGAGGAGCCATCTGTGCATTGTTTATTGAAACCGGGCCTGGGGTGGGGGAGGCAGGCCGTCTGGCGCCAAATACTGGATCTCGTGAGGCTTCAGGCCCAGCTAACCCACCCCCACATGTTGCTATGGGAAAGGCACTTTGATGATGGGGAGAGGGACCATTCCCGACTCCCTCACCTCCCCCGCCCCCCCCACCCCACCAGAGGCTTCCGGGGACCAGAGCGCAAGAACCAGCTTGGCACCGAGGTGGGCCCTCGCTTTGAGGGCCCTAGGATCCCTTGGGAAATGACTGCAGGCATTCCTGGAGCTTGAGTAATGGGACCTAGGCTGGCCAAGACGGCCCCCCCTCAGCCAGGAGCCACCTCATCCTCACCCACCCTTGTGCTCCAAGCTTCCTCTCCATTCCGAGTAGGTGAGATCACGCTGGCTGCCTGGACCAGGCTCCCGCATGAGGCCCAGGCCCAGGGTGAGCGGGGCTGGGGTCTGGAGCCCAAGGGAAGTGTGTGTGTGAGGGTCTGCCTCACCTTCGGGACCTGGAACCTGACAAGAGGGTTTTGGCAGCAAGAAGAGGGGCCGGAATCCGGTCTGTGTGACTCAAGTCCCCGTACCTTACTTGTCCCCCAAGAGCAGAGAGCTTGAAAGAAACTAAGCAACCTGTAGGCTCATGTCATTGCTTATCTGCCAGAATCCCCGAAGCCTGAGGGTGAGGGGACAAAGAGCCCCCGGCTCGCAAACCCTGAAGTCAGTGGCCAAGCTGGGATGGAGCTGAAGGCTTGGAGTGCCCCCTGCCCACCTCCTACCCCGCCCTGCCCCCACCACTCCCGCAGGCCCGGCACCAGATCAGATCTTTGCTTCTTTATTCCAGTGCGGAGATGGTCTAGACACCTGAGTTTGGTTTCTGCTAATTCCTAATTACGCTCCCTGGGACCAAGTTGTGCACAGAGGTGGGGGAGGTGCAGGGTGGACAGATCCCTGGCTGTAGCATGTCCCAGGTACAAGTGATCACAGGAGCTGAGCAGACTCCCGACTCCCTGGGTCCTGCAGGGGAGGAAGCCGGGCCCCTCAGGTTGCAGGCCAGAAGCTGCAGACAGGGGAGGGTGCGGTCAGGTCTGGGGGCCGATGGCAGGAAGAAAGGAATCCTGAAGAAGGTCGGGCTGGGCGCCCAGTCCGAGAATCCTGCCCTGTCAGCAGCTGCTCTGGGGATGGTTTTCCCACTAGCCCTTCCCTTCCTGTCCACCCCACTTGTGCAACCAGCACTTACCTGGCCCTGCCCCATGAGCTCTCTGGGACCCACCAGGGCTCTCCTGGTGGTTCAAGAAGAAAGCTGTCTGCAGACGGGGGCTGGGGTCCGGAGGCCTGGGGAACAAGGACAGGGAGGCAGTGTCCGGAAATTGCTTGCTTCAACTTAGTCCTGCCTCCAGGCCCTTGTTCGTGCTGGTCGCCCTGCCAAGAATACCCTTTCCTCTTCTCTAGCTCACCAAACCTTATCCTGCCTCCCAGACCTTGCTCACGTCCCAGCTCTTCCAGGGGGCGCTCAGAGGCTCCCACAGCATGGAGGTCCCCCACCTCTCTGGCCCACACCTGAGCCCAGGGGAAACAGTTCCAGTCACACCCCTGGCTCAGGTTGGGAGGCTTCCTGGAGGAGGCGACAGCCTGTGCAGAGGAAGGAGAACAGCAAAGGGTGCTTGGGGCTGGGGAGGTCTCTGGGCTTTAGCCATGGCCAGCCTGACACCCCTCGATGCCAACTCTTTCCCCCACCTCCATCTACCCTACTCCATCCCCAGGTCTCCCTGACTTGGTCCCGGACCCCAACTACGTGCAAGCATCCACTTATGTCCAGAGAGCCCACCTGTACTCTCTGCGCTGTGCTGCGGAGGAGAAGTGTCTGGCCAGGTAAGGAGGTGACGATGAAGCATGGAATGTCCGGACAGGCTCTGGGACTCACCCTGAGCCTGTGCTCATGCCAGCCAGGCTGCCTACAGTCTGAATGACCCTGGCCAAGCCTCTGAGCCTCTCAGGACCCTGACCTCTTCATCTGTGAGCCTTGCCTGCCCGCAGGGAGTCAGGAAGAGAAGGGAACAAGTGAGCATTTCTGTATAGGTCACTATACAAGGAACTTTACTGGGGCATTTAATCTTCACTCCAGCCCTGAAAGTATGAAGTCGCCCCAGGCGACTGGGGAGCAAAGAGGAACTAAAACTTTTCCGATCTGAGCTGCCTCACGAGAAGGTGCTCCCACAAGGACCCAGGGAAGTCCAATGGGGGAACGAGCCTTCAGGATAGAGGGCAGGAGTACAGAGCCCTCTCCAAGGAGGACAGGTGTGGCTCTCCAGCAGGGGCAGTGGGCGCGGGTGACAAAGGGGCCCCAGTTATGCGTGGCAGTAGAGAGACCGGGAAAGGAGACCAGTTTGCAAGAACCGGAAGGTGAGCACAGCCAACTCTCCATTATTCCTGGGCGTCTCTGCCTCCTGCAGCCCTTGCTTCTGAGTTTATTAATGGCGAATATTCTGTTCAAATACATACGCTTTGGGGACATCTCCCTGTGCTAAAAGAATCTGTTAGAGATTACATTGTCCTGACTCGTTTGTTGACATCTCTCTATGTTGAGAACATCTATTTTTCTTAATTACTTGCTGCCTCCCCCCCCCTTTGGAGTCTTTATTTACTTTCACTTTTCAGTATCTGGGAAGCCCTTTGGAATTTCCACATTTTCCCACTTACGGACTTGCTAGTGCACTGCCACTCAGTAGCTGACCACAAGGCCTTATCTGTCTGTCACGGGATAAGACGCTTACACCAGATTGTAACTTCACCCACCGCTTCCTAGGTCCAGAATGTCTTGCCCTTGATCGTGGGTGACCAAAAGCACGGAAAAACGAGACTGCGGATAAGGAGGTCCACTGTACCGCTCAGCTGGCCTGCCCAGTCAGGTCTGGTCTCCCCTCAGTTGTCCCTGGGAAGGGAGCATAATGATCGTGTTCCTGCTGTCACCAGTCCCTCCAGCAGTGAGCACCTGACAGCCTGCAAGGCAGTCCACTGAAGCTGAGTTTTGAGGAGTTTGAGTCAAAGCTAAATTATCATCCCATCTTCATGAAGCACCCTGTGGGCCCAGACCCGAGCTCCCAGATGGGCTGGGGAAGAGGCAGCCCGGCCCCCTGTCCTGGGCCACTGGAGAGCGGCCCCTCAGCCGCCCCGATGACAGGACCCAGTCACAGAGAGTGGGAGGAGAGCTGGCATGAGTGGCTCACGGTCAGAGGAGGAGAAAATGGTCAGAGGAGGAAAGGCCAGCAAGGGCCGAGGTGGCAGAGGAAGCTGGGCGCGGGGCACAAAGCTAGAAGAGCCAGCGGAACAGAGGCCTGGGATGGTGGGGCTCTCCGGGATCACGGGCGGGCAGTGTGGGCTGCAGGCAGGGCCCAGACCAGGGAGGGGACGGCTCCAAGTCTCACCGCGAGTTTGTGGCCAAGCCGGCCCTAGAACCTAGACCCTGATGGGTTCCCACGGTGTGCCGGGCTGAACAGAAGGGCAGGATTTAACTGAACAGAGGGAAGGAGGATGTTTTGTTCCAACCCAGACACAGACAGATTCCAAGCCTCCCCCAGACAAGGCCAAGGGCCTTACGTCCTGGCAGACAGGAGCCTGCACCGCCTGTTGTGCAGACATCCTCTCAGAGAGAGCTGATCCCCACAACTGGCCACCTCCTGCCTCTGGCTTTAGGACCCAGACCTTAATGAGTGCCAGGGGAGTGCCCCTGAGGCCGGCCTGGACGATTATCAGCAGTACTCTGACGAAGGGGGGGGAGCTCCAGTCAGCCCTTCTGCACGTGTGTCTCTGTCTGCCTCCCTCCCCTCGCTGCTGTCCCTCACGCCTCTCCTCCCCCTCCCTTTCTCTTTTCACAAAGCCCATGTCAGCTGGGAATTGGGGGTCAGCAAGCAAATTGTGAGCAGGCAGACTGCCTCAGACCTGTGCTCCCCAAACAGAAAAGGGCAGATCGTTGTTCCAGAAGCCACACTGTCAGGGAAAGGACCTAGTCACACCGACCTAGCTCAGAGGAGCATGTGGCATCAGGCTGTGCCATAGGCAGTGCTGTTAGAGCTCACAGGCCATCAAGGGTCTTCTTGGTGGGGCAATCAAGGCAGACTTCCTGGAGGAGGGAGCCTGTGTCACGCTTAGGAGGCTGGGTGAGTTCTGGGTCCGACGAACAGCACGGGCAAAAGTATAGATTAGCATGAGTGAAGTGCGTTTTTGAGAAACAGTGTCTGAAGCTGGAACCCAGGATGTGTGGGGGAGCAGCAGGGCAGACAGGAACGGGAAAGTGAAGAGACTCTGACATGGAAGAGCCCGAGCCTGTGTCTTAGTCCTGCACCTGAGACATGGCGTACCTTGGTCAGCAACCGGGGCCCCATCCAGAGGAGGGACCACTTATCAGAATCTCCTGGATGGGGCCATTCTTAAAAAGCCGTCCAGAGATATCGATAGGTCCCCCCGCCCCCAGAGGCTGTCCCCCACCGAGAGTTACCTGCAGATGAGATTGTCATCGCCAGACCAGACGCTGCTTTAGAAAGACTCCGCTGGCAGCTGCCGGCCACAGGGTGGAAGCCGCAAAGGAGGGTACAGCCAAGCCCGTGTGGTCAGGAGAGACGGGGAGAGACCTGAGCCCCAGCCTCAGTACAGGGAGTCAGTTGTGAGGACGGTCAGGGACGGGTCAGCTGGCTCTGGGCGTTGGTGACACGGCACCCAGCCCCACCCTGGTCCCCCACCCTGTCCCTGCAGCACGGCCTACACTCCCGAGGCCACTGACTACGACGTGCGGGTGCTACTCCGCTTCCCCCAGCGAGTGAAGAACCAGGGCGCCGCGGACTTCCTCCCGCACCGGCCACGGCACGCCTGGGAGTGGCACAGCTGTCACCAGTGAGTGGGGCCCTCTTCTCCCCCATGGGTGCCCGGGGAGGGGCAGGGGCTGGTGGGAGGGCCCGGGTGGGGCCCCTCCTCTCCCCCCCCCCCCCCCTGCATATGTGCTCAGGGAGGGGCAGGCGCTCCCGGGAGACATTTGCTGCCATGGATGCACCACTGGGGCAAGAGTTCCTTAGCAAAAGCTAGACTGCAGGAGGGGGACCTAGGAGGATCCGTCTTAGGGGACAGAAATGTCTAGAGTACGGGGAATTGCCCGAGGGAGGCTGGTACAGGTGGGAGCCCAAGAAGGACGCGAGGAATCCTGAGGGGGTGCCCTCCCAGGGGACCTGGCCAGGTGGGGAGGCCCAGAGACACTGCCCTGAGAGACACGGGGAACCAAGGAGCCCCAGGAGCCCAGACTGGTCAGGAGGCGGTGTCACAGGAAGCCCAGGGGTGACTAGGCCCCCTTCTTTCCCTCCTCTTGTCCTCTGCCCCCAGACATTACCACAGCATGGATGAGTTCAGCCACTACGACCTGCTGGATGCAGCCACAGGCAAGAAGGTAGCCGAGGGCCACAAGGCCAGCTTCTGCCTGGAGGACAGCACCTGTGACTTCGGCAACCTCAAGCGCTACGCATGCACCTCTCACACGCAGGTCTGGCCAGGCGAGGGCACCGCGGTGGGGACACGGGAGCATGGGGGTGAAGCCTGCCCAGGGGAGTGGGGCCAGGGGGGACCAGGGAGCAGAGAGCAATTTCCAGCTGGGCCAGGTTGAAGATGAGTCAGCGCCAAGGCTCCACTCAGCTCCGTCAGCGCAAGGGTCTTCTCACGGGTCATCAGGCCACCACAGGGCCCTGTGGGGGCCGCCCACCCCCCTCCCCTGCCTGGGCCCCTCCCTGCATTGCCTCCCAGGTGTGCTGCCCAAGGAGAGAAAGGAACATTGCAGCGAAACGTAGATGGCGTGGTGTTCCATTGCCTGGTCGTCCACCCAAATCCACCTTTCTATCAGTCTGTCCAAACATCCACCGAGTGTCTATCTGTCCTGCCCCTCTGTCTCTTCATCCAGTCCTCCATCCATCTCTCCAGCCATCCCCCTCCTTCAGTCCCTTCCACCTGGCTATTATACCTCCCTGTTGTCTCTCTGGTCCATCCACCCACTGGCTTCAGAAGGGACACACCCTGGGGCACCTGGGTGGTTAGGTCGGTTGAGCGTCTGACTCTTGATTTCAACACATGTCATGATCTCACGGTTCTTGGGTTTGAGCCCCGCACCCGGCTCTGGGACTCTCTCTTTCCCTCTCTCCCTCTCTCTCAAAAATAAAGAAATAAACTTTAAAAAAATTTAAAAAAAGAAGGGACACACCCACTCTGAACAGCTACCCCGGGCCAGAGGAAGGTGGGGCCAGACTGCTGGAAAGGCACAGGGTGGCACCCCAGCCTTGATCCTGTCCCCTCTTCCCAGGGCCTGAGCCCCGGCTGCTATGACACTTACAACGCGGACATCGATTGCCAGTGGATTGACATAACTGATGTGCAGCCCGGGAACTATGTCCTCAAGGTGGGCCTCCTGGTCTGGGCCACTCCCCCTACTATTGCTTGTGCTCAGTGCCCCTGCCTCTGGGATATGCTTTAGCCACTGGGGCACCCCCTCCTCCCCCAGCTGCTGAGGTGGCATCCTGGACATCAACCTGGAGTGGGGGTCTCCTCTTCCCCCTGGAGGCTCTTAGCCTCAGGCCGACAGAGCCTCTCTTTCCATAGAGACACCAAGGCACCTTTGGCCCAGGTGCGGTGATGCTACAGGAGGCAGTGACACTGTCTTCCCTAAGCGACAGAGGATTTGAAGTGCGGTGCACCCCCCTGTCTGCAGACAGGGCAGGCTTTGTGCCATCTGGAAGGGGACCCTGCCATTCTCTGAAGAGACCCTCCACTCCTCACAGTGACCCCTGCAAAGCCCAGGGCTCCTGTGACCAAGAGTCCCTTCTGGCCTGAACCCCTCCTGCAATGAATGCTACTCCAGAGCCACTTCCCTGGGGGTGGGGTGAGAGTGGGTAGAAAAGCATGTTAAGGACACACAGCCCCATGTGGTACATCCATGCAGGCTGTGCTGGGGCCGGGGCATCGAGGTCTCACCTGGGGAAGTCAAAGGTCAGCCTCCTCTGTGAAGGTGCAAAGCAAAGGTGGGGAACCATTCCACCAGGGCCCCTGGACCCGCAGCTCCACACCCCAGAGCAGCAAAGACAGAGCTGTGAGCAGTGACGATGGGCTTGGGAGGTGCTCTAACCTGCATGAACACAGCCTGCCGGGAAAGCTGCATTCAGAACACAGCAACCCGGAAGCCACTGGTTACAGTCCGGTCCCAAGCACCTCCCAGCAGGCTCAGAGGCCCCTCTGCTCAACTCACCCAGGGGCCAGGGTTCTTCTCTTTCCCTTGGTTCATCCACTCACCAGACATGTACGAAGGACCCTCTGAGTTCCAGGCACTAGGGACTGGAACCGCATAAGTAATGCACAATTCCTGCCCTTGGGGAGTGTAAAGGATTTAAAAGTAACATGTTCTTCCATGTTCTGCAAACATTAGTCTGGGTGTAGCCTACCCCAGTGAAGCGCCCCCTCCCCAGTTAATCCGACATTTAGAAAGCTTCCTATGTCCCAGTGGTTCTTCAGACAAAAGGCACGGGTGGGCCATCATCTCACTGAGCGTCAGGTTCTCCAGCTCCAGGGCGGGAGATGCCACCTGGCAGCAGACAACCCTTCCATCGGTCATGTAGACAGGCATGGGTGGTAACAGGGTGCCAGCCTCAGACTCAGGAGACCAGCCTTGGTATCCCTGCCCAGCCCCTGCCCCCCATTCACTGCTGTGTTCCCTGGGGCAGTGACTCAACCTCTCTGACCCTGAGTGCCCAGTGGAGGGCCCACCTGGCCCAGGCTCTGGCTCCGGGGAAGCTTCCCACATTCCTATAAGGGTGATCTGGCGATGTTTTCTTTGACCACGAGCTGTCTCTTCTTTCTCTCTTTCCATGTCTCTCCACCAGTGTGGCTCTCTCTCCGTATCTCTTGGTCTTGAGGGGTCTTCCTCCATCATCCTATATCCTTCTGTCGTCTGTCTCCTCCACGTCTGTCTGTCTGCGTCTCCGGGGCCGGGGCCTTCCCTAATGACCAGGTGAAATGCAGCCCCCTGACCAGGTCCCTTTGCCCTCTGCTCCCCTTCTTCTTCAGGTTCACGTGAACCCGAAGTATATTGTTTTGGAGTCTGACTTCACCAACAATGTGGTGAGATGCAACATTCACTATACAGGTCGCTATGTTTCTACAACAAACTGCAAGATTGTCCAGTAAGTGCACACCCCACCACCCTCCCCTCCCCAGCCCCTTTTCTACCCTTGAGGTCGGGGGCGGGGCGGGGGGGGGGGTGGCCAGGGAGCGGCAGGCAGGGCTGCATGAAATACACAAGATACCTTGTGCTTTGAGTCACCTTCCTAGCCAAACCCATCTGCGGCTGGGCCCAGCCCACAGGCTAAGCAGGAGGAGCCTCGTCCATGCCAGCCCCAGGCTGAGTGCTCGAGGTGGAAGCCGGGCCCTGGCGTGCTGATCTGGGGCCGGATTGTGTGGCTCCAGGTCGGAACCAGCAGGAGGCAGCATAATTGGGTGGAAGTCTGCAGTCCTGCCTCTGAGGCTTCCTCGCTCTGTGACCATTGGGCAGGTCGCCTCACCTCTCCGAACTACTTTTCGCAACTACAAAATACGCCCTTCCCCTGTAGGCTTGTGAGACTGAAAGATTGAAAGGCCTGATGTCTGCGGGTTGGAGAATCCTTCATAACGGTGCTCAGTGAATCGTTGGTGGCCTTATCAAGTGGATTGAGTTAAACAGCCCCGAGTTAGAACTGATACTGGCTGGAATGAGCTTTCATCCACGCCTGGGCCCAGTCGTAGGGGAAGCTGATGCACTCTGGCCCAAGCCTTTGGCGGGGTCCTCAGTTGCCACTTTGCCGAGGGACCCTCTGCTTACAAACTCACAAAGAAACCCCACCCCACCCATGTGAATTTAAAATGATCAGACCACAGCAACTCTTTTCCACTTAAAAACAAACCAACAAAAAGCCCAGGAGTTGCTTTAGTCCATCAGCTGGGTGACAAATGGCAGAGATTCCAAGGCCCAGAGAGTCAGCATATGCTTATCAATGATTCACAGGTATGAAGTTTAGCCTGTGACCAGGCTCAAGGCTCAGTGTGTGACCAGGGGCAGGGCTCAGTGTGTGACCAGGATTAGGGCTCAGTGTGTGACCAGGATTAGGGCTCAGTGTGTGACCAGGATTAGGGCTCAGTGTGTGACCAGGGTCAGGGCTCAGTGTGTGACCAGGATTAGGGCTCAGTGTGTGATCAGAGTCAGGGCCCATTTAGATACAGCCCTTTTGCCCTTGGCTGCTACCATTAAGCTAACTGTTCACACACACCACCCCCACCCCCACCCCCACTACACCACGTATGCTAAAAATGAGAACAGCAGCCTCTAGTTGAATACAGAGATCAGATTCCTCATAAATTGAATTTGATCAAAATTGTCAAGGTCACAGAGTCTGTCTAAAACAACTGACTCCTGCCCCATCCCTGGCAACTTGGCTCTCTCATAGGCCTGGGTTTCTGACCTCCTTCCTCCTCAGGGCCTCTCTTATTCAGCCATTCCCAGTTCAGGGGCCATCTCAGTGGTAGAGGGCCTCTGGGAAGCAATTCTGGGGAAGGAGAAAGAGGAAGGAAGGAAGGAAGGAAGGAAGGAAGGAAGGAAGGAAGGAAGGAAGGAAGGGGCACATAAGAAAAAAGGGGGTCGAGGGATACGCAGGGAAGCAGGGAGCCTGCATCCCTCTCTTGTCCTGCCTGCTGCTGGGAAAGGTGGATTGAAAAGCATCCCATTTTCCGGTGATGCCATGAGCTAGGCCCCTCAGCAGGGCAGACAGAGAAGCAGCCCCATGCACCCCTCCAGCTCCCCTGGGGCCTGCGGGCCAGGGAAGGCTGAGGCCCTTCTTTCCAAGCCCTTTACATAAGTGCTTGGAAAGGCTCAGGTCTTATTAGAGCGTCTCTGCTACCCTGACCGCAGGCGGGCGGCCGGGCCAGCGCACAGGAAGCCGGACGCAGTGTTCCCAGAAAGGCCATGGGACTGACGCCTGTGGGTTTCACTCATGTTTCTGAAAAGGAAGAAGGAGGCTTTTTTGAAAAGTACTGAGTTAGAAAAAAAAAAAAAAAAAAAAGTGTTTCCAGACAGTAGCAGCTCTACTAATGGCCTAGAAAACACTGTGGAACTCGGGGCATGGGGAGGGGGTGGTGCAGAGACCGCACCCTGGGTGGGTCGGTGAGTCCATGAAGCCCCTCTTCTTGAAGCTGGGGCCTCCCGTCCCAGGGTTCTGGGCTGTGGAAGGGGAGCCCTTAGCTTGGGAGGCAGAGGTGGGCTTGCTGACAGTCGAGTGAGGGGTCCTGCCCTGCAGCCTACCACTGCCCCGTTCTCTTTCTTTCCTTAGATCCTGATCTCGGAGAGGATGGACACATGGCCAATGTCCCCACTTCCCAAAGCCGGCCCGGCTCCCCAGGAAGCCTCCTGCCAGGACAGACCTGGCCCCGAGGGGCCCAGCCCCCACCCACGGGCAGGGGCAGCTGGAAGCCACAGGCATCCCTCCCTGCCGGCCTCAGGGAGCAAACGCAGACCGAAACCACAGGGATTCCGGATGCCAGGCCCAATTTTGTACTTAACTCTTCTCTACAACGTTATTTTGTCGATGGTTGGTTTTTATTTTTTGTATTTTGGCCTTACCACAGAGCAAGATTGCCCAGGCCCCGGGCTGAATAAAACAAGGTTTTTCTACTCTGTGGTTCTGCATGTGGCCTGCCGGCTGGACTGGCCAAAGCAAAGTTGGGCTCAGGGGACATCCTCGGGCTTCTTCCTTTCCCTAGCAGAATGTGGCAATGGCAGCCGCCACCTTCCAGGACCACAGCTTGACCAAGAGGGCATCCAGCCCAGTGTGGAAACCCCGTGGGTTTATCCCAAGGCCAAGCCCACAGTGTGGGAAGGGGCCCACATCCCTGAGAGAGGGGTCCTGGCAGGATGGGGTGGGCAGCTCTAGCCCACTCACCCCTCCTTGGGGTCTCCTTCCTCTGCCTCGCCTCCTCCTGCAGCCTCGCCATCCCCCCCCCCCCACTTTCTCCCACAGTCACTCACTCTTCCAGCCACCTACTGTCTTACTCACATACTGAGTTCCAACTGAATGCCGGGCCTGTGCCGGGGCTGAGCATCAGTCTTGCTCTGGGGCAGTTCACAGGGCAGGGAGGAGAGTGTTCACCACACCTAGTGAGACAGCCCCGGGGAGATGGCAGAAACTTCTGAAGGCAGGTGGCATCTCCCAGGAAGGGAAGGGACAAGAATCTACTTGGCCGAGGGGAGTCCGGGGGGGCAGGAAGAAGCAGAAGGAAGGCACCTCCCCTCTGTCCCTCCCACGAGCCCTTAGGCTGTCTAGGCTGGCCCCTGCCACCTGCTGCTGCTGCCGGCCTCCTTCTTTCCTAGGGGATTAACACTAGTGAGAAAGGGCAGGGCACTTGGTCCAAGAACCAGGGCTCTAGGGTCCAGGGCCAATTCTCCTGCTCACTGGCTGGGTGACATTGTGAAGGACATTGTGGAGAGGGAGGGCTTCTCGGAGCCACACAGTTCTAGAAGGGTCCTGGCCCCAGCCCACTGGAGTCCTTGGACCACTCCCCAGCCCAGTCAGCAGGACGGGGTGAAGCATGGCTGCACCCTCCCACCTTCCCCGACTGAGCCGTGAGAGGCTTCAACTCTCCCCTGGCACAGGGTGGGTGCTGAGACCCTGCCACTCTCGGTGAGGGGCTGGAGAAGCCTGTCATCCAGGGGTCCCCCCATTCTGCTGTATTTCTTGCCCACGTATGCCTCAGGGATGCTGTCTGATTCCAGCCCCACCCCTCTCCTTTCTAGGTGTCCCCAGGAGTGAGCAAGGGAGGTCTCAGACAAGGTCCCCAATTCCAGACAGAAGGACCCTATAAGGTAGAGTCAAAAGGCCCCAATTTCCAGGTCAGACGGCTGAAGTCCAGAATGCGAGCCTGTCTGAGGCCGCGGGTGAGTTCAAACCAGACCCAGTGCCGGAACCCATGCTCTAACCCAGGCCAGGGCCGCATGCCAGGTGTGTTCGGGGGGGGGTATATCTGTGCTTTCAGCTCAAGAAAGGCCCCTGGGATGCACAGTGCTCAGGGGCCGGGGGTTGCTGCTCTCCAGGGACCAGAGGGTTGAGGAGCATCACAGCAAGAGGAGCAGGATTGCCTTCCCCACCTGAGCCCGAAAGGGGTGATTGCCTGGAATCCTTCACATTCCAAGAAAACGCTATGGGGTTTGACCGGTCAGTGAGGTCCTCAGTGCCACACAGGGTCCCTCTTGGTCCCTGGCAATGCTTGCGTGCCCCACCTGAGCTCGGCAGTCAACCCCCTCCCAGGGGGGAAGAAGGGAGACCTGGTGGGTGAGCCATGACTCTCAGCACTTCCCTCCGGGGGTTCACAAAGCCGGAGGGTCTCCACCAGCACATCTAGGCACTCACATGCAGGAAGCCACCTAGGTTGCAAAGGGCGTCCCGGACACCTGCCCAGTACCCCCCACCCTGGGCTTGCTCAGCGCCCATGCAGAGAAGCTTATGACTCTCAGATGACGCTGTTAGAAACATCTCGAGGCACAATGGGCTTCCCTTCAGCCTCCTCTTAGGTCGAGGCCACAGAATGTTAGGTACTAACAATCTGGGATGGGCATGGCCGGAAAGCAGGAAGGACAGAGAGCAGACGCCATGCAAGTGGCAGGGGACCTGCCTGTGGCCCTAACTTTCCCTTCCGGTAGGCCCCCATCTCGCCATCTGTGCCCTAAGGGGCTGGGCTCCTAGGGCTCCAGTGCTGATCCTCATCTGCCAGCAAACTGGGCAGGAGAAGAGAAGAGAGGGGAGGGTGGGGAAGGGGAGGGAGAGGAGGAGAGGAGAGGTGACCCATGCAAAGCCCAGGCTGTGTGGGGACAGGCCTGGAGACTGCTGCTGGGCTCAGAGCAGGGCAGCCAAGGGAGAGATTGCAGCCTGGGGAGGGCCTGGGGCATCACTGGCCATGGGGGACACCACAGACAGAGGCCTGAAGCGGGGGCATCAGATGCCAAACCAGGTTGCATCTGGAACCTTCAGAAAGGCTGGCAGTCCGTAGGCCCTGGGCAGGGGGAGGTGTGGCTGGGTGGACCCTGGCCAGGGACGGGACCTCCGATGAAATCCCGCTAATGGGGCAGCTTGGACCCAGATCCCTCACCACCCCTGCCCCCCGCAACAATGAAATCCCGCTAATGGAGCTGCTCAGGCCCAGATCCCTCTGCTCACTAGTCACAGCCTCCATCCTCTCTCCACTCCCTCCCCAGAGGAACATAGTTCCACACCTGTTCCTTACCCAGGACAGCAGCACCTTTTTCGTTAGGGCAGGGCCTGGGAGAAAACATTACCGGTCCTGGCTCCCCCGGCTCCACAAAATTCCCACCTTTTTTGAGAAGCTACTTAGGCCTGTCTCATGGAAGCATCTGGTAACCACAGTGTGAACGGCAGAGCTGGTTCTGACGTTTAGGCGAGGAGCTTTTCCTCTGTAGAACTGACTCAAGAGAGAGCACTTTCATAGACTGCTCAGCAAGGGGCGGGGGAGGGGTGCTGTGAGGCTATTTACAGATTTCACGGAAAAAAAAAAGCCTCTGAACTTTGACCCTGAAGAGATGGGGCCCGGGGCCCAGCCCCTACCCCTCTGCATCGGAGGTCTCTCAGCCCGATCCGCAGCACCCACGGTGGCCCCAGGCCACATCTTACGCCTGGTGCCACCCCTCAGGCCAGCCTCCTGAGAGAGGTTCCTGTGGGGCCCTGCGGATTCCAGACTGAGTGAGGTTGATAGCACCTACCCCTCCAGCCTGGGGTGGGGGGCCCTACTTCCCAGCTCCCACCAGGTATCTCTTCCCCTTCGTGCCCACAAGAGGCCAAAGCCCCCTGGCTGCCCAACCACAGCTTCTGAGCCCTGTGGCCACTGATAGGGCCGGGCCCTCCCCAGCTGCTCCTCCCTATGGCTGCATCCGGGTACCTACAACAACCAAGGCACTTCTGGAAAGTGCCGCCCAGCATCCCCCAGACTGAATCATGCAGATGGTCCCCGTGGGCAAGGTTGGCACCAGCTGGCCAGGGAGAATGAGTGGTGGCGCCCGCACCCCAGGAAGCTCACTGGGGCCTGGGGGTATGGGTGAGGAGAGCAGCCAGAACCTGAGACCCAAGGGTGCACATGACACACGCCACCCTGGAAACTGTCGCGGAACTTTCTGAGAATGAAAAGGTCCCGAAAAGGCTTTAGCAGTGACACTCAAAATACTCAAGGCAAGGGAAGTAGGTATGGATTTGGGTTTCCATACTCCCTGGCTGTGTGGAATCACTTCTATTTTTTTAATTCTTCAAAATGAAATTTAGTTTTGAGCCGCTGGCTACTGGGTGGGAAATCCGATGTCCTGAGTCGGTTTACTTTAGGGGTTTCAAAAGGCCCAGAACAACAGGGAGGGGCCCTGAGGTCTTCAGTCGGCGGCAGGCAGCACCCGCTGGCCCACTGACAACTCCCCAGGGAGGGCATCCCTGCTTCCTGCAAGGCTGGGCACAAGGACCCCACGCAGCCATGTCCCTTGAGGTCCACCACACCCCCCAGGGCACTGCCCAGGCAGGACACTGTCCTTGCTACTAGCAGAGGGATAGCCCATCTCTCGGTCGTGGGGGAGGGGGTGGGGGAGGGGAGGTCTCCCATCCCCCTTCCTCTGCCGGCTTCCACCATGTCCTCCCTAATCCCTCCCTCTTTTCCTCTTCCTCTTTGGGGCAACCTTCCCTCACCCCCATGGTGTGTGCCTGGGTTCACGAAGCCACTTCGATCACGAAGCCAAGGGCTTGGGGAAGCACAAGCAACTTCTGGGGGTGGGGCAGGGGAGGAGAAAAAGGGCAGGAGGACATCAGTCATGATAATAATGGGGGGGCGCCTGAGTGGCTCAGTTGGTTAAGTGTCCCACCTTGACTCAGGTCATGGTCTCTCCGTCTGTGAGTTCGAGCCCCGCATCGGGCTCTGTGCTGACAGCTCCGAGCCTGGAGCCTGCTTTGGATTCTGTGTCCCCCAATCTCTCTGCCCTTCCCCCTTTTGCACTCTGTCTCTCTAAGATAAACATTAATCAAATAAATTAATAAAAAAATTGAAATGATAATGATGGCTAACGTCTGGAACACAGCCATGTGCCAGGCTCTGCTCTAAATGCTATACAAATGTTAGTCTTTACTCCTCACAATGACCCTATAAAGGCAGCACTGTTATTATTCCCATTCTGCAGATGGGGAAGCTGAGGCATGGAGAGGCCATGTGACTTGTCCCACTGTCCCCCAGCTAGTAAATAAGAGAGCCAGGATTCCAATGCAGGCACATTTCTGGAGATGGGGGCGTGGCTTCCACCAGATCCTCAAAGACATCTGGGACCAGACCCAAAGCCATATGCCTGTGCTTTGAAGCACAGCCAGACCACTGTTCAAACCTTCATCTCCTTCCTCTGCAACTCTCTGGAATCATGACTCCTGGAAACAACAGTTCAAAAAGTGGCTGGGAGAAGGAAAGCAAAATTCCTCTTAGAAGTCGTATAAATCACACTTAGATCGCTCTTTATGGGAAGTGGCACCTGGGTGGCTCAGTCGGTTGAGCGTCCCACTTGGGCTCAGGTCATGATCTCATGGTCTGTGAGTTCAAGCCCTGCATCAGGCTCACCACTCAGTGCGGAGCCCGCTTCGGATCCTCTGTCCCCCTCTCTCTGCCCCTCCCCCCATTCACGCTCTCTGTCTCTCTCTCTCAAAAATAAATAAAAAGCATTAAAAACAAATTTTTTTTAAAGGAGGGTGCCTGGGTGTCTCCGTTGGTTATAAGCATCCGACTTCGGCTCAAAGCCAAACCAGCCGGCGTTGAGCTCTGTGCTGACGGCTCAGAGCCTGGAACCTGCTTCAGATTCTGTGTCTCCCTCTCTCTCTGCCCCTCCCCTGCTCACGCTCTGTCTCTCTCTCTCTCTCAAAAATAAACATTAAAATAAATAAATAAATAAATAAATAAATAAATAGAATGCTTATAAGGTAGGGGCTAATTAAAATAGACAAGTCATTGGGGCGCCTGGGTGGCTCAGTCGGTTGAGCGTCTGACTCTTGATTTTCATCTCAGGTCATAATCCCAGGGTCGTGGAATCGAGCCCTGCGTTGTGCTCTGCACTGAGCGTGGAGCCTGCTTGAGATTCTCTCTCTCTCCCTCTGTCCCTCTCCCTGGCTCATGTGCATTTTCTCTCTCTCTCTCTCTCTCTCTCTCTCTCTCTCTCAAAATAAAAACAAAATACATTTAAGAAAATAAAATAGGCAAGCCATCAACTAGTCCAGTCAAGAAATATAACAACACAAAATACGAGATTAGAAAGGGAATGTTAACACAGCCATGGCGATTATTTTTGAAATTTAAGAGAACAGTACATACAACTCCACGCTTATTAATTAGTGTTTCAACATTGAATAATAATATTCTAGGAATATATTTGCAAGTTGCCAAAATTGGCTCCGTGAGTGAAAGGCCAGTCACCGCAGAAGAAATTTTACAAGCTGTCGTCCCTAAAAAAGACACCACCGGTAGAGCGTTTTAGAATGAGTTATTTCAAACGAGAGGAGGAGGTCATTTCTAGGCTAGACTTTTCCAGAGCATATGGGGGAAACGACAGAGAGATTTTATGCCTCTGAATTGGTTTTATGAAGCTAACATAATCCTGACACAGAAATCTGACAAAGATCACCGTGTCACCCTGCCCGCCCTCATGATGAATAACCACAGACCAGTTTTATTCTTGGCACTGGATACAAAGGTCCTAGAGCAGAACCCCGTATTACCGTGTTCTCTAATGCAGTCAGTGATGCCCACAGTTATCCAACACCGGGTGTTGGGCATGCTTTCCTGCACCCCTGCTCTGTGCTGGGACTAAACTGGACCCTAATATCTGGGTCCAAACAAAAGGGACCCAACATTCCCTTACACTCTTAACTGCCCCTCGCAGGATGCAGAGACAGGATGCAAAGCCCGCAGAAATACAAAAAGGCTACACTTGAATTACTGCTACTTGCTAGAAACTTGTGGTCGGCTGGAATACCCTGTGAGGTTGATAATTTGTCATTTCTTTTTCTTTGCGAGAAGCTCTTAGGTCTTTGCTTGTTTGCTTTTAAATAGGTTACGTCCTCTGCCTTCTCCCTGCTGGGCTTGGTAACATCTGATTAAATAATCAAGTCTTGATGGAATCCCCTCTTTGAGGTATCAATATACATACCCCCAAAAAACTTGGGGACAGTGCCTGTGGTGACTTGGGCAACCAAATCCTGGGCCCAAGGGATTTGATCCAGCTGGCAGTGCACCCACGCTGGACAAGAGGTGCGGGCCTTGGCCTCTGTCTGGGGTCCCAGCTGTCTGGGAGCTTCTTAGCCAGAAAACAAACTGTCACTGTACCTAGAGGCCACCAGAAGCCTGTTTACAGGCTATGTGACATCAAAGGCCACCTTGTTTCTGATTCACAGCAATTGTCTCTTTCACTTTTAAATTAATGCAGATATAGTAAGGAATAATTTACATACAGTGAAATTCACCCACTTTAGGTGTACTGTTTGATAAGTTTTGACAAGTATGTGCAGTTGTAAAACACACACACACACACACAATCAAGATATAAAATATTTCTATCACCTTGAAAGTTCTCTCATGCTTCCGTGTGGCCAATTTTCTACCCCCACCTCCAGCCCCTGGCAACCACTAATCCGTTTTCTGCCCCTATGGTTTTGCCTTTTCTAGAATCTTATATAAATGAAATTATATAGTGTATGGCCTTTTGTATGTCTTCTTTCACATAACATAATGCTTTTTTTTTTAATGTTTATTTATTTTTGAGAGACAGAGACAGAGTGCGAGCGAGGGAGAGACAGAGAGAGAGAGAGACACACACACAGAATCCAAAGCAGTCTCCAGGCTCCGAGCTGTCAGCACAGAGCCCCACGCGGGGCTCGAACTCACCAACCGTGAGATCATGACCTGAGCTGAAGTCTGATGCTCAACCGACTGAGCCACCCAGGTGCCCCAACATAATGCTTTTGAAATTCACCCATGCTGTCGCATGTATCAACAGCTTGGTCCTTTTTACTGCTGAGTGGTATTCCATCCCCTGGACCACAGTTTGTTTTTTCACTTACCAGAAGATGAATATTGGGGTCATTTCTAGTTTGGGGCCGTTATGAAGAAAACTGCTGTTATCATTCACATACGGATCTTTGAGTGGACACACATCTTCAGTTTTCTTGGGTAAACATCTAGGAATGAGGTTACTGAGTCATATGATACATGCGTGTTTGACCGTACAAGAAACTGCCAAACTGCTTTCCGAAGTCACTGTTGCTCTACAAAGTGGCTATTGCCAGAACTTTGTATTGTCTTTTTTTTTTTAAGCCATTCTAGTAGGTATGTAGTTGTATTTGGTATTTCATTGTTTTTAATTTTCCATACCCTAATGGCTAATAATGGTAAGCATCTGTTCATGTACATATTTTCCATCATATCTCATCTTTGATGAAGTCTCTCTTCAAATCCTTTGCCCATTTTTAAATGGCCTGTCTTATTATTGAGTTGGAAGACTTCTTTATCTATTCTGGATACAAGTTCTTTATCAGTTATGTGTTTTGCGAATATTTTCTCCCAATCTGGAGTTTGTATTTTCACTTTCTTCCTAGTACCTTTTGAAAAGCAGAAGTTTTTAATTTTAGTGAAAGCCAATACAATCTTTTTTTTATAAATGGATTGTACTGTTTGTTCTATCTAAGAAATCTCTATCTAAACTAGGTCACCCCAACATATTCTTCTACATTTTCTAATATAAACACGTAATGCTATCATTTCCTTCTAAGCAGTGCTTTAAACTCTGTCCCACAAATTTTGCCAGGTTGTGTGTTTTTTTTTTAATTTAATGAAAATATTTCCAATTACTTTCATGGTTTCTTCTTTGAATTATGAATTATTTAAAAATATATCGTTTAACTTCCAGATATCTGGGTATTTTCCTGGTATCTTTCAGTTATTGATTTATAGTTTTATTATGATGAGAGAACATACTTGTATGATTTTCATTATTTTTAATTTGTTGAGATTTGTTTTATGGCTCAGAATATGATCAATGTTGGTCCAGTTCCACGTGCTTCGAAAAGAATGTGTATTCCACTGTTGTTGGGTGGAGTGTCCTATAAATGTCAGTCGGGTTTAGTTGGTTAACAGTGTTATTTGAGTTATTCACATCCAGACTGATTTTCTGTCTACTCACTCGTTCTTTGAAGTATTCAGAGAGAAGTGGATCTGTCCATTTCTGCTTTCAGTTCTTTCAGTTGTAATTGTATGTATCCTGGGGGTCTGTTCTCCACCCTGAGGTTGGTTTTCCTCTTGATGAACTTGACCCATTTATCATTATGTGTTTTATTCCTGGAATTATTCTCTGTTCTGGGGTCTGCTTTGTCTTAGTATAGGCACTTGATCTTTCTTTGGATTGGTGTTTGCATGGCATGTCTGTTTTTCATTCTTTTGCTTTTAACCTAATATCTAGGTCTGTATATTTAGAGCAGGTTTCTTGGAGGCACAGCCTAGGGTTCGCGAGGGTCCCCCCCCCCCCCCCAGTGGTAGATTGCTGTTACTGTTTCTCCGCTCTCCCGGCCAGCCTCACAGAACCTGTGCACCTGGGACTCAGGGTTGGTCCTGGCAGTGTTCCTGACCCTCACCTCGTGTCTCTCGGTGGGACCTAGAAGAGAGGTTCCTGCACCTCCCAAAAGGCAAGAGGCGGCGTGGACTTTTATCCTCCCCAGAAACAGAGGATCTTAGTTTCTGCCTCTCCTCCAGCAGCCCTGGGATCAGAGTCGGCTGCGCCCCCAACCAGCCCCACCGGAAGTGGTTTATTAGAGACAACCTCCTGGAGAAACAGGAGACGCCGCAGGGACTGCCCTCCAGCCAATCACCTCCTGCACGTGCGGGGGGTGGGTGGGGGGGCGGTGTCTCTCCCCTCTCCTGCTCCTCCCACTCGGCCTTCCATCAGCTTCCTGGGAAAGGCGGGGCGCTCCCCCGCCCCCAACCTGAGCTCCCGAGGCCAACTGTCCTGTCGTTCCTAAGAGGCAATTTTCACTCTTTGGAGTTCAGTTCTCTTGGTCGCTCACAACGACCTCAGCTCTCTGGTGGGTTTTTAAACTTTCAGTTTGCAGATTATCTGGCTCTGTCTTGTTAGAAGTGACGTTCTCTTGTGGCTTTCTGCATCCCGAGAGAAAGCCGAACTCCTCTCTTTCGCTTTTAATACATGCAGATAGTCAAAGGGGTTTCCATGCCCTGAGTGTCCTCTGAGTGACTCCCCGGTGCCCATGGCCTCCAGTATCTCACTTCTCATTTCCCCACAGTGTGCGTTGTGTTTGCTGTCTCTGGCGTAACTGTCATTTAGTTGACATGAGCCCTTACCGCGTCCCAGCACTGCGCTAAGTTTCTTTCAAACCTTCCCTGACTCCTGTCTTTTCTCTCCCACCTACATCCAACCCATCAGGTTGATCCTGTGGCTCTGTCTTCAAAATATAACCAGTTCCTTTCAAAACTAAAAATGAACTTACCGACGGCCTGGCAATTGCATTTATCCTAGAGGCACGAAGACTTATTTTCACGGAGGAACTTGTCCACAAATGTTCCCAAGCAGCTTCATTTGCAATAGTGCAAACCTGGAAACTACCCAGATGTCCAAGCCTGGAAACTACCCAGGTGAGTTGTTAAACATACCCTGGTACCTCCCTGCCGTGGAACACTAGTTGGCAACAAAGGGGAATGAGCTAGTGTTACATGCAGCAATATGGATGAATCTCCAGGGAATTACATGGCATGAAAAAGCTGGTCTCAAAAGAATACATCCTGCATGATCCCACGTATGTAACAATTGTGGGTAACATAATTACAGGGCTGCATATTGGTGGCTGCTGGAGGTCAGGAATGGGAAGGGAGGGATGTGGCTAAAAATGGGTGACACAAGGGACCTCATGGCAATGGTACAGTTGGACATCTTGATTGTTGTGGTGGTTACTCCAGGCTCACACTGTGACAAAAATTAAATAGAGCTACATGCAAACGCACACAAGCGAGTCCACATAGAACCAGTGAAATCTGAGTAAATTACACTATGCCAATGTCAATTTGTTGTTTTTGCTACTGTGCTGGGGTTATGGGAGATGGAGAGGGGGGTGGGGGGACAGGTACATAGGACTTCTTTGTGCATTCCTTTGCAACCTCCTGTGAATCTATAATTACTTCAAAATAAAAAAAAAATACATATAGGGGCACCTGGGTGGCTCAGTGGGTTGAGCGTCCCAGTTCGGCTCAGGTCATGATCTCACAGTTCGTGAGTTTGAGCCCCGCATCAGGCTCTGTGCTGACAGCTTGGAGCCTGGAAACTGCTTTGCATTCTGTCTGTCTCTCTCTCTCTCTCTCTCTCTGCTCCTTCCCTACTCACATGCTGTCTCTCTCTCAAAAATAATTAATTAATTAATTAATTATTAATTAAAAAAACATATAGCCAGAATCCACCCCCTTCCAGTCACTTGCCCTGTTACCAGGTCGGTCCAAACCACTATCATCTCTTGGCTGGATTATTGCAACTGCCTCTTCATGGGTCTTCCCGCTTTTACATACAGCCTGTTCTCAAAAAGAGCAGCTTTTAAAATGGAAGGCGATTTCTGTCGTTTATAGAAATAAATGAAGACCAACCAAAGGAGAAAAGCAAAGGCTATTTATGGGAAGCCAGCTTTGGAAGGGAGTCAGCCACTGTCACTTATGTTCTGGCAGAGATTCAAAGGCAGGCAGGGGAGTGGGAAGGCTTGATGGTGGAAAATGGGGAAGCCTCAGGTGTGCCCCCAGTGAAGGCCATTGGCATAGGCAAGCTACAGGTGGGCTGACCAGAAGTCAGACATCCTGTGTGATTGGTTAGGAGTGCATGCTTGGCTTTTTCTGGTTGACTCTAAGTTGGAAGGAAGGACAAAAAGTAGGGGACCTGTCAGTTATGCATCAAGTTCTGACCATTTGGGGCCAGTTGTTACAGAAGCTATTGTTTGGCTTCCTGGATTGTCACCAGAGATAGCAGTCTGGCGTCTCAAAAACCCGACTCATGGCAGGCTGGCTTCCTGGCCTGGTTATCACAGAAAAGGGGGGTGGTTTCTGCAGGTTGCAGGTCAGACTTCTGTTTTTATATGTAGCCTGGCCATTGTCAGTTTGTAGATTCGGTCTCTCACATTCCTCTGCTAGAATTCTCCGGTGAGTCCCCATTGCACAGAGTCCTCACGATGGCCTACAAGGCCCTACATGACCTGGCCCCATTTTCCCCTCTAGCCTCATCCCCTCCTACTTTCCCCCAGTCTCCACGCCAGCCACACCTGACTGCCTTGCTGTTCTAGAATATCCCAGGCCCTCTCCCAAGGCATGTATGGCCCTTCTCACGTGCTTGGAGACCTGCATAAAAGTTGAAAGCCCTAGAAAAGCCCCAGCTCCCAAATGCAAAACATACAATAGCCCAAATTAATAAATGTTTAATGAAACGTCTACAAAATGTCATCGGTTGTTAATTTATGTCATTAATTCTGTCAACTTCTTTAATTATTAAATGTAGTATTCATAAGTATTTCATTACGTTTCGAAATAATTTGTAGATTAGATTTTTTAAAACTCTTCAAGCACTTCAAGAATGCAAGTGAATGCCCAAAGAGTGGAGAGAATTCACAGATAATTATAGTGTAAATGAATTACTCTTAGCCAAATAATTTCCAAGGCAGAGTTACAAAAATCACTTCGTATTATTTTAATTTTTTTTTTAACATTTATTACTGAGAGAGGAAGAGAGACAGAGCATGAGCATGGTGGGGGGCGGGCAGAGAGAGGAGGAGACACAGAAATCCGGAACAGGCTCCAGGCTCTGAGCTGTTAGCACAGAGCCCGATGCGGGGCTCAAACCCACAAACCTCGAGATCATGACCTGAGCCGAAGTCAGACGCTTAACTGACTGAGCCACCCAGGCGCCCCTCACTTCGTTTTATTTTAGAGTAAATGTGTTATATTTAATGTGGCAATTCTGTGCGTTTTAATAATTGATTTGGGGAGGAACTTTGAAAAGTGATAGTACTTCATCCTAGGAAGTTCTTAAAATGTTTAAGTTCTTAAAATTGTTCTTTGATACAATTAGCCCCATTTTACAGATTTAACTCTATGATCTGCAGTTTCCTGGTCACACTAGTCAACCTCCCCAATTTCTCCTGGCCAAGTCCTCCCCGCTTCCTACTCCAACACCACTCCCCCCACTCCCTACCCACTCTCTCCAACAAACCGACCCTGGCCTTTGGTACACATGATGTGTGTGTGTGTGTGTGTGTGGTCAGGCGAGGTGTACATTTCCCAGGCTCTGGTCCCCTCTTCATTTGCTTTCCACTCAGGTTGCATCACTGCCCCCTAAAATCCCTTTCCCCTTGAAAGCAGCTTCTGGATTAAAGAAACCAGCAATCTCCCAAATCGCCACCAGGTGGTGCCACAAGCTCACGCTTGGGCTTCTGTGGGCTCCCTTCTGAGAGAAGAGACAAGAGAGGCCCCTGGGTGTCGTCCCCAGTCCCCAGGCTTCTTCTCTGGGGTGACTCTGGCCCCTCCAGGGTGATCTGCATGGCTTTGTTTTCACCACTGTGGCAGGGCACAGCAGTTTGACTCCTCCCTCTCTGTCCTGGTCTCCCAACTTTGTTGTCTCTCCTTGTTCTTGTCTCCCTCTCCCTGTCTGTGCCTGTCTGTACCTCTCAGTCCCTTTCTCTCTCTCCCTCTCTCTCTCTCTCTCTTTCTGCCATCCATACCTAATATCTGCCTCAACATATCTAATACTACTCCACCTCATTCAACAAGTTAGTTTATTAAAAGTTTATCTTTGGGGCGCCTGGGTGGCTCAGTCGGTTAAGTGTCCGACTTCAGCTCAGGTCACGATCTCGCGCTCCGTGAGTTTGAGCCCCACATTGGGCTCTGGGCTGATGGCTCAGAGCCTGGAGCCTACTTCTGATTCTGTGTCTGCCCTCTCTCTCTGCCCCTCCCCCATTCATGCTCTGTTTCTCTGTGTCTCAAAAATAAATAAACGTTAAAAAAAAAAAGTTTATTTTTATTTATTTTGAGAGCGATAGAGAGCAAGTAGGATAGGGACAGAAAGAGAGGGTTACAGAATCCCAAGCAGGCTCTGTGCTATCAGCGCAGAGCCTGATGCAGGGCTCAAACTCATGTCGTTGTGAGATCATGACCTGAGCCGAAATCAAGAGTCGGACACTTAACCGACTGAGCTTCCCAGGTGCCCCAACAAGTGAGTTTTAAAAACCAGTGCGGCAGACATTGTCCCAGGCTCTGGAAAGTCAGTGAAGACAAGTCAGAGTCTCAGTCTAGGGGAATAGCTCCCGGTGAAGGAGGACTGTGGTAGCTGACCCCCTTTTATCCTCTGCTTTCTCCCTCCCCCCCCCCTTCCAAGAACTACTTACCGGAATGAGCCAGAAGTATTCTCCTCCCAGCTTTCATCCCTCCCATACACAAGTCTCCCCAAGGCCCACCTCTTCATCATTCTCATTGCAAGGTTTTGGGGGGACCCACCAGGGCCTTGATGTTTCAGCGACTGAGATCTTACCACCAGCCACTCCTACCCACGTGTTAGACCCAGGCTGCACGTGGGGCCAACTAGAGATTCTTTTTCACCTTCACCCAGATAATTACCCCATCCTTACTTTCTCCTTCTTTCTTCAGGGTAAGTGGTCACTCTGTCCACTGCTAATCCCCTCATCAGGCTCAGGTCCCATTCCCTCTCTTCCTCTAGGACCTCCCCGCCCCTCCCTCTTTCTCTCTTCTTACTGGATCTTTCCTCTCAGTGTAATAATCTCTCACTCCCATCTTCAAAGTACTCACCTCCATGCCAGCCAATGCAATTAGACAACAGAAAGCATCTCAAAGCCTTGAAAGGAGGAGATAAAGTTAACACTTGTAGGTGACTGGGTGCTGAAGATGAAGTGATCTAAATAGAAATACAGTTAAGTCAATGAGGCACTAGATTCCTACAGAGTAAATTGCATCCTGATCAGATATTAAAATGGAAGGAAAGACCTTGTTTATAGTAGTATCATAAAAGATAAAGTACTTTGGGATAGACTTAAGAAATGCTCAAGACCAATATGAAGAACATTGTAAAATTCCTGAAGAACACAGAAGACCTAAAAACATGCTGCGGTCATGGGGCAGTAGGCTCAATATCACAAAGATTGTGATTTTTGATGCGTTTCTTCACACATTTAATGCAATTCCAATAAAGATATCAACAAAAGAAGACATGTGCCCAATAAGCATATAAAAAGAGGCTCGACATCATCAGTCACACCCACTAGAATGGCTAACATTAAAAAGATGGACAATACCAAGTGTTGGCATGATCACTCTGGAGTTGGTTTGGCAGTTTCTTGACCCAGAAATTCTACTCCTCAGTGTTTACCCAAGTGAAACATATGTCCATACAGAGGCTTGTATATAGATGTTCAAAGGAGCTTTGTTTGATCATCAAAAATGGAAAACTACAAAGAAGTAAATTGTGCAGTTATCCACACAGTGGAAGGAGCATACAGGAAAAAGGTGCCACCCACAGATAGACATAATACAAATGACTCTCAGCAACACTACGGGGAGAGAAAGAAGCTAGACACGAGAGGGGAACGTGCTGTGTGATTCCATTTTGTATGAAGTTCTAGAAAAGTGGAATTTACTATTATTTTCTTTTAATGTTTATTATTTTTGAGAGAGAGAGAGAGAGGCAGAGTGCAAGCAGGGGAGGGGCAGAGAGAGAGGGAGAGAGAATCCGAAGCAGGCTCCAGGCTCTAGGCTCTGAGCTGTCAGCACAGAGCCCGATGCGGGGCTTGAACTCAGGAACCACGAGATCATGACCTGAGCCAAAGTCAGATGCTCAATGGACTGAGCCACCCAGGGTCCCCTAGAAAAGTGGAATTTAATCCATTGCAATAGAAAAGCAGATCAGTGGTGGCCTGGGAAAGGGATGGGGGAAAGGGGCATGGGGGAATTTGTGAGTTGATGGAAATGTTCTAGATCTTGATTGTGTTGGCTGATGGTTACACGGTGTTCACATTTGTCGAAACACATCAAGCACTACATTTAAAATGGGCGCATTCCATTATATTATACTTTTTTTTAAGTAATTGCTGGAGGAAGACAACAAAAATCCTGTGTTTTTTCTGGGACTGAAAATCCAAGTTAAAGAGCAGTAAACAATTGAACAATAATAAAAACTCCACACTGAGATGCAATATTTCACCTAACCAGATTGTTAAAAAATCCAAAAATTTAATAACACACTGTGTTGGCATGACTATGAGGAAAAGCACACTCTTACTCACTAATGATGAAAGTAAATTGGAACAACCCCTAGCAAGGGCATTTGGGTAATTTTTATTAAACTACAAATGCTTTGACCTAGGAATTTCCCTTCTGGAATTTTATCCTACAGATAAACTCAACCACACGCAAAATAGTGTATGTTAAAGATTATTATCCCAACGTTGTTTGGAATAGAAAAACACACAAAATAATCTAAATGTCCATCAATGTAGACAGATTAAATAAATTATGATACATCCCGTATTACGGAATCATATGTAACTACAAAACCCAGTGGGAAAAGTCTGTGTGTGCTATTATGAAAAGATCCTTAAGGTGTAATGTTAAGTGAATAAAGCAACATTATATTTGATGTTGCCATTTGTATTTTAAAAAGCCAGAGGGGTGCCTGAGTGGCTCAGCCGGTTGAGTGTCTGACTCTTGATTTCAGCTCAGGTCATGATCACAGGGTTGTGGGATAGAGCCCTGCACTGGGTTCCACGCTCAGCGTGGAGCCTGCTTGAGAGTCTCTTTCTCTCTCTCTCTCTCTCTTCTCCCCCACTTGAATTCTCTCTCTGAAATAAATAAATAAATAAATAAATAAATCTAGAGGCTAAAAACTTCTGGAAAAATAACCAAGAAACTAGCATCAGGGGATACCTGTTTGGAGGAAGGTGTGGGACACACATGGATGGAGTCAGGAGTATGAGGGACAATTTTAATAGTGTACCTTTTTAATCCTTAAAAAAATTTGGGGGGTGCCTGGGTGGCTCAGTCGGTTGAGCGTCTCTCAATTTCAGCTCAGGTCATGATCCCTGAGTCATTGGTTCGAGCCCCGCGTCAGGCTCTGCGCTGAGCGTGGAGCCTGCTTGGGATCTTAAGATTTTCTCTCTCCCTCTGCCCCTCTGCCCTGCTCACGATCTCTCGCTTAAAAAAAAAAAAAAAAAAAAAAAAATTTAAAAGTTAAAACGTTTTTTGAACGTGACAGTACTAGCTATTCAAAATTAACTTATTTTTTAAATGACATCAAAATAATACGTCAACATAAGTTATTTTAATTATTATTCACAAGGTTATCTTGAGGGGAAAAATGATATATGGCAAGTGTCTAGTTCAGTGCGGGGACATATTTGGTACAGTGTTACTATTTTTATTCCCCCTGCCCCCAAATCTCTGCACCCACCCACCCCCATACTTTAGGTTCCAGTTCCCCGAATCAGAGGCGCTCAGCTGCCTCCACCATCTGAGTCCTCAAGGGGGCTTTCTCCTCTGTGGAACGCTTTGCCCCTGTCTCTTTTCTTCTCTCACCCCTGCCCTGTGGCTGCAAGGGCATCACCTCCTCAGGGAAGCTTCCTCTGACGACACCTTCTCCCTCCCTCCTCACATCCTCCTCCCTCTCATAAGTGCCCCTTGTTTTCCCCTGGGGACTGGGGACTGTAAGGTCATGTCAGCCCTCTGAAGCCCAGGGTCCTTGAATCCATGGGCTCGCTTTCCTGGAGTGCTACCCTGGCCCAGGAATGAGTTCCCCTCAATAGGGGGAATTAATGGCAGGCCTTACCCCCCACCTATATAGACGTCCAAAAGTTTCTATTTCCTGTAAATGTTTTGTTGATCCTCACACATCCACAAAGAACACCTGAGTTTCAGTTTCTCCTCTAAGCTTTCCTGAGGAAGATGCCTGGGCTTTCCCATAAACTCTTGGTGCACTGTGTGCAGCAGTGGTGGAAGGAATAGGTAAATAGCTCACTCATGAAGCTCAAGGTCCGGCAAGGAGAGCAGGCACTTATGCAAGGGACAGTGACACAGTGGGGAAGGGCCACAATGACGGCCCCGAAGTGGAGAGGGGGCCCAGTCAAGAGCAGAGGCCCATGCCCCACCAGGCCTCAGGGGTGCCAGAAGGGTGGCTGACCGGGAGAGGAAGGATTCGAGGGAAGGCTTCTAACAGAGAGCCTGGCTAGCGGGGTGGCCTCCAGGTGAGGGGCAGCGGCAGAGCGGGGGCAACCAGCGGGGGCTCTGGCTCTCCAGGTTGGGGCCCTGTAGCTAAAACCTGAACCCGAAGGCCACGCAGTCTATGCTGGGAGGACTTACAGGAGGGAAAGGCAGGCACTGGCAGGAACCGAGGGGAAAACTGGATGGAGCCTGGTGCCAGGGGAGCTGGGTAGGGCCCCGAGGGGAAAGGCCTGGTGCCAGAGGACAAGCCTGAGGCTGCTCTCAAAAGGGGAGGTCCGGATTTCTGTGGGTTTTGTTTTTGTTTTTTTTTTTTCATAAGCCTTTCCAGGAAGTGAGATTCATTTCTTAGGGCTGAAGAAGTAAAAGGCCCCTTCTCTGGGGTCCCTGGGGTTTGGGCTGGACCACTGGAGCAGAAAGCCGGGCTGGGCTCCCGGGGCGAAAGCCCAGGCCAGGCCTCCAGGCCCAGTTCCTTCTGTTTCCTTCCTTTGTGCTGGTGGAGAACAGTGACCCGGTGTAACAAGAAGGGGAGCTGACAGGGGCTCCTGAATGTGATCAGAACCCCCACCCTGCCCCTCAGGAGGTTGTTTGCGGCACCAGCTCTGACACACCCATTCACTCTCTTTCCTGGCAAACTTCTACCCTAAAGAGGAACAGAGTGCCCAGCACCTGCCCCAGGGTCTTTGAAACCCTTGGCAGGAAGGGGAACTGTGGGTGGTTCAAGTGTACCTTGAGGGTGTGTCAGCCTCCAAACCCTCGTCCTTGCCCAGGGGGGGCAGCAGGGAAATGGCCTCTGGGAGCCCCCTAGCCCACCCCCGTGCCCCCACTTCTCTCCAATACATTGTAAACAGCACATTTATTGGTGGTTTGCAAACCTCTGGTAAAAAGCACAGAACAGCAGGGCTCTCCAACATGCTGCCCTGGGCCCCAGCCCGTCAAGCATGCAAGACAGAGCTGGTGGATTAGTCAAGACGTCTTCAGGAGCAGGGCCGGCGGCGGAACAGGCCCCAAGCTTTTCCATCCCCACCACCCAGCAGCCTGGGCCTAGGCTGCAACCAGGAAGGCAGGCCCAGCCCAACCCCCAAATCCCCGCCATGCAGTGACCTCTTGATGGCTGCCTTCCTTCTCCCCGACTCCACGTCTCTGATCCCCACTCTGGAGCTGGACCTGAGCCACATGCTTTGCTCCTTCACACTGGGACCAAACCAGTTATGGTCAAACTGTTTCTATGGGCCCTGCCTCTCCACTCAGGTAGCCAGCAGAGCGAAGCAGGCCTGGCTCTCTTGTCATCACACTGTGTACTCAGCTCGGGGCTGGGCACTCAGCAGGGGACCAGGACGGGCAAAGGCTTGTTCAGAAAACCACTGTAGGTGAGCAAGGCAGGGCAGCCTGACTTAGTCTCTCCCAGAGTCTGGTGTCTGCCAGCCTCCATTCATTGGCTCCTGGCTGGGGCTGAAACTTCTCAAGGCTTCAACAATCCAAGGTACAGCACCGGTGCCTCCTCCTCCCAGATGCCCCCCCTGGCTTGATGCCAGACTTGGGGCTGGGCTATGGACAGTCAGCCAAGGCTGCTACTTCAGGGCTCTGAGGACAGCCTCCAGCTTCATGGCCACGGCCAGGTCGCCCTTCACCTTTAGCCGCCCACTCATGTAGGCCCCCAGGGGCCGCAGCTCCCTGCACAGAAGGGCCCGCAGGTCTGCTTCAGCCATCTCCACCACCACATCAGGGATGCCGTCAGGCACCCCGTGTCCTACCCTCCCGTGCCCTGTGCAGGGAAAGAAAACGGAGTATTAGTAGAGGGACAACTATGCAGCAGGGGGAAGACGGGGTTAGCATGTCCCACTGGGGGGAGTGGAAAGTAGTAAAGTGTGCGGGTTCTAAGTGTGTGTGACCACTCAGGGCTTTAGCTTCTAAACTGGTGAAATAGGGATGCTGATCATCCCGAAATCAGAGGTTTGTGGCGAGAAGTAGCTGAGCTCACACGCCGCAATGCTCAGCAGAGAGCCTCATGTGCAGTGGGCCTGCACTGTGTGTGGGGCTCTTGGTGTAGGAAGCTCGGCTGTCTAGGTTGTCCCGCTGACCAGGACAGGGCAGGGAGACAAAGGCCCGGATAATCGCCGTCTGCGCATGGTGTCTGAGCCCCCGACTAAACTGTTGGCAGGAGCAGGGGGCAATTTAAAAAAGGACCACCGGGGTGGGAGGTGGGTGTGAAGGAGAGGGCGGGGAAGGCGGTGGCACCTGTAGTGAGGTCGAGGAAGTAGATGCTCTGGGTCCCGCTGGGCAGGAGGACGTTGAACTGGTAGCAGGCCCCGACCTGGCTGACCAGGGCCTCCGACAGGAAGGGCTGCAGGGCCGTCAGCAGCCCCTCGGCCACAGGCTGCTTCGGGCTGGGCCCGGCGCCGCCGTGAGGGGCAGGCAGCTCGACTTCGCTCACCATCTCCAAGGTGTCCGCTGGGCGTGGCCAACAGGGTTGGGGAAGGAGGCAGAGAGAAGAAAGTCAGTGTGCTGCCAAGGTCGGGACCAGTGTCACCTCTGTACCTCTCGTGGCAGTTTCCTCTTATATGCCCTTCAGGCCTGAGTTCAGCTTCCTCCTCTAAGAAGTAGCCCTTACGTTTTCAGCCTTAATCCCCAGAGCCTGTTTCTCAGCTACTCCAGCCCTGAAAGTCAAATTCTTTCCCAGGTGCGGTCACTTCCTGCCACAGAGGCTCCCGAAGGCCTCTACACACTCAGGTCCCTGGGCTCTTCTTGCTGCTTAGCTCGGTCCGCTTCACCAGCAGGGCTGGCTGAGCAGCTGGGCAGGGGTGCACTGCACACAGGTGCCAAACTCCGTAAGGGAACAAGCAGCCAAGCCGCGCCTGGGCAGGACACCAAGCTGAGAGCCTGGCTGAGCGCCGCCCAGTTCCTCCCCCGGGGCTCCTCACCTGGCCCTGGGGGTGGGGCACCTCCTGCCCCCGAGGACAGGCCTCCTCCCAGGAAGTGGAGGGCCAGCTGCTGGAGGGTGCTGTCTAGGCTGGACCCCGCTGGGCTGTCCTGGGGTGGCTGGAGCACAGCCTCCACTGCCAGTTCCACTCGGTCCACCTCCAGCCCCCAGGCCCTGGTCACATCGTTGATTTCCAGCTGGAAAAAAGTGTGGGCAGAAATGGAATTAAATCAACAAGCCTTTCTGGGAGCACCTTTTTTTTTGGCCCGGAGGCCCCCACAGCCTCCGGGGACAACTCCCTATGGGCCAAGCTCCTCCAGGGGACACAGGCTGAGAGCCGTTACAACCCAGCAGTGTGCAGCTGGTGGTAAGCAACCTGGAGAGGGCCTGAAGCCCTGGAGGTCCAGGGAGGGAGCATGGGTGCTGGTTGGAGGGGAGTCAAACCGGTGAAAGGGCCTAAGGGAAAGGAGGGCTGCAATGTTATGATTTGTAAGAAATATACATTTGATCATTTAAATCATCAAAATATTTCTATACATTTGGCCTGTTCCTGGCTCACAGCTCCTACAACCCTGGGAATTGCCTGTGAGAAAAGTGATAAAGGTGTCTTTGGTTCTGATAGCAAAGGTGATTTTGGACCCCACCCAAAGGTGGGGGCTGGCTGCCAGGAGGACCAACTATGTGACTGGAGAAATTGGAACTTTCAGTCCTCAGAAGCCTCCATAAAATCCCCAAGAGGACTGGGTTCCAGAGCTCCCAGGCTGGTGAACACCAGGAGGGTGGTAAGAATGGTGTGTCTGGGGAGGCCGTGGAAGCTCCATGCCCCTTCCCCAGACCTCACTCCGTGTATCTCTTTGGCTGTTGATTCATATATCTTATCGTATCTTTTAATAAACTGGCAAACATTAAGTGTTTCCCAGAGTTCTGGGAGCCGCTCTAGCAGAAGAACCCAGGAAGGTCACTGGAACCTCCAGTCTGTATCTGGTTGGTCATAAGCACTGTAATGGCCTGGGGCTTATGACTGGCATCTTTAGTGGGGAGTGGGGGGGCAGTCTTGTGGGACTGAGCCCTCAACCCATGGGGTGTGATGATGCTGTCTCCCAGTAGATAGTGTCAGAATTGAGCTGAATTCTTGGACATTCTACTGGTGTCTAAAAATTGCTTGGTGTTGTGTGGGTTCCCCCACATTGGAAATGGGTCCGGGAACCCCAAAAGGACTCTTCCAGGCAATGGGAACAGGATGTACAAAAGCCCAGACTGGAGAACCTGGAATGTGTGAGGAAGTGTGAGTAACCATAGGTGCATTAGGCTGGACCATCAGGTGTGGGCTGGGAGACTGGAGATAGCTGAGGGCTCAGGGTGGATTGCTCCGGTTCACTTGGATTTATTCTGACACGCAAGGAGCCCCAGAGAGGAGTTTAGCAGGGAGGCCATAGACTTGCTTGTTGGGAAGATCCTCCTGGCTGCTGTGTGGACACTGGATTGAAGGGGGCTGAAGGTGGAGGCATGGAGTCCAGGTAAGACATTGTTTCAAATTGCAGGCAGAAGCGATTCGGATCTGCTGTCAGGCAGAGATGTGGCTGTGCAGCCAAGGTACACAGAGGACAGAGCACAACTCTGGAAACTATATAAAGCTACAGCAAGACACTAGAGAAACAACCAGTAAGCTTGGTGGCTGCCTGGATGTGCAATGAGGGAAGGCAGTGAGGAGTCAGATTTCTGGTGTGGGCTCCCGTGTGGATCGTGAGTGTAGGTGTTCACCTAGACAGCAAGCACAGAGGGAGACACAGATTTGGAGGTGGCTAGGGGAGGGATGATAACTATGGAAGAGCCAAGTGTCCAACAGGGGATAAACTGGGGATAAATAGGGTCCCGGGCACAGGAGTAGGGCTAGAGCAGAGGATTGTAAATAGTGTCCAGAGGTAGCACAAAGCCCGGGTGGACGAGCTCTCCCAGGCCGTCCCAGACAAGAGGAGGCCAACGCCAGAAACTTGGAAACTGAAGGGCAGGAGAACAAGGAGTAACGCAGTGAGCTGGAAGCAAGGAGGACAAGCAGACTGTGGAATAGTGGAAGCCAAGGGAAGCAGAGGGTCTGAGAGTGAGAGGAGGAGGGTCCACAGAGTGAAAGGCTACTGCCAGGTGAAGCGAGCATAGGACTGAGAAACTCCCCAGAGCTAGCAGAAGGGGCTGTCTCTTTTAGGGGCCTGGAGGAAGCCTAAACTGAGGACCGGCTGCTGAAGGGCAGGGGAGAGGCAGGTGGGAGCCAGTAAGGGCTGGGGTGGTGGATGAGCCTTTGCCCACACAGAAAGGGGAGGAGGGAGGACTAGCGGAGGCAGGAGCTGAGCCCTGGGCCCAGAGCACTGCCCTGGCAGGGCGGAGTCTCTGAGGAAGCTGGCAGTGAAGCAGGGAAAATAGCACCTATGAAGAGGAGGTAGAAGGGGTGACGCTGGAGGTGCTGAAAGGGCTCTTGTCCTGGAGCATCTGCCCCTCCCCGCCCCCGGCCCCAGGAGCAAGAGGCGAGGCTGTGGCAGAGGGACAAGGGGTGGGTGGGCGGTGAAGGGGAAGCAATCGGCCTGCAGGAAGAGTGAGCAAGCAGCTAAGGGAGGGCCTGGCAAGGGACAGTGGGGAGCGTGCACCCCTCCAGGGGAGAAGTAGGCAAAAAGGCGAGTGGGAATGAGACATTTATGCCTGACCCAGGGCTTTGGGGAGGCATGCTGGGTTTCTCGGGATTTCGTTTTAACCACAGGCCCTGACCCTACTCTACCAGGCGCCAACTCAGTCCGGGCAACAGGCCCTAAATGACTAACATCCTGGTGTGGGACTGACTCCCCCAAACTGCCTCTCTTTGGCTTTGTTGCACAACATGCCTGGCTTTCTGGCTTCTTCCCCTACCCTGCTCCTGACAGCAATGACTGAGATCAGTTTTCTCCTCTGAAAAGCACGTTAAAATGGCATGTGGTTTCATAAATAAAAATTGTTATCAATTGTAGAAGATGGAGGTGTGGGGGGTGAGAGGGCAGGTGATCTGGCTCTAGGCCAGCTCTGCCCTTGACTGTGACTCTTAGAAGGCATCTCAAATAGTTTCTGAGCCCTGGGCGCCTGGGTGGCCCAGTCACTTAAGCGTCTGACTTTGGCTCAGGTCATGATCTCGGGGTCTGTGAGTTCAAGCCGCACATTGGGCTCTGTGCTGACAGCTCAGAGCCTGCAGCCTGCTTCGGTTTCTGTGTCTTCCCTCTCTCTGTCCCTCCCATGCTCATGCTCTCTCTCTCTCAAAAATTAACATCAAAAAAAAAAAAAAAAAGTTTCTGAGCCTTTAGTTTCCTCCCTCCAAAATGAAACAGTAATAATAGGCCCTCTCGCAGCAAAATGTAAAGCAGAGCTATGCTTGGGCAGGCAAAGGGGCTTGTAAACTAGAAAATGCCCTGCATGTGACAGCTGCGGTCACCATCACAGTAGGATTTCCTGAGGAGTTTCACTCACGTGGTTGATTCACTTCCTGAAGGGACTGGCATTACCCCACCCCTCCTGTCCTCTCACCCCAAGTCCCCGGGGTAAAACAGAGCCAAGGGGAACAAGGGGAAACCTCATCCACGGTCCACCGGGACACGGGACAAAGCACAAGGTAAGCATGGGGAGCAGGGGACGTGCTGCCACATGTGTATTCACTTCCACCCCATCTTGCCATAGAAGGGACATGAGGGGAATTCTGGTATAGATAATTACTCACACATGGAGAAGAGGCAGGAAAAAGGTCCCCAGGTCCCGACGTCCCTTTGTTCTGTCCTGAACAAGGAACACAAGGCCCCCAAAATGCACATGCTGCACACGAGCACAGAAGTCCCCAGAAGGTGACTGGCAGGAGGCCTGCTCCTTTCACCTTCCCGCCTGCCTGTGAGGCGCAGTGTGGTCATGGCAGTGCCCGCAGGGCACGGCACGGTAAAACCCCAGCAGTGAGGCAGGACCCAGGAATCTCTGGCAGGCCACTCCCCTCCAGGGCCCCTTTGCCTCTTTAAGATGGGCTCGCCCAAGACCACTCTGGTCTGCACCCGTCTTCTGTTCCTCAACTCACAGTCCCACCCAGACCACCGGCTCTTCAAAAGTTAGGACATATGGTAAACTGAGGCCCAGAGCGATCTGGTGCTTTGCTCAAAGTGCCCTGGCAGGCAGAGCCAGGCCCATGTGCCCACCACTGACCTCTACCCTGTGAGAGCTGCCTACCAGGAGCTGGTCGCTGATCTTGAGCTTCTCCATCTGGATCTCCCGCAGAGGCCTCTTGAGCAGGGCCTTGGTCATGGCATTCTGGGCTGTCATGCGCGTGGCTGCGTTCAGGTCCTTCACAGTCATCACAGATAGTACCGGGTCCCAGATGCGGAACTGGACGTCGGCCCCCACAGACAGCACAGCCCCATCCTTAGAGGCCAACTATTGGGGGAGGACGTGAGACAGGGGACACTCAAAGGGCTAGGGCTGCAGGCAGGTCAGGCCCACTGAGACCACCCAGCTTGACCCACCCGCGTGGGACCTAGCTCCTGAAGGGGAAAATCATGTCCCCAAGTGCATGGTGTTAGGTACACGAAGCAAGGATATCCTTCCAACCTCCATCCTCGACTTTCTGGTCACTCCCCCGACCCCACCCCTGATGGCTACTCATACACCAAGGTGCCGCTCCCACAATACATTCTGCACAAGCCCCCACTCCCTCTGTCCAGGGGAGCCGAGAAGCCCCTCACCTTGCAGGGAGGGACATTGAAAGCTCGTGTCCTCAAGTCCACCCGCTGAAAGGAGTCAATGAAGGGCAGGAGCAGAACCATGCCAGGCCCTTGAGGGGTGCGGATCCTGCCCAGTCGAAACACTATCATCCGCTCATAGGTGGGCACAATCTGTTCACGAGAACGAGGGAAAGGGGTGAAAATGCTGAGTGTAGGCAGGCAACAACGTCCGGCAGGGTCCCTCCCTCGCCTCTCTCTTCCCTTGCTTTGGCTGGTGTCAGTTATCCTTAGATCTTTTTAGAAGAGAAAACCAAGGCTCTGAGAGGTTAAATGCCTTACTCAAAAATCTCAGAGCCCCCGAGTGAAACAGGCAGGATTTGGATGTAGTTCTGAATGACTCCAACCCCAAGCAAAGGGCTTTCCCAATTTCAGAAGTAAATATGTCCAAACTGAGAAATGAAGGCCCAGAGAGGCAAAGTGACATGCCCAAGGTCACACAGTAGTTGTTTCAGTGGCAGTTTTAGGACCAGGATTTAGGACCTTCTAAGGCTTCCTTCCAGACCACACCAAACCCAAAGGCTTTCCAGAAAAGTTGACTATTATTGCCTAGGGTCACACAAAGAGCAAGGCCTTCCTGGGCTTCCACCTTCACTGCAGCTCTCAGATGTGATCCTTAACTATAGTTCATCTTTTTTCCCTCTACACGAGCCCTGTTGAGAACCAGGCCTGAATTCCTACTACTCATTACCTGCTGGGCCAAGTTGAGTGTTTTTCATTTCAGATTTTAGCCTGACCCAAAGAAAGGAACGTATGGCAAAGATATCTGTGTGTACCATAAAGCCAGTGTCCAGACCCCAGGACTTGGGAAACTGGGAAGGCTTGTTGACCATTTACTGGCGCCCAGTATGTCTTTGGGCAAGTCTGAGCCTCACTTTCCTCATCTGAAAGATGCAAATGAACCATCCTTGACTAGCCCATTTCATCGAGGTGTGATAATGTAATATTTAGAGGAAGTGGACAGAGGATGGGGAATTCATCTAACAACGCCAAAGGTTTCAGTGCAGCCCAACCACCCTGAGGGTAACCCGGCCAGCCTTACCTTCAAGGCAAACCAGCCGGAAACAGGGAAGGTAATCAGCAGCAGCAAGAACCCCAGGAAACTGATGAGGCCATGGCAGAGGTAGGAAGGCCAGCTCTGGGGCGCATCTGGGGACAAGAGAGCAGAGGCGGTCAAGGAACGCCAACTGGTTCTGGCAGGATAGCGGCAGGCTGAATGAACTTGGTCAAGGGCACCTTTTGCCCACCTCCAACCACCCCCCCTTCACCTGCTCTTTCCTTTTCAGGGCTCTCCATTGCCTAATACTCCAGTATCTTTAACCAGATGCTAGTTAAGGATGTTCCCTCCTCCCACACATCAGAACTAATCTGTCTGAGTCCCGCTCCCACAAGGCCTAGTCTCTGCTAGGCAACAGCCATTAGATGTGAGAAGCCATCCATGTGACGCTCTCCTCTCTGGGTATCTGGACCAATTCCCTTGTCCGATATAGCCTTCCATCCATGTATAGCACAGAGCCAGGGGCACCTGGGCATCTGTACACACTGTGCTGGGTTGAACTGAATGCTGGTGGTATAAAACATTCCTCCTCTACCATCAGCCCCAGAAGCGTGCTTTCAGGGCCTCCTTTTGCAGATAATACCTTAGCCTAAAGGGATAAAGCATTAATGGCTCAACAGAAGCCATGGATGACAGGGAAGATGTTCTCTCTTCTCAGGCTCACCATGCACCCCCTTTAATGCCCTAAGGACTACTGAATGCTTCACTTGAAGCAGCTTCAGATGGGGTGTGGGAACTAGGAAGATAGGCTCATCTGAGACAGAGGCCCTGGCCCCTGGAGAACCAAGAGCCCAGAATGAAAAGTGGAGCTGAGAAAGCCCCAGAATCTAGGATGATTATCCTCTGCTCTCCTTCCCATGCCAAGGCTGGACAAGAGGCAGACAGGAGCCTCTGCTCAGACCTCCCAGGAACACCATGTCCTCTGGGCTCTCCAGGCCCCAGGATACTGCCTGGCTCTGACCCCTGTGGCTACTGCAGGAAAGAAACCCTGGGATAGGGTCAGCTATCATTACAGGAGGGTTCGGTTTTCAGACTGAGGCATGTGGGATCTGACCCTGGGCGGGCTAAGGGAAACACTCAAGGCTCTGGAGCAAAAGAGGACCAAAGCTGACACAACAGGCAGCTGAAGGCCTGCCTTTTTCTCCTGTCGCTATCCATCAGGAAACAGGTAGATGCTTAAGCTCAGGGCATCCAGAAGTAGTCACTGGGATGAAGATTCTGCCATTTCTCTGCCACCAAGTGCCCTTAGTGAGCTGGTGACCTCCTATGCCTAGACCCCGGGTTCTTTCTGGTCAAAATGGGGATTTGAAATCCCTTCCCAGGCTTAAAGGGCTGATAAGAGCCGAGAGGAGAAATCAGGGGGTGAGGCCTGTTAGAAAATAAGACGGCTCCGGGGCAACAGCCCAGCAGCCCTACGTGGGGGGCGGAGGAGCGCTAGCATCCCAACGCCCGGTCCAGGCCCTTCTCCACATCGTGGCCACTCTGTGCCTCCTCTTAGGGTGCGAGGGCACCAGACCGGCTGACTCCAGAGGGTGCCGGCCGGTCCCCGCCCCGGGTCCGCTGTGCTGGGCGGCCACTCACCGGCCCCCGGCCCCACGCCGCCCCGCTCCGGGGACAAGCAGCCCTTCTGCGAGCCCAGGAAGCCGAAGCTCGACTGCTGGAAACGGTCAAAGTCCCCCAAGGGCAGCGCCCGATACCCGGACCTGCCGAGCATGGCTCCTGACTGGGGCACGCCCCGCGCCCCCGCGCGGTGCCCGGCTAGCGCAGCCGGCCGCTCCCCAAGCCCGCCCCCGGCAGGCCGCCGCTTCCGGTTTCACGGGCCGCGACGCAGGAGGAGGCGGCTAGCTCGGCCGCGTTCCCGCCGTCGCACAGCGCCCCCTGCGCCGGGAGGACCGAACCCGCTGGAGCCCTGCCTCTCCGCTCTCGCCCGGCCTTGGAAAAGGAGCCGGAAGGCAAGGTGAACTCTGTGAGTGGGTTTTCAGAAGCCGAAGTTTAAAACTCCAGAATCAAGGAAATGCTACCAGCCTTCTCAGCACTCCCGCTGCAAACTCACATACTGAGGTGGCGGTGCGTGTGGGTGTGGGGGTGTCTTATCTAGAATTAGGGTTTCTTAAGGGTCTGGTGAGCAAATTATTCCTCCTTGTGTCCCCACAGCCCAGCAAGCAGTGCTCGGCACAGAATGGATCTCAGACTTGTTGAATGAAGCCGTAACCAGCTTGTTGTGGTCCAGGTGTGGCAGGAGGGCCTGAACTTTGGCACAAAAAGAGAAATTTCATGTGCAGACCTCAGGGAGTACAGCAGAGTGAGGAAGAAGGGGAGAGCATAAACCATCCTGGGGCAGGCCCTCCAGAGAGAGCATCACAGAGGTCCAGAAATGGCACACCCCTTGATCCAGAGGTAACTTGCCACTCCATGGCTCAAGAAAATCCAAATGCAAATGGTGAATTTACTCTGAGAAGCACTGATTTTCAACTTGGTGTTGGGGCGGGGTGTCTTTCAAAGTGAGCAAAGAGGGGGCTCAGTTGAGTAAGCATCCGGCTTCAGCTCAGGTCATGATCTTGAGGTTCATGGGTTCCGGCCCCACACTGGGCTCTGCGCTGACAGCTCAGAGCCCAGAGACTGCTTCAGATTCTGTGCATGTGTCTCCCTGGGCCCCTCCCCCACTCACACTCTGTCTCTCTCTCTCTCTCTCTCTCTGAAAAATAAATAAACATTAAAAAAAAGAGTAAGCAAAAAAAATAATACAACTTTCTTTGTCTCAGCCACATGCCAGTCCTGCCTCCTCAGGCCCTTCACACCCCAGCCATAGCCATGTCCCTTCTGCAGATGCTGCTTCACCATCTTTGGCTTGTCCTAGTTTGATGGCCTGGTTCTAAAGCCCTGGTGGGTACTGATCAGGCTGAAGGTTAGGGTAGGCCCCTGAGGCCTCTCACATAGTCCCTAGGAAGTTGGGTCTCCCCGCCATTCCGTTTCCGCCACGCACCCCAGATGATAAGCTTTACAAGAGCAAGATCCTATCACCATCCCTAGTCTGCTCCAAGCTGGAACTGAGCACAGAATTGTACACAGCAGGTGGCACAGTGGTTGGGATGGTTTGATGTTTGAAAGCCAGGGCCCTTGACCCAGTGAGGAGTTGTGCTTTCTCCCCTCACCAGCTGGGAGCTGGCACGCTTCTCCTTTGGCCAAGAGCTGATTTGCTCTCTCCTCGCTGTCTTCATATCTGCTCACCAGCTCTCCCCCTTGCCAGCCTGCCACCACTGCCTCAGACTCACCAGCCTTTCCAACTGCCACCCAAGGCATCATCCTGTCCCCCCTCATCTCCACTCAGTGTCCTCCCAGTGTCTCTAACTCAGATCCCTCCTTTGCATCCCACAGCCTTTGTCCTAGATCAGGCCACCTGTCCCGGTTGTCAGAGTGCCCGTCCCAGCATCCATGTTGGGTCATGTTCCTGGGTTCTAAACTCACTCTCTTGTTGCTCACAGAACTGGTCCATCTCCTTGGCTCTGATGCTGCCCATGCTGCCCATTTAAGAGGGGTCCCCTCTTAAATCTTAACATGACTCAAACAGGCTCTCCTGTGTCAAACCTCCATGCCTTTGCACGTGCTGTTCAAGTGTTCCCCCAGCCCCTAAGTCCTGGCGACCACCCACCCTCCTTCCCCGTTCCTTCAAGTGCCCGCCGAGTATCTCCTTTCCAGCCAGTCCCACTAGTGTATGAAAACCTCTGTTTGGGTAACTGCTCTTCCACTAGACCTGGGGTTCTCCCGAAGCTGGGCCACCTGTGGCTCATCTCTGTCTCCACCCCTTGGCCCTCCCTCAAAGCCGAGGGAGGGCGCTGCCTCCTTTCCAGCTCAGATCTGCTACATTCCCTTACCCCCAGGTCAGCCAACCGTCTTCTCCTCTCCTCCTCCATCCGTCCTCCGGCTCTGGGCGTGTCTTCAAATCCCCCAAGTCGGCCTCTCCGCCCCTAGAGCCGCCCCTCCGCCCCTAGAACCGCCCCTCCGCTCTGTCTCACTTCCTCTCGGGAGGCGGGTTCTCAGCGGGCGCCGCCCCTTACGGATAGACTCGGACGGGTACGGGAGACTTGGCCCTCTGGCGCCTGCTTCTCGTTCCGCTTCTCTTCCCGCCCCTCAAGCTCAAAACCCAGAATCGAAACTGTGCTGTGATCCATGCAGCGGGAGCCTGAACTCGCCCAATCTCCGGGTCCCCAGCAAGACCCCGCACTGCCCCCCACACCCACCATGCCTCCCCCGGAGTCCGTCTCCGAAGACCACCAGCCCAGCCCCAGCCACAGCCCCACGGAGGTACTACTGGGTTTGGGGAGATGGGGTTTAGGCTTTGTTGATTTGGTCAGTTGCGGGGAGAGGTGGGAAGGGAGAGGGCAACTTGGCCAAGCACCTCAAAGAGTGACACAGAGAGAAAAGCAGGCACTGGGTCCTGACCCTCTTGGCTGGGGTAGGGGTAAGTGAGACCAGGATGAGTTAGGGGAACCTCTCCAGGCTGTGATTCTCCAGGAGCAGGGGGCAAAATGACCACGCTGGCGCTTTGCCTCCTAAGCTCCTGCCTCAGATGAAGGTCCACAGGTTAGGGAGAATGGCAGGAGCAGCCCTACTGCGCAGGCCTCTGGAGCCAGGAACATGTCCCAGGTGTGGGAAAACCAAAACCCAAGTTCCCAGATCAGAAAGTGGGAAACTGGCCCGGATGAGAGAAGTGTCTTGGCTAAGGCCTCACAGCTCCTGTGGTGGTTTCTCCGCTAGGATACCTCCAGGATCCTTTTCTTGGAACACCCCTCGAGCACAGCCCCCGTCCACAAGGTCCTCCTCCTGGAAGCTTGCCTCAGTCTTCTCCCGGACAAATGCCCCAGCTCCCCTCCTCCCCCAAAGGAGCTACTTACATCACTTGCTCTATGTTCTTCCAGGCCCTTTGGCTCCCTTTCATGAAAGCATCTTCTTGCGGTAACTTTTATTATTTGCATTATTAAAACTAGGAGTAATACTACTTAATTATGAACACTCCTCACGTGCCAGGTACTGTTTTAAGCACTTTTTTTTTTTTTTTTTTTTTTTGTGTAAAATATCCATAACATAAAATTTACCATGTTTTTAAGGATTTATTTTTTTTTAACTTTTTAAATGTTTATTTTTGAGAGAGAGAGAGCAGGGGAAGGGCAGAGAGAGAGAGGGAGACACGGAATCCAAAGCAGGCTCCAGGCTCTGAGCTGTCAGCACAGAGCCCGATGCAGGGCTTAAACTCACAAACTGCGAGATCATGACCTGAGCCGAAGTCGGATGCTTAACGACTGAGCCACCCAGGCGCCCCTTAAGGATTTTATTTTTGTGAGTAATCTCTACACCTGACGTGGGGGTTGAATTTACAACCCTGAGATCAAGAGTTACATGCTCCAGCAACCGAGCCAGCCAGCTGCTCCAAAAATTTAACCATTTTTAAGTGTACCTTTCAGTGGTATTAAGTATATTCACAATGTTGTGTTACTATCACCACCCTCTATTTCCAGAATTCTTTCATCACCCCCAACAGAAACTGTACTCTTTAAGCAATAGCTCCTTATTGCCCCCTTTTCCCAGTTCCTGGTAACCACCAATCTACTTTCTGTTGCTATGACTTTGCCTAATTTAGAAAGTGGAACCATGCAATATTTGTCCCTTTGTGTTTGGCTTACTTGGCTTAGCGTAATGTCTTCAAGGTTCTCATCGCATGTATGAGAATTTTCTTCCTTTTTATTTTATTTAATTTTTAAGATTTTATATTTAAGCAACTTCTACACCGAGCATGGGGCTCAAACTCACAACCCTAGGATCAAGAGTCACATGCTCTACCAACTGAGCCAGCCAGGCACCCCCTTCCTTCCTTTTTAAAGCTGAATAATATTCCATTGCACATGTAGACACTTTTGTTTATCCATTCATCTATCAATGGACACTTGGGGTATTTCTGCCTTTTGGCTATTGTGCATAATGTGCCTAATGATGCTGGGAACATGGGTGTGCACGTAAGTATCTGTTCAGGTACTTGTTTTCAGTTCTTTGGGGAAATACATCTAGGAATGATATTTCTGAGTTTGTATGGTAGTTCTACGTTTACCTTTTTGAGGAGCCGCCAAACCATATTAAGCACTTTATACGATGTCATATGAGATACGCTTTAATGTATCTCCTTTCTAAACTGAGTTCCTTGAAGGCAGGGATTTATCCCATCCATCCGGGTATCTCAGGGCCTAGGGGATGCTCAGTAAACTGTGGAGGGAGAGCTGGAAGGTGTGAGTGAGTGGGGGAGGGGGGTACTGGTAAGCCTCGGTTTTGTATCATCCTGCCTGGAATGGGACTCTGTGCAGCCACAGGAGTGGGTGCGGTGGGTGGGGACTCCTGGATTTCAGGCCTCACCCCCACCTCTCTGGTCCCCCAGAAAGCCGTGGAGGAGGAGTTCGAGTTCCTGCGCTGCCAGGGCTGCCAGGTAGAAGCCAAGTGCCCCAAACTGCTGCCTTGTCTGCACACGCTGTGCTCGGGATGCCTGGGGGCGCCGGGCACGCAGTGCCCCATCTGCCAGGCGCCCGGGCCCGGAGGCTCTGACTCGCTGGCCCTGGATAACGTCTTCTTCGAGAGTCTGCAGCGGCGCCTGTCGGTGTACCGGCAGATCGTGGACGAGCAGGCACTCTGCACCCGTTGCAAAGAAACTGCCGACTTCTGGTGTTTCGAGTGTGAGCAGCTCCTCTGTGCCAAGTGCTTCGAGGCGCACCAGTGGTTCCTCAAGCACGAGGCCCGGCCCCTGGCAGAGCTCCGCAGCCAGTCGGTGCGTGAGTTCCTAGATGGCACGCGGAAGTCCAACAACATCTTCTGCTCCAACCCCAACCACCGCACCCCTATGCTGACTAGGTGAGCCGGCCGGCCCAGGGTGGGGTGGCACATCCAAGATACCGGTAGAAGGTGCAGGGAGCAGAGATCCAGAGAGGCACATAGCTGGGAACGTGAGATGAGGAGCTTCTAGGGTCCTGCAACTCAAAGTGTGGTCCTCAGACCGGCGGCATTTGTGCTGTGGCCATGGCCGCAATTTCTGTTATCTCCTACAAATGGGTAGTCATCGTTTCCAGTTCCCCCCGTAATCAATAAAGCTGCAGAGTCGGCTTTACAAATTCATCCAATAATTTCTTCAGGATAAATTTTGGAAATGCCATTGCTGGGTGAAGGGGTGTGAAAATTTTATACTTTGATACCTGTTACCAAACTGCCTTTAGAAAGTCTTACAGTGGAATTTTCCATATCACAGCCATGGAGTCAGGGTATACAGTTGGATTCTAGATGAGATGCAGGTAGTTCGTTTCTGTCCAAAAAGGCAAAACTATAACACCGTACTATCTCAGGATGTCTATTTCGAAAAAACCCTATCGAATCCAGTTAAAATTATTTTTATTAAACAGCACAGGATTTTAATTCAGTATTTTTGATAATACATTTGTATGTCAAAAAGTCACAAAATTTATAAAGAGAGGGGGCAAGTCTCCTTTCCACTCTGTCCCTGTCTGCTTAATTCCTACCATTTCTCTCTCCCTCCCTCCCCCATCCACAGTTAACCATTGTTACCAGTTTTGAATGTTTCCAGGGTTTCTTTGGGAGTATATGCACAGATAGATAGGGGTATATAGTCTTATACATTCTTATTTTCCCTCTTTTAGCCAACAAGGTGGCATATGAACGTGAACTCTCCCCACTCCCAATAGATTGCTTCTGTAAGATTCTGTAGATCCCTTGGGATCCGCAAAGTGAAGGTATTCTTTGCCCATAGGGAACACACTCAGAACTGCATCCCTCCTCACGGTGGCTTGCTTCCTGCTTGGACTTTTACCACCTGCACTACCAGAATGCATTTCCTGCAGGTTCCTCAGCAGACAGATAATATCAACTTGAATTTGGATTTCTTTGTTATTAAGATTCAGGTTTAGTGACTTTTTTATATGTTTATTGGCCATTGTTTTTTCTTCAATTGTGAATTGCCTATTTAGGTCCTTTACCTATTTGGTGTTTTTCCTTCCAGAAATAAGTCTCTTAAATTGCAAGAACCAGTAGCTGTGCAAGCGTTTTTCTCAGGTTGACTTTTGTCATTTCTTTTCCTAGGAGGTATTGTGTTTAAGTTTTTAGTTTTATAGAATCCAGTTCATCAGTCTCTTCCTTTACCGTGTCTGGCTTTAATCATACTAGGAAAGACTTTTTCCCCCTTCCAATGTTAAAAATACTTTCTTATATTCTATTTTAATAATCTCATGGTTTTGTGTTTATAATTAAATCTCTAATTTGTATGGAATTTATTTTTCCTGCATGGTATAAAGTAGGATTCTCACTTTGCTTTTCTCTCCAAATGGAAAGCTGGTTCTCTCAACAACTTTTATTGAATAATCCACTCTTGCCTTGATCTGAAATGCCCTCTAATGCTCTACTAAATAACCAAGTAATCATGAGTATGTTTGTAAATATCTGTTCTGGGCCAATGATCTGACTATTCCTTCGCTAATCCTTACTACTGTAGGGAATGCTGTAGCTAGCTTCATATTTGATAAGGCAAATTAAATTCCCATTCTTCCTCATTTTTGCTTTTCTTTTGTTCTTACAGTTATGTAATTTCAGAACCTACATATTCGTTGGGATTTTATTAAATCTGGGGGGAGTTGGCTTCATCTCTGTTTATATCTTTTGAGTTTTATAGTGCTATTGACATACTTCTTGAACTTTTAAATTATAGTTTAATTTATAATATTTAATAACCCTGTGAATGAAATATTTTCCATTATAATTTCTAGCTGGTCATCATTAACATGCTCTAGGCCTCCTGATTCATGTATATTGGTATTAGACTAGCCATCTGATTGAGCTCTTTCCTTTTTGTAAGGTTTTCTAATTGATTCTTTTGGATTTTCTAGGTAAACAATCATATCATCTGCAAATAATAAAAACCTTTTTCTCTCCAGTATTTATGCATATTTCCTCTTTGTAGCTTTGTTTCATTAGCTAGAACTGCCAGAACAATATTGAATACTGTGAAGAAGTGGTCAGGAAAGGCAACTTTATCTTATTCCTAGCTTTCATGAGAAAGTTTATGCATTCTAGTACACTGTTTATTATTGGCTTCCTTGGGTAACTTGACAAAATCACATTCAGAAAGTTGCCTCCCGCTTCTCTCTTACTACGAAGTTTTTTGTGGCTGCTATTTTGTTTTATTTTTAACTCGGGAATGGGTGTTCTTTGATTCTGTGAAGGTGTCCTTTTACCTTTCAGTGTGATGAATTATACAAAAGTATGTTTCTTTATGTTGAGCCGTTTTTTCAATTCCCAGGAGAAAAAACCCTATTGGGTCCTGATACTATTATTTTAATTCATAGCTAGATTCCATTTAATACTGTCTTATTTAGGCTATTATCTATATTTATAAATGTGATCAATTTTTATGAATATGTGTGATTTCTTTTACGTTTTTTGATACATTTTCTACTAATCTCCTTCAGTGAATTTGTAAGCTTGTTTGAACATGGTATACACACACATACACACACACGTAAATTGCTTAGCACAGTGCCTGGCACATATTAAGCACACAGTCAACGTTAAAATCCAGTTCCTATAATTTCTCTGTTCTGCTTTAGAACAATTCAAGAACATATGCAATTTGGGGTTTGTAGAAGTTTCTTGAGAAACTGAGACTGGTGCTTTTTTTGAAGAGTCAGGTTTTTTCCTTGGTACTGGTCTGTTTTGGATCTTGAGTCAGATTTTCTGAAAATCTGCCAGTTCATCCTAAGTTCTTTCATAATTAAAAAATTTCTTTTATACCTGTAACTATGCCCCCCTTTCTTATTTCTAAATAAGATGTTAGTGGCTTACAAGTGGTCCCACCTCTGATGTAGGGGTTGGGGTGGGTTTCTGTCCAGGTACAATGGGCAGGGCTGGTCCAGCCAAGAGCATAGGATTCCCATCCCTTGAGCAAGGTGGATGGTTTCAAAAACCTGATCATATTGCTTAAAAATCATACACAGACACTCACGATTCACACTGGTTTCACGATTTGCTAGCAGTTACTGGGAACACTCAACTTGTTTTTTCTGCACAAAACTTCAGTGCCATAAATAACCCACAGCTTTCTTCAGGTCACAGTGCGGTCACAAACCACTCTGTCCTTTGACACCGAGCTGATTTAGGACTCTGGTTGGGGAGCAGCACCACAGGTGGCTTTAAACTCAGAACTCAGCCTGGGAATGTCTGTCCTGGGCCACTGGCATTGATCCTGATCACCACTTCCACCACTGGCGTGGAGTCCTTTTTTTTTTTTTTTTTAACGTTTATTTATTTTTGAGAGACAGAGAGAGATAGAGCCCAAGCAGGGGAGGGGCAGAGAGAGGGAGACACAGAATCGGAAGCAGGCTCCAGGCTCCCAGCTGTCGGCACAGAGCCCGACGCAGGGCTCAAACCCACAAAGTGTGAGATCATGACTCGAGCTGAAATCGGGACGCCCAACCGACTGAGCCACCCAGGCGCCCTGCGTGGAGTACACTTCCTACTTCCTTCTATGTGGCACGCAGTCTGCTAGGTGCTAGGGTATAAATGTGAACAGATACGGCCCTGGCCCTCTGCGAGGTCGCCGTCTGGTGGAAGAACCAGATCTGCAACTAACCATCAAGGCTAGAAAGTGCCAGGAGGAAATCTGCTCACCCTGAGCTTGGATAATTGCCCTTTTCACACTGTCTTCTACCTTGCTATCTTACATGTTCCCTTGCCAGTATCCCCATGCGCACTGGGCTGACATCGGGATGTGTGCTCAGTCATTTGTTAAGGACAGAAAGCAGGAGGAGCGCAGGCCCAAAAGTGAGTCATCTTCGAAAAGGCATTGACTGGCGTATGCAGCTTCCAAGAAGGTGTCACATTTAGCCTGACACTTGAGAAAGGAGAAACGGCACTGGGGGCAGGACAGGGTGGACCAGGAAGCCTGTACAAAGGCAGAGGCACTAGTCAGTCGGCTGCATTTCAGGAATTGCAAGTAAAGGGTATGCCTGAAGGCAGGGGCTGGAAGAGGGAACTGGGGTCAGACATGGGAGGCTTAGAGGATTTAGAACTTTATCCTAAAATTTTAGGACATAGATTATTCTCAGCTTGTTCCTTTTTCGTGCATTTCACTCTTGTTTTACCAGTGAACAGTCTATAGAACACACTTTGAGAGGGACCCTATGGGGGGGCTCTGCTGGAAGCCCACTGATGGGTGTTAAGGCAGAGGGTGAGAGGGTCAGATTCTCTCCCTGCACTGTGGTTCTGTGAAGTGGGTAAGTTTGGGAGCCAGGAGACCCAGTATTTGTTTCTTTGGCTGCATACTTATTTCTATTTCACCCCATTCCATAAAGCATTTGAGGAGATTGACCACTGTGCTGTTGGGCATACGTACCTAGCAGAAACTGAAGCAAAGGAGCTGGACCAGGGGAAAGGGAGCCCCATTAGGAGACTGAGGCTGTGGTACAGATGGGGGTGAGGTCTGCAAGAATGCGGAGATGGAAGAATGGGGAAGGGGCCCAAATCTCACACCACCAGGGCCTGCCTCACCTGGAGTTAAAGGTGACCGCCAACCTTTCCATTTTTGGGATTGCTGGGGAGTGCCTTTTGCCCAATAGTAATATTGAGTCGAGGACAGCAGTTGGAACTGACTCCCATAGCTGGGTGTCAGATCCCAAAGCTTGGCCGGATGGGGTGGGGGAATTAATCCAGAGGCATCAAAGCTTATAGCCAGAAAGCATTTGGATTAGTTGAGTGGAAAAAACAAAAGATCTGTTAATCCAGTTTGAAAGGTGTGATGAGACCATAACCTGGGAAAAGAGTTCCCAAGGCCAGAAGTTGGAATGATTTCACAAGAGGACAGGGAGAAGCAGGCGGGACAGCCCAGGGGAAGGTTCAGGGCAGAGACAGACAGGTCTCAGTGGCAAAGCTGGGGACAAGGAAGGGAAGGGCTGCTAGCTGAGAAGGAAATGGAAAAGACATCCTCATGGACCTCATGGACTCCCCCTCAGGGCTGGGTGGGGGAAGAAGGCCAGATGCCACAGGTGCAAACTATGAGGAGCCCCCTTGCCCTCATGAACCAAGCAAGTGCCTCCTGAAATTCGTTTGCACGCTCGGTGTCCGGCTGGCCTCCTTGGCCCAGCCCTGTCTGGGGCCTTCCTGGTACCCTCTGTGAACTTATCAGTAAATTGCGTCTTCTTGGGGATTGATGATCTTACCGGGGTTGAAAGCTGACCCAGAAGCACCACATGGGCAAGCAGAAGGATGCTGCCAGGAGTTAGGGCACAAAGAATCCATTTCCAAGTTTTTCTATGAACTCACCCAGGGGACTTGTTTTCTGAGCCAAGCCAAGAGCAACTGCTTTTCCTTTCATGGGGGTGGGGGGCATGGAGCCCCAAGGTAGATTTGGTTGAATGCGTAGATAAGAGGGCCATGTGAAGTGTACCTTGAAGAGGTTTGTCTGTATGAGATACAACGAAAACAAACGTGTAAACTAGTAACAAATTTTTAGTCAGTCTCTTAAGCAAAAATGAATGAATGGCTTATGTAAGAAGTGAACAGGGTTGTGGCCAGCCTCTGACCCTACTTGATTAGATATTCATATTATGTCAACAGGGCCTGCTTTCTCTGTATTTCTTGTGACCCTTCTTTGCTCCAAGTCAGCCCCATTCACAGAAGGGTTTCTTCCTGTCGCTTGCCAGATGATTGCATCTCCAGAGGCCCTTGTACACACCCTCATTCTCAAATCCAGTGGGAGAGAGCAAGAATCCCTTCCCGGATTCTAAGCCTAGTCTGAGTATGTTTCTGATTGGATCAGACACCCATCCATGCAGGCGACAGGTTTGAAGCCAGCCTCAGATGAAGCTTCCCAACTCCTTAGAACCTGGGCAGTCCCTTTCCAGCAGGAGGTGTTTTCCCTTTTCCAACCTGGGCAGAGAATGGGCTCTTCTGGTTGGAGTATCCCTTTTATTAATACTTATCTGTCTTTTGAGATGTTTTTCCTGGGCTGTTATCTTAATTCTCATGCCTTCTTGAAAGATTCTTGAGGAAGAGAGAACTGTTCCCATTGTATACATGAGACAAGAAGCCAATGCATTAATGGGAGCTAACCCAACTGGGAGAACTTGTCTGAGCCAAGACCCAAATGGGGTAGAGGGTTTCCTGACTGCAAACCGTGTGTGTGTTTCCTGGCACTGCTGGCCACTACAGGCAGGCAGTCCTCAACTAACAACTGGGCTGAGTTGCAAAAAAGGATTCTGCAAGTTGCTTGTTTAGAACTCAAGAGTGTTTTTTTCCCTCAGAAGTGGATTATTAAAAGAAAGCGTGCTATTTAAGAAATGATAAATTTAATTTTCCTTAACTTTAGCAGAAGAAAAAGATACTGAAGAAAAATTTTACTGAAGTAAAATTAGACTTTACTAAACTTCAAAGAAATGTTTCTTCATTGTATAATGTTTCCTAAAATATCTAAGACTAAGCAAAAAAAAAAAATACTAAGACATTAAGAGGTTGTAGTTATTATAGTTTGGTTTTAATGAAACATTTCCATTTTAGACAATAGTAGCTAGAGTCTCTGCTGAAAAAGATCAGAATGGCCCACTCCCATCTATGTCTCTTGCTTCTATGTTAAAATGGCTCTCATGCATGGCCCTGGCCTTTGTACTTTAGCATTCGTTCCTATAAATTCTTTGTTTCAATTCAGCTCTTAATTGGATGGATGTTGTCAGTAAGCAGTCTAAATTCCTAGGATCTCTTAGTATTGAAAATGTCTATCAGTTGCTCTTCTGTTTGAATGATATCTTGGCTGGGTATAATATACCTGGGTTACACTGTTGCCTTTAGAATTTTGTAGACTTTGCTGCATAGTCTTTGAGCATCAAATGTTCATGAGGAGAGGTCTGAGGCCAAATTTATTTGCTTTTTCTGTCTTGATACCTAAAGATATTTTCATTCTTGAAGTTTATTAATTTAACCAAACTGTCTTGGTGTTGAGCATTTTGTATCCAATTCTGAAACCTGGCAGACTTCTTCAATCTAGAAATTCTCCTTATTACAGGGAAATTTTCTTACTCCTTCTCTTTTTTCCTCCTCATTGTACTCTTTTTTGCTCTATTGCCATTAGTATTCTAATGTATTAGTATTATTTCTTGGGTTTTTCTGATTCATAATCTTAACAGTATTACTATGATTTGGGGGGGGAGCTGATTTGTTTAATGACTCTTGAATGAGTAATGAAGATGATGATAAATCATTTTATACACATTGTAGTAAAAGTACTTGAGACTATCAAAATTGTTGCACGTAAGGATTTACTGCCTATTTTCTATTTTACCAGAGTCATTAACATTTAATGATTAACTTTAGTCTTTGAATTTTGTAACAAATTCTGCTTTGGCATCTCTTACAATTTGGATTTATTCTGCCAAAGCTGTTAGGCTTAGAAAAGCATTTCAAGATTGGTATAGACAAGTAGAAGAGCTGCCTTTTTATGCCATGTGTCACTTGACTGATAAACAGTGTTTATTGTTAACTTAATCAAATCATGTTTTTCTTATTCATGGCTTTAATTAACCGATTGTTTTAGCTACTTCCATCTCTTTTGCCATCTCATTTACTGAAATTAGATCAGATTTAAATAGTTTGTAGTCACTGTACTCATCTATGTGATAAACCTTGTCTTGCTGCCTTGCAACATTTCCTGGCGTGTAAATCCCTACTTCATCACTGTTCACTAACATTCAATATTGTATAATTGTAGTCCATTATGATAAAATGCAGTGAATTCCAAGTTCTCTAAAACTCTGTTCCAAAAATCAAATCTCCTTTATTAACATATAGCTTATGTGATGCTTTAAAAATGTCTTGCACTTGATACTGTTTTGACTATACTTCTGAGGGGGCTCATTGCAATGGTCCCAGCGTATGACGATCATCACATTTTAGAAATACCGTGTTGGTGGCACTGGGAAGGGTTGATTGGAAAGACCAGAGGCAGGGAAGCCTGTTAGGGGATATGCCAAAGGAGATAAGTTGTGATCGAGGCAAGAACAAAGGTGTGTAGCAATGGGAACTCATGTGACAGATTTAGGAACCAGGATTCTACCTCGGTCGTCTTTACATCCTAGTGCCATGCTCGTGCATAGTTGGTATTTACTATTTGTGGGGGGAGGGTAAATGAAGGTAGAATCAGCAAGAGTTAGTGATTTGTTGAAGTGGTTGGAGGGGGGCGCGTATCTGGCGTTCCCCCTTGGTCTCTGGCTTGAGTGGCCTTTCAGTGGGCCATAATGGACACGCCAGCCCTCTGTCTTGGGAGCAGGGACCTGCCTAGAAAAGAGTGGGGAAGGTAGATGCGTGATGGGCATTAAACGAGGGCAGTTGTCTTGATGGGCACTGGGTGTTGTATGTGAGTGTTGAACCACTGAATTCTACTCCTGAAACCAATATTGCATGGTATGTTAACTAACTAGAACTTACATGACAGTCTGAAGAAAAAAGAAAAGAGTGGGGAAGGAAAAGCACAAACTTTCTCTTCCTCATTCTTGGCTGTGGGGTTGGCATAAGATGGGTGTGAGAAACAGACAAAGCTTCCTCCTCTTACCTTTTCTCGCTGCTGCCTTTCTGGTGTCTTCCTCTCTGAGCCCTTAGGTTCTCCGATCTCTGTCACCACCTTCTCAACCAATGAAGAGTTGGAGGAGGGGAAGTCAATAGGAATAATGCTTTCGCTCTAAGTATCCCAGGCTCTGCAATTACCCATCTCTTCTCCTGGCTTCAGAAATCTTTCCTCAACTCTGTTTCCCAGCAGAGCAGGAAACCAGTCTGATTGAAAGCATTCATATTTGTATGTAAATGACACATGTATCCCTTTAATTGCCCTCTAGCCAATAATTTGAGTTTCCAAAGGAGGCTGTTCCTTTTGCTATTCCCTCAAAGTGAAAGCTCCCTGTCACTCTCTTGGAAGTGAGCATGGTAGAGTAGAGAGTTTTTCAGTTCCCATTCAGACCAGCCGGGCCCTGCCCTGGAGTCCTACTCTGGGGCCAGCTCTCCTCCACGGGTCCCATTTTCATAGGATTTTTGTTTCCTGGATTTCCCAGCCCTGTTTCTTAGAACAGCAGAAGTGGCATACCGCTCTGGTCTCAGCAGGAGGTGTGGCTACACTGGGCTGGCCTGACCCTAGTGGGAAGGGGACAGCCCAGAGACCACACTCAATATGATGTTTCCGTACTGTCTGAGGTTGAGAGGTTGACTTACCAACAGTAGGGCTAATATCCCTGCCGTGCAAACGTGTAGTTAATGCCTCCCCTTCTTGCATGGCTCCAGAATGTCCAATGTGTCGCTGGCACTGTGCAGGTGACTTCCCATACACCAGCCCATCTTTGTCCTTGCAACAGTCTATGAGAGGCATTCTTATTTATCCCCATTTTATAGACAGGGAAGTTAAGACTCGAGAGAAAGTATTTTACTCCAGGCCTTGTAGCTAGGAATCAGAAGGGCTCAGATTCAGGCCCCAGGCTGTCCACCTCCAGGACCCGTATCCTTCCTGCTGTCACATGGCCTCTGGCATGGCAATTTAAGACTTATAGGCAGCTTTCAGATAGGGAGACTGAGAACCCAGGAAACATGTTGAGGCTTCTAACTAAAATATTAACAACATAGTCAATTCACTGAACAGTCATAAAGGGACAAGCAAAACAATACATGTCAGGGAAGAAGAGAAAAGCTTTCTTATTCCTAGATGGAATGTTTTCTGAGGGTTCTCCATTGCCTCCTCTTTAAAGTCCAAACTCCTTCACTTAGAAGTGATTATGGAAATTTTGGGAAAATCTAAATAGATGAAAAGGGGGAGGGAGGGAGAAAGAAGTAACTCCCATCAATATAGACTGTTTACTCTCCTTCCTGCCGTCCCTATAATCACATAAACCAAACTGAACAGAAGCAGATAGTTCTGTAACTTGCTTTTCTCACGATAGGAAGTTGTGAATGTCTTTCCGAAAAATACAGTTTTGAATTTTTAGGTAGTCGCATCTGTTGAGTGTATGATTTCTTCCATTTCTTCAGTGGTTATAAGGTTATAAGATGACTACCATCATCAGTAGTCAACTGTCACACCTCTATGGTGTTATGGTTCGTAGTTAAGTCTGTGACCCACCGGAAATGGATTGCGGCATCACGTGTGAAACAAACCCTAATTTGCTTCTCTCCACCGCAGTAGCCGGTTTTCTCGATTCTGATTGTTGAGTGGAATTGTTTAATGTCCATTAGTGTGGGATGCTTTCTTTATTCTATAAAATATCACATTCTTATACGGATGCCAGGACCTAGATAAGTAATATCTGGTCTGTTCTGCTGATTTTCCTTCCTTTTTACTCTTGGACTAGTGCCACACACACTTCTTAAAATAATGGTAGTTCTATCCTATGTTATCTGGCAGAGAAGATTCCCCTTTCTGACACTGATTTCCCCAAAATTCCTTTTTTTCCCTTTAAGTTTATTTAGTAGAGAGAGAGAGAGCGTGCGCGAGTGGGGTCAGGGGGAGGGAAGGGACAGAGAGAGAGGGAGAGAGAGAATTCCAAGCAGGCTCCGCACTGCCAGCACAGAACCCAACATGGGGCTCGAACTCATGAACCTTGAGATCATGACCTGAGGAGAAACCAAGAGTTGGTAGCTTTTAACTGACTGAGCCACCCAGGTGCCCTTTCCCCAAAATTTCTTAACTATTTGATCTGTTTATTCTGTCCTGTGAAATTGACAATCCATTGGTGAAGTTTCAAACTCTCATCTGTAATTTGATTAAAAGTGCTTTAAACCTTTATCTGAACTTGAAGAGAATTGATATCGTGATATTTATTTAGTGTTTCCAGTTGGGGCCTTGAGACACTCTTCTGGTTTTTAGATTCTTTCTCAGTGGAATTCTTTTTTCCCCATGTATATATTTTTTGTTAGAAGTATGTCTACTTTTTTTTTTTTTTTTTGAGCATTTGAAAATTGTTGTTTGTGAATGAGAGCTTGGGAATTTTTTCCATAATTCTTTTCATTTGAATTGCTGGGATAGCATTCCACTGTATGGTTGTATCCTAATTTATGCAACTGTTTGCCTAGTGTGTTTCAATTCTTTGCCATTATGGACTGTGTTGCATTGTGCAGATGTTATTTTGTACATGTTGAGGTAGAGCTACAGAATAGATACGCAGAAGGGGGATTGTTGGGTCAGAGGATAAATACATTTGTGATTTTGATGGATATTGCCAAACTGCCCTCTGCAGAGTTATTAGTTCTTTTCATAATTGCTCAGCATTTCTTGTTAATGGTATCATTGGTGAGCGCTAATATCTCAGTCAGTTATAATGATCGCAGTCTTTGTTGAGAACATATATGTAGGACTTCTCTCATTTGATCCTCTATAGAATTCCCATATGAGGTGGGGGTTATCCCTGTTTTACAGATAGAAGATAGAGGCAAAAAGAGGTTAAGTGACTTGCTAAGGGCACAGAGCTGAGGTCAGATCCACAGTTGCCCTCTGCTTCAGTTGACCCTTACCTCAGTCACTGGCCCTGCCTCTTGGTGATGGGTCTCTGTTACTTAGATCAGATTTCCCCATGTTGGAGTTGCTGAGTGCTCTTGACCCAGTGGCAACTCTCATGCTTCCCTCACGCTCTGGGCTCTCCAGGAAACCTCAGCTAGCCTAGCATAAATCTCCTGTATTTGATCAAGAGGTTCGAGCTCTGAAGCCTTGCCCTCTTCGGTGGTCTGGGGAGGTTGAGAGCCGACAAAGCCGAGGACCAGTGCCTCGTGCCACAATTTTGGAGTCAGGTTGGCCAGCACAGTGTCTGCTGGCAGTTCCAGGACAAGTTAATCTTTAACTGAGGCCAAAGTGGCTCCAGCTAAGAGCCTCTCTCCTGGCCTCAGGTGGGCTGACTTATTATCATTGCTGTTGATAACAGATGATAGCAATATTTCTGGGGAAGTAACTAACAATATTTTCCTGGTAGTATTTGAAGAGGCAGCATTATAGCATTTCAGAGCATGGACTTGCGCCTGGCTGGCTGGGTTTTTATATTAGTTTCCTATTGCTGCTGTAACAAATTACCACAATTTGAAGAGCTTAAAACATTACACATTTGTTACTATGTACCTCTGGGGGTCAGAAGTCTGAACTGGGTCTCCCTGAGAGAAAATTAAGATGTTGGCGGGGCCATGTTCCTTCTGGAGGCTCTTGGCGAGAATCTATTTTCTTGCCTTTTCCAGTTCCTAGAAGCTGCCTGTATTCCTCGGTTCATGACCCCCTTCCATCTTTAAAGCCAGCAGGATAGCACGAGACCTCTGCTTCCATTATCACGTCTTCCTTCTCACACCTGCCTGCCTCCCCCTTTTCCTTATAAGGACCCTCGTAATTACACTAGGTCCACCTGGATAATCTTCCCATCCCAAGATCCTTAACTTAATCACATATACAAAGTCCTTTTTGCCATAGAAGTTAACATACTCCAGTTCTGGGAATTAGTACATTATTCTGCCTCCTACAGTTTGCCCTCTGGACTCTATCACTTACCAACTGTGATCCTGGACGAGTTATTGTACGTCTTGTTCAGTTTCCTCATCCTTAAAATGGGGATATAATAATTCCTACTCTGTAGGATTGTTAGGAGGATTAAAAGAGTGATATTTCTCAAATACTCATAATATTGTCTGATACATAATAAATGCTGTGCAAGTGCTAGCTAAAATATATTAAGTAAACGAAAATAATGCACACCCTTTGATTTAGCATTCCTATTTTTTGTAACCTATTTCATAGAAACAAAAGCATCCATGTGTTAGGCCACATAAAGCTTTATCCATATTGACAAAGTACAAATAGGAAATCACTAGAATGTCCATTAACAGGAGAATGACTGGATCAGTTGTGGTACAATGTGGAATTTAAGGGGGCTATAAAGAGAATACATTAGATCTATACTTATTAGACCTAGAGGAATGTCCTGAACAAAAGTTAAATTAGAGGAGGAAGCTACAAAGACATTACTCATGATCTTTTATAGCATGATCTTTTTTTTCTTTTTAAGAACATCAACCCACCAAAATTGTTGTAGATACTTGAGCCAATTATTTAACCACTGATTGTCTCCCTTTCTTCATCTGTGAAATGAGAACAGCAATAATTCTCCCCTCAGAAACTCTAGTGAGGATTATATGGGATGAAATGTAAAAGCACCTGGGTGGCTCTGTAGGTTAAAGCCTCTGACTCTGGATTTCGACTCAAGTCATGATCTCAGTTCATGAGTTCAGGCCCCTCCTTGGGCCCTGCACTGATAGTGTGGAGCCTACTTGGGATTCTCTCTTCCTCCCTCTCTGCCCCCACCCCCAACTGTCTATCTCAAAATAAATAAACTTTAATACCTTTTTTTAAAGTTTATATATTTTTGAGAGAGCAAGCGTATGTGCACGAGTGGGGGAGGGGTAGAGAGAGAGGGGACAGAGAATCCTCAAGCAGGCTCCGCGCTGTCAGGGCAAAGCCCGATTGCTGGCTTGAACTCACCAACCCCAAGATCATGACCGGAGCCGAAGTCAAAAGTCCAAGGCGTAACCTACTGAGCCATCCACGCACCATGCACCACGTACCTGGTAAACTTTAAAAAGAAAGGGGATGAAACGTATCAAGTCCTTAAAATCCTGCAAGCAGTCTGGATATTTGTGTAAAGTGGTTTGAGCAGACAGTTGTGGAAGGATGCACCCCAGTGCTCACCTGGTTGCCTCGGAGGCGGGGAAAGGAAATTCAGAAACGGTGTGGAGAGACAATCTGTGTACCTGTGCCTTGTTTCACGACTGGAGGCTAGCTGTTGTTACTTAAGTAACTTTTTTACGTTCTAATGCTCTATGGGTAGCTTGGAGACCACAAACTGAATGGAGAAAAGCACGAACCTAGGGACCTACCATGATTCAAAGTTTTGTAATTTTTGAAAAGGTGTTTAATAACAAAAACATAAAGGGGTTAGAAGCAGGAGAGCCCTAACTGAGGCCGGCCTTGTGTGTCTGCAGCATCTACTGCCGAGGCTGCTCCAAGCCGCTGTGCTGCTCGTGCGCGCTCCTGGATACCGGCCACAGCGAGCTCAAGTGCGACATCAGTGCGGAGATCCAGCAGCGGCAGGACGAGCTGGACGCCATGGCACAGGCGCTGCAGGAGCAGGAACGCGCCTTTGGCGCGGCGCACGCGCAGATGCACGCGGCTGTCAGCCAGTTGGGCCGCATGCGCGCAGACACCGAGGAGCTGATCCACGCGCGCGTGCGCCAGGTGGTAGCGCACGTGCTGGCCCAGGAGCAAGAGCTGCTGGAGGGAGTGAGCGCGCGGTACCAGCGAAGCTATGACGAGATCGCGGGCCAGCTGGGCCACCTGGAAGCGGTGCTGCAGCGCATCCGCGTGGGAGGCGCGCTGGTGCAGAGGATGAAGCGCTACGCCTCTGACCAGGAGGTGCTGGACATGCACGGCTTCCTGCGAGAGGCGCTCAGCCGCCTGCGCCAGGAGGAGCCCCAGAACCTGCAAGCCGCCGTGCGCACCGATGGCTTCGACGAATTCAAAGTGCGCTTGCAGGGACTCGTCTCCTGCATCACTCAGGCGACGGGTAAGCACCTGAGCCACCCTTGTGGCCGACCTGTTTACCATTTAAGGGCCTGTGCCTTGCTGTCGCTCCCTGGGGGAGACAGGGCAGAAAAGGAAGCCGTGGGTTTGTTTTTAGTTTTGTTTTTGTTTAAAGTCAGATTTGCTCACATCGTACATTCCAGAGCACAGGATGAGGAGGAGAGGAGGCCCTGACGTGTGTCTGCAGCCCTCCAGAGGGGTCACGTTTTACTAATTTACAGGGCCCTGTGGATTAGCTGTGATCTTGTGACCCTTGGAGAATTAAGAAACTACTAAGCTGAGAACCAGACACAGTATCATTTTAGCCCCAAAGGGATAACCACTTCAGGAAATTCTCTTAAGCCTCCTGTCTAGCAATAGAGAAGTCAACTGGAACGTGAGGTTAGAGCAGAAGGGGACTGAGAAAACCCCCTGGAGTGGTTGGGTGTTTACCAGAAACCATACTGCACCTCAGTGGAGGAGATGCTTCGCCTCCAGCATGGCCTGCTGTCTGGACCAGCTGCCTACCTTTGTGGGCCCTTGGGAAGTGGAGAGCAGACCAATTTGTGACCTCAGCAGTTGTCCAGTCCAACTGGGGCAAGATGGGAGCACATCACGTAGCTGGAGAATGAGGCAGTGCTTGGCTCTGCAGTCCAGATCCAGGAGTTGGAGCAGCTCTGTATGAGCTGGTGACGTCATCGGGGCTTTCAAGGGACGCCAAGGGGAGGGGGGTGCCCCAAAGAGCCTCCAAGGTGAGGAACTTTTAACAGCCCTTTGAGGAAATCTCTAGGCTCACATCTGAGCTCTGAATAGCTGGTGTGAGGATGCCCTTACTGGGAAAGAGGTGGGTGGCAACAATCTGAAGGCATCCGGGCAAGTGCCAGTGATGGGGGCTCAGTCACTCACGCCTGCCCTTGGAGCTGATGGCTGTGGGCTCATACCACCACACTGTGCCTCGGTGGCAGCCGAGAGATGGACAGAGATGCACCTGGGGTTTGCACTCTCTAATGCCACCCTCTCCCTTCTGGCTGGGTTCATGCTCACTGCAATCAGGGAACTCTCCTTCCAAATGACAGCCCCTCCATGGAGCTGCCCCAGTGTTGTGAGAGGCCCTGAAGAATGAGTCTCTAGGAAAAGCAGCAGAGACATTTCCTCTGTCACTGTCCCAGGCGAAGATGCCTCCCACCGGGGATGTCCCTGACTTGCCTGTGACCTTTTCTGTGTTCTCCAGATGCAGCTCTACACAGGAGGGCCAGCCCAGAGGCTTCCAGCACTCCCAGGGACTCTTCTGACATTGACCTGGTAAGATGGGTTGAGGTCTCAAGGGGAGGTGGTATGGTCCCACAGGTCAAACGGGTTCAGAGTTCCCCTGTGTCAGGAAGGAACCTGAGTCTTGTTGTCCCCTGTGTCTGCAGGCATTAGAGAGGGGAGAGTGCCCGAGAGGGACAGCAAGTGGCTGGACTGGAGCTTTCGGTGGGAAGGAGTAAAGGAAGGGCAGGTGAACTGGCTGGCTCTGAGATCTTAAATGCCAAAGTAGCACTTGATAGATTTGAGAGGGGTGAGAACCAGGGATGGACAGGAGGTGAAGAAAGCGGTCACTGGTGGGTGGCCCTGACAGATGGTGGTAGATGACATCTCCCTTACCCTGTCCCCCATCCTAGATATGTGAGCATTTTCCTGGAATCAACACGGAGGCCTTCCCCACTTCTCCCCCGCCCCCAACATGGTTCTTGGAGAGGAGAATGGGGCCAGGAGGCAGACCTCAGTCCCAGCAGGTTGGGTTTCATTGGTGTGATTTCAGGACCAGCATATATGCAAGAATCATAGTTTCTCAGGGTTGGGAGGTGTCCATACCCCTCTAACGTCGGCATTCCCTCTACAGCACCCTTGACCTATGGCTGTCTATACACACACACACCTCCCAAGGACAGGAAGCTCACTCATGCTTGAGACAGCCACCCCCATCTCTGGACTGCCCTTAGATTGCTTCCCTGGGAGAAAATGCAGTGGTACCCCTTTGGCTTGCCCTCTTAAGTGCTTGCACGCATGGCTCCTCTGGGATAAGCTTCCTGAGATCCTTCCTTGGACTAGGCGTCTGGTCTCCTCCACGTCCTGGTCATCTGGGTCTGCCTGTGTCTGCCTGTCAAAGGTGTGGGCCCAGGACTGATCAGACTTCCACAGAAATCAGGTCTTCTGGTGGTAGCGGTCAGGTGGCGAGCCTAGCTTTGTCATGCATGGCCATTGGGGGAGAGAGATTGTTGTAGGCAGAGGCAATCTGGAGAGACTTCCTGGAGAATGCAGGATTTAGGAAGTGAGAGTTTTAGAGCTAGGAGAGCGCATGGAGTCTAACCCTCTATTTTGCATAGGTTGAGGCCCAGAGAGGGTGACAACCCCAGGCCACATGACACAGCAAGCTAGGGATAGGATTAGAAGCAGACTCCTAACTGCTTTGGGTCCTGCATCCCCACATATGTAGCTTGAAAAGTAAAAAAGGACATTTTTATTATATTTTTGAAGTAATACAATCACACGGTCAGAAGTAAAAACATAGAATGATAAATATGTCAACTACACTTCGATTCTTAAAATCCATTGATTTGTACACTTACCATTTGTACATTTTACTGTATATAAATTGTACCTAAATTTTTTTTCAGATCCCCAGGTGATGATAATTTGTAGCTAAGTTGAGAACCAATGCTTTGAGGTGGGGGGACACCCCAACATCTCTCTGCACCCCGTTTCTCATTTGAGCTCTCCATTACTCAGCATCACAGAGATTTCTTGTGCAAACTAAGACTGTGTTTGTGCATATCCAATATTTTCACGTAACACCCTACATATGGCACCTTACTGCCCAAATCCTGCACATACAGTATCTGGATCTTAAAAAAGAAAGAAAGTAACATATCATGTCTCCCTCCCTTCTGGTCCCTATCTTTCCACTTCTTATGCCCATATACCTGTCTCTATTTCTTACATATCCTTCCCGAATTTCTTTATGTAATTACAAGCAAATATGATTACAGGTAATTCCATTTTCCATTCTGTTTTTGCACAAAGGTAGCATACTACCCTATGTTCATAGTATTACGCCCCAGGCTTTTTCACCCCACAAAGTATTCTGGAATTCTTACATTTTCAGTAGGTAGGTAGCTTCCTGATGTCTTTTTGTGTCTGCATAGCAGTCTAGTGAATGGATGTAGCATGTTTTATTTAGCCAGCTCCCTGTCAATGCATATTTAGGTTGTTTTGGTATCACAATGCTAGGATGAATAATGTCCCCCAAAGAAATCCTACGAATAGTTGGGGAAGGTGCCCCAGGTCCACAGAGCTCGGCTGTCTTCCACGTGCCAGTTGCTGGTTCATGAACAGCAAGAGACCCTGTACTATCTTGTATGAGGTCTAGGCATTCTTCCGGGTCTTTGTCTTTATGTGACCTCTCACCATTCGCTACTAAGTAGTTTGAACTTGGAACATCAGAAGAATGCTCTTTCTGCAAAGCCTCTTGCTTTCACTTTGGTAGTAGGCTGGAGGAGGGGGCAGGCAGGCCAGGGGAGCCGGGGGAAGGATGTCGTCTCACTCTGTGAGTGCAAAGGACTGGTGTAGCAGCTCCAGGGAGGCAGGCGTGGCCGGGCAGTCCCTGGAGAAAGTACGGTCGCTCAGCTATGCCAGGAGAAAGGCGACTCTCGGGCCCACGTCCCTGCCTTAGGAGGCAGGAGCTGGGCTTTCCACCCCAACACTGGATCCCTCTTGAAACTGTTGGTTTACTTTCATTTCAGTCATGTATCTGCACAGAGGTGACGAGAAAACACAGCAACAGCCTTAACTAGAACTCCCCAGCTTGGGGGCCATCTTTCTTCCATTTCCTCTAGACTCTTTGCATCATGACGTTATAATACTTGAATGGAAAAAAATAAAACATTTTAAAGCTACCAAACAACAAATTGGGCATCATGATTTTTTTTTTTTTTTTTTTTTAGGGAGCCTTCTTGTCTGTCCCCTGCTTCATTAACACGGGAGGGAGGGCATCATGGGTGGGACAGAGGCAGAGAGAGAATCCCAGGCCCACTTTCAGGGAGTTTGTTGCCCTTCTGGAAAGAGGGTCTTTCACATACCAGTGATTTGTACATCCAGACATGAAAGGACCTTTTTAACTTTTTAAACAAATTTTTTAATGGTGATAAAATATACATAACATAAAATTTACATAGAGGTGGAATTGCTGGATCATCTGGTAATTCTATTTTTAATTTTTTCAGGAGTCACTATGCAATTTCCATAGTTGGCCATGCCCTTATTTGTTCCCACCAACAGTGCACAGCGTTTCCAGTGTCTTTAAAAAAATTTTTTTTTTTTACATTTATTTGAGAGAGAGAGAGAGACAGAGCACAAGCTGGGGAGGGGCAGAGAGAGAAGGAGACCCAGAATCCGAAGCAGTCTCCAGGCTCTGAGCAAGTGTTCAGCGTAGAGCCCAATGCAGGGCTCAAACCCACGAACCATGAGATCATGACCTAAGCCGAAGTCAGTCACTTAACGGACTGAGCCACCCAGGCACCTCATGGGTTTCCAATTTCTTTACCTTCTCATCCATACTTTTTTCAATAATAGCCATCCTAATGGGTGTGATGTGGTTTAAATTTCTGACCACTACACATTATAAAGAAATATATTTTATATCTACGGTATATATATGTACACATGCATAACTGTAGCTAAAATGGAAGTTTTGCAAAATAAATTACCCTTGTTACATGGGTTTTCTGTTCTATTCTGCATAATTTAAAAAATGCTGGTTGTGACCCACTGGATTGCTTTCATGATTCACCAATGGGTCACAGACTATAGTCTGAAAAACATTGGTGTAGGGGCGCCTGGGTGGCTCAGTCAGATAAGTGTCTGACTTCCGCTCAGGTCATGATCTCACAGTACCTGGGTTCAAGCCCCACATCAGGCTCTGAGTTGACATTGTGGAGCTTGCTTGGGAGTCTCCCTCTCTCTCTCTGCCTCTCCTCCACTTGTGCTTTTCTCTCTCTCTCTCTCTCTCTCTCTCTCTCTCTCAAATAAATAAATAAACTTAAAAAAGTTTAAGGAGATTCTCCATTCTCTCCACTTCCCCCAGATACACTCTGATCCAGAGAGACAATTCTCCTCCCTTTATGTAAAGATGTTAAGAGAAAGAAACCCAGAGAGGGAGGGGAAAAGGAAGTCAGTCCGTTATAGCAATTGATTTGGGAGCCCACATCAAAGTGCTCGATACCAAGAAGCGCCCCACGTCGAGCTCCGGTCCCAGCACGATGGGGCCACGTGGGGCTTTCCCCCACCTGCCCCAGCCCAGGTTTGGCCAGCTAATTCCTGGGGTTCCCCTGTGAGGAAAGCCTATCCCTGGCTTCCTGATCTTAAAGTCCAGCTTCTGACTTGTCCAGCGTGGCTGTGCTCGAGGAAGCGCCCCCTCCAGCTGGGTGTTGTTTCCTTTCCCTCACCACACGGACCACTGCAAGCGCCTGCTCACGGTCATCTCCTGGGCACACACAGACTTGGAAGCAGCAAGGGGTCAGGATTGCAGGCAGGAGTGGCAGAGTCTGGGCCTCCCCTTTCGGAGGGACACTTCCCAGGTCACTCGTCACTTATTTTCAGTGAACTGCCCTACGGATGCTTCCGTTTCACACAGTATAGAGAAAAGCGGTGTGGGGGGGATGTAAGAGAGACAGTGACCAGGAAAGAGAACCACCAGTTCAAAGACACTACACTCAAACCCTGGTCCAGACCCTCATTAGGTATATGACCTTGGGAAATCAGTCACTTCACCTCTGTGCCTCCTACCCTTCTCTGTAGATTGGCAATAATCACAGGATGGTCCCTATTTCGTTATTTTAACTATAATTGTTTTTATTGTGGTAAAATTCATCTAGGAAAATTCTGTTTTAACTATTTTCGAGTATACAGTTCAGTGACATTGCACCCTCCGAATCTTGTACAGCCACCCCACCCATCTAGTTCCCAAATATTCCCATTACCCCGAAAGGAAACCTTGTCCCCATGACGCGGCCACTCCACATCTGCCCCGCCCCCACCCCCACTCCAGCTTCCAGTCTGCTTTCTGTCTCTATGCGCTCAGCTCTTGTGGATATGTCACATAAATGGAGCCGCACAACATGTATTCTTTTGTGGCTGGCTTCTTTTCACTTAGTGTAATGTGTTCAAAGTTCATCCATGTTGACGTACGGAACTTCATGCCTTTAAAAAAATTTTTTTTTAACGTTTATTTATTTTTGAGAGAGTGAGAAAGCATGAGCCGGGGAGGGGCAGATAAAGGGGGAGACACAGAATCCAAAGCGGGCTCCAGGCTCCGAGCTGTCAGCACAGAGCCCGACGCGGGGCTCAAACTCACAACTGCGAGATCATGACCTGAGCTGAACAAAGTCTGACACTTAGCCGACGGAGCCACCCAGGTGCCCCGACTTCATGCCTTTTTATGGCTGGATAAAATTCTACTGTATGACTGTCTGACATTTGGGCTGTTTAGACATTTGGCTGATGTCTCAGAGGCTGGTAGACCTTTGGGTTGTGTGTACCTTTTGGCTGTCGTGAATAGGGCTGGTGTGAACATTTGTGTGCAGGTTTCTGTTTGAACATCTGTTTTCAGTCCTTTGGGTACATGCCTAGGAGAAGACTTGTTGGATCATATGGGAATTCTGTGTTTAACTTTTTGAAGAACCAGCCCAAGTCCGTTTTGGGGTGGGTTTATGTATAGTTAGCACTATGCCTGGCTCAGAGTGGCAATAAAAACTGTATTTAGCATCATTATCATCAGTGGCACTTACTAAGTGCTGGGTGCTCTTCTAGGCACTTTACTTGTGGTAACACATTTCATCCACGGTATCCTGTGAGACAGATGTTAATATTATTCCCATTTCACAGAGGGGGACTGAGGGCTGAGGGGTTTTAAGGGATTTGGCCAAGGTGTGTAATTGTTCTGACCCAGGGGGAGTTAAGGCCCAGGGGCAGAGGGAAGGTCACAGGGAGGTTCCCTGGAAGGGTTTCAGCTCAGTGGAAGGGTGTCCTCACTGTTACAGCTCTGCAGCTGTAGAGGAATTGCTGCCACCAGGAGCAAGCGCTTTGTTAACCCGGAGCTAGCTGTCAAGCAAACCTTTAGGCGCTGTTGGTCCCGTGTAATCTCAGCAGTCACCTTCTGGCTCTGTTAGGATGCACAGGAATTGAAGTGCCCCTGGATGCCAGCACCTCAGGGTCAGAAGGAGGGTGTGAGGAGGACTCCTGGTCCCCGGGGGGCTCTGGACAGCCTGCACCTGTGGCTGGCTGAGGCCCTGGGGATTGGGCTGACCCCAGGCCTGGGGTCTCAGCCCTGGGCCTGCCACCCGCTCATTTCTGTCTCTCTTATTTCCGGACTTCGCAGCCAGAGGAGATGCAGAGGGCCCGGGCACAGGCCCCAGGGCCAGCTGAGACCCCAGTCATGGCTTTGGTACAGTCGGTGCCCGGGGTACACCCGGTGCCGATACATGCCTACTCCATCAAAGACGCCTCCTGCAGAGAGGTAAGGTTCTCCCTGCCCCCTGCCTCTGCACCTGGAGGCCCAGATCCCACCAGGCAGTCAGGTTCCCACCTGAGAAGCCAGGCCTTAGTCAGCACCTACGCTGTTCTCTCCGTTGCTCCTGGCTGCCCTGCCAGGAAGCTCCCCTGTAAGCGTGAGCCCCTCCAGGGCAGGCAGAGGCCAGCAGAGTCAGTGGTCAGCAGATGGCCAGTGTGCGTGGCAGCCCAGGGGTCTTCCTATGTGGAGAGAGACACGATCTGCGTGGCAGAGAGCAGAGGCGACAGCAGGAGCAAAGGGGGCGGGCCACAGGTCCCTGCCACCCAGGTTCACATCTCTGCCCACCACCCCAGCACCCCTGAAGGCTGCTAACCCGGCCTTGTGACTCCCCACCGCATAGGAGGTCTGCAGCCCAGTCACTCCCCAGAAGAGGAAGTCCTGCCAGACTGAGTGCCCCAGGAAGGCTATCAAGATGGAGTCTGAGGAGGAGAAGGAGACACGGCTGGCCCGGAGCTCCCCCGAGCAACCCAGGCCCAGCACCTCCAAGGCAGTCTCGCCACCCCACCTGGATGGGCCCTGCAGCCCTGAAAGCCCCATCATCGGAAACGAGGTCTTCCCGCCCAACAGCAACCACGTGACCGGCGAGTCTGGGGAGGCAGGTAAGGAAGTGGGTGGGCAGTGGAGGCTGAGGCCTACGTGCTGTCTTCCAGGGGCTGGGTAGGGTGGGACCCTTCCCCCAAATCCTCACCCCACCCGGGGAGCCCAAAGCCAACAGCATCCCCTGTGTGTCCTGCTCTCAGCTGCCACCAGATGGGGCAGGGAAAGCCCATGGTTTTCCTGGGGGATACGATTGGATACAGTTTACCGTGTGATTTGCTGGGATTCCAGTGTGGGGACCGTAAGAGGCTAAAACCCACAGTCTGTAGCCCCTTACCCGAACGCACCCATACAGCGCCCAGCACTGTGCCTCTGCACAAGGTGGGTCTCCCCAGGCAGTGTCTGTTGGTGAGTGCCTGGCATGCTCCCAGAGAGACCTTGGGTCAAGTCCACACCCATCACTTCCCAAATTTGTCTGCAAAGGCCACCTGGCTAAAGTACGTCATTTGTCCTAGATACCTTTTATGGACACCACCAAACTGGGAGTTCTTGGGCATGAGTTGAGGCCAACTGATAGAATTCTGGAATGGTCAAGACAGTTCTTCCTAGATCTGCTTCACCCAGAGGCCCCCTTTGTTTTCATTCTAGGTCTCAGACTGAGCCCTGATCCTGCTTGCACACTGAGCCCTGACCGACATTCCTTGCTCACAATGCTATTGGTAATCAAAAGGTTTTGATTAACCAAATATAAAGTAGCTTTTAATTCAAACATCTCAGCTCATGAGACAGAGTTGGAAAAAACCAATGTGCTTCTTTAGGATTGCAAAACAAACCAGGTGCTTTTTTGCCAAGCTGCCTGTGTAGGGAACAGATTCTGAATTCAGGACCAATAACTGAATTAAGTATTCACGTACAGGGCACAGTGGGCAGTGACGGAAAGCCTCTTTGAATAAACAGATCCATACTAGCACATTTGGTGAATGTTCACATCCCCCTCTATAGGGCACACATCGCCCACCCCATCCACTGGCCCACAGGGATTCTCACAGAACACCTGGGCCCCACTGAGTGGGCATCTTGGCAGGGCCTAATTCTGTCTCCTCTGCCCTGTTTCAGAGGAACGCGTCGTGGTGATCAGCAGCTCGGAAGACTCAGATGCCGAAAACTCGGTGAGTGGTCCAGAAGTTCAGCCCTGGACTCCTGCCTCCCCCCATTCCGGGTCCCAGGAGACCCAGCCGCAGCAGGTGACTCTTAGACTTGCCCTGCGCCTGGGGAGTTTTCCAGCGAGGCAGTGAGTTCTGTGCTGTCCTGAGGACAGTCTCCAAATGCCAGCTGCGGGCCTGAACCAGCCCAGCCCTCCCTCTATACCAGGGCAGGAGCCGTCAGTAACCATATATACTCTTCTGAAATGCTGAGAGAGTGCTTCCTTCCAGAGCCCTGTCTCTCTTCTGAACTAGCCAATGCCTTTGTCTGGAGCTTCCTTATGTTTTCTCTGACCTCTAAGTCCTCAATGAGGAGCGGGGGCAAGAACCCATTCCCCAGTTAATCACAGCCAGTGAGGGTCAGTGCAGGGGTGTGAGGGCACGGGCAGCACCGTACAGGGCCCAAACAGGCAAGCGTTCACTCGATAAGAAAGAACTTTAAAGGCATCCCACAATGGAATGAGTACCTTTGTGGATTGCACCCTTCTGTCCCTGGAGGTTGGTTAATGGAGGTGGGGAAAGGGGGGTTGAACAGAGGGAAAGGTTGGACTGGGTGCCTCTGAGGTCCCTTCCGGCCCTCAGTCTGAGGTTCTGTATTGGAAAGTGCATGGAGCGCATGGAGACCGCTGCACAACACTCCTCGCCAGCCCACCCCCTGCCAAGAGCACCAGGAGCATACCACCCCTGCCGGCCCCCCCGCCTGCCCCATGGCGCATGCCGCCCCCCGGCTTGGTCTCCCCAACATCCCGCCGAACAACCTGCAGTCCCTGAAGCCGATCCTCACAGCCAGCCCGCCAGTCACCGGGAGGACACTGCCGTCCGCAGCCGCCGCGGGACTAGCTTCCTGTCGCGTAGAGCACAGAGTACCCCCCGTCTTCACCGCGCCTTCCACTTGCCCCTCAAAGTGTATTATAACCCCATGTGGACGTGTCCTCCCCCCGCAGTCCAGGCCACCACCCCTGCTGCCACAGGGCCTCCCAGCCATCCTGCCGATCCCCAGGAGAGTCCCTGCCACCTCCAGAGGGCCATCAGTCAACGCGGCCGGGCACGGGGAGCAGTGCGCTCCCTCGGCCGCTCCTTCCGGGGCTCCCCCCACATAGCCCAGTGGCTCAACAGCTTCTTTGCCGTTCCTCTCTCTGTGGCTTCCCAGCTTGACACCTCTCTCAGGAAGGGTGGGGGGAGGCAGAGCACCCCAGACTCTTAGGACAGGATCTCCCCCTGGGAATTTTGACACCGCCCCCGTGGAGAACCCCGTCCAGGACCTCTGGAGGTGCCTCCAATTGCATTCCCAGCCCCCTGCCCTCGAGTTCTTCCCCCTACCCCCCACCAGCCTGGCCCCCCTCAGACAGGCCTCTGAGAACCCCTAGCACCTCCCTCTTCTGTAGCTGGTGGCCACCATCCTCCTGGAACCGCGTGGCCACTCGCTCACTTGGCTCCTGCTCCCCGGCCCTCCTGCACCCCACCACCCAGCCTGGCCCATTCGCTGAAGGCCCTGCACACAGTAGGCATTCTGTGCATCGTGGTCAAGGAGCGGACCAAGGAAGGAGCGGCTGCACAGACCCGTCAGGGAGACGTAAGCCCTCTTCACCTGAAAGGGCACGATTGAGATACAGGCTGCCCGCTCCTCACATCCCCAGGCCTCTTTGCCCCAAAATAGGAAGCTTTTGTCTCCCTTTGCCCCTCCAACTGCCCCATCCCACCACCCCGAGGCTTTCCGCTGGGCCTCTGCCAGGACCTAAGCCCATGAGGGCAGGGAATGTGTCGATCCCAGGACCTGGCAGATACGGCTGCTCAATAAATATTTGTTGAAAGATTGCCCTGGCAGCCCCTTCTTCCATGACCATCACATTCCCTGCTGGACTTAGCTCTTCTCTGCAGGCGGTTTTGTGTCCTCCCTGCACTGAAACTTGGTTCTCTGGTGGAGTTACCATGTCCCCTCTTTCCAACGCCCTGTGAGCATCAGAGTGGGGAGGCGGGTCAAGGCCTTCTGTGCCTCCTGGACTGTGTCGGTCCCACCATCTAGTCAGGTTCTCTGCGCCTTTCTTGAGGTGAACCCCACTTTCCCCAGATCATTTCACACCTCCTCTTGCCTCCCCCCACACAGGGGAGGCTCCAGCACCCGCCTCCCAGGTGGCCTCTCTTTAGCCAGGTCCAGCCTTCTTTCTGGGAGACTTCAACATCCAGCACCCTGGCCTCTCTGGGGTCTTTGCCCCACCCCACTGCAGCCACCAGCCCCACGGCCACCCCCTGGACCTCACCATACTGAAAGCTGGCCCGCAGGGACTCTGGCCACAGCTTCCTGCCCCTTGAGCTCACCGGTACTTCGAGGACCCCTGCCCTCCCTGTCCCAGCTCCTGTAGTAGCTCCAGCCACCCCTCCTCACCCTCCTCTCAGGTCTCTGTTCCTTTCCACCTTGTTCTTCCGGCTGCAGCCCATCTTTATGGTCTCAGCCTTGCCCATGGCCTCAGTTAGCGCCCACAGGCTGCTGGTGCCCGGCGCTCACTCCTGCTGCCAGACCAGGATAGCCAGTGGCCCTCCGACGTCTGCACTCGGGTGTCCCGTAGATCACTCGTCTCTCTTCCTCTCCTCTCCGTTAAGTCACACCGTCTGCCCGGCTACAGAAACCAAGGCCCCCCAGAGCCGCCCTGGATGCCCCTCTTTCGATTATTCTTCACCACCAGTCAATATTTCAGTCTTCCCTTTAAGCCATGTTCTAAATTCCTCTGAAATCTGGGCACTTCTTTCCATCCCCTAAACCTCATCAAACAAAACTGACCCTGGGTAGAGGTAGCAGTCTGGGATGGAAAGCTCGGGAAAGGATCGGAATGCCAGTAGTCTCACCAGACTTCACTTCAGTTGGGCGCAGAAACTGAAACCAGCACTGCTGGGGCTGGGGGGTGGGGTGTCAGTCTGATCCTCAGCTGTCAGTAGGGGGTCGCCAGGTTGTGTCTGAATTATTCCAGGAAGGAGGGAGTGTGTTTCAGGTGGTGAAGAGTTAAAACAATTAGAAGCACAGCTGCTCACCTGTGGAGACCAGGTCCGGAGTGGGGAGGGCTAGAGGACCACTGCTTTTGTGTTGGTATTCTTCAGTTCTTCAGACACACTTTCTTTTTTTTAAGTTTATGTACTTATTTGGAGAGAGAAAGAGAGCACAAGCAGGTGAGGGGCAGAGAAGGGCAGACGGAACCCCAAGCAGGTTCCAGGCCATCAGTGCACAGCCCGACGCGGGGCTGGAACTCACAAACCATGAGATCACGGCCTGAGCCGAGATCAAGAGTCAGGTGCTTAACCAACTGAGCCACCCAAGTGCCTCCAGACACACATTTTTTAAATTAACCATCATGTGTCCCAAGCTTTAAAAAACATCTATGCAAAAACAAAACAAATTAGGTCCCCTCCATGCGTTTCTCACCCACCTTCTGTGCTCCCTTCCAGACCCCTGGCACTCCCAGAGTACCCGCAGCGGCTTGGGTGGGGAGCAGGGCGACATCCGCAAGGTGCTCCGGGCTCCCACATACCCATGTCCTCTCCTGTCCGTGGCCTTCATCCCACCTCCCGTGTGTGGAAGTTGGCCTACGAAAAGAGCACATTTTCCAAGTGTCCCAGACTGCAGCTAGACACGCCTGGAGGCTCTGGTGCAGACCTGGCAAGGTGGGCAAGGCTCCGGGAGAGACGGCTGGTGCGGGAAGAGTGGTCTGTAAGAGCCCCTGCCGCTGCCGGAAGCGGTAGGGGCGCCACTCTTGGGTGGCGGGGCAAGACCCAGGCCTGACGGTGGAGGCCTGGGGTGAGGACTATCCTAGGAAATGAGGGTGGGTCAGCAGTGCCTCTGCCCTGGGCCCTGGGTTAGGGTCCAAGGCAGGAAAAGATAGGTGCTCTCAGCTACTCTTGTGACAGAGGACTCACCCCACTATCCGGCAGTAGCAAGACCAAGAGGAAGCAGGAGGGGACAGTCCCTGACTGCAGTGGCAGTGGTGACCAGCAGTAGGAGGAGGGGCCCGTGGGAAACGACCGATCCAGGGGAGGGGCTGGGATGCTGGTGAGTGTGTGTAACAGAAGATGGGAGCCCTGTCCCCCGAGGGCCTGGCGCAGGGGGCAGCAGGGGCCATAGGCTAGCTAACAGGATGGTCCGGCTCACGGACACGCATGAGGTACCGCGGGGCTTCCGGACGTTGCAAGAGCTGGGATTTTGTGTCTGCAAAAAAGGGCAATCTGTGTGCGTTGCCAAACTGACCCCAGCTGTTGTTTAAGAGTGGGTGCTTAGGAAGTCCCTCGGGAACTTGGGGACTCTTGATAAGAATTGATGTCGGGCACTGCAGAGACAACTTCAGGCGACTGGATGCCAAATATCAGAGTTCAGCTCCTGAGTGGCCGATGCCCAAACATGGAGTTAATCAGTAGGATGGTAGTTCTCTACCCTGGCTGCGCACTGGAATCTTGCGGGGTGGTGGGGGGGAGGTGGTTACCAACGACAGATTCCTGGGTGTCACTCCCCCTGCCCCAGAGATTGTAATTGAACTGGTCTGGGGTGCAACCTGGGCATCTGGATTTTTTGAGGCTGCTAATGCCCAGCCAAAAAAGAGAGAACCACCGGATGGGGGGACTCAGTTGTATATCTGTCATCTGTGTGTATCAGCCTTGAATGGGGGTGCCCTGTACATACTGGGATATGATCCGGCGGGGGCGAGGGGGTGCTGGATCTTCCCAGAGAGACCTAGACTTGGGGAAGGTGATTAAAATGTCAAGCCAGCCGTATGGGTGTGCTTGGTACGGCCATGCAGCCTGCCGCGTGGAGTGTGGAGGTGGAATGCCCTTGCCCTGCTAAGTTGATCTGTGTTGAATCCAAGTGAACTAAAGCTCACAAGCCAGATTGCACGTGTATCCTAGTTACATGTGGGTCCTGAGAAACTCCCAGGTCCCCTGTGGCTCGGTCTGAGCACACTTTTGCAGTCAAAGAAGTCCATTAACCAAGTATAATAAAGAAATGAATCCTGGGGCTCAGTCGGTTGGTTAAGCGGACGACTTTGGCTCAGGTCACAATCTCACAGTTTGTGAGTTCAAGCCCCTCCTCGGGCTCTGTGTTGACAGCTCAGAGCCTGGAGCCTGCTTCAGATTCCGTGTCTCCCTCTCTGCCCCAACCCCGCTCATGCTCTGTCTGTCTCTCTCTCTCTCTCTCTCTCTCTCTCAAAAATAAACATTTAAAAAAAAGAGAGAAATGAATCCTATTATTTACTTGCATCTTTTAAAGAATATTAAAGTGAGTTCTACTCCTCCAGCTCTTAGCAGAACATCTTCAATTCCTCTTCCTCTTTTTTTCACCTCCCATTGTGTCTGCTCCCTACTTCCTTGGAGCTTTCCCCACTTTTCACTTTCCAGGCCGAGCACACGGGCTCCAGTCCTCCCCACTCCATTGCCTTCTGCCACCATTCCTTTTCCCTTCCCAGGACATCTCAAGCCTTTTCCAGTAAAAGGCCCTTGCCTGGCTTGGGCCCGGGTCTCTGTGCCTCTCCGTCTACACTCTCCGCCCACACACTCGCCCAGCGGGTAGTGCTATGGGCATTGGAACATAGGGCTTCGGGTAGTGAGCAGGGGGCAGAAAGCCTTCCTGCCCCAGAGCCTCTCATGCTGATTGCCCTTTTGCTAAACCTGGGTCTTGAGAAAAGTCCTTTTTAAGCATGCGGGCACTTCCTGGCCACGTTGCTGGGACGTAAGGCAGGGAGAGGGAGTGGGGTTTACAGCTGGCTGGAGTTGAGTGGAAGGCGTGCTGGCAAGATCATCTCCGTGCAGTAGCCCCAAGGGTGAGGAAGGATCAGAAAGGAAGAGGAGTCAGAGCTGGAAGTTCCAGCCTTCTCTCCATTGACAAGCTCAGCAGAAAGGGCGTGTCCTTTTATTAAGGGAGCCACCAAGTTCTTCAGTAAGTTCAGGACAAAAGACATTCTGCCACTGTAAGAGAAAATGACCCCAGGGCAATGGGAGGGCGTAAAAATGAGATTCGGATGGCCATCATAAATGACCCTGGTTGGGGCTCCTGGGTGGCTCAGTTGGTTGAACAACTGACTCTTGATTTTGGCTCAGGTCGTGATCTCACAGTTGCAGGATCGAGCCCCACATAGGGCTCCATGTTGAACTGAGTGTCGAGCCTTCTTGGGATTCTCTCTCTCCCTCTCTCTGCCCCTTCCCCGCTCACACTCTCTGTCTCTCTCAAAAGAAGTAAATAAACTGTAAAAAAATAAACAACCTGGTAAGGAAATGGAGCTAGCCCAAAGATGCAGCTGTGTTGCTGTCCCGGGAGCTCAAGTCTTGAAAGAAGATATCCAAAGAGGTGACCAAGGCTCTAAGGCCTGAGAAGACATTCCAGAAGGAAGGAGGCAGGCGGAAGAACTCAGGGCCACTGCACGGGCTCTTGCAGTCATGCTGGGAGCCAAAAGAGGAAGGAAGATGAGACAGCTCCAGGTGCCGTGTCGGTGGGGACAGAGAGGCCTCAGCCAAAGGGACAGCTCTTCAGTCTGGGGGAGGACACAGCAAGGAGAGCCCAGCTCTTTCCACCACCCCAGGTGCCAGGGCAATGTCTGGAAGGTTGAAGATAAAAACCAGCTGGGTTTTCCCTCAAGGAAAGAAGGTGGAGTATCTGGTCTAGCAACTTCAAGGAAGATTCCCGGAGAAGGCTCCTCACAGGGAGGAAAGGGAGCCGCCACAGTGAGACAGAAGATGCAGAGCAACCCTTGCAAAATAAACCTTTGACGCGTGGCCGATCGAGGATCCAGATATGCGAGGCGTTTGACGAAGACTTTCATTGGGACCTTATGTATAGAATCCCCGAACTCCAGGCTTCTCTAAGCAAGACCAGCTCTAGACGGATTCATAGCGAATGTCTTTCTCTATCAGTGACCGGGAGGAAGCTGGTGAGCCTGGGGTAGGGCTATGAGAAGCCAATGAAGTGAAAATCGGCCACTCCTGGGGAAAACCAGCACATTTTACCTGTGGCTAGTAAGGACTTTGCTCTTGGCTGAAGTTTTGTAAAAATGTTTCACCTGGTGAATAAAACGGCCAAGGCCCATGCTTATTACCTGCCGAGCCAAGGACATTAGCCAGAGGCCAGCGTTCATCCTTGGAGGCTTCAGATAACCCCGGGTGAGGCAGTCTGTAAGTAGGAAAGACCCGAGGGCTGCTCTGGACTCTGTCTCAGCAGTACCCCCAGCTGGCCGTGTGATGTTGGCCACGTCCTTTCCCCCTGGTCTCTGGCTCACGTCCACAGGTGGCATTCACAGGAAGTTCTGAGCAGGCCTCCCGAGACATCGGCTGGCTTTGGCAGCTTTGCAGATGATGAGCCTCTACCGCCCTCTGTAGCCGCAGCCCCTTGGGGCTCACGGAGACAGAGCCCTTCCCCCACCCTGAGGCCTTTCAGATTTTTTGCCTTGGTGCTGGTGAGAACAGGGCCTTGGGTGCCCAGGCTAGAGGAGCCCCGGGCCTGAGGCTTCCCTAAGCAGCCGGCTCCTGGATGCTAAATGACAGAGGGCCTCCAGGCTTCGTGTGTCCACCCAGATGTGGCATTCCTGAGGCGAGCGGTCCCCCTAAGACACTGGAGCCTTGGCTGGCTATGGGGACAAGAAGAGCCAAGCTCCTGGCCCCTTCCAGAGAAACCTCAGGTTTGAGATGAGGCTCCTTCCTCCCGCCCCAAGAAGTGTTTCTTCTGAGTCTGTTCGGAGAGAAGGGAGCAGCAGACCCCTCCGGCCCTGCCCACCAGAGCACTGGCCCCTTCCCTGAGCTTCCAGACCCGGCGCTATGCGCCCATGTGCACACTCACACATGCTCACATTCCCACACACCTGTCAACATAGGTTCATAAATTCACACCCGATGTGCACACACACATCTGGCATTTGCATTCATTCCCATGCTCGTGCTTTCGCACACACTCGTCTGCGTGATCTCAGCCTTTCACCCCTACTCACAAACGTGTGGTTCCCACACGGCCCTCACACGTGCACATGCACACTGACATCCATTCATACGCACACATCCTCGTGCACACGCACTTGCTTAGACGGATATACACCTTCCCCTTCCCCTCTCTCCCACATGTGCGTGCGGATGCCCCCCCCCCCCACCATACCAGCTTGCTCCTGTTCCCACGTTCACATCACACACGCACACCGGCCCGTGGGCACATGCTCACCTTGCCAACACGCCCCCCTCTCGCCCTCCGGGCCCCTGACCTGTTGGTTTCTCTGTGTTGCAGTCCTCCCGGGAGCTGGACGACAGCAGCAGCGAGTCCAGTGACCTCCAACTGGAGGGTCCCAGCTCTCTGAGGGTCCTGGATGAGAGCCTCGCCGACCCCCAAGCAGAAGACAGGCCCCTGGTTTTCTTTGACCTCAAGATTGACAGTGAAAGTGGGTTCTCCAGTGGCCACCCCCACCCCTTTCTAGCTTAGTCTCTGAGCCTCCGAAGTAGGTGCAGGCAGAGCTATGTTCTGGGCCCGGGAGAGCCCAGAGCTCTGGCCAATGACTGCAGCCAGAGAGCAGGCAGTCCCTGAGTCCCAGCCTCCCCTGGGACTCCAGGTGTACACTTGGTTGTCTGAATAAGGACTTCCAGGGCCTGAAAGCATAAGGCAGGTGCATCCGTGAGCTCACCCCTGACCAGCGCTTCTCTAGAGACCTTTGGCAACACACTTGTAAACAGAACACGATGTGGGAAGTCACTGCTAGGAGGCCAGCGATCCAAGCAAGGCCTTAAGCTGTGGCTGCAGAATTCTGAGTACAGAGCTCATTCCACAGGGAGGCCGACAAAGCCCAGGTCACGGAGAAAGATGACCCCTTCTCCCAGAAGCCCCTCAACTCTCCACGGTGCTGACCCTGGCCTCGCAATGCCCTTCCCCGAACCAGAAGGCTCCGGCCTGCCCTGTGGCACAGACCCAGCATGGGGCCAGCCCAGCCAGACAGAAGTAGTGGGTTTTCCTAGGACAGGGGAGTCCTTCCCAGGCCTCACAGGGCAGCTGTGAGCCATGTTCTGAGTGGAGTAGTTTGGGCGGGTGTGCTGTCTGCCTGGGCTGGGAATGTCGGCTCAGTGACGATGGGATTGGAGGCTGGGGCAGGGGGGAGAGGATGCGGTGGAAACAACAAAGGGTCCCGAGTGTAGGCGGGTAAGGCTAACAGAAGCCGGACAGGAGGGACCTGGATCTAAACTGTTTGGCAAACTCTGGGGCTGGGGACAGGGGCAGGGGGGCAGGGGGGAGCTGGACTCCCACCAGGTGAGTAGGGGGTGTTTGGAAAGCAGCCCACCCTCCCCTTCTGACCCCTGTCCCCTTTGGAGCCAGCATAGAGCTGCATTTGGAGGCTGACGCTTGGGTCCTGCCAGCAGGCCCCGAGGTGGGGTCCTAGAGCTTCCACTGCTCCCGCCCTGGGCCCCCCACCCCGCCCCTGGGGCCTCACCTTGCCCTTCTCTCCTGCCCAGCCCAGAAGATTAGCCAGCTGGCAGCCGTGAACCGGGAGAGTGAGTTCCGCGTGCTCATCCAGCCCGAGGCCTTCTTCAGCATCTACTCCAAGGCCGTCTCCCTGGAGGTAGGGCTGCAGCACTTCCTTGGCTTCCTGGGCTCCATGCGCCGCCCCATCTTGGCCTGCTACAAGCTGTGGGGGCCCGGCCTCCCCAACTTCTTCCGGGCCCTGGAGGACATGAACAGGCTGTGGGAGTTTCAGGAGGTCATCTCGGGCTTCCTGGCCGCTCTGCCCCTCATCCGGGAGCGCGTGCCCAGGGCCAGCAGCTTCAAACTCAAGAGTCTGGCCAAGACCTACCTGGCGAGAAACATGAGCGAACGCAGCGCCCTGGCCGCCGTGCTGGCCATGCGAGACCTGTGCCGCCTCCTCGAGGTCTCCCCGGGCCCCCAGCTGGCCCAGCACGTCTACTCCTTCAGCAGCCTGCAGTGCTTTGCGTCCCTGCAGCCCCTGGTGCAGGCGGCCGCCCTGCTCCGGGCCGAGGCCCGCCTCTTGGCCCTCCACAACGTGAGCTTCACCGAGCTGCTGACCGCACACCGCCGTGACCCAGAGCGGGGCTTGAAGAAGTACAGCCGCTACCTGAGCCTGCAGACCACCTCGTCACCCCCCATGCAGCGCGCTGTCAACCTGCAGGCTCTGAGCAGCTACTTCAAAGGCCTGTCGGAGGAGGCCACCGTGGCACGGGCAGAAGGCATCGCTGGCCACAGCTTGGCAGAAAAGACGCCCCAACAGAGCTGAGAGGAGGCGATGACCGGCTTGGAATCTCAGGGGGGCCGAGAGGGATGAGGCCCCTGAGCAGGCCCCACCCATGACCGCATTTCCAGGCCCTGGGCCCCAGTACGCAGTTGTCATTTGGTCCAGAATCAGTTCTCCCGGACCAAATTCCCCTTCTCGAAAAGCCCCACAGAGAAGGTTCTAAGTCCAAGTCCTAATCCCCCAGGGGCCACCAAATCCCCATTCCGGCTTTGGGAGCACCAGTGGGTTGGTTCACCAGACACCTGGCCCCTCTCCTCCAGGAGCCAAAACCAGGGAGGTTTTACACAAAGAAGGCCCCCAGCCACCCAACTTGCCACCTCCACGAGTGTCCCTGCAGTTCCTCCCTGACCCCGGCCACTGCCCTGGGCGACCTGCCAACAGCCCCCGTGGACACTGCCTGCCACCCCACAGGCACCCAAAGTGCCTCTCAACCAAACCGCCATCATGAGTTTGGGTTTTCCCACCACCTGCCTGTCTGAAGGCCGGCTCCCTGGTCACTTCTCCTTTGGGGATAAAAATGCATTTTCATCCCCACGGGGCCTTGTGTCTGCAGAGACAGAATCTGCTGCCCCATGTCTGTCCCACCTTCCAGAGTCTGACCCTTCCAAGCTTGCTTCTTGCCTTCTGGCCACCCAGACGCCTCTCCTTTAGTCGGGCTTTTCTCTTTGGTCCTCAGGCCATCAGCCCCTCTCAGTGTGGCTTTTGCTCTCTCTGTACCGCCCCCCTCAGCCCCATTAGGAATGTCCTCTAGCCCAGGGCTGCCCGCCACACACACCGGGAGCCCTCAGCGTTGGCATCCCCTGAGAGTCGCTACGCCAGACCTCTGGGATCAGCATCTCTTAGGCGGGCCCAGCAAGCTGTTTTAGCACGTTCTCCAACTGGTTCTGATGCCCGCTAAGAACCAGTGCTCTGATAGACTGCTTCCCGAAAGAGCAGTCCTGGCCCCGACTGGGCACGTTCACTGTGACCTAGGAAATGACCCCTGGTGTCTCCACTGTAAAATGGGCCAATTGGCCCAGATGGGCTCAGAGCTCCCATTCCAGTTCCTCCATTCTGGGACTTTAGGCATGGACGGCAGCCACCGAGCCAGTGGACAAGGTGGTTTTCAACCTAAACCCTAGCTCTCAGCCCTAACCTAAGCTAAGGTCCTCAATCTGTGGTCACACCAGAGGGCAGCAGCAGAACACAGCAAGGTCAGGGCCTTCCCTCTGACTAGCAGAACCACTGTCCCTCCCCATCTCCTCTCCCTTCCCCCTCCCTTGGCTCCTGCCGCTGGGCCACAGCCCAGGGCCTCCTGCCCCTATTGCCTGAGCTTTCACAGGAGTGAAGTCTGTGTGCCCACATCTCAGCCCCCGTCCGCTGGGTGCCCTGGAGATAGATCCACGAAGGGATTACATGGGAACCAGCTACCACAGTGGGAGTGTCAACTCTAACCATGAGCTTTGACATGTTTAAAATAGCATTCGAGTGTAAAGTGAGTGCCGGCTCAAAAGCTGTGGGAACAGGCTGACGGGTGAGGGGACCCACCCTGGGCCCCAGCCTGGCTGTGCTGACCATCCTGGCAAATGCAAGGCAGCCCTTGGGCCACCACTCGTATTTTCTTCCCTCAGCCTCCCCCCGAACGAGGCAGTGCCCGCTGGTTTACACCCCTCCCGTGCTTGCCATCTGCAGATGTAGTTGACCACAGGTTTTATAACAAAGGGCTCTTCTGCCCTCTCTCCATTTATGCAGCCTTTAATAAAGATGTGAATGCTCAAAGTCTGAGGCACCAAACTCTGCTCAGCCCACCCGGGAGCCACTGAGCAGCTTCTTGTCTGTGTTAAAGCAGGGCGGGGAGCGGGGGTTGGTGGGGGGAGGTTCCCGAACATGGGGGAGTTGCACTTTGTGAAGTCCTGTCAGGGCTTAGCAGAGCCCAGAGCTCCTTGTTGCTCACATCTGTGAGCCCCTCCCCGCCCCCATTCCAAAAGAGAAGACCCAGGATGGGCCCGTCAGGGATCCTCTCCCAAAAGGAGAGGCACATGGAGGAAAAGAGGCGCCAGTTTCAAGAATTACCCTCTAGAGGGAGTCAGGAGCCAGAGACCAGCATCTGTAAGAACGTCACCTCTGCCCCCTGCCGGGTAATCTCACACCCCTGTTTGTGTCCCCAGAGTCACAGGTGGTAAAACCCTTAACAAGAGGGAGGGGAGCCCAGGATGTTAGCAATGTGTAATTAATGTGTCGCTGTCCGGGCTGTCTTGTCTGGGGTGTCCCAAATGGAATGCACGTTAGTACCTGCAGGGGTTCCCACGGCACAGGCCATCACCCGTAACCCCACCTACCTGGCCCAGATGACCAGATTCCAGCCCTGGAGTTTTAGCTTCTAAGAGCAAGTCCACATGTGTCCCCTGTGCTTCATCTTTGAATGCTATCTCAGATTCATCCATGTCAACTAACCATGAACTTGCTGGGCTGGAAGTCAGGGCACTGAGTTTTCAATTCTCACTCCATAACCTCTGACTGGTCTGGTATGTCAAACTCACTGAGGCTTGGGCTCCAACTCTATCCAATGGGACAGTACAGATCATTTTTACCTCACAGGCGTTTGCATGAACCAATGAGAGAATGTGCAAATAGCTTTTTAATATGTGAAGAACCACACAGGGACACCTGGGTGGCTCAGTCGGTTGAGCGTCCGACTTCGGCTCAGGTCATGATCTCACAGTTCATGGGCTCACGCCCCGCGTCGGGCTCTGTGCTGACAGCTCGGAGCCTGGAGCCTGCTTCGGATTCTGCATCTCCCTGTCTGCCCCTCCCAACCTCAAGAAGAAATAAACCTCAAAAACAATGTAATATGTGAAGAACCACACAAATATAAGATCTTATTTTACAGACAACCAACATGACAGCTTTACTGCTTCGTGAGTTATAAAAATGAACAGATATTAGATCTTAGCAAAAAAAATATACATGGGCTTGGCTTCAGGCAATACAGAACAAGATCTGGAACAGAGCAGACAATTGTAGGGGGTCCTAGGGTCCAAGGTAGTCAGGGGAGTCCACCTTGCAGTGGCTGACAAGTGGGTCGCTCTGTGTCCCCAACACAGCCAAATGGGGGATTTCAACCACACACACCTGAAGCAGAGAAACCAGCTCAGCCATGGCCAGTCCTGCCTGCTCCACGGCCTCCTTCTGAGATCCAAGGGCTCACACTCCCAGGAACATCATCACTCAGAAATCTGCTTGTGTATATATATATATATATATATATATATACACACACACACACACACACATATACATATATATATATGTATTATATATATGTATATATACATATATATGTATATATAATACATATATTATATATGTATTATATATGTATTATATATTATATAATATACATGTGTTATATATTATATATTATATAATATATGTATTATATATGTAATTATATAATATATATGTATAATGTATATATAATATATTATATATTATGTATATATTTAATTATATAATATAATATATTATGTATATATTTAATAATATATATTTAATAATAATATATAATATATAATATATTATATATATATTTAAGTTTATTTATTTTTGAGAGAGAGATCGCACACACACACGAGGAAGAGACAGAAAGAGAGGGAGACAGAGAATCCCAGGCAGGCTCCACACTATCAGCACAAAGCGCCACAAGGGGCTCGCACTCACAAACCGTGAGATCATGACCTGAGCCGAAACCCAGAGTAAGTTGCTCAACCGACTGAGCCACCCAGGAGCCCCTCAGAAATCCGCTTTAACTCCAAGCCTGCTCTTCCTTCTACCTGCACAACACCCGGCTGGTGCCTGGCCCTGCTGTCGCCCTCCCCCTTCCCTCCTCCTCCAGTCCCGATTGCCACACTTCATCCTTATTCCTCCCCCACACTCATTCTGACCCCTAGTCCCAACCCTGACAATTCTCCCTATCTCAGAGTTTACCCTTCACCCTACACCTCCTGCAAGGTTCCTGCATCCTCTGACTTCAGGCTTGTCTGCACCCCACACCCTAGGTGTCCCCAGCCCCTGAGTCTAGAGTAGAGGGGTCTTCTCTCACCTTTCTTCACTCCTCGCAGGGGAACTCGACAGTTAATGACACCAAAAGGCAAGTCAGAGAAAGTAGCACGTCCTGAACCCCGCCCAGAGGGAAGGGAGCCGAGCTAGAGCTGCTCCCAGATTCGGCCGGCAGGGGGCGCTGCAGCCCCGCCGGGCCTCGCAGTCAGGCTGGGCTCCACGTGGGTGGGGAATGAAGGTGCGTGGGGCTTGGGCTCCGAGCAGCTCAGTCTTTCCCTGAGCGCCCCACCCCTGCACTTCCGGTGGTATGGGAGGTAGCTTTAGGTGGATGGTGCGTGGAAAAACATTTCAAAAACGTTAACCATGTTGTGCTTCTGTTAACAGCTATTAGAAAAAAATATGACCAGCATATCAAGACCGTGATTTCTGGAATATAGATGTTCAGAATAACGCTAAACTGGGATTATTTAAAGGTCTAATTTAAGAACATATATTAGGTAACTACAATCTCAGAAGGAACACAGATTTAGCAAAACTTGTGTGGAAGGGAGGAACTTAATTTCGGGAAATACTGGTGGAATCAGGGTGAAGGTTATGGATGAGGGTTAGAGCTAAGGTTAGGGCCCAGGTTTGAACTGGGGTAGGGATGGGGTGGAGTTAGAAGTTGGGTGAGGCCTAAGGTTAGGATTTGGGGCTAATATCAAATTTAGGGGCATATTTGGTGATGAAGGTTAGCAGTGGAGTTAAGAATCAATAGCAAAGGAATTAGAATCACTCTTGAGGCTACAGGGATTTGTCACTTTAGCAGCTGAAGAGTCCATGAGACCGTGGACAGATGGGCAGGAGCTTCTGAGAACCCCTTCATACAGCACCCTAAGTGTGGTCTGCTTCCCTCCCCAGCATCCTCTTCTAGAAGCACCCCACAGGGGTTCCACCTGAGCTCACCGAACCCCAGGGATAGGGGAGGCACAGTGATGGTCCCATCCAGGACTGAGAGCCTCCAGCACAAGCAGGTGAATACTGCCCCCAGTTGACACAACCGGAAGGTAACTACGTGCTAAACACTATCTTCTCACTTAGCACAGGTAACCTCATGGAGCCTTCCCAGTAGCCCTCTGCCGTGACATCATCACCGTCTTTCTACAGATGAACACAGGGCGGGGGGGGGGGGGGGGCAGGAAGGTCATGCACCAGGCTCAAAGTCATTAAATTTGTATGTGGCAGAGTTGGGGTTTGCCCAGCAGGGCACCTGTGTCTAGACTGGCACCATCTGTGACCCGTGCCCATGAGGCTGCCTGCCGGGTGCACTGCCCTAACACTGGGGGTGGTGAGCAGCTCTCCGCCCTCTCCTTCCTGTACCCTCCTGGTCTGTTGGTCTCACAAGATGAAAAATTCAAGCTTCAGAAGGCTAATATCCCAACCTTCTGCTCCCAGTGCTTGAATTTATCCTAATTTTTTCTTTAAGGCCAGTGCTTCTCAAACCTTTCTCTCTCTTTTTTTTTATTTCTCCCATACAGAGCTTCTTTAAACATATTTTTTCCCAGTCATGACTCCCCCCCAATGAAATTTTAATACCATAGATACCCTGTAGTTTCCTCAGGATTCTCTACATTAAGAAATCACATCATCTGCAAATAGCAACAATGTTACTTCTTCCTTACGCACAGGTATGGTATATCTGTTTATGTACTGTGGTCCTTTGGAGGTCAGAAACCACTGAAATATCTAAAGTGGTTAATGTGCCCCTCTTGAGCCAATTTCCATCCTCTGTGGGTTGATATTTCTCCTGTTGAGAATGCATGATTCAGGGTAAGGCGCCAGCCCCGGTTACAATGCAGGTAAGAAGGCTTGGGGAGGAGGGTGGTATTAACCCCTCCTTGTGGCTCAGTTCACAGGTGGGAATGAGGTGGGAAAGGGCTGCAGGGAGATGGAAACAAACTTGAGCAAAGGTCTGTCTGGACACGCTTCCTTGGGTTAACCTCGGTCCCGACTGGGCCTAGTGGCTGAGTCTGGGGCTAGGGGGAAAATGGGGGCAGCACCATCATTTATTTTTGTGTTCGAATCCAGGTGTCTGCTCCAGACCCTTTGGATTTGAATTAAGCAGATGCCTATGGTGATCTATTGAGAGAAGGATCTAGAATTTCAACTGACTCCCCTTCTCAAAAAAACAAAACAGAAAGTTTAAAAGGTCTCTGCCCACCCTTACAAAATGCATTTGCTGACAAGTGAAGGGAAAATTCCTTCATTCTTGGCTCAAGGAACTTCCTTAAACTCAGCCCTGAGGAATTCTTTAAAGGCCAGCTGCCTGGACGATGCTAAAGTCAGTTTATAAATATAAATATCCCAAACTTGATAGCCAAGCAGATTACAAAAGCTAGCTAGCTAACCACAGAAATTTTCCACAAAGCTAGCCAGCCAAACAAGTGGGAGAGGAGATATTGTGAAACCCAGTCCACCTGTCTGATCGCCTGAAACTGTTGACCAGACTGAGCGCAGAGGGCCTGGGGATAGAATTTACCCTCGCAGACCCTCTTTTGGAGTTCTAGAGCCACCAAGCCCTGGCTGACACCAGGATGGACCGATTCCACAGCCAATTAGACCAACCAAGGAGGAGGCAGAGGATGGGTGAGGCTAGGCCCATGATGGGGCAGTCAGTGAGTCTGCTTGGGAGTGGGGAAGGGTGCAGGGTGTTGGTTAGGACACAGTCTTTGGAGGAACCTGATTCATAATCCTAGCTCTGCTGTGTGACCTTGGGCAAGCTACTTAGCCTCTGTGGCCTCATATGCAAATTGGGGGTGATAATACAGACTTCGAAAATGATAAGGATTAAATGAGATGATGTACATAAAGACTAAACTGTGAATGGGCAATGCTCAACAAAAAATAACTCTGTATCTCCAACGCCCTAGAGAAGGCACTGTTGCTGACCCCACAAAGCCCTGTGGGCTTCTTCCCTTCACTGCCTTCCCCTCCTCCTCCCCTCCTCCTCCTCTCCCCTCTCGGCCTTCCCCCTCCCCTCCTCCCTTCCCCTTTCAGGCACCTCCCCCTCCTCTCCTTCTTTCCCTCCCTTTTCTCCCTCTCCCTCTCCTTCTCCGGATGATTTCTAGTCCATTTAAGATCTGAGAGACCCTGTCCCCACTACTTCTCCCGAGAATTCTGTCTCCACCTCTCCAAGCCTCCACAACTGTCTCCTCTACCCCAACGGTGGGGTCACCCTGCAGATGGAAAGATGGAGGGATTTACTGCTGTCCCTTCCTTCCTCGGCCTGCACCTGGCTACCAGACACAGCCATCTGCAAGAAGGTCACATTGCAGCACCAGCAGAGATGTGGGTTGGACAGAAGAGGTCCTGGGAGAAGCAAATAAATACATCAAGTTTCCAGCTGGGGTTGGAGATAAGGGCTCAGGGAGATGAGGCTGAGGCGGTCCCTGGCTTCGCAGGGAAAACCTATTTGGGGGCACTTCAAAGAGGACACTGTGGAGCACTACAGGAGGGGGCTGTCTCTTCTGGGAGGCCACTGAGCATGCTTCTCCCTTTTAGATTTGGCAGGGACAGGCTGAGAGCAAGAATGTGACAGATCTAAGCTCCTGTCTCAGCTGAGACAGGCAGATGGAGAGAGAAACTGAAATGGAGAAGGGAGGGAGACTTTCCCAAAGTCCCCCAGAAAGTCAGTGGAAAAGCAGGGTCAGCCCCCTACTCCCTGGTCTCCCGCTCTGCACCCCCTTACACTGAATTGTGCCTGGCTGTTCCCAAGACATGGCCGTTAGAACTGGCCTTACCTGGGTGCAGAAATGGACATGGGCTCTCCTTCTTCCAAATCTCTGCCCCAGCCAGCTGCCTGGCAGGGCACAGCCTCCGTCTCTTCCAGACATGGGTAGGGTTCTGCTACTGGGGCCCATGAGCACTGGAGGGGGGTACAGGGGGCCAATACAGGAGACCTGAGTGCGGGCACGTTTCCCACCCAGAAACAGCCATCAGATAGGCCACATCTGCCTGAGAGTCCCAAGGGCCTCCTGCGAACCAGCAAGGTCAGCACTGGCCACCAAGCTCAGCCTGCCCTTGACCAGACTGCCCTGGGAGGACATCTCAGAGAAGTCGCATGCTGGGAGCATTTCCCAGTCCCACCTGCTGTGACCTCCTTCTTGGCCTGTGTTCCCTCCAATAAAATGAAGGGGCTGGAGTAGGGGACCTACAGGCCCCAAGCTCTGATGATCCGTGACTCTGGACAGCTCCCTGTCTATCCTTCCTCTAAGACAGGTGCGGGATCACAGACCTTCTAGCCTTGGCCCCAGGTGACCTGCTGGAGCAGACGGAGCCTGTCCTGGGATGCCAGAAGCCCTAAAGTTCACACACCTAAGGAGTCCTGAACATGCTGGGTGGTGGAGGGCGGAGACGGCGTCTGCCTGGTTCACAGCTGCACCGATGCCAAGCACAGCACCTGGCAACATCGAGGAGACTTCATTCCTATTTGTAGAATGAATGCTATAGCAGATCCATTTCTGTGTGCCCATCCCTTGGCTTCTGTGTCTTCTGAGAGCTCACATTAGGCCTGCCCTTGGGCTACTGGAGCTGACTTCCCACAGGCGAGAGAGAGAGAGAGAGAAAGAGAGAGAGAGAGAGAGAGAGAGAGAGAACCCTAAGTGCCTGGGGACAGCCCCCCCTAGGGGCAGCCCCTAGTCAATGTCTGACTGCTGTGCATCTATGGAGACCAGAGACGGAAGACCGAGCTTCCCTGCCTAAATCAGTACACGTACAAACTCTGATGTGTGACTTCTGCCTAGAGCTCCTTGGGATCAGGCTGAGGCTGCGACTTCCTGAAATCACACCCTGGCTTGGCTTCCTCCCCTTCCTCTCCTGCTTCCCTTCTCCCCTGCCAGTTTCTGTGAAGAAATTTCCACAATCCACGGCCTGTGCGTGAATCTTGGTCTCAGCTCTGCTTTCGGAAGCCATCTCCAAAAACAAACGAAGAGCCTGTTGACAGTGAGACTGAAGATAGCAGGAAATTCCGTTTATTCTATGCTGCCACGTGCACTATCGTGCGCTGTTCCGGCTTTGATGGGGACGGTAGATGAGAAGGCTCTGGGCGACCCCCCCAGGAGTTTTCAGCCTGGAGGATAAAGGAGGAGGAGCCCCAACCCCCACCCCAGCCCTGCCCCTTGGGGTCTCCAACGCGCAGCTCAGGTGGGTCTCAGAATACGTGCTCACCGTGACCTCTCTCCACTGATGGCACCAGGCAATGGAGAACTCGGGGCTGCAGAGCAGAGAGAAGTAGCCAGAACCGCAAGAAGGGTTGTGTCTTCCTTCCACATGACCCCACCAGTCAGAGAGCCCCTGGCAGCCTTGGCCATTTCTTCCTGGGCCTATGCACCAGGCTCCCGAAATATTCAGTGATCAGATTTCATCTCTAATGATGTTGCACACACACGCGCGCGCACACACATCCCCTGAATCTGACTATGTGCAGGGCCTTCAAGATACGTTTCATAGTGAGAGGACTCCCCCTGCCCTCAGAGCAATGCACAACAGTTTGGGGGAAAGGGTTTACTCCTGGGCCCAAGTGTGCTGATGACCATGTTGATGAGTCAGCTGCAGTGTGGTGGGAGGGAAAAGAAGCCACCCAGGGTCATGAGGAAGAGGGCAAGCATTGGTCCCCAGACTTTCCAAAGGAAGCCCTGGCAGAGGCCCCCTAGATGCTCCAACTCAACCTGCAAACTGGCTTCTTCTAAAGCCACAGAATCCAAGAGCCAGCACCTCAGAGGGCAGCAGCAGTTGAAGGGCCCCCCGAGTACGTCCAGCCCACTCTCCTACCTTCGCAAGCACAGAGACCTGAAGAAGAGAGGACAGGAGTTGCTTAAGGTCACACAATCGAGTTTGTGAAGCTGGAAGCTTTGCACCGCTTCCACATTCTTCCTAAGGCCAGGGTACAATTCGTCCTCCTGTTTTCCACCGCGACAGTAAAGTGCCACTCTTCTCCGCCATGGGACCGGGTGACATGTTCAGTCATGTGAAGTCATGTAGGAACATCTTTGAGTTCATAAACATCTCCTGCTCATAAATATCCAACTGAAGACTCAAGCTTCTACTGCTCCCAAAATAGCTTTGGATCCCAGCACAGGCATTTCCAAGAACAAATTTTTATCCTTTCAAGAATTCTGTGAAAGCAAAGAATTCTCTAGTTTGTATGTATACCCACCCAAGAGAGCTCCCTCATCCTGGTCACACACTGGGCCCTGATCGTGGTCACAGATGGTAGACATAGACTGGTCTAACCTCCAGATAAGGTGTCGAATATGGTTTAATGTCTAATATGGTTTATTACAAGTATGGTCCATTTCAGCTCAATTCCTTTTGACACAATAGTAGATTACTTTGATCACGCAACTCCCCAGCACTTTTACTTAAAGGGGATTGCTCACCTGTGGATAATCTTGGGATCGACTCCTCAACATCTATTTCCGGGCTAGATGATTACTCTGAGCCAATCAATTCAATTCCCTTTACCAGTGATCATTTTATCAGTTGGGAAGGCCTGAGCCAACAGCTGTCCATAAGGCCTAAGGAGAGGCTGTGGCTTCTAGAAGGAGAACCCAGTTTCTCTATTCCACTAGTCTGTTACCACTGAGCATGTTACCCCAGCTGCTGCGGAAGCCCTCCAAGGGCACCAAGGAACACAAGTCTCAAGCAGAAGCCCTGTTAAGGCTGGCAGAGGAGAGGGACTGAGTCTGGGCCACCGAATCAACCAGCCCTAAAGCCAGCCCTCCCTCCTTGTGAGATGATACACATACAGTTTTTAAAACACTTTGAGGGCGCCTGGGTGGCGCAGTCGGTTAAGCGTCCGACTTCAGCCAGGTCACGATCTCGCGGTCCGTGAGTTCGAGCCCCGCGTCGGGCTCTGTGCTGACAGCTTGGAGCCTGGAGCCTGTTTCCGATTCTGTGTCTCCCTCTCTCTCTGCCCCTCCCCCGTTCATGCTCTGTCTCTCTGTGTCCCAAAAATAAATAAAAAATGTTGAAAAAAAAATTAAAAAAAAAAATTAAAACACTTTGAGATGAGACGTTTATTATCCGCAGATGGAAGTCCTCCCTTTCCCTGCTTCACCCTATTGCGGAGGCCCAAGACCCCCCACGCTGGGGAGAACCAGTCCTGCCTGGGCTGGTAGAATAGCTAAGCATGCTGCCTCCTCCAGGCAGGAGATCCCCATCTTTACAGAGACAAGCACAGGCCCAGCTAATTACAGGAGATGCCACTGGAAGGGCCTCGCCAGCACGTTAGGCTAATTTCATGAAAGCACTAGGAGGAAGGTCGTGGACCGGATCCCAGATTATTAATAATGTCGAGCCGCATCTGAACCATTCAGGGAATTCCTCCCAGTTGCCTCCAGCAAACTGCCACAGGTTGCTACTTTCCTCTGAAATCAACAGTCTTCCCATATGCAAATGTAGATTTTTTTTTTTTGTTTTTCCCTAGAAAATAATTAAAGTCACAGAGCCCAATAAATACTTAAACAGATTGTGGTTTTAATTAAAAACCTTCCACCAGGGCTGCAGCTGCTGGTCTCTCTTTCCAAACAGGCACACTGGTGACAGCTACAGGCATCAGAATCCGAGTTTTAAGTATCTGAGATGAGACTAGACATCTTTACAAATGGCAGTAGTAATTCTGATCGCTACCTATGCCATGGTATGTAGGGGGGGCAGGGAGTAGAGAGACATTTGGGGGCTGCTTCTCCCTGTGGGGGAGGCAGGAAGGACACAAGCACGTAGGGGCGTGTGGAGCAGACATCTCTTCATACTTGTACCCAACTCTGGAAGACAATAATGATGGCTAATGTTGTAAAAAATAATAGCTCATTTCTGAGTGTTATCTAAGTGCCAGGTACTCAGTGACTCCTTTAATCCTCAGGGCAACCCAATAATGTAGATATTCTTATTTATAGCCCCTTTTCCTCCTGAGGCACAGAGAGGTTAAGTAACTTGGCCAAGGTCACACAGCTAGTACGTGGTGGAGTCTGATGCTAATACCTTTCCTCCTAACCACCACACAGAGTGTGCAAGAAGGGAAGGAGAGAGAGAAGGTGGGAGGGGGCATTATAAACAGGGACTGGCTTCCCAGAAAGGTGAGCTCTCTGCTGGCAATTAGAAAGAGAAAGCAGCTTCTTGGGAAGAGAGGTAAGAACATATTGGCAGGCAAGGGGACAGACTAGTAGCTGAAAGATGGGAGTGGGGAGTGTTCTGGAGATTCTGGCTGGAGTGCAGCTGTGGGAGGGATCCCCTGAGGCCGCTATGCTGCGGGTAGGTGATGCCCTTCTGGGCCCTGGTTTTCTGACTTTCCGAGACCTTCCCACATCCCTTAAATCACCCACATGCCTCCCTAAATACAGGGGCACGTACAACTCTCAATGCAGTTGGAATGGAAGCGTTTGCACAATGTTACCTGTCCTGAACATTTCATTAAACATCTATTACTTCCCACTTCGTAGTTTTCTTTCTCCTCTTAGAGCCAATAGATTTTCTTTTTCAGATCTCGGACATTTTAGGCCCAGATAAAGTCATAAGACTTAAGGACTGTGCTCTAGAGCCCTCCTACGAGGGGCTTTCTCAGAGAGAAAGCGCTCACCCTGCCCAGGGTGTGTGTGCTGGGGGTGGGGGTGGGGGCGCTGTCCGCGAGGGAGGCGTACAGGACGGTTTCCTCCCAGAACTAAGAGCATCGGTTCGTGCCAGGACCTACTCCTTACACGAGTATTCAAAGGGTGCCTATTGTGCCCTGGGTGCCGGAAACACAATGGGGTGCGAAGCGGGGGCTGTGTCCGTGTTGGGCAGGGGAGAGGAGGTTGCAGATTCCGGGGACATAGACTGGGTGGGCATGAGAAGGAAAGCTTCGGTGCCTTCGGTAAGCGTTGCCCCACTCCGGCACACTGCGCCTCGGGACCACCGAACCCGGGACAGAACACGTCTTAGCGCAGGGCTCCAGCCTCCGCGCTCCCGGCGCAGGCCTCCGGCCGCCCTTGCCCCAGCCTCTGCACCGGCCAGCGGTGTGCGGCAGGGGGCGCTCACGAACCAGGCCTGGGACAGAAACCAAAAGGGGACAGAGCCTGGAGAGCGACTGCGGGGATCCACTGGGTTTCAACCCACCCCACCCTCCGGACCCTCCGGGTCCGCAAAGTCAAAATTAGAAGTCGGTTCGCAAAAATTTGCCCGGAGCCACAGCTCTTGGCCCCTGCGTCTGTCTAGGGTCTGGACCCCAACCTGGTCAAAAACCTTGAGCCTGGATTCTACAGATTCCGATTCTGGGCCCTCTCCTCTGGCGGCTTAGAACCTTGAAATCCCTCCTTCACCCACACCGACTTCCACGCACCTGATTAGGTGCCTGTTTCTTTAACGATCAAAGACGTGGGCGGCGGCGGCGGGGGTGGTGTGTTCGCTCCCGGTTCCCCAGCCCCTCAGTAACTGTACCATTATTAACAGTATAGACATCAGACCTGCTCCTGCGCGCCCGGGCGGCGCCGGGCGAAACGCGCTGTCCTCTCCTAGCTGAGCCCGGAGGCTGATCCTGGAGTCGTGGCTCCAACCCCAGGCCTCGGCGGACTTTGCCAGGGCAGGCCCTGGGCGCTCCGGGGTCGAAGGCGGGGGTAAGGGTTGTCTTTCCCCCCGGGTAGGCTCGGGGAACAAAAGCGCTTGCTGGAGAGTGGGCGGGAGTCGCAGGGGCCCGCGGGAGTCTGCGCCCTCGCCTGGGTGGCCACCACATCCTTAGGCGCCCTCCTGGCCCCTGGAGCCCTGTCTCTCTGCCAAATTCTCCGGGCTTCTGCATCCCTGGCAAGTGAGCCAAGGAAAAGGGGTCTTATTTGGCCCGTGGGCCCCGTAGGTTCCTGGGACGCTGGAGGGGCGGGTCCCTGCGGTCCTGGGAAGCTCTCCGCAGAGAATAAGCGAGCCCATTCTCCCTTCTACTCTCCAGTCTCTTGTCTTCCAGTCCATCAGCGCTTCCAAATTGTCCCTTGCCCACCTGCCTACCTGTCCGCCTCCTCGACGAAGGCATAAAGAACCAGAAAAAGAGGTGAAAACTGGGCCGGGGGTCCACAAGCTCTGCGCCTCCGAGTCGCAGCCTCGGTCCCCGCCTCTAGGGCAGGCGCCCCTCCCCCCCCCCGCCCCCGCCCCCGCCCCCGCCCGAGGAAGTCTCCAGGACCCGCCATCCCGGGCCTGCCTCTCCCTCCTCGCTACTGGTCCCTCGCCTCCCAGACCCCTCTTCTAGGACCGAGGCTCCCAGAACCGCCCCCTCAGCGTTCCCAATCCGCCCCCCACCCACCCCTTGCTCTGCAGACAAAGAGGTTGTGCCTGGCCAGCCAGCCGCGCCACTCCCTGGCCCAACCGCAGGGACTCATCCCCAGACTAGGGGGCCGTCGCAGTGTCCACCGCAGGGTCAAGGTGCCCTCACCCTCCCACCCTCCTTGAAGACACCTCCCTTCTCAGAGCTCCCCTGTGTCCTCCCCCTAGGTCGTCCGTGGGGACCACAGACCCAAGGAAGTGGAGTGAAGTTCTGGGTTCTAAATTCTGATCTGTACGAGCTGTGCTGGTCCCAGCCCGCTACGCCGCCAGCAGCGGCCGCAAGAGTAAGAGAGAGGGAGGGATGCGGAGTAGGCGTGCGCCAGTCCGTTCATATTTAATTTACAAAGGATCCTCGGAACGCCCGGTCGGGTGGTCTCTTTAGCTGCAGCGCTCCTCGTGCGTCTCTCTTCCCCACTTCCCTAGCTCATTAAAATGCTCAACACTCAAATCAGAAGATTGATCTCCTCAGAGGCCCCAAACCCGCGCCATCGACCCACCGCCAGAGAACCCTACGGCCCGAGGTGCGGGCTTGGGGGCCGCTGTGCCCTGAGAGCTCAATGTCTACAGAAAGGACCGGGGAAAGAGGCGGGGGTGGGGTGGGGGGGCGTTTGCGTGTCTCCGGGAGCCTGTTTCCCTTCCCCTTTACTCGATTCTGGCCAGCAACTCTGTCTCCAGGGCTGCTATGGGCAGTGCGGGAGACACACATCGAGTTTCAGCCAAATGCCTCGACATTCCTGCGCCTCCGCCTCCTCGTCGCTAAAAGAAATGTCGGGGTTTCGCCAGAGACAGGGAGCGAGAGTCGGGAACAGCGAGTATTCGAATCTGCCGAGGCCGGCTGTTGTGTGAGGGTGTGAGACATGCTGGCGGTGGCGGGCCGCGGAGGCATCGGAGGATAGTGTGTGGGGTTGACGGCGCGTTTGGTGGTGAGGCTGTGAAGATGTTGGCGAGGGAGGGACGGGGAGAGAGAGCCTCGGGCCTTAAGTACCCAGCCCACACTGCTCTGGAGGAGCGGACGTTTTGTAACCATCCCTTTCGGTGGTGCCTCGGTCTGCCGCACCCGGTGCCCCATTCGCCTGTGGCTGGCAAGACCTGAGGGCGAGGCGCGTGGGTGCGCCCAGGCCAGCCTTCTGCGGAGGCAGAGGCTGATACCGCACACCCGCCGCACCCCGCGGGGCGCACAGGCAGGCGTGTGGGGCTGTGGGCTTCAAGCGCTGGTTTTGCTACAAAAGATGAGACTTAAAGAGTAGGGCTTAAGAGGCTGGGCAGGGTGGCGGTGGGCTGGGGAGGAGGCTTCGCTTCCCCGTGCGCCCCGCGGGGTCGTGCGTTCCAGTCTTCAGGTTGGACTGGTGGGGGGCGGGGGAGACCAGGGCTTGCATCCACCCAGATCCTGGCAAAAATAGCAGGGAGGGTGAGGCGCTCTGCTAACACTATCAATTATGCATCGTGTTGAACGTGGCTTCGGGGAGGAGGCTGCTAGTGGGGAGGGGAGTGCGGGAAGGAAGGGTCCGCGCGAGCCCGGCTGCGCGCAGCTCAGCGGGTCCCTACTCACTCCTGGTCTGTCTGTGCCACAGCCCGCATTTGCAAAAAGAGTTTAAAGGCAAAGACACGCCCCCCCCCCTCAGTCGTGCCTCTTGCCTTCCCCCAAATTCCTCAAAGATGGTTTGTCTCACGTGTTGCGGGGCGTAAAAGCGGCTCGCGTTCAATTAGCAGCGAAGCTCACCGGCCCTGGCGGGACCCGCGAGTGAGGGTGAGTGAACGTGAATGTGTGTGCGCGCGGGAGGGGGAGAGGGTGAGTGTCCCGCGTGAAGGCGTGCCTTTGAAAATGAGTGTGAACGCAAGGACGGCTCAACACATTGACTCGGTTATTATTACAGGATGAGGGACAATTCTAACATGTGAAGGTCGACTGGGCGGAGGGTGTGAAGGTCTGCGTGTGTCTGTACGAATGTGTTTGAACCTGGGGGGGGCGGTGTGATTAGGCACAGGGACAATGCCTGCAAGATGTGTAAGTGCGGAGGGACGCGGGTTATGCGTGTGCGGTGAACTGGGAAGAGCCCAGACGAGGGCGGTGGGTGTGGGGGCGCCCCTTGAGACCAACGCGTCTCAGCCTCGGGGAGAGCCTCTAAGGTTTTAACAAATGTGGGCGATGCGGGAGGCGGGAGAGGCTGTGCGCGTCCCTGCTGCGCCCGGGAGCGCGCGAGGACTCTGTTCAGTCTGCGGCCAGACAGACCTGGTGGGGGGTGGGGGGTGGGGGAAACAGACGCGAAAGGGAAACTGAAGCAGGACCTCAGGGCCCGGGCAGTCCCCACAATTACCTGTCCCTTTCTCTGCCCCTCCCCTGTCTTCCACAGCCAGCAACAGATGTGGAAAGCGCCCTTGGGCAATCGTCTGGGCGCCGAGACATCAGTCTGGAGAAGGGGTTGCAGCCCGAGGGCAGCGCGCAGAGAGTCAGCAGCGGGTAAGCCGCGGGGACCGCCCCACAAGCTCGACCCCGGTGTGGGCAGATCCCGCCTAGGGTGCCATACCCCGCTGGCGCTGTCAGGGGGAGTCCACGGAGGGGTGGGGAGGGGCCCTCTCCCCGGACCAAAGGCGGCGTGGGGAACCTGGGTTCCTAAGGACGGGAGGGTGGGAGGGGCTCTGCCCAACCTGCCAGGAGCCCTAGAGAGGAGCTGGAGGGGGGGGGGCGGCGGGGGGCGGGGTGGTCTGCGTTAAGTGGGTTTGTGTGGCTGGGGATAAGAAGGTTTTTGTTGGGCGGGGAGGGGTTGCTCAGGCATCGTGGAGCTGCAGAAAAGGGGCGGAATCCTACACCCTCTCCTACTTCCTTAGCTAGTGGCAGCCCCCATGACCTGTCGGTTGGGGACCCCAATGCCCTCTGGGAGCCGCCTCGCCTGCGTTCTTCCGGGATGGGAAAGGGAATCTTTAGTGACATCCCCCTCAATGCTCAAGGTCCCTGCCTGGGGGAGGATCTCCTTCCTCAGTCGGAAGTTGACATAGCAACCTCGGCTGGCCCCTCCAGGGAGTTGCAGTCCAGGGCAGGCTGCTTTGGTGTCTGACGGAGGGGGGGGGGGCTGTGAGTCTGCTGCCAGGGGTCCCATCTCCTGCCACCCACCGCAAGTTGTGGGCCTTGCCCATCCGCTGGGATTTCAGTCTCAGTGGAGGGCTTTTGTGCGCAAGTGCGCGCCTGTGTCCCTGAGTGTGGGTCAGTTCGTGTGAGGACATGTGTCCTTGTGTCTGTCAGCTCCCACAATGAACAGGAAAGCACGCAAGGGAAAACGCTGTCCTGATGTTAAAGTTCAGCTGAAAGAACAATGAGGTCTCCAGAGTATAGTGTGTCCATGTCTTTGTGTTTTTGTGCTAGGAAATGTGTTGTGAACCCTGTAAAAGTTTGCAGTTGGATGGCGGTGCCCCAGCGTGTGTTTGTATTGTTGTGTGCTGTCTGGGTGTGTGCGCGAGAGTGCTGTGCGTGGGACAAAGAGTTGGAGGAAGGACCACAGGTCATGGACAAAAATACCTTCTCTGTGTATCCTCCTCACGGGGTTAAACGAAGGCTCAGAAACACATGGGGCCAGGGTAGAGACCAGAGCAGACAGACAGGTGAGCTGCAGAGCCTCTGGAAGGACCACTGCTAGACTGAACGAGCAAGTAGGGGGGTGGAAAGCGAGGCATAAATCCGCTGGAAACGGAAATCAGGGCCCTGAGAGAGCATGCATTGAATCCTGAGATTTCCATTGAGCCCCATTCGTGTGGGAGAGAGACTCCTGAGCACAGAGGAGATTACCGGAAACCCAGGGCCTGCCCTAGATGGGTTTGCGGAGGCAGCGCTTAAAAGGGGAGGAAAGCTGGGGCTCTTAAGTCACCTTCTCCCCTCTTCCCCCCCCCCCCCCCCCCCCCCCCCGGCTTCCATCTGCAGGATCCGCGATGGTGCGCCTGCGGGCTCTGTGGATGGCCTGGGCTCTGCTAGGAGGGGCCGCAGCTTGCCCAGAGCCGTGCGCCTGCGTGGACAAGTATGCACACCAGTTCGCCGACTGCGCCTACAAGGAGCTGCGCGAGGTGCCAGAAGGACTGCCGGCCAACGTGACCACGCTTAGTCTGTCGGCCAACAAGATCACCGTGCTGCGGCGTGGGGCCTTCGCCGACGTCACGCAGGTCACGTCGCTGTGGCTGGCGCACAATGAGGTGCGCACGGTGGAGCCGGGCGCGCTGGCGGTGCTGAGCCAGCTCAAGAACCTCGACCTAAGCCACAACCTCATATCCAGCTTCCCGTGGAGCGACCTCCGTAACCTGAGCGCGCTGCAGCTGCTCAAAATGAACCACAACCGCTTGGGCTCGCTGCCCCGGGACGCACTGGGTGCGCTGCCCGACCTGCGCTCCCTGCGCATCAACAACAACCGCCTTCGTACCCTGGCCCCTGGCACCTTCGACGCGCTAAGCGCGCTGTCACATCTGCAACTCTATCACAACCCCTTCCACTGCGGTTGCAGCCTTGTGTGGCTGCAGGCCTGGGCCGCAAGCACCAGGGTTTCGTTACCCGAGCCCGACTCCATCGCGTGCGCCTCGCCTCCCGCGCTGCAGGGGGTGCCGGTGCACCGCCTGCCCGCCCTGTCCTGTGCACCACCCAGCGTGCGTCTAAGTGCTGAACCACCGCCTGAGGCACCGGACAGCCCCTGGCCCGCGGGCCTAGCGCTCCTGCTACACTGCTTCGCGGAAGGACATCCCACGCCCCGCCTGCAATGGCAACTTCAGATCCCGGGTGGCACCGTGGTCTTAGAGCCTCCGGTCCAGAGCGGGGAGGACTATGCGGATGGGGCGGAAGACGGGGAGGAGGAAGGAGATGGGGACGGGCCAACGCAGACGGAGGCCCCAATCCCGACTCCAGCACCCGCTTGGCCCGCACCCCCAGCTAACCCACGCTTCCTGGCCCTCACAAACGGTTCCCTATTGGTTCCGCTCCTGAGTGCCAAGGAAGCAGGTGTCTACACCTGCCGTGCCTACAATGAGCTGGGTGCCAACTCCACGTCACTACGCGTGGCAGTGGCGGCTTCTGGGCCCCCAAAACACGCTCCTGGCTCTGGGGGAGACTCTGATGGGCAGACCCCTACTTCTGAGCGCAAGTCCACAGCCAAAGGCCGGGGCAACAGCGTCCTACCCTCCAAACCCGAGGGCAAAATCAAAGGCCCAGGCCTGGTCCGGGTTAGCATCCTGGGCGAGACGGAGGCGGGGCCGGAGGAGGAGGAGGAGGCAGGTGAGGGAGAGGAGGCAGAAGACCAGGTCTCTGCAGATCCGGTGGAGGAGCAACGCTGTGGCCACGGGGACCCCTCGCGGTACGTGTCCAACCACGCATTCAATCAGAGCGCAGAGCTCAAGCAGCACGTCTTTGAGCTGGGCGTCATCGCGCTGGACGTGGCGGAGCGTGAGGCTCGGGTGCAGCTGACGCCGCTGGCGGCGCGCTGGGGGTCTGGGCCCAGCGGGGCTGGGGGAGCCGGGCAGCCGGGGCGGCGGCCGCTGCGCCTGCTCTACTTGTGCCCAGCGGGGGGCGGCGCAGCTGTACAGTGGTCGCGAGTGGAGGAGGGCGTCAACGCCTATTGGTTCCGCGGCCTTCGGCCTGGCACCAACTACTCAGTGTGCCTGGCGCTGGCAGGCGAGGCCTGCCACGTGCAAGTGGTGTTTGCCACCAAGAAGGAGTTGCCCTCGCTGCTGGTTATCGTGGCGGTGAGCGTGTTCCTCCTGGTGCTGGCCACCGTGCCCCTGCTGGGCGCCGCCTGCTGCCATCTGCTGGCCAAACACCCGGGTAAGCCCTATCGTCTTATACTGCGGCCCCAGGCCCCTGACCCCATGGAGAAACGCATAGCCGCAGACTTTGACCCCCGTGCGTCCTACCTCGAGTCCGAGAAAAGCTACCCGGCAGGCGGTGAGGCAGACGTCGTGGAGCCCGAGGAGACTCCCGGGGAGGGCCTTGATGAAGATGCGGAGCAGGGGGACCCAGGTGGGGACCTGCAGAGGGAGGAGAGCCTGGCGGCCTGCTCGCTGGTGGAGTCCCAGTCCAAGGCCAACCAAGAGGAGTTCGAGGCGGGCTCTGAATACAGTGATCGGCTGCCCCTGGGCGCCGAGGCGGTCAACATCGCCCAGGAGATTAATGGCAACTACAGGCAGACGGCAGGCTGAACCCCCAGCCTGACTGGCCCGCCCATTCCCATCCCCCACCTTGGGTACCTGGGAGCTGAAGCCTAGGGCTGGCAGGACGTAATCCTCCCCACCCCCCACCCGCAACCTTCACTTACTCCGCCCCTTTACCAGACCCAACCTTCACTACTGGGGACTTCTAGTGGGGAGTGGGCGACTTCAGCAGTCCCAGGCCACCCACTACTGTCATTGTCCTTGTGGGTTCAGTTCCATTACCACCGCAAGCACGGTTACTAGCTCTACCCACGGACTGTGAAGCGAAATCCACACCTCTCCATTCCCACCGCAATTGTTATCTGCGAAATCTGCTCTGCAGCCTGCCCCACCGTGGGCTCTGGAACCAGAGGAAACGGGAGAAGACGTTGGGAACATCCGGTGGTAACGCTGTGGCAGGGAGTCATTCTGGGACCCTCAGCAGATGTCCCTTTCGTGGACCGCTGTAGGGTCCTGCCTGGACCCCTACTCCGCCCTTTCCGGGGTGCACGTCCCAGAAGTCAGGACTCCGTAGCAACTCCCTAGTTTTAGTTTCAAAGCCCCCTTCTGACTCGGAAACAAACCTGTCTGTTCCCCCCCCCCCCAATCCGCTTCTGATCAGCTGGAGCCAAGCCCGGTGCCTGGGGCGCCTTTCAGCTGCGCACTCTGATTTTCATATTTTCGTTTTTTGTTTTTTTCCAAAGGACAACGACACTCCGGGTCTGGTGCTAACACTCCCTTCCCAGCCTCTGGGAAAATTGGGTGTGTGTGAGAGGAGGGGGGGCGGGAAATCCGTTTTCTCTCTTCCTCTCTGCTAACTTAAGCGCCGCGGAACCGCCCTCCCTTTTAATGAGGAGAGTGTGGGCTTGGTCCCGGGTGAATTTCGTTGTGGGTGAGTTGGGGGTTTCGGAGATCCAAGCACTCGACAGCTCCGCTTCCGCTGCTGCACGTGGCCCAGACCTCTGTTCGACGAGGCGGGGGCAGGGGTGGGGGAGTGTGACAAAGGAAGCCCACTGCGGCCTCCTGGACGCGGTCTGTCTTAAGCGCTTGCACCCTGTTTCGCACAAAGCTGGCGTGTGACAGCGCAGCGGGATCCGGATGGAGAAAAGCCCCTAGGTCCTCCAGTCTCCCCGCCCCGCCCCTCCTTCCACAGGAACAGTTTTTGCCTGGCGTATAGTCCTAGACGAGCGTGCTCTGTAGGAGAAGTCTGTGTTCTGTAAAGTGTGACCGTGTAGTGTAGGGGGGCGGGCGGGCAGGCAGGTGGGCGGAGAGGGAGGGGATGGGAGGGTGGACACGGCGCGGCGACTGGGGCGGGGGGTACTTTTTTCGTTCTTGAAGGAACGCGTCGGGATTGGGTTTGGGGGGTTCGGGCGTCGAGACCGCCCCTGTCCACGAAGCGCAGCACAAGTGCGGCCCGGGGCGGAGTAGCCCCCCTGGAGCCCGCGCCCTTTTCTAAAGGCGTCTGTATGTAAACAGTCAATAAAACAATCGATTTGAACTGGGCTCGGTGACTCTTTGTCGCGGGACAGTGGAAGGAAGCCTGGGGGGGGGGGTGCTGCTGGAGGAAACCGCAGAAGGAAGGAGCCCCTGGATCCTCTCACTGGGATCCTTTGTGTGATTGCCTGTCGGTTTGACTGTCCTGTGATTTTGCCAGGTTCTACACCCGGCGCCTGCTCTTTCTTGGTGCCTCCAACTCCGGGATGGAGGGGGAGAAACCACGTGGGATGGGGGAGGCTGGAAATGAGTGGAGAGGGCTTGCGGGGAGGGTGGGGTGGGTCTCTGCAGACTGAACAGGAGGGAGCCCCGGGGTGTGTGCATGAGGGTGTTGTGCAGGTGCAAAATCCTCCATGGGTTGACACTTTTACTAGGATGGGGTGTGGTTGTGCGTGTGTGAGAGAGAGAGATTGATAGAGAGAGAGGACTGTCTCATTTCTGTCTCAACTCCAGTCCCTCAGTTCTCTGAGAAGCCAGTGGGGGCATTCCCAGGGGCCAGACTGCTGTGGCTGGCACAAAAGAAGTCACAAATAACGCAAACTACAGAGCAGGCAGACGGTGGAGAGCAGAAAAGGGGAAACCAGGCAGGATTGGTTGCACAGGACAAGTTGGCACCTTTAGTGGAGGAGCCGTGTGTGCATTGCCAAGTGCATGCCGTGGGTGTGCGTGCGTTTGGGGAGGGGGTCCTCAGTGAACGATGGACAACTGACAAGGTCCGTGAGTCTCTCGGGGTGGGTTGAGGTGGGTGCACATGTAGAATCAGGGTTGAAACCACACTGATTTTATAGTCCTAGAAATGAGGCTTCTTGTGTGGAGAACAGGGGAAGAAACAGAGGGATCAAGAGTGCGTGTTGTGCTCCTGACCAGCCTACAGTCCTGGGGTTGGGCTGACTGTGTTTCAGCTGAATCTCAACCCCCGACACCCGCCCACCCCAAACAGGGAGTGGCCAGGAAGGGAGGTGTAAGAGGAAAGGAAGAGTTCTTTCAGCTTCTCTGTTCTTTTAGCTTCCGATCTCTTTTCCTCCGTCACCCTCTCTGTGAGTATTAAGTCTTCCTAATTGGACCAGTCTAGGCTGGGGACTGGGCCCAGGTCCAGACACCCTGTCTCCCATCCTAGCCTGTCTCCTGGCAGAGGCTGTGGCTGAGATACTTCCCAGGGCCAGAGCCCTGATTGCCCGCTCAGACTGGCAAACCTGTGTCCGAGAAAAATTCCTCTCTGAAGAGTGACAGCTCGAGAGCCCTGCCCCTGCACCTCACCCCACTGTGTCAGAGACGCCCCTCAGAAATACAATCTTTTATTGTAAAAGCTTTGTTCTACTTGAAAATGCTGCCTTTGAGCAGGGGGCAGGGACTGGCCCAATTTCTATAACTGGTTCAGGAATCCACCCACATGATTGCGTTTGGCAGAGGCCTGACTGGGCGGATGAGTGCTTAGCAGTTTTGGTCTAACCCGATCCTTTGGTCATGGGTATGGAGGGAGAGGGAAAAGAAGGGATCCTTCCTGCCCTCTCTGTCTGAGGATTGGGGGTTTTCCTGCAGATCCCCTAGGATCCTTAGTGCCCCAGAGGATGTGCCGAGTGGCTGAGAGTTCTGCCCCTCCTTTGTCCTGGGCCAGGCTTCCTACTGGATGAACATATGCTGCTCAGCTGGGCCTTGTGCTCTCAGGGCCAGGCCAGGCCTGAAGTCTCAGCTCTCAGGACAGAAATAGGTGGGTGCTGGAGGTGGAGGGCCAGGGTGCTGTGACTCTGTTGACTGCCCGTCAGGATACCAGCGCCCTTAGGCTCTTACCAGCTTCTCTCTGTACTAACTCGGCACAGGAGCAGAATGGTTTCCAGCCTCTGGCCTTCCTTCCCGTCTCTTTCAAATTTTATTTCCATTTCCTCCCCATCTCTCTTCTCTGTTCTCTTTTTTTTTTCTTCTTCTCCCTGATTTCTTCCTCAGAGAGTCTCATAAAATCCCAGGGTTGGAAGGGACCCTGAAGACTTGCCTATTTGAGGCTCAATTCTTTTCTACAGAGCCCTCATCGGGTGGTTGCAGGACCTCCACTCGTGCTTATCCAGAAATGAGTGTGGTGTCTAAATGGCGTGTCTGCGCCGATCAGATGAGGGTCCCTGAATGTGGGATGATGATCGGGTGGCACCCAGTGGTGCGGGAGGCGAAAAGAATCCACCTGAGGCAGAACAGAGGAGATAGAAGTTTATTGAACACACTGCAAGGGAGCTGTGGACAGGACCGCAGAAGAGAGGCTGCAAGGAGGCCGTGGGTGTGGCTGTTTTTAAAGAGGGAAGATGAGGGGGTGCCTGGGTGGCTCAGTCGCTTGGGCATCCGACTTCGGCTCAGGTCATGATCTCGCAGTTCGTGAGTCCGAGTCCTGCGTCGGGCTCTGTGCTGACAGCTCGGAGCCTGGAGCCTGCTTCGGATTCTGTGTCTCCCTCTCTCTCTGTCTCTCAAAAAATGAATAAACGTTAGAAAAAAATTAAAAAAAAAAAAGAGGGAAGATGAGGAGGTAGGACCATGTATGGAATTTTCCCTTTTGGGTAACTGTGTCATTTAGGGCCTATGGATATTTTGAGGTGGGTCACCTGATGGGCCTGTCTGTATTCACCCAGAGGGTCTCTGTGGGCCCTTTCTACCTTCCATTGCTCAAGCCTGTTGGCCTAAAAGGGGCCTCTACGTGGGAAGCTCACTACTCACTCTCTCCCCCCAAGACACCAACTGTCGAGCAATGTAAAGTGTGTTCCTCCCTTATTTCCACCCCTCAGGCCTGCCTCTGCCACTGCCTGGTCCCTGTGAGAAACCACAGAGGTTGCAGGTATAATACCCACCTCCACCCCGCGCTCCAAGGGTTGTAACGCTTTCCATCCAACGCAGATTTTTTAAAAAAAATTTTTAATGTTTTTTTATTTATTTTTGAGACAGAGAGAGACAGAGCATGAACGGGGGAGGGTCAGAGAGAGAGGGAGACACACAATCTGAAGCAGGCTCCAGGCTCTGAGCGGTCAGCACAGAGCCCGATGCGGGGCTCGAACTCACGACCGTGAGATCATGACCTGAGCCGAAGTCGGATGCTCAACCGACTGAGCCACCCAAGCGCCCCCAGATTTTTTTTTTTGAGTGTCTCCACCTACTGTGCTAGCTTAGTCCTCTCTCCTGTGTGTTTTGTGATAAAACTTACCTGGATGCGACGTGGGAATGGGGTCCAATAAGTTGGGGAGTGTGTGTGTGAGCGTGTGTAAGCGTGTACTGGGGACACCTGGAAAATGCTCAGAAAATGCAATATGACAGCAGTAGCCTTGGAACTCAGAGCAATTTATCAGGAACAGTAATTCTTTGAGCTACAGAAACCAGATGCCCAGGATGTGGCCTTGAAGCAGATTGGAAACCTGTCTGCAGAAAGGTGATTTGAAGGGAGGGCCCTCCTCCCCAAGTGTCTCCTAAAGATCAGCTGGAATGAGAACCCTCTTGAAGATCGTTAGAGAAAGTCCATTAATACAAAAAGACAAAGGGAGGCAGGGCTGCTTTGAGGAAGAAGCAGGCAGTGCAGGGCAGGGGTGGTAGTGGGGTGGGGGTAGGGGTTCAGTGTTTCCTGATATTGTGTTTGGAATGCAGTCCTCTACCCACGACATTGGAATAACAACCACAACTAAAGCTAACATTTCTAAAGATTAGTTGAGTTAGTAAATGTTTGGACAGTGACTCCCTGGTGGGGAGGCTGAACTTGATTTTCCCTCCTCCATCTCAGGGCAAAGCACTTTGGTAGGTAAAGGAAAGGGGGTGGCATCTTGTTATGGCTGTCTTCTTGCCCCAGATTCCTTAGTATGAGAGCCCCAGTTACGATATACTCTGCAGGGAAAGAGGGCTCTTCTGCATAACAGGAGGCATCATCTGCAGAGAAAGAACCATGATGGTTGAGCCACTGAGCAGGAGAAACTCTGAGACCTTTACCTTTCAGGGATGAAGTACATTCTCTGCCGAATAAGCCCAACTCAGGGACTAGGACGTAGGAAAGGTCCCATGCAGAGGCCATAAACTGTGAAGTCTGACCTACCAAATACCTTTACCTTGTAAATCGCCGACATAAAGATATTGACAAGAGCAATTCTGTTGGAAAATTGGGGATGGAGCAAGGAGAGCCATTTCAGCTGTAATGTGTCAATTAATTGATTGCATTTGCAACGCACCCACCCACACATATGTGTTCGATGACAAGATTTTGCCTTAGGACTCAATAGAGAATAACACACTGAAAACGGGAGATCTGCTGTGACTGGCATATAAAAGAGATTGAATTAGAAAATGTCTTACAGTATTAGCATTTAATTCAAAATATGGCCAGTGTTCCTAATGAGACTTGATATGGGTTTTTTAAAAAAGCCATCCCAAGACCCCATGATGGGCAGAAAATAAAACCAACTCGTTGGGTTAAATTAGTTGGAAAGACTTTGTATCATCCCTTGGTTGAATAAGTAATTTAGGTAATTTGAAGATGATATGATTTTTTAAATTGTGCTAATTGCACGTGCTTTGTCTGGACATGTGAATGTGAGTTTAATAATTAAGTTTCAGCCCGCATGGAATAAGGAGAATAAATGTTTACATTTTTATCAACTGTTTACTGCTTAAACATGTCCCCTTGTGGATTAGGAGTTAATTTGGTTTTGGCAAATTAGATGTACTTTCTCTTAGCAACATTCTAGCAAACTGGTTCTTAAATTGAGTCTAAAAGCCATTCAAGGCGTCCAGCCATCTGAGAGAAAAACTGCCACAATCATACACATCAGAAAGGAACTTCATAAGAATTGATCAGTGTTGAAATAGGGAAAGAACGGGAATGGAGATTATCAATTTTTCTTTTAATAGAAGGGGCTTATTATGTATTTAGACAGGCTAAACATGCTAATGGTCACCAAATAAATATTTAGTTAAAATTAATTGAAATTATATTAAATTAATATTAATAATACCACCAACAACTAACATTTATTAAAAGCTTGCCGTATTTCAGGCACATACTATGGAATTTATAAGCATTCTTTTATTAATCCTTACAATGATCCTGTGCAGTAATAATATTATTATTCCAATTTAGGCAAAGAAAACAAAGAACAGAGAGGGTTAGTAATTTGCTGAAGGTCACATAGCTGTTGGTTTGCAGGGCTGAGGTTTGTATTTTGATTGTCTGACTCCAACAGAGCTCTTCGCCACAAAGCCAAACCTTCTTCTGATACCTCTATGAATCAATTTAAGTGAAGGATAATATATTTCATATATTGTTAAATTTGCTGCCGATTATGAAGTTCGTCTAGAAAGAGTTTCTCTTGCCCTCTCTTATATCTCAGAATAGCAAAATTTTCCCCAATTATAAAAGTTTTATGCGTGATTTTTTTAAGTTTATTTATTTATTTAAAAAAAAATTTTTTTTTTCAACGTTTATTTATTTTTGGGACAGAGAGAGACAGAGCATGAACGGGCGAGGGGCAGAGAGAGAGGCAGACACAGAATCGGAAACAGGCTCCAGGCTCTGAGCCATCAGCCCAGAGCCCGACGCGGGGCTCGAACTCACAGACTGCAAGATCACGACCCGGCTGAAGTCGGACGCTTAACCGACTGTGCCACCCAGGCGCCCCAAGTTTATTTATTTATTTTGAGGCAGGGAGAGGGAGAGCATGAGATTCCCAAGCAGGCTCTGCGTCATCAGCACAGAACCCAAAGAGGGGCTTGAACTCATGAACCATGAGATCCTGACGTGAGCGGAAATCAATAGTCAGATGGATGCTCGACCAACGGAGCCACCCAGGCGCCCCTAAAAGTTATGCGTGATTAAATGTAAATGGGTATGGCCACTTTGGAAAAACATTTGCCACTATACTAAGGTGAAGGATACGTTATCACTCATGGCTCAGCAATTTTGCTCTTGGGCTGGTACCCAATAGAAGCGAGCGCTTATGCCCAGCAAAAGACAAATGACTCTTTCGGTGGACACAAGGGCAAGAATGTTGGTAATGGCTTTATTTGTAATACCCCAAATTGAAAGTAACCCACGTATCTGCCGAGAGCAGAATGGGGGAAAAAACTGTGTTATATTCATATAATAGGACACCAGACAGCAATGAAAAAAACCAAACGACAACTACATACGACCGCATGGATGTCTTAATGTTGAGTGAAGAAGCCAGGCACAAAAGAATGTGTAATGTGTGATTTCAAGGCAGGCAAAATTAATTTTTGGTGAAAGAAGTCAGAATAGCGTTGGACGGTACTGACCAGGATTAGAGAGGGTGCTCAAAAGAGTGTTCTGAGGTGCTGGAAATGTTCTCTGTCTTGCTCTGGGTGGCAGTTTCATGGGTGTATACATATGTAAAAATTATTCAAACCATATGTTTAAGATTTGTGCACTTTATTGTACTTGTTATACTTCAATTGTTAAAAATGGAAAAATAACATAGGGCGCCTGGGTGGCTCAGTCGGTTGAGCGTCCAACTTCAGCTCAGGTCATGATCTCACGGTTTGTGGGTTCGAGCCCCGTGTCGGGCTCTGTGCTGACAGCTCAGAGCCTGGAGCCTGTTTGGGATTGTGTGTGTGTGTGTGTGTGTGTGTATGTGTCTCTTTGCCCCTCCCTCGCTCACACTCTGTCTCTGTCTCTCTCAAAGATAGGTAAACATTAAAAGAAATTTTTAATGGAAAAATAACCCCAGGAAATAAAGCAACCAAGTAATATGTACTCAGCATAGAACTGTACTGTCCAAGGGCTCCTGGGTGGCTCAGTCGTTTAAGCGTCCGACTCTTGTTTTCAGCTCAGGTGACAATCTCACAGTGGTGAGATCAAGCCCCACATAGGGCTCTGCGCTGACAGCGTGGAGCCTGCTTGGGGTTGTTTTCAGCCCCTGCCTTGCTTGCGCTCTCTCTCTTTTTCTCTCTCTCTCTCTCAAAATAAATAAATAAACTTAAAAAAAAAAAGAAGTGTACTGTCCAATACAGTAGCCACTAGCCAGTGTGGTTATTTAAATTTAAATTTTAATTAACCGAAATGGGATAAGATTGAAAATGTAGTTCCTCAATCACGCTAGCCACATTTCAGGTGCTCAGTAGACACACATGGCTAGTGGCTACTATATATTGAGCATCAGAGATACAGAACATTTTTATCACCACAGGAAGTTCTACTGGTGGTATTGGTATAGAAAAATAAAAACCACAAAAGTGTGTAGAAAAAATAATCTGTTACTTAGATAAACCCCATCCAATGAAAACCAGAGTTAACATTTTATATTCCTCTCAGTCTCTTTCTTCAGAAGTTTTACTGAATTACACGAGTAGCATATTCTTATCCTAAGATAATCAAATACTGATTAACGGAAACTTCCTTGACCACCAACCTGCAATCCCAGAGCTCTCCCCAGTGGTAATCACTCTTACCAGGGTAGCATGTATCTTTTCAGACCAATTTTGCCCGCATTTATAAATATGCACGTATCTGTATGGAAATAGAAGCGGTGTCATTAACACCGCCCCAGTCTAGGCAGCTTCCATCTGGTTCAGTTTAGCCTCCCCAAGTGTATGTGAAGGGTGTTATCTCCGCCATCCGTACCCCACCAGGGGCCTAGGACTCTACTCCCCTTCATCTGGCCCAATGTGGTCCTGGGATATTGCAAGAACTGATGTCACCGGGGACAAGACAGACAGGGGACGAGGCACAGTCTCCGTGCAAGGCTGACAGGTGCTATTCCTGTTGGGTGCTCCTGGAGCACGGTGCTGACTGTAAAAATTAAGTGATTTACCCCATACTGACCGTATGGAGAGCTAACCTGTGGCCCAGGGCCAGCCCAATGGTGATGCTTGCTTAGGGTGAAGTCTGGGAGGTGTGTGGGCATGACTCAGCTCCCCCTAGAAACTCACACAAAGGTCTTTGGCTGCTTTCACACCACAGTGGAACACATATAACTCTTTTGTGAGGTTACCCAGAATCCTGCTGGTACCAACATAATAATTTTCTCTCTGAGTAGCACTGCAGGGACTGATGGCACGGGCTCCCTCTGACTCAGACCGATACAACTCCCCATGTTTACTTTTTGAGTTCAGTCCTTAATTCATTAATTTTTAAACTTTATTCATTTTAATGTATGCCTTTATAGCTATTAATGTCCCCTTAAGTGCCATTTTAGCAGCATGCCCCAAGTTTTGGTACGTAGTGTTTGCATTGTCATTTAGTTTTAAATATTTTATTTCATGAGATTTGTTCTTTGATTCATGAATTATTTAGACACATGCTTTTAAATTTCCAAATGTATGTGCTTTTTTCCCCTGCCACTTTTGTTTTTGAAACTAATTCAGTTGTATTGTCAGAGAATATGGACTGGATGTTATTGGTTATTGGTTATTAAATCTTGTTCTGGGGAATAGCATGTAGTTAATTTTTGTGAATGTTTATGTATGTTTGAAAAGAATGTTTGCTCCTGAATTGGGTTCTTGATTATATGTTCACTAGGTCAAGTTTGCTAATTTTATTGTTTATATCTTCAATTTTTTGTTCTGCTCTCTCTAATAATTTCTGAGGAAAGTGTGTTCAAATCTCCTTCCATGATTGTGGATTTGTCTATTTTTCCTTGTCATTTTGCTCGTTTTGCACTGTATATATATTTAAAAAAATTTTTAATGCTTATTCATTTTTGAAAGAGAGAGAGAGAGAGCATGTGCAAGCAGGGGAGAGGCAGAGAGGGGGACAGAGGATCCAAAGCAGGCTTTGTGCTGACAGCAGAGAGCCTGCCACAGGGTCAAACTCACAAACTACGAGATCATGACCTGAGCCAAAATCAGACGCTTAACCGACTGAGCTGCCCAGGTACCCCTTCAGGTCTATTTTTATTGAAGTATAACATACATATGGAAAAGTATTTTCACAAAGAGAAAACATGTACAACCAGCACTCAGAGCACCAAAAAAATGATGAGTACCATCATCATTCGTGTTCCCTTCCCTCACTCTCCTGCCTCCACTCTCTTGCCTTCTAACATCATGGATTAGTTTTGCCCATTCTTACATTCTGTTTGTGAGACTCATCTGTTTTATTGCATATAGCACATTACATCCTTGTTTTGCATATAGCATATTGCACCTTTTTATAGCATATAGCACATTGCATTCTTGTTTTGCATAGAGCACATTGCATCCTTGTTATTGCATAGAGCACATTGCATCCTTGCTATTGTACATAGCACATTGCATCCTTGTTATAGAATATAGCTCATTGCATCCTTGTTATAGCATAGAACACATTGTATCCTTGTTATTGCATATAGCACATTGCATCCGTGTTATTGCATGTAGCACATTGCATCCTTGATATTGCATGTAGCATATTGCATCCATGTTATTGCATAGAGCACCTTGCATCTGTTATTGTACATAGCACACTGCATCCTTGTTAGTGCATATAGCATATTGCAACCTTGTTATTGCATGTAGCATATTGCATCCATGTTATTGCATAGAACACATTGCATCCTTGTCATTGCATATAGCACATTGCGTCCTTGTTATTGCATGTAGCACATTGCATCCTTGTTATTACATAGAGCATATTGCAACCTTTTTATTGCATGTAGCATATTGCATCCATGTTATTGCATAGAACACATTGCGTCCTTGTTATTGTACATAGTACATTCCATCCTTGTTATTGCATAGAGCACATTGCATCTGTTATTGTACATAGCACATTGCATCCTTGTTATTGCATGGAGCACATTGCATCCCTGTTATTGCATATAGCACATTGCATCTTTGTTATTGCATATAGCATATTGCATCTGTGTTATTGTACACAGCACATTGCATCCTTGTTATTGCATATAGCACATTGCACCCCTGTTATCGCATATAACATATTGCTCTGTGTTGTCCCACATGTTGTTCATTCTCATTTATTGTATAATGTTCCATTGTGTGAATATACCAATCTCACGTACTCCTACTGTTTTTAGACATTTATGCCATTTCTAGTTTGGGGCTATTAGAAATAATGCTGTTGTAAACATTTCTGTGTTTGTCTTTTGTAGAATTTATACATTTTGGGGGGAATGGAATAACAAGGCAGTACAGTATACATATGGTTAGCTTTGGCAGATACTGCCTAACAGTTTTGCAATATGTACCAACTGACCCTCGTGCCAGCAGTGAGAGTCCTCATCAACACTCAGCATTGTCTGCTTTGGGTTGTAGGCATTCTGTTGGGTGTGGAACAGCATTTGCACTGTGGCTATAATTGACATTTTGCTGGTGATTAACAAATTGAACACCGTTGTTTACTGTCCATCTGGATCACCTCTTACATAGTGTCTTTTACTCATTCATCTATTTGGAATAAGAATCCTTTTCTTATTGATTCATAGGCATTCTTTATATTTTCTGGAATATGAGTCCTTTGTATTTAGAATGTCTTTCCTCTCACTATAGCTTCCTTCTCTTTTCTTTTCTTTGAATGGTTTGTTTGTTTTAAAATTTTTTAATGTTTATTTATTTTTGAGAGAGAGAGACACACACACACAGAGCATGAGCAGGGACAGGTCAGAGAGAGAGAGAGACAGAGAGAGACGGAATCTGAAGCAGACTGCAAGCTCCAGGCTCTGAGCTGTCAGCACAGAGCCTGACGCGAGGTTTGCACCCACAAACCGTGAGACCATGACCCTAGCTGAAGTCGGACCCTTAACCGACTGAACCACCCAGGCACCCCTGTTTGTTTTTTAATAAAAAGCTGTTCTTGGGGCTCCTGGGTGGCTCAGGGTCGTGGGATCGATCCCCGTGTGGGACTCTGTGCTGAGTGTGGAGCTTGCTTGGAATCCTCTCCCTCCCTCTCCCTCTGCCCCTCCCGCACTCACGTGCTCGAGTATTTTCTCCCTCTCTTTCGCTTGTCTTTTCACCTCTCACCAGGTCTTTCACAGAGCAAAGGGTTTTAATTTTGATGAAATCCAGTTTTCAACTTTTCCTTATATGGATCATGCTTTTGGCATCAAGTCAAAGAACTCGTTGCCTAGCCCTAGATTCTGAAGATTTTCTCCTATTTTTTTCCAGAAGTTTTATAGTTATAGGTTTCACATGTACATCTATGGTCCATTTTGAGTTAATGTTTGTGGAAGCGTGAGGTTTAGGTGGAGAGCATTGCCTATGGATGTCCAATTGGTCCAACACCTTTTGCTGAAAAGGCTATTCTCCCTCTATGGAACTGCTGTTGCACCTTTGTCGAAAACTAGTTGGGCACACTCGTATCTATCTCAGGGTCCTCTATTCTCTTCCATCAATTCCTTCACCAATACCGCGCTGCATGGATTATTGTGACTGCTTTAACCAATAGAATGTGGCAGAAGTAACATGGGACCTTGGAGATTAGGTCTTTGGAGGCCTGTAGCTCCCTGTTTCACCCTCTTGGAACCCCTGATTACCATGCCGTGAGGAAGCCCCGTCTAAACTCCTGCAGGATGAGCCACCACATGGAAAAGAACAGAGGAGCCCCAGCCAACAGCCAATACCAGCTGCCATACACGTATTGAGGACATTCTGGACTCTCCAGCCCCAGTCAAACCATCAGCTGACAGCAGCCACGTGAGTGATTCCAGGGAAAACCAGCAGAAGAACTGCTCCGATCGCCAACCCACAAGATCATGAAATAGGAGAAATCATTTTTGTTTTCATTTTTTTTTAATGTTTATTTATTTCTGAGAGAGAGAGAGAGAGAGAGAGCAGGGGAGGGGCAGAGAGAGAGGGAGACAGAAGATCCGGAGCAGACTCTGTGCTGACAGCCGAGAGCCCAACGCGGGGCTCGAAATCACGAACTATGAGATGGTGACCTGAGCCAAAGTTGGACACTTAACTGACTGAGCCACCCGGGCACCCCTCATTTATGTCTTTAACCATGACACTTTGGAGTGAATTGTCATGGCTCAATAGATAAGTAAACACTTGCAAATCACATATAACTGGCCAGTCTGAATGCCTTTCTTTTCATTGGTAACAATGTATTCACAATTTATTGTACTGAAGGATATGTTTGGATCTCTTTCTAACACCTTATTTTGAGTTTCCTCTCGCTTTTTGGTTTCTTTTTCTCCTCCCCTCTCTTGCCTTTTGTGAGGTAAGTCAAGTTTTACTTACTGTATTTCTCTCTCTCAAGGTCTGGAAGTTACAAATTCTGTTTTCATTCTTCTGGCTTTTCTGTTTAGGTAACAAAGGAATGTAATGTATCTGAACCTGTCTCTTCATTTTTCTTTGGCCATAGGGTGTGCTGTGGGTGTAATTAGGTTGGCTTTTACCCACCAGAAGGGAAGCTACTCTTCATGGCCTGGAAAAAAATATAAAATATAGAGTAAAGCAATCAGAATCACCACAGGATAGGAGCCCTGTGGTTCGTCTGTGTGTGGGCGTGGGCGTGGCTGGTTACCGGGAAATAGCTGAGGGATGCGGGCCCCAGCGGTGGCCTCATGTTCACCCGTCTGACACTCATCAAAAGCATCGGTTTCTAGAGATTGACCAAGTGCCCACAATTGCCCGTTGCTTGCTCCCTGCTTTGCCTCAAGAACAGTTCAGGCAGGCTTCCCTCTTTCCTACAGGCCCTGAACTCTGTTTTCTTCCCAGCCTGAGCAAGCTCAAAATACAGGGAATGCGCCCCTCTTCATCAGCCTCTCATGGAAACTGGCTGATCACAGTGAGACACGTTTTTGGTCAGACCTCACTGGCATTTCCCCTTGCTCCTTCAGTGTCCCCTCCGAAGATTCTGCTCATCTTTGTTCGTCTCCCGCTACCCTATAAAAGAAAAAACATTTTTCTGTTTGATTTTAAGACACTTGCACATTTCTGAGATGGGAGCGTTCTTTCTCCCTATCGCAATAGTGTTTCTTTCTAATGAAAGTCTCTCCCTGTCTAAGGCTGGATTTGCGTTTGTTTGACAAGATATAATCCTTATTTTGGGGACTGAAAACTTAGATAGCCTCAGAAACCAGGAGGGTAGCCTCCTTTAAGGGAAGGAGTGCCTTACCTCTTTCCTAGAACTTGAAGGCTGCACTTGAAGCATAATAGGTACTATGTGTTTCCTGAATGAATGAATGAATGAATGAACAGTGGCTTAACTCAGGAGATGGAGAAGGAAGCTGGGGGCCCTGGTGCTTTGCCCCTCTTTGCCCTAGAAGCAAGGTGCTCCCCATTTATAGCTCCAGCTACAAGAGATTCTGGAAACACATCATCCTGCCTTGGGAGTATGTGAGCCGCAGAGCAGGAAGCTTTAAGTTACTTTTCTCAAAGAGCTACATCATTCAGAACCTGATCTCCAGAAGTCCTTGCTCTTGCAGGAGTCAGTGACTGGGTGACAATAATGGAGTTCACACTGTTAACTGTGGTGGTCTTGTACAAAGCTATAACAACTGGTTGGAAATAGAACACATTTTGCCAGTTACTTGAGTTCCCTGACAACCCTCGCCTTGCTTTCCCTGGGTTTACCTTCTCCAGCTTCTTGCAACTGGATGTATACACGAGTCTCAGCAGCAGCCTCGCCCCCAGCATGACTGAGGCAGGAAGTTGATCTGTTCCGCTCAGTTGCTCTCGATAAAGCCAGGTCGACTAAAATCTGTTCACCCTTCCCCTGAAGCTGCTTTTAGGGCCCATCCCCATCCCCGGTGGCTTTGTCAGCCTTGTATAGCTTTTCATCACATTTGACCGGCTCTGGATTATTTCCGGATCCTATATCTGTCCTCTGACAAATTCCACATCTCTGCCAGCTTCCTGGTGTCTATAACTCTGAGAGGCATGGAAAAACGACATTGTCCAACAGAACCAGCATCCCACTGTGGCAAAAATAGACTCGTCAAAAGCAATTTGGGCACACATGAATGTCCCCAGTCCCTGAACAGCCCTGATTTTCCCCACGGAGAAGTCCATCTTTAAGCATTTTTGTGGTCTGATTTTTATTTTGATGGATTTCTCTCCCACCCTTTTGTTTAAAAAATTTTGTTTTAAGCATTTATTCATTTTTGAGAGACAGAGTGTGAGTGGAGGAGGGGTAGATAGAGAGGGAGACACAGAATCTGAGGCAGGAGCCAGCACTGAGCTGTCAGCACAGAGCCCGATGCGGGGCTCGAACTCAAGGAACGCGAGATCGTGACCTGCGCTGATGTCGGACGCTTAACCAACTCAGCCACCCAGGGGCCCCTCTTTCTTCCCTTTTCTTGAAAAAATCACATAAGCCCATTTTTAGCTGATTTTTCCTTCTCTGAGCCACAAGCTCAGAAACAATGTAACTACCCAACAGTAAGAGACATTCCCCTCCACCTGGCGTGTGCTCTCCGGTGCTCAGCCAAATCTTAACTTACCTCCTCCCTCCTGGCCTCCTTTGTGGCTCACCCGTAGTCTGATGGCCTAGCTCTCAGTCTTCCCCAGGAATCCTTTCCAACCAGCTGACCTCTGCCTGGTCCACCCCAATGTGACACAGCACCTGCTTGTTCCCGGGGAGGGGGGCTGAATGGAGCGGGTCCTGCCCACAGATAACCGATGACAACGGTCTGTCTGATCTGTGCACCCAGCGTGCTCCCTCTTCCACGAATTAGGTGGCATCCCAGGAGCTGCATCTGCTCGCTCTCCTCACCCCTCCCCAACGCAGAGAAGTGAGGCTACTACGTTAGCGCAATCCTCCCCTTGCTCCCCATTGCCTAACACTTGCCCCCTCCCCCACATCGCTCAGTCACTAGAAGGCCAGGAAACAGTCATGATGATTACAGCATCAGCTCCTGCCTTTCAGCTACACAGTTGAAGAGCTGTGCACTGGTCTAGAAAAGTCACCCTGAAAACCAGAGCTAGTAAGGGGTGGTGACACACTCTTGTTTTGTTCCGAGAGACGTTCTTCTGCCATCTTTGTACCAGGGGGAGACTCCTGGGCTGGGTGCCACAGCCAGGCTGAGCGGGGAGGGATCTGGTCACCTCATAGGGAGGCTGAACCTCTCACAAATCCAGATGAGACAGGTATTTCTAAATCAATCAAGATTTTTTTTTAATTTTTTTAATGTTTTATTTATTTTTGAGACAGAGAGAAACAGAGCACGATCAGGGGAGGGGCAGAGAGAGAGGGAGACACAGAATCCAAAGCAGGCTCCAGGCTCTGAGCTATCAGCACAGAGCTCGACACGGGGCTCGAACTTACTGACTGTGAGATCATGACCTGAGCCGAAGTCGGATGCTTAACCAATTGAGCCACCCAGGTGCCCCATCAAAAAAAAATTTTTTTTTAAATCTCCCTCAAAGATGCTAATGCTCAGTCAAACCATGGCAGCTACTGAATTTGCCCAGGTACATCACACAAACTCATTACCGCGTTGTGTCCTCGATTGCTTTATGAAACTAAGTAATGTTTCCTGATTCAGAGGTTGCAACTAAAATAGCCTGTAGGGAAACAGAAGGGGCAGTTTTGCTAACCGATGTGCCAGCATTTCAGAGCGCAGAACTGATTCTGTGAGCTACTCCAGCAAGCATACACGCCATAGTATTTCAAGCAATGTGTGGAACATGGCAATAAAAACATGTCTCCCTAGGCTTGGGTATTTTGATTTGAAAAAAGGAGCTTCAAATTGTTTTCCTGACTTTTAAGAAGATCTTAAGGAAATCACAGAATCTATGAAATCAAAGATTGTTGATATCTTTTCCAAATGTAAATGAGACTTTGCTCATCTGTCTGCATTTTTGGCAAACGGGGCAAAAGAAAAATTTGGAATATTCTATTCAGTCTATGAACTTCTCACCAAAATTTCTTTTTTACGAATCTTACCAGCTGAATGTCCTGCTTACCTTTTCCATAACAATACAAAGAGGTGTGATTTGCTTACCTGTGATATTGAGACTTTCATAACAAAAATTTTGGTCACTTTTCAGTTTTCTCAAAGCTTGCAGAAGCACTTAATGAGATTTTTTATTTATAGAAGCGGAAGGAGATAGCCTCCTTAGACATATGCCTACAAGATGTCTTGTAGAAAAGACGTGAAAATGTTGGCCTGCTATAACATGGTATTTTCAAAGTGTGGAAACTTCTCTAATTTGGAACTACATTGCAGATGAGAATGGAGAAGGGGGCTGCTGTTAAATGGAAATTTACATGCTGTTTCTCCAAAGCTGTTTGATGACCTTTGGAGAGGCCATGGAAACGATGAACCAAGTGCACCTGACTAATTCCATTTTGGTTTAGGTGTGACAAAACACCACCCAGTGGGGAAAAAAATGACTCATTTCTTGGAAATAAGGCTGCTTCAGAACGCAAAAAATTATCACCAGTAAAGGACAGCCAACTTAACAGGACTTTCTGAGTTTCTTTAGTAAAACTGTAACTTATCGGGGCGCCTGGGTGGCTCAGTCGGTTGAGCGTCTGGCTTCGGCTCAGGCCATAATCTTACTGATTGTGGGTTCCAGCCCCGCATCGAGCTCTGTGCTGACGGTTCGGAGCCTGGAACCTGCTTCAGATTCGGATTCTGCTTCTCCCTCTCTCTGCCCCTCCCCCACTAGTACTCTGTCTCTCTCAAAAATAAACATTAACAACAACAAAAAACTATAACTGTTCTGAAAGCCACTTCAGTTTCACAAGTCCAGATTACCTCTGTGTTTTAAAATGCTTTTTTTCCAGAGAAAAGAAGGTTAGCCTGTGAAGACATTTGATGTGCTTCAAATTTAAAATGAGGGCCAGGTTAGGGGCGCCTGGGTGGCTCAGTCGATTGGGCGTCCGACTTCAGCTCAGGTCATGATCTCACGGTTTGTGAGTTCGGGCCCTGCGTCGGGCTCTGTGCTGACATCTCAGAGCCTGAAGCCTGCTTCAGATTCTGTCTCCTCTCTCTGCCCCTCCCCACTTGTGCTCTGTCTGTCTCTCAAAAATAAATAAATGTAAAAAAAAATTAAAAAAAATAAAATAAAATGAGGGCCATGTTAGACACAATAGCTTCTATGAAGGATTTATGAATGCAGAGCACCCGATTGACACACAGTGGGTCTATCAAGCCTGGCAGCACAAGAGAATGGGCCTTTCTGGAGAGGTGGAAATTAATTCCTACAGGTCTAAAAATCTGCGATTACCTAAGTAAAATCTTAAGTATTCCACGCTCAAACACTTTGCTTGAGAGGATATTTAGCATGACGTCATCGCATTGAACTGACTCTAGGAGCATGTGAAATGAGGGCTTGAGAAAAGCAGAGTTAATTTTACATTTGTCTCTATCTGCATTTACCACGACATGAAAGAAAAGGATATTCTAAAAGCTGCAGGCAATTCAGAGAAGTATTATCAAACAAGGAAGCCAAAAGAGTAAAATATCACCTGCAGCATAGGACAGAAGGAAACACGTCATCGCCATTTTTATTAAATATAGATAATCTCTGTTCAGTTGATAATACTATGTTTACATTTTCCTTTTTACAAGCCTTACATGTGTGTATCTTAAGAATTCGGGGCACCTGGGTGGCTCAGTCGGTTAAGCGTCCGACTTTGGCTCAGGTCATGATCTTGCAGTTTGTGGGTTCGAGTCCCGTGTGGGGCTCTGTGCTGACAGCTCGGAGCCCGGAGCCTGCTTCAGATTCTGTGTCTCCCTCGCTCTCTGCCCCTCCGCCACTCACACTCTGTCTCCCTCTCTCTCAAAAATAAATAAACATTAAAAAAAAAGGAATATACATTATAAGGGGTTCCCTGAGTGGCTCAGTTGGTTTAGCATCCAACTTTGGCTCAGGTCATGATCTCACAGTTCGTGGGTTCGAGCACCATGTTGGGCTTTGCGTTAACAGTCTCCTCTGCCTGCTTCGGATTTTCTGTCTCCCTCTCTCTCTCTACCCCTCCCCCACTTGCATTCTCTCTCTTTCTCAAAAATAAATATTTAAAAGTTTAAAAAAAGAATATACATTATTGTCTATAAAATATAAAAATCTGGGCACCTGGGTGGATTCTCTCTCTCTGTCTCCCTCTGCCCCTCTCCCCCACTTGTGCTCTTTCTCTCTCTAAAAAAAAAAAAAGCAAAAGGAAATATCCAATAGAATTTAAAAAATTTAAATAAGTTACAGTATTGGGGGATCTAAAGAGTATATAAAAATAATATATTTCTCTCATACATATTACATATTCATTAGTTCTACTATTAAATAGTATTAATTGCCACTGTTAATTGTTGTTTTGTTTCAATAATAGCATTTATGTAACAAAGTAAACAATACAGAATAAATGTAACTTCAGATAAACACCTATTTTCATATGTGTATGGTATATTTTTATTAAAGTAATAGCACATATGTGTATAATTATTTATTATATATTGTATTGTGGATTTTTGTGGTCTGGCCTGGTGTGGCTGTGTCTTGGATTGTCTTTCTAAAAGTTGTTCATCCTGGGGGCGCCTGGGTGGGTCAGTCAGTTGAGCGTCTGACTTCCGCTCAGGTCATGATCCCACGGTTCGTGGGTTCAAGCCCCGAGTCGGAGTCTGTGCTGACAGCTCAGAGCCTGGAGCCTGTTTCAGATTCTGTGTGTCCCCGTCTCTCTGCCCCTCCCTTGCTCACGCTCTGTCTCTGTCTCTGCCTCAAAAATAAATAAACACTAAAAAAAATTTTTAAAGTTGTTCATCCTGTTTGTCACTCAGCATAATGCTTCTGAGAGCTGTCCATGTTGTGTGTATCAATAGATCTACTCTTTTTATTACTAAGGAGTATAGTTAATAGGATGGATGTACCACTGTTGGTTTTTTTTAGTTTTTAAAAAGTGTTTTATTTATTTTTGAGAGAGAGAGAGAGAGAGAGAGTGCAAGCCGGGGAGGGACAGAGAGAGAGAGGGAGACATAGGCTCCAGGCTCTCAGCTGTCAGCACAGAGCCCGACACGGGGTTCGAACTCATAAACTTGGAGATCATGACCTGAGCCGAAGTCAGATGCTAACCGACTGAGCCACCCAAGCGCCCCTTCCATTGTTGTTATTTTTAATCCATTCACTAACCGATGGACATTCTTGCTGTGTTCAGCTTTCGGCGATTATGTGCATGTAGGGATTTGTATGAACGTATGTTTTTATTTTTCTTGAGTAACTACCTGGGCGTGGAATTGATATGCTGTATGATAAATGTATGTTTCACATCATGAGAAACTCCCAAATTGTTTCCCAAGGTTGCGGTGCCATTTTGCATTCCCCCACCAGCAATGCATGAGTTACTCTACGTCCTAGATAGCATTTGATAATTGGAGTCCAATTTTTTTCCCCTTTTTCGGCCATTCTAGCAGATGCTTAGTGATATTTTGTTATTTACAAATTTCACAGCAGCTATCTTGATGGACATTCACAACTGTCTCAAATGGAACTGAGACAAAAAGAAAACAGAAAGAAAGAAAATTCCTCCGGTGAAACCGGAGAGTGGAACAGGTGTGGCAAGGGTCCTGGGAATGTGTGACACTGAGCATATTCTGGGTAAAGAATCTGTTTTTGGCTGAGCTAGTGTAGGGGTAGGGGGATCACCCAGACTCTCCCCTCCTCCGGAAGCTCACACCAGAGCCCTGAAAGTTCTCAAGAGGAAAGAAGGAATGGAAGAGGGGAGGGGAGACGCTTGCTCAAAAGTTCATTCTCAGAGGGTGGCGTCCATGTGAGCTCCATGATCGTCTGCTGTCAATCTTGTCCCCTGCTCTGTCCCCAGAACCTGGCTCGCTGCCTGCTTGTGACCGGAGCCCAAGAGAGCCGAATGAATGAAGGAGTGTTGCTACACTGCAAGCGTTGCCCGTTGGTGGACGTGACCGTGGAGCAGTGACTACTTTCCGCCAGCCGGGAAAGCCCCCTCTGCTCACCCTAGACCCAATTTGTGGCCCATCTGGTCACTTCCTCATACCTCTCACAGCTGTCTACCCCACTCCTCCTCGCATCTGCAATGGCTCCCCAGTGCCCACAGGAGAAAACCCAGTGGGCAGTCTGGCCCTGCTCGCTTCCTACATCCCAGCTCTTACTGGCCCTCTGCAGGGCTTGGGATTTTGGTCAGACTCCACCTTTATGTCTTCTGTCCTGCCTTTTTTCTACTGACGCCACATCCTATGCAGCCTGTGAGGCCCCTCAATGGAATGGAAGAACTAAGGCTTGACAATCAGACATAGGTTTGACCTCCAGTCCCCTCGTCTCCTAACCAAGGGGACACTGACAGATTCCTTAACCTGAGCCTCACTGTTCCATCCTCCAGAATGGGTGATAAAAATATCTACCTTTTATGTGGTTGGAAGGAGATGGGAGTGTATAAAGGGTCTGGCACAGATATTTAAAGAATGGCAGATAATATTTTGGGTAATTTCTGCCTCTAGTAAGAAAGAAAAAGAGGCTAAAAATAGGGATAATTAATTTTTTTCCCCTAATCCCCTCTCAGCCAAAACACTGGGGGATACTTTCCTAAAAACATCACCTGGAAGAAACAGGGCTTCGTGTGTGGCTGCTGATACCTTTGAGAAAAGTGTCCTCACCCTGGCATTTGGGATCCCCTCACCCAGCCTAATAGCTTCTGTACCCCAGAAGCTGGTCAATCAAGCTGCTCCCCACTACTCCCCTCTACCCCCTTCCTACCCGCTGCCCAGCCTTCCTCCTTGGGAGAGAGATGAGATAAAAGGCCCAGTACATGATGGGAAGAAGAGGGAGACCAGTCAGTGAAGGAGAACTCTCGTTCTCCAGCATGGGCAACTGGGGTCATCTTATGTGGGAGCCTCATGAAGGAGGAAGACAAAGATAAACCAACAGAATGTGGTCCTGATTAGGCGCTGCCTGAGGGCAGTCACTGAGCCAGGAACGGCCAGAGGGGGGACCAGAAAAGACAAATGTTGGTTGGAGTTCTGTCAGGAAGGGGACCCTCAAAACTTCTCTAAAGCCATGGGCCTCCTTGGAGCAGAAGTTCCCCAGCACTGATAGTAGGAATATTATGATCGTGTGCTAGGGGGGAAGGAGCATGATGCTTCAAATGGGCTCTTTGATGAGATGCCCTAGCAAGCCCAGCCTCGTTCTGGGTCCTGCAACTGAGAAGTCTTTGGGATTGCCAAAGGCTTTCGGCTGCTCGAAAAGCACAAATAAACAGAAGATGCTCATACATCAACACAGCGAGCAATTAAGGAAAGTAGGGGCTATAAACACGAGACAACGTCAGTATAAGAAGATGTGTACAAAGCTGGGTCGTTTTTAGTATTTGGTGAAGGAATATTATTCTTTTGACAACAATAATAAAGAAAGCAATTAGAAACTCCAAGAAAATACAAAGCTGTACAAAAAGCCATGCCTGCAAAAGAAACATGACATGCCTTTGAGCAAGGCTTCGATGGAGCATGAGAAAATTGAATACATTTGACCTTGACGTGTTCTTAGTCACCCTTCCAAGTAGCCTGGGCATTGTGACATTGGATCAGCAAAACAGGAAATGTAATTCTTAGGTACATACTCCTTGGCTCCACACTCATACAGGCAGGAGAATGTAATGTTGGTTTATTGCTTTTTTTTTTTTTACTTTTAAAATCTATATATGGACAAAACGCAACTGTCATAACCATGACTTCAAAACAGTACTTAAACATTATCATCTTCTGAAGAATTTTGTTAATGTTGGTTTATTTCTGAGAAAGAGAGAGAGAGAGAGGGAGAGAGAGAGCAGGGGAAGGGCAGAGAGAGAGGGAGAGAGAGGATGTGAAGCGGACTCTGTGCTGACAGCAGAGAGCCCGACGCGGGGCTGGAACTCACGAGCTGTGAGATCATGACCTGAGCCCAAGTCGGACGCTTAACTGACTGAGCCACCCCGGAGCCCCAACATTATCATCTTTTAAAACATAAAGGCAAGATTTACAGACAGGCTGAGAGGTAGAAGAGTTGGGGGAGAGGAAAAATGGGAAGGGTACATGTGTCATGTTATACAGTGAGTGGGAAGTCATTAGATAGCATCTCCACTCTAGGGATCAGTAAGTAAGGGGCATTTAAAGCACAAATGTAACCAATAGAAGAACCGAGAATGTTTTAACTACCAAAAACCAGAAGGAGGAAGGGAGGGAAGAATAGAAACACGTTAAGTGAGCTAAAATCTTATTTTATAGAAGGGTGTATTAGTTTCCTGGGTGTGCCATAGCGAAGTACCAAAATCTGGGTGACTTACCAGAAACTAATTCCTCTCTAAAGACCCTTTTTCCGAATAAGGTCACATTCTGAGGTAGTGGGCTTTAGGACTTCAGCATATTTTTTGAAGGGAATGCATTCAACCCATAGCAAGGGTGAGTAGATACTGTCTAAAGTTTCCACTAAGACATGGTAGTCTATGCATATAATTGAGACTTATTCAGGTCAAATCACTTTACTCCAGGTGAGGTGGGGGGGGTCCCTTCCCGGAGCCCCGAGTTTAAATTTTTTTTTTGTAACTTTTTTTTATTTTTGAGACAGAGAGAGTCAGAGCATGAACAGGGGAGGGGCAGAGAGAGAGGGTGACACAGAATCTGAAACGGGCTCCAGGCTCTGAGCTGTCAGCACAGAGCCCGACGCGGGGCTTGAACTCATGGACCGTGAGATCATGACCTGAGCCAAAGTCGGATGCTTAACCGACCGAGCCACCCAGGCGCCCCTCGGAGCCCCGAGTTTAGAGGGCTCTGCTCTGACCTTCCCTTTGGCCTAGAGTTGCCAATTAGTAGAATTTCAGATAACAATGAATAAGGGTTTGTTGTTGTTGTTTGTTTTGTTTATTTGTTTGTTTTTAGCATGAATATATCCCATGTAATAGTTGAGATATACTAAAATGTATGGTTCTTTCTCTGAAATTCAAATTTAACGGGTGTCCTGTATTTCATCTGGCAATCCTACGCTGACCATAGCCTTTCCAAGGGGACCTTTCTACTTAGAGCCTATATCCTTACTCTGGAGCAAGCTTTGAGGATCTGGGACCCTGGAATTCTCTGCCTAAATGAAATGGCCTGAGCCTGCTTCCAGGGCCTCTGAAAACCTTTTACCCTGACCAGTCCTCCCGAGGGAGGACTGTACCAAGATGTGTGCTCCCCTGGGTCTGAGTCAGTTTGAGGGAGGTTGGGATGTGGACAGAGCTTGGGGTGTCTCCCTACTTATGCCAGCAGGCCCCCCGCACGGTGTGGGACAGAATGGGATGGGGTGGGGTGGGGTGGGGAGAGAAATAGGACAGCTGTGGGTGGGGGCTGGGGACTGGGGGCTGCCTGTCTGTTTCTGGCAGGGGCCTCTGAGGAGTCCAAGAACTCTAAATTTGAACTTGGCCTTCAAGTGGTTATGAAGCACATTTGTCAAGATAGGAGAATGAAACATATTACACAGTTTGTAGGATTTATAACTTTTAAATATTTGGACGTATGGGATGTGTGCCTCCAAATGTCCTTTACCCCAGGCTCTGCAAATGTTCTGGGCAGGCCTGATGTGTGTAACCGCACCGGTACTAAAAACAGAAACCATCTCAAACTGTTGCCCCTGGGGAGTGGACGGCGCAGGGGGCGAGGGGTGGGGGGGGGGAGGGGCAGAGGGGGAATTTGATTTCCTGTGTTACGTTTGCATTCTTACTTGTTTGAAAATTAGTCAAGTTTCCAACCCCTCTCTCAAGTCTTCCTGACCCCACCTCTCTCTCACCTCCCTTCTAGGAACTTCTGGAACCCTCACGGGCTGTGCAGCTTTCTGTCCGGCCTGGACTGCTCTCTTCCCAGAGGCCTCTGCAGCCGAAGTCACCTCCCCAGGCAGACTGGCCGCCCGTCTCCTCTTCTTGTGTCCCCCGAGAGGGGGCCTCGGGCCGAGGTCCGCACGGCCTGTCGCCTGCCTTCCCCGTGGTCAGCAGCCATGGCTGAACAAGCCCCTCAGGACTGAGAGAAGCTCGGGGACCTGCGGGCTGGTCCTTTCCGGTTGGTGGCATGCAGCGGGGTTGCGTGGAAACCGCGCCACAGCCTGACCCGTGGATGAAAAGCAGGGACCACATGACTCTGCCATCAGCGAAATGCTCAGCCCTGCTCCTGGCTGTCCCCGGCCTCTCCGATCCCCGTTCTCTTCATGTGTCGGTCTCTGCCTGCTCCTCTCTCTCTCCACCCCGCCTCCCTGCTTCTCCTTTCGTCTCTCCGCATCCCTCTCTAGCCCTCTGCCCACCGCCTCATTTCCACGCCGTGGCCACAGGGGTGATTGTCACCCTCCCATTCACACCTCAGACCCTGCTTCACTGACGGGTTACACTACCCTCGCCCCCACCCGCTACACCTGCACCACATCTAGTCCTGGTCTTTCCAGCTAACATGGGCCCTTGGCCCATGCCCCACAGCTAACACGGGGACTGGGATCCTGACCCTGTAACTCTGGTCCCAGTCTAGAAAGAACCTTAATTCAAACACCCTCATTCCTAACACTCCCGATCCTACCTCTCACCTTTGGGAGGGGCTGGGGTGGAAAACTGGAATCTGCTACACGCCCTGGGTTGTGGCCAGGGCCTGGATTCCTGGAAACTGTGGGATCGGCCTGGGGGAAGAACAAAAATAATTCCCATGAAATATGCCCCGGTTAGTGCTGCTGCTAAAAATGGCCCTGCAGACTAAGGGGAAGTTCAGGAGAGGGCAGCAAGGTTGGTGCCAGGGGAGGAATCAGAAATCCTGGCTGGTGAGGGGCCGCTGAGAGGGAGGGCATAGCCACGAAGAAGGGAGGGGCTGGTGAGTCCCTAGGCAGCTAGGAGGGCCGGGGGCAGAGGCTTCCCGGTGGAAACCCAGAGGCCACTTTTTCATCCATTCGTTCAACAAGGATTTACTGAGCACCTGCTCAGAGCCAAGTGCCCACCCGTATGGAGCTCACGTTCGGATTGGAAAGATGGATGAAATGGATGAGACATACACTCACAGATAGCAGGGGTGGGTCTTGGGAAGAGGGACAACTAAACTGTGTGTGGACACTGAGAGGGCAAAGCCTTTTATTTTTATTTAAAAAATTTTGTTTTAATGTTTACTTATTCTTGGGACAGAGACAGAGCGTGAACAGGGGAGGCGCAGAGAGAGGGAGACACAGAATCCGAAGCAGGCTCCAGGCTCTGAGCTGTCAGCACAGAGCCGGACGCTGGGCTCGAACCCACGAACTGTGAGATCATGACCTGAGCCGAAGTCGGACGCTTAACGGACTGAGCCACCCCAGGCGCCCCACAAATCCTTTTTACATAGTTTGGGCTGGGAAGGCCCTTCCAGGGAGCAGGCATTTGAACAAAGTGTCCAAAGACAAGAGGGAGCGGGCCCCGCAAATCCAAGGGGGACAGACTCCAGTTTGAGAAAAGAGCAACAGGGGTGGCCCCGAGGTGGGACGTGGCTGAAGTGTGGACCGGATTCGGTGAGCCGAGCTCGGCTGGAGATGAGGCCGGAGGGTAGAGTCAGAGGCACATCCTGGTTTCCAAGGTGGGAGGGATTGAGACCCTCACGGCTGATGATGGAAGGGTGTGTGGAGAGGAAGGTGGAGAGGGAGCGAGCGGGCGGGGGCGGGGGCGGGGGGGGGGGGGGCGGAGAGGAGGCATGGGAGGCAGGCACCCGTTGTAGATCAGCCCGGGGCCAGGCCACCTCTGCCTCTTGGCTGCAGCTGATTTGGGGGGGGGGGGGGGGAAGATGGGGCCCGCCCTGCCGCCGCACGCACAGCCTCAGGGGCACGCAGTGAGCTTACGAACACACGGCCGCACGGGCCCACACGTGTGCACACACCCACCATCACATACGCAGACCCAGCAAGGCTCACGCGCACACAGCAGAACTGACTGTGCATGAACACACGCATACGTGCAGACTCCTCACGTAGACGTAAATGCAGACGTTCATTAGAACGGCAGGGCTGAAGGACCTTAAGCCCTTTCCTCCATCTCCCACGCAAGACAGAGGAAACTGAGACCCAGGAAAGGGAGGGACTGTCTCAAATCCCATAATCTGATGGTGTGGGCGGATCTCAGTCCTCCGCAGGCGCACGCACACGCACCTGCACAACGTTCCTTCCGTAACCGCACCTTCTCAAGGGCCCAGGCTGGCCTCTCCCTCCCAGGAAACCCCCAGGAAACTTCAACCAGTCCCCCATGAGCTGCTGAGCTTCCTCCCAATGATCCCGATGAGCCGTGGAGGGAAGGCAGGGTGGGACTGAGACCCCCCACTGTCTCCTCCCTCATGGAGCCCGCTTCAGGGCCCATCGGACCCTCTTTCTCCGTCGCTCTTTCTGGATCTTGAATCCTGTCTCTACCTCGGATCCAGCCCTGGCTGTCAGTGAGCACCTGCTTTCTCTCACTCCCTGTCTGTCTCAGTTCCTCCCCAGTCCTTTCTCTGCCGCGCTCTGTCCCTTTCACTCTATTTTCTTTCTCTCTCTCTCTGGGATCTTTTTTGGCCTTCCAGGAAAAGCTGACGTGGCCGCGCCAGCAGCCCCCTGGTCAGCGGGAGTGAGGCCCCTTTGGGGTGCAGGAGTCACAAGCTGAGCAGCCACAGCTGGGGAGGGGTAGCAGCTCCGTGGGAGGGGGCGCGGAGGAATGGGAAGAGAAATTCTGGCCTCTGCCAAGGGCAGGGGGTGCAGAACAGGGAGCAGGAAGGAAAACCTCTGTGGGAAGAAGCGGGCACGTCCCCTGCCCCGGTGACCAGCATGCCTGGGACTGTCAGGATTTTAGCACCAAAAGTCTGGCATCTTGGAACACCCCCTCGGTCCTCGGCAAACTGGAACAGTTGGTCATTCTATGATGAACTACTGAGGCCCACAGGAGCCAAGGCTGGGGTAGGCAGGAAGGGCTCCCAAACCTGGCCCCTCTTCTCCCCCTCCCCACTCCGCAATTCTTCCTTCCACTGCGGTGGGGCTCTTGAGGATCAAGGGATGGTGGAGGGGTTTGAGGGCCTAAGAAGGGCTCTCCAGTCCTGGGGACTGAGCCCAGCTCAGAGGAGGCCAGGACTGGGAAGATGGTGGCCCAGGCTGCCGACAGGGAGCTCCTGGGCTACGAGGAGGTAGGAGGGCCAGCCTCAGGCTCGCCTCCTGCCTGATCCCATTATCTCTTGTGGGATGGGCTTTGGGGGAGGAATTTTCAGCCTATGGCAGCTACGAAGAGATTAGAGGGGGCTGCTTAGGAGGTAATAAGCCCCCATCCTTGGAGGTATGTGAATAGCTAGGGGCTGTGTATGACCCTCCCTCAGGTATACAGGGGTGGTCAAGTACCTTGGAGGCTCAGATGGGTTTGGGTTGGGGCCCACTTGGCCATGGTAGCCTTTGTCTTCTCATCCTTTCTGGAGGAGACGGGGCACGGCTGCACCCTCAGGCAGGGGTGGGATCTGGACAGTGGGCAAGAGTCGTCAGTGACCAACGCGGGTAGAGTCAGTTCTGCCCAGATAGGCGAGTCCCTGTTACTTTTTCTGCCCTCAGCCCCCGATGGCTCCTCCACAGTGAGGTTCTGAGGGCCGACTAGTGTTCAGCTGTCATCAAGGCCTTCAAGGGTGGGGAACGGGGGTGCAAGGGCTCCCCTCCTTCAGGAAGGCTAGTAACGTACTCAACCACCTGACAAGAGTGCGGCTCTCCCACGTTGTGTGAAATGTTCCTCAGATGTCCTATCCAAAGGCCCCGTGTAACCTTGGGCACGTCCCTGTCCCCGTCTGGACCCTGAGTGCCTATCTGTAAAATGAGGAGGTACAGGAGGTGGCCTCTATGGTATTTTCATCTCTGGCATTTGATGACCACCCAGTTGGCCCATTCATTGAGTCAAGGAATATTTATTGAACATCTTTTCTGTGCCAGAAATTAACAGCAACTGGGGAGATGAGATGTCTGCCTTCAGTGCACTTCCTCTCTAGTGGAGGGATCTCACATTAAACACATAGGAATACATTTCTGCTGAGTGAATTACCTGAGGAAACCGCTAATAGGAAAGACAGAGTCCAAACAAGCAAGCAAACAAGGAGACAGGCAGTGCAGACAGAAGGAAGCCTAAACAGAAAAGAGAGACAGCTATCATCATCTTCACGGAAATAACCTACAGTATCCATGAAACAAGAACTGGGTACAACATATATTAAAGAGAACAGTCAGCAAATTAAAAGGAATCTTTGAAATGTAAAGCTTACAAATCAAACACTCCATTAGAAGGGCAGAATGGTAACATAGACGAGACTTCCTAGAAACAGTGATGGGAAGATACAAAAGTGAGACAAAGGAGGGGAAAGATGAGGACGTTAGGGGTTCCTCCACGAAGCACAACATCTGGTTGATTAGGGTTCCAGAAGGAGAGAACAGAGAAAATGGAGGTCAGGAAATCATAAAGCGGTAAATCAAAAACTTTTCCAGGGCTGAAGAACATGAATTTCTGATTTGGAAGGGCAAGGCCCTCAGCAAGGCACAGCATAGTGAATCATCACCTCCAAGCTTCCAGAAAGACAAATCCCAGGCGGCACACACACAATTGATGCCAACACAGTGGCGGAGCCCCCCACACCAGCCCTATAAGCAACGACAGAGCAACGGCTTTCAAGGGAGGGCCCCTGTAAAGTTCTGGGGAAGAGATCTCCATCTGGAGTTCTCTACCCAGCTGAACTATCACTCAGAGTGACAAAGAGTCTTCAGACAGGCAGGTCCCACAACACCTCTCCTACAAACCTTTTCCAGAAGGTACTGGAGGGTGGGTTCCGACAAAGCGAGAGTGTAAACTGAGAAGAGGAAGATGTGGGAATCCAGGAAGCAAGAGGCCCAAGCCCAGAGAGCTGAGCAATGGACCCTGAGCAAGGGAGGTGGGCCATCTCTGTGTGACTATAGCACAGCCAGGGTCCAAATAAACTGAACTGGAAGTGGCTCAGTTGGTTAAGTGCCCAACTCTTGGTTTCAGCTCAAGTCATGATCTCACGGCTCGTGGGTTCGAGACCGGTGTCAGGCTGTGTGCTGAGAGCGCCAGAGCCTGCTTGGGATTCTGTCTCTCTCCCCCTCTCCCTGCCCCTCCCCCACTTGCTCTTGCACTCTCTCTCTCTCTCTCTCTCTCTCTCAAAAATAAATAAACGAATTGGAGCAGGTCAGAAGGCTCAGGGAGAGATTTCTCCAAGATAAAATGGATAGAGTACATTATGGGTTTATTTACGTTGAAAGGAGATTCACCCAGCTGGGGGAGAGTGGGGAATTGAATTAGTGAGAAGCACTAAAAAACCCAAAACAACAAGCCCCCCTTCCCCGCACCCAGATGAAGACAACTCCAGGGAAAACAAGCGTCATTGAGAAAGATGACGGTAAGAACTCCGAAGAAAGGCCAGGGAGGTCTATGAGGACAATTAAGGGGGGAGCCTGTTTTAGCTTCGGTGGTCTCCGAAGAGCTGCTCTGATGAGGTGATGTTTAATGGAAGCCTGAAATGCCAGGTTCCAGCCACAGCAGGAGGGTCTGAGGGCTGGGGCTGGGGGGGGGGGGATCTTCGCACTCTGGGCCTGTGTGCTTTGGAAGGGGGAGCCGGGGGGAGAGTGTGGGCTCCTGAGAGCGCCTCAGAGGCAGCCCCCTGGCGTGGGTGAGGCGGTGTAGGCGGGTACAGCAGCACAGCGACGCCCCCTCCCCCAGGAAACCCTCTGTGACTGGCACTGAGGTCGCTGAGTCTCCCCTCTGGTTACCCGAACTCCCGATGTATGTGTTTCCAGCCTCTAGTGGGCCTACCGAATTCAGGACGTTCCTCCCAATTCCCCAACACAGCAACGACGATGCCAGACAAGGCTTCGCCTGCAGTGGGTCGGAACTCGGACTGCGAGAATATTCTCAGTATCAGACTGAGGGGCTTTGCAGGGGGCACGCGGTGCTTGCAGCCCCGCTTGGTGACAGGGGGATGGCGACGCGGTGAGCTGGGACGGAGGGCTCCCCGGGGATGCTTTCATCCAAAGAGGATACCTGTTTGTCCTTGGCCCTGCCAGGAGGGTCAGGAGAGTGCTGAGCAGAATTCAGCCAGGTATATGGACAGGAGGAAAAGGAAGGCTGGGGCAGGGGGCTGAGGGGATGTGAGTAGGCTTGTGCTGTGGAGGGCAAAAGTATCCAGTGCACAAAGTGTTTTCGAGGGGGTTCTCTCATCTTTTGGTTGCTCTTCTGGCTCTCTTGTTTGGGGCCTCTTTCTCCTCCCCATTCTGACTCCTCCGGGCCCTCCTGTTTGGGGAGAAAAGCTCAGATATACCCTCACCCTGGAGGCATATGTCCTTCCCACACAGTTAGTGCTGGGAGAGCGGGGCCCAGAGAGCAGTGCAGCCTCCACAGACAGGCAGCTCCAGTGGTGGGATTTCAAGCAGTGTGGGAGGACACAGAGAATATTCCGGAAGGAGCGAGACCCTCAGCCTCACCTCTGCCTGCCGGGTGGGCAGTCCTGGGTGACGGAACTATCTGTGTGAGCCTGGGTCTCTCAGAATCCCAGTCAGGGAAACTGAAGTCCAACTGATTCGTGTCCAAGGCTCTCTGCTACGGGGTTCGGAGCCTTGTCATACCTCTGCCCGCCTCCCTGATCTCTCCCCTCCCGGCCAAGTGGGGAGCCAGGTCTGGCGCCTTGGCGCCTGGGGACCTCCCTGGACCACATGTGCTTAGAGCAGCCTAGCCTCAGAGCCAGCAGGCAGGCCTGACACAGACGAGGAAGATGTGTTTTCTTACAAAACCAGGACTAACATTTTGGCTTCTCGCTGGGGTGTTGGAGCCTGGTGGGGTTTTCATACACTTGGGCCTTCTCCGCTTTTCATTGAAAACACAGCATCACCCACACAGACACATGGACACAAAGACACACACTTCTACACACACACACACACACCCTCCCAAATACACACACTCGCTTGTATACACCAGACAAACACAGAGACGACACAAAACGACGCAGTCTCACACCTACACGAACACACGCTCAAACATTCCCAAACACACACGTTCACACACAGTCCCACACCCACATCCACACAAACACACATACACACTCATCCACGCCTAGAAATGTCGCACGCATGTGCACACACAATCAGTCATACGGCCCCAGCTTGGAGAAGACCCCCCCCCCCCACCTTTCCTCTTGTTTGAAGCGAGGTTAGAAGTTTCCCACCTTCCGGGAGACTCATTTCTCACTCTTCGCTCCATAAAAATCCTCCTAGCCCCATCTTTTATTGGGTGCTGTCCAGCTAGTGCTGTGTCTTTAAGGAAGTTGAAGCTGCTAAAAGTGAGTGAGAGAGAGGGAAAAAAAGAAAAAAAATTTGGCATCTCTTCCCCCTCGAGTTTCTGGTGTCACTTATGAAACACGGGTCCTTGTTGCTGCAGAGAAGCAGTTGTTTTGCTAGAAGGAGGGAGTGTCCGGGCTGTCTGGGCTCCCTTCCTGCAGCCTGCTCTCAGCGAGGCCCCAGGCACCCTGTCTGGGGAAGGGCGGGCACGGGCGAGCAGTTCGAAGGTGGGGCAGGAACCAGGGTGCCCCTTCCTCCAGCCTCCGCATCCTCCCTGCACGCCCGGTGGCCCCCGCAGCCTGCCCTGGGCCAACTCTGTCCTTTGTTGGTCTTTGGTTCCATCTTAGAAGTGGATCCGCTTGGCTAAGAAAGAGTAGTTTGAAGGTAAGCCAGCGGGAAAAGGGGAGGCCTGCCGGGCACAGAGGCTCGACTGCCTGGCACTTTCCCGTTGGTTCGGGGTGCTTGGGACAATCCCTTATTTGGATGTGTCCAGGGGGCGTCTGCCCCTCTAGCAACCGCATCCCCGGAAATCCCGGCAGCATTTGGGTTGAACCACTGGCCTCCCCCAGGCCAGCTGAGAGGTCCTGGCGGGGGTTTATTTAGGCAGCTGCCTGGCGTAGTCTGAAAGGAACAGGCCACGGGTATGATTCTGTAGAAAGGGTTTGGTGTCTGCTGTGGTCATAGCCTGTAGGAGCGGGAGGGGGGCGGATGGGGTGGATGGGGGCGGTGTGCACTGCACAAGGGGCCTTGTCTGGGCCGGGGCAAAGCATACCTATGGGGGGCTCCGGTGGGAGGGACTGTGGCCAGGATGTGGGAGGGCAGGAGGGAGGTTCCGTGGAGCGCTGGGGGAGGGGGCGGCTGAAAACGGATTTCAAGTCATAAAATCAGCTCGGAGCTGGCCGAGGCAGGGAGAGCTCTCTGCTTGGAGGAGGAGCTGGGGTCCTCTTCCGTCCCGTCTTCGCCCCTTCTGGCTGCGTGACCTCAGGCAAGTCCTGGCCCTTCTTTGGGCCTCAGTTTCCCCTTCTGTAGAATGGGCAGGGGGGCTAGGTGGTGTTGGGTCTTAGCCGGATTCTGTGGGGGCAGGGCCTTGTGAGGGGGAAGAGCTCTGTCTGGCTGGGGTCCCGAGAGGGACGAGTGCCTCGCACGGGCCCTTGGGGTCACCTTGGTGGCGTGTCCTTCTCTGCAGGAGGTAGGATGCAGGAGCTGCGTTTGCTCTGCTGGGCGGTCCTCCTGGGCCTAGCGCAGGCCTGTCCTGAGCCCTGCGACTGCGGCGAGAAGTACGGCTTCCAGATCGCCGACTGCGCCTACCGCGACCTGGAGGCCGTGCCACCCGGCTTCCCTGCCAACGTGACCACGCTGAGCCTGTCGGCCAACCGGCTGCCAAGCTTGCCAGAGGGCGCCTTCCGGGAGGTGCCCCTCCTGCAGTCGCTGTGGCTGGCGCACAACGAGATCCGCGTGGTGGCCGCCGGTGCCCTCGCCTCTCTGGGCCAACTCAGGAGCCTGGACCTCAGCCACAACCTCATCTCCGACTTTGCCTGGAGCGACCTGCACAACCTCAGTGCCCTCCAGCTGCTCAAGATGGACAGCAACGAGCTGACCTTCATCCCCCGGGACGCCTTCCGCAGCCTTCGTGCCCTGCGCTCGCTGCAGCTCAACCACAACCGCCTGCACGCGCTGGCCGAAGGCACCTTCGCGCCTCTCACCGCTCTGTCCCACCTGCAGATCAACGATAACCCCTTCGACTGCACCTGCGGCATCGTGTGGTTCAAGACGTGGGCCTTGACCACGGCCGTGTCCATCCCGGAGCAAGACAACATCACCTGCACTTCGCCCCACGTGCTCAAGGGCACGCCGCTGAACCGCCTGCTGCCGCTGCCTTGCTCGGCGCCCTCGGTGCAGCTCACCTACCAGCCCAGCCAGGACGGTGCCGAGCTGCGGCCGGGCTTCGTGCTGGCCCTCCACTGCGACGTGGAGGGGCAACCGGCCCCCCAGCTCCACTGGCACATCCAGACGCCCGGTGGCACCGTGGAGATCACCAGCCCCAACGTGGGTGCCGACGGGCGTGCCCTGCCCGGGGCCCTGGCCGCCGGCGGCCGGCCTCGCTTCCGGGCCTTTGCCAATGGCAGCCTGCTCATCCCAGACTTCGGCAAGCTGGAGGAGGGCACCTACAGCTGCCTGGCCACCAACGAGCTAGGCAGTGCGGAGAGCTCAGTAAACGTGGCACTGGCCACACCGGGCGAGGGTGGGGAGGATGCGCTGGGGCGCAGGTTCCACGGCAAAGCGGCTGAGGGTAAGGGCTGCTACACGGTTGACAACGAGGTACAGCCCTCAGGGCCGGAGGACAACGTCGTCATCATCTACCTCAGCCGCGCGGGGGGCCCTGAGGCTGCAGCAGTGGGAGGAGGGGCCCCTGGGAAGCAGCCCCCCGGCCTGTTCCTACTAGGCCAGAGCCTCCTCCTTCTCTTCCTCACTTCCTTCTAGCCTTCCCCCGTCCCCACCCCCCCTCCCTCCCCTGACTCTGTGGATGTCCCTTATAATAAGCGACACCTGGGTCTGAGGGTGGCAACTCCCAAGGCCGGTGTGGGGGACTTCACATCTTCCTACCTCCCTTCTCACCTCTTCTGGAACCCTCACCACCCCCGACTTCTAAACTTGCTCAAAGCTAGTGACTAGACCAGAATTTGATCCCATACTCACCGTGTGCGGTGCTGATTGCTGCTAACCACATGGCCCGTGCTCCCCCATCAGGGCAGCTCGCTAACAGGGCGATGCCCTAACCCCCCGGGGGAAGCCCCACCGATGGAATTGCAGGCACTGGGTCCGACCAGCTGGCAAAGGCTGGGGGCACAGGGTTGGGGCCAGGGGCTTGGCAGGGAAGTGACCTGAAGCAGACAGGGAATAGGGTCTCGGGCGGTGGCTGGCATAGCTTTGGGCTCTTGGTGACCCGCTTGAGTTCCCGCTGCCTCCTGGCATTCCCTGATGATCTGGGGGCTCGGGAGTCTGTGCCCTGATCTCAGACAGGATCGGAGGATCCGGGATGGGCTTCATCTCCTCCCACCCTGTGCCCCTCCACCCCGGACACCTATCCTGCCTTTCTCTCCAAGTATGCATCTGTAGCCTGCCCCTCCAAAGAGGCTAGCCGTCCCAGGGGGCGGCTGAGAAATAAACAGCATTTCTGATGCTCCCTTGCGTCTGCCTGGCATTTTGTCTGAATCTAGGGTCCTCCCCCGCCGCCCCCATCCCGGTTGGGGACAGGATGGGGAGTCGGAGGGTCAGGACAACCAGCCTGCTTGTCCACGCGTGACGGGGCCTGTGAGGCCCGCACAGACTGTGTAGCAGGTAGCACAAGGGGTTGGGCCGGTGGGCTCAGCGCCCGGCCTCAAGCTGAGCTGAAGGGCAGATCATCCCTGTCCTCAAATGAGCCCACAGGACAAACGGGGGTGTGGGCCTGATGAGCATCCCAGAGGCTTCCCTTGGGTCCATGGCCCTGCACAGTGCTTCATGCCAGCAGTGGCCTAAGGAGGCATTGGGGGGGAGGGCAGGGAACGGAAGCACCCGGATTGTGGCCCCCCCCCTTCCCGGTCCTATTCCTGGAAGGGATGTTAAGGAACGGAGAGGAAATGGGGACAGACAAGGCAAGATGGGGAGGAAAGAGAAAGGGGGAGATGGGACGCAGGGTAGGGGCGAGAAGGGGGGAGAGGAAAAAACACCCAGAGAGTGAGAACAAGAGAGCATCTTTGAGGGGGGAGCCCAGGACACCAACGGTGCTTTCCAGGAAGAGGAAATGGTGTTCCTGGAGGAGAAGTCGGCCCTGGGCGTCTTCCCCACACAGCAGGTGGATCGGCGACTGACCTGGGGGGTGGCGAGGGCCTGGCAGCAGCCTGAGGGTCTCTTAGAGTGGGGAGCATGTAGATGGAATCAACCTGGAGACTAATCCCCGCATCCGTGCCGAGTCAGCGATGTGTCTCCCTCCCCACCCGTTTCCAGAACGAAGGGGGCTACACATAGGGACACGACCCTGTGGGAGAGGCTCTGCGGCCTCCCAGGTTCTGCACTCAGGACTGTTGAGCCCAGCAAAGTGGAGGCAGGGAGGCCGAGGAGTCTGGCCAGCTTCCCTTCCCCCTCCTCCTGGTCCACACGCAGCACCTCCCCGCCCCCCTCAGCAGCTTGCAGCTCCTGCTGAGCTGATGTCACCAGCAGCACATGTCAGGGATGTCTGCACATCTGGTGGGAAGCAGCAGGGTGGAGCCAAGTCCCCCGTGCTGTGCCACTTTGGGTAAATCACTGCCCATCTCTGGGCTTCAGTTTCCTCAGAAAACAAAGGACGAGTAGGATGCTTAAGGGTCCAACGGACTCTGATTATCGAAGGCTTGATATCCTAACTCATCTTGGATCCCTGATGTCTCTGGCTCCCATTCACAGCTGAGCAAGCTTGGCTTTTGGAAATGGGACCTGGGCCTAAGACCTGAGTCAGGGGCAGCTGGGGAACAGCTGTGCTCTGAATGAAACAGTCACTCTCCTGCTTCAAAGTCATCTGTGGCTCCCCGTACCCTCAGAGTGACGCCCAAATTCCCCAGCCAGCCATTCATTGTCCCTCTGCCTGACTCTCTGATGTCACCCTCCCTCCACGTGACCCTCTTGGACCTGCTAATTAATGTTCCCGTAATAGTCTGTGATGTGTTATCTTCTACATCTTTATATATGCTGTTCCCTTGGTCTGGACACCCTTCCCCTCTTCCTCACTTGGCTAAGTTGGCTCAAGGAAGCCTTCCTGGGTGCCCCACCCCCTGGCCCCCACAAGGATGGGGTCCCTTCCTCTGGCTCACACAACCCTGGGTGTCCAGTGTCCCAGTCTGATCACACTCTATTGTGACTGTTTCCTTGTTAAGGGAAGAGACCCAGTCTGCCTTCTCATCCCTGTGACGCTGTGGGTCACCAACACTGGGTCAGAAAGACATTTTTCAATGGGCTACAGTGGGATCAGAGCCCGCCCTCTTACCCACCCTCCCCTGCCCCTCTGGGGCAGCCTCAAAGGCGGGTTTGAGCTCCCTGGCCCCACCCCTAGCTTCAAGTGTATTTGAGGCCGTGGTGGAGTGTGGGAATGTGGGCGAGGAGAGAGGTTGTGCAGACATCTCTCAAGGCCCCGCTGACCCAGATCTGTGGAGTGGCCACCTTTCCCCCACCCTCACCAAGCCCACAGTGGGCCCTACACCCTCAGTCATCCATCCCCCACCTCCACCAGTCCCCAGCAAGGGAAGGGACCCCCCCTCCCCCCCCCCCCACCTCAGCTGCCCTTCCCGGCTGCACACAGGGTCTACTCCTTTTAGGACAGCTCCACCCTGTGCCCCATCCCCCCTCTTCCGCTTCTTTATTCATATTGCTTCCGTCTTCCTGAAATCTCTCTTCCCTAAGTCCTGCCCATTCTCAAGGACCCAGGAGAAGTCCTACCTCCAAAGCCAATGTCCACATAGTTCAGAGGTGGCATCATAGGGTCCCCAGTCCCTCTACCACCCAAAAGGATATGGCTATGGGTTCTCCTCTGCCCCGCACGGAGTACCCAGCCCCACATGTGACCAGGATACCCCGACCCCACCCAAGCCCCATACATGATTTACTGGCAGTACGGGCAGTTTTCCCCCACGTACCCTCCTCCTACGGAGGACTGTTTCTCAGGGACAAGTTTATTACAAGGAGCACACTAACCCCTTTCATAATATCTAAAGGCATACCAATTGCAAAAATATCAGGCTCTCAAGTGTGGCCAGCTCGGTGTGGGGCCTGCTTTGAGCCATGACTTTGCTGCCCAGTAGGAGCCCATGGCTTCCTCCTGGGCTGCCTCGCAGGAAGGCATGAGGCCCCCCCAAGAGGAGAGGGGGAAGCTGGAGGAGAGAGGAAGCCCTGTGTCTGGTTCCGTGGTGGTGAGATCCAAGGCTGAGGTGGGGCTGAGCTGGAACGTGAAACTGTTCTGGGCTGAACCTCACCAAGGCCAGGCAGAAGACCGCAGTGAGGCTGAGGCTGGTGGCATTGCCAGCATGGGGAGGGGCCTGGATGTGGCCTCCCCGGTTCCACTGGCTCCCAGACCAAGAGCCTACACCACCAATTACTTCCTCTGGAGCCCTTGCTGGCTTCCCAAGACGAAGGGTGCAGACCAGAGCCCTCTGGAAGCTCCTGGTGTGGGCAGACCTCCATCCAACCACAGCGACCCCTGGCTTCTGGTGCTGGTCGCTGATCCGGGGAACTTGCTGGCAGAGAGGCTGCCCTGGCTGGGGGGGGACGCTGGGGACGCTGGGGAGGGAGTGGGCTGGGAGGAGGGGAGGACCCCAGCACAAACAAGGACACGGTGGCTTCCCGCACCCTCGGGGCTGGGCTCCGTTGACCTAGGCCCCCGACAGGGCCGTCTTCCGGAAGGCTTGCAGGGCCGGGTTGTGCAGCAGCGTGTAGGCCAGACCCCAGCGGGCCCTGCCTTGGCGGGCCCTGGGCCCTGCTCCTCTGGCCACGGGGTCCTTGGTCTGCAGCAGCTGTATCCCTGAGAGGGAGAGACTTCCTGTGAGTCACTCAGCAAACACCCAGCCAACCCCTCTGGCGCCAAACCTGAGCAGTCTGAAAGCCTCATGTGCGTTGTTGGGGAGGCTGGTGACCCCGGGGCTCCAGGGGCCCGCTCATAGGGTGGGAAGTTGGGAGAAGTGTGGGCCACAGAGGGGTGTTTGTAAAGGCTCAGGGTGTTGTCCCGCAAGGGGCAGGCAGAAGAGAGAGGGGCCAGCTCTATGGAGGGGACTGGAGGAAGGGCTGGGACAGCCAGCTCGGTACCCACCTCCCTACTGCGAACTTCCCGGGCGATAAGGAAGGGGAAGACCTCTCATTCTCTGCGTGAGAAGGGTGTGTGTGTGTGTGTGTGTGTGCACTCTTACGGAACGCGCAGAGGGAGACAGTGTGTGGTGGGATCAAGGAAAAAAATTACCTCGAGAGGCACCAGGAAAATGCTCACTTCCCTCCTCCCGCAGGCAGCGGAGGGAGAGAGGAAGTGAGCGTTTTCCTGCGGTTCACTCCATTGTACGTGGTACATACGTCCTACGTGTGGCAGGGGGCGGGGGCATGCCTCGTCCCTCAGAGAAGGTGGGCTCAATTCCCGCCATCCCCAGGGGGAAGGCCCACCTTCTTCTTCCTCCCCGTGTCTGAGGCCATCCTGGGGGCCCCGGAGAGGCTGGGGCCGCTGTGTTCGCAGAAGCAGGTCACAGAACGCTGTCGTGGCTGGATGCAACTGGCTGGCCTCGATCTTCAAGAAGCTGCAGTATGTGTGGTAGCCTGCGGTGGGTGGAGGACGGCAGCGCTGGGGGAGGAAGCCCCCCCCCCTCCGCCGCCACCCCTAACGCACGTACCGGAAGTGTCCTGAGCAGCCTGCCGGCGCGCCCCCGGCCCCCTGAGCGCACGGTGCCTGCGCTGCCCGTGGGTCCCCCTCCCACACCGGCCACAGTCCCTCGTGGACTAGCTCGGGGCAGAGCCTCCCTCACTGCTTGCACAGCCTAAGCAACCCCTGCTCCTGGCCCCTGCCCAGTGGCCCTACCGGGGTCGAGATTGGCGGCTCGAGGTGGCAGCAGGCTGAAGTCCATCTGGCCAAGGTGGACAGCATTGTAGAGGGCAGAGAGGAGCACTCGCCAGGCAGCCACCACGGCGCCCACCAGCACGTTGATGGGGAAGAGAAAGAACGTGACTGCGGAGAGCGCTCGCCTGGGGTGGGGGGAGAGAAAAGGCTGAGGCTGGCCCTCCCCCACCGAGCCCCTTCCTCGGGGTCAGGGTCAGACCTAGGTACTAAGCACAGCCGCTGTTGTTCACTGCCTATCATTTATCGAGTATACCTTCTAAGCACCCTGCCCTGTGCTGGGCCTGCTCTCTTCCCCCCACCATGCTGGGAGACAGGTGGTGGTACTGAGGCCCAGAGAGACTGGATGGCTTAGCTAAGGCTATCAGTGGCAGAGCTGGGGCTTATGTCCTGGAACTTTCTGTGACCCCAGTGTCCCATCTCCCTCCTCTGGGTCCCTTGTCCGCTGATTCCGAGTCTCTCCTGGGGCTGAGGTCCTCCCACAGCCTTTCCACCTAACATGGAAATGTTTCTGTTCACCTGCAAAGAGGGAGTCACATGGTTTTGGGGAACACAGAGGGTCCAGGGGAGAGCGGTGCTGATCCCCAAAGCAGGAAAGCCTCATGGAGTATTTCTGGCACTGTGACAGGTGAGCAGAGACGTATTCTGGAGTCGGCTGGGCCACTGTTCCCTTTCTCTTTGGGAAAGTCAAGCTCTCCTACCCTCCGCTGGGCTTCCCAAGAGAAAAGGGAGAGATGGCAGCGGAGGAAGAAGGACACAATAGGAAAGACCCCGAAGAAGAAGAGGCTGAGGTCCCGAGGAGACCACAAGCCCAGGAGCTGCCTCACCGGTTGGTTAGCTCTGGGTGTCCATGGCGAGTCTCTAGGAAGATCCAGTGGGCTGCCATGTTCTGCAGGACCACGGCCAGGACCAAGGTCAGCCAGAAGGGCCTGCAGGTGGGGTGGGGAGGATGTCACTGTTAGTGGCCCTCTGGGCGGTGGGCCTAGAGCCCTCAGCTCCTTGCCTCTCTCACCATGAGGACTCCAAGGATCGGAGGAGCAGGAGGTTCCTGCCGTGGAGCACGGGCATGAACACCAGGAAGGCAAGGACCATGATCCCCAAGAAGAAGATGATCTGTTGCACCAGGAGCCCTGCAGGACAGGGAGGTGCAGGGGGACAGACATCAGGCTCTGTGGGACCCCAGCCCACCCTGGCACTCCCAGGAACCCAAGGGCTTAGGAATGGGGCAAACCTGGTTCCAGATCCCTGCTCTGCCGCTGCCTTAGCTGTGCCAACTAGAGCATGTTACTTTACCTCTCTGAACTTCGGGTTCTTCCTCGGTCAAATGAGGTCATGGCCCCTACCTCAGCAGGCTTGCTGGGAGGATCCAATGATATAATGTCTGTGGCAACTCTTTGAAAACCACAAAGTGCTTTGCAAACGTTATTTCCCCCCAGTTGTCCCCAAGCCCTTGGGGACAAGATTGCATTTTAAATTAGTGTTGCATTCCTATTGGCCAGAGTCCTGGCACACAGTTGATGCCAGAAACTCGTCTATGGAAACAACTGGCTACTTGTTTACACGAGGTCATGTGTCTAAAAGAGCTTGGGAGGTATAAAGTCTACCAAGAAGAGGAATTACAACTTTTTGCACTAGTAATTTCTCTTCTCCTTTGTCATTCTTCTCCTCTTCCCCCGGGGAGGTGAGGACCGAAGGAACCAGCAGGCAGGGAAATCAGGCCCTGGGTTTGCCACACTGGCCCCGGCCCCCTCCCATTTCAGAGGGCTTTATTCACTGCACTGCCCATGGGGAGAATCAGAAACGTGCTAGAAATTAACCTAAACTAACCCTCTCAGGGCAGGACCCCCTTTGCAGCCCCAACAATGACCACAGAACCCTGCTTGCGTACCCCAGTGATAGGGATCTCATTATCTCCACAAGGCAGCCCACTGTGGCATAACCCACCCTTATGTAAGCAGGAATGTGCCTCCGTGAACTTCCCACCTTCCAGCCCTGGGTTCACCCTCTGTGGAAACACCTGGTGGCAGTGAGGGGCCATCCTTTCCCCAAGGGCTTCTGCACCTGCCCCTCTCCCTCAACCTGAGTGAGCCTCCTGAAGGCAGAGAAGGCAAGGTGGGTCCCTCTTGTTGATCTCGCCCCAGTTTGCCCCAGCACGGGTAGACACCCAGGGGCAGCCAAGACCCGCTGAGTGCTCTCCCCTCCCCAGCTGGGGCGGGGGAGGGGGCAATGGGGTGCTCACCAAGGCAGGTAAAAGCAGTCTGGTAGGCACTGAAGCTCATCCAACAGAATATGGCCTGGCGGGAGGGGTGGGGACTCCGGGGCAGGGGGCCCAGGTCCAGGGCAGCCCCTCGGTACAGAGCTTGCAGGTTGACCCTGGTTGGGGGAAGGGGGTGAGGAAAGCAGAGATCTCAGGGAACACACACACTCCCTAAATTCCTCCTCTGGGCCAGTCTCTGGCAGAATTCCCTGTCTCCTTACAACCTATGGCCACAGGCAGGAAAGCCAAGGGCCGTGGGAGCCAGACAGGGCTTCCTGGAGGAGGTGGTATCTGAGTAGAGTCTTAAAGGATGAATGAGTGTAAGTTTTAGTGCAAGGCAGAGATCGAGGGAGATGAGTTCAGGCGGAAGGCTCAGCCTGAGCCAAGTCAGAAAGGCGAGGAAACGATTGTAGGAACGGAGAGTGACTCGCAGGAAGCAAGGTTCCAGGCAGGCAGAGGCTTGAGGGCCTTGAACGCCGGCCTAAGTAGGGCCAACCCTGTGGGAAAAGATCCCTGGGTAAAAACCCTGAGGCCTGGCAAATGCACACTCTGCCGTTGCTCCCCTTCCCACCCACGCTGCTCCTAACTAGAACCTTCTTCCCCACTCTGCTCACAGCTCACAGTGTGCGGGCAAGCGAGGCAGTCTGGGATTCAATGGCCCATCACAATCTCTTCAGCGCCCCAGCACCAGCCGGGCCACCTCCACAGCCACGCTGGCACGTGGCAGGTTCACTCCAGTCCCTGTTTCTGACACTGTTCCTCCTGCCTCTGGCCACCCTTCCTCCCCCATCTCTTGCCTCTTCCAACCCCCGGCTTTCCCAGGCTGCCTTCCAGCCCACCCAGGTGGTCCCTTCTCAGAGGGCAAAGTCCACACCCCAGCTTGGGGTCTTCCAGCCCTGTATCACTCCCACCAGACAGGAAGCCCGGGAGGGTGGGCACGGCGAGGCCCCGCCTTCTCCACCCACCACAGGGCAGCTGGGCAGGCGGACACAGTGACCACCTGGGCCTGCAGTGGCTCTCCCCTCTTCCCAGACCCAGGGCTTTCCCCACAGGCCTCCTGGCTCAGGGCTCCTGCACCTCTTCCCCACAGCTGCACTGGGGAGTCAGAGCCTGCCACTGACCTGTGTGTCACCAGTGAGCGGATCAGCATGAGGAAGGTGAGTGAGCACGACAGGACCAAGGCCGAGATGTAGCAAACTGAAGGGGGGGAGAGAGAGCAAAGTGGACGGCCTCCCCGGGGCCCCCAAACTGCTGCCGGGGCGGTGCCCAGGTAGGAGTCACCCCTGCCCCCCACCCACGCTCCGCCTTGAGTGGAGACCCCTTGCCACCACCCCACCCCCTGTTCTCAGATGCAGTGCAAGTCAACATTCTCAGCGGTCTCCTGCCCAGTGACTTGGCGGCCAGGACAGGGAGAGGCCAGCTCTGAGGCTGCAGACCTGGTCTTCACATCTGTCTTGCTGCTTCCATTGCGGCGTGTTGCATTCAGGCCTAGCAGGGATTGGGGGCCGCAAGCCTCCTGCCCTCCATCAACACCCAGCCTCAGTCTGCACCCTCACAACAACCCCACGGAAGGGGTGCTGGGCTGACCAGGGGGCTGAGGCTCAGCGAGAGGGCCTGGCCCACCAGTTGCCCTGCTGGGAAGTGATGGCTCGAGACCTGCAATTGTTTCCAAGCAGACCCAGAATCAGCCCAGCGTGCCTGCCCCCTGATCGCATCAGTCACCCTAGGGAAGCGTTCCTGGTGTCTGTGTTCCATCCAGAGACTGGGGAGCAGGAGCAAACACACAAGGAGAGGCAGGCACTGGTTTCCTGTAGCCTCAGGTGTCGGAGAGGTGGGTCTCTGCACTGACAACACAGCACGACCTCCCGGAGCTGTTAAAACCCCTCGTAGCCCCGGCTGCACCCCAAGCCAATGAAATCAGAATTTCTGGGTGTGGGACCCAGTCCTTGGCTTTTGAATGCAGCCCGGCTTGAGAGCCGCAGCACTGGGGGCTGCGCAAAGATAGAGCCTTAATGATCCATTTCAATCAGCCATTGACTGAAATCAACCAGGCCACCGACAGGTATTGAGGGCCTGCTAACTTCTTGAAGTTAGGCTGGCGGCGGAATCACCAGGAGGGCTTGTTCAGTCATAGAGGCTGAGCCCCACCCTCAGAGTTTCTGGAGTCTGGCAAGCCGCTTGAGCCTTGGGATTTTGAAAAAAGTTACCAGGTGATTGTCAGGCACAGCCAGGCTTGAGAACAACGGCTACCTAAGAAAGCACTAGGCACATGCAGCTCTGTCCTGCTCCTCTTGCCCCTCAGGAGCCAGCTCAGCACCAACAAGGGGGCGCTCTGGACCACCTTCTGCCAGGTGAGGGGCCTGTCTGTGAGCCTGTGCAGGTGAGTGGATGGGTTAACGCGGGGGCGGGGGGGGGGGGGGGGCGCCCCCTTGGCCCCAGGCCTGGCCTTTGATCTTTGTCCATCTACCTCCGCTCCTTTCTCCCTCAGTTGGTTCCAAACCTGGGTCTCTCCAAATCCTGGTACCCACAAAACCCTCCTGCTCTCTGCTTCCTCCCCCCAGATAGATCGGTCTTCCCCCCACTGGGTTGAGGGCCTCAGCGACAAGGCTGCCTCTGTAGCTTTAACACCTGTTTTGCAGTGGGGAAAGTCAGGTCCAGAGAAGTGAAGTGGCTTGCCCAGGGTCACACAGCTTTTAAGTGAAGGAGCAGGAGTTCCATCTGAGCTGTCTGATCTAGTCCATGTGATTCAAAGGCAGGGCCCTCTGTGAGCGATGCTAGGCTTATGGTCCAGGTGCCCAGTGGGCAGCCGGAAAATAGGGTCTCGGGGTTCAGCAGACATTAGCTCCTCAAGCTAAGCACAGACCAAAGGGCCCCTGTGCCCGGATATAATCTCAGTCCCATCCCTGGCTTACTGAGTGGCTTTGGACGTAGCTCTGGACCCTCCTGGACCTCAGTTTTCCTCATCTGCAGACTAGGAGAGCAAACACTGCTCTGTTTGGCCCCTGAATCCAACAAGATCCAAAGTGGAAGCATTTAGGCTTGGAAGTTGCAGCAGGTGATTGTAAATGCCAGTGTGGTGAGTAGAAAAAGCCCACCATCCTGGACATGTCGCCTCCTGCCTCTGAGCCTCCATTTCCTGTTCCTGCGGATTGATGAGGCTGAGCTAACAGGGCTGCTGTGACCTTGGATGTGGGCCGATGTGGGCCACGTCTGCTCCTGCCTGTGGCCCAGCTGGCAGCCAACTTAGAAAACCTCCCTGGAGGTGTCATTTTCAGCCCACCTAGAACTTGTCACCTGTCCAACTTGTAGGGCCACATGTTCAGGGTAGCCTCTCGAATGGGAGCAGAGACGCTCAGGAAGGCGGTGGGAGTGGTGGTCAGGGAAGGAAGTGGTGACTGCACACATCTCTGCCCACCCCCACTTCCTGCCCCTTTCCGTGCTCGGCATGCCTGGTCTGTGGGGAGAGGATGATGTTAACAGTCAGGAACAGCTGCTGAGCAGTCACACCTCCACCTGCAAGGCTGGCAGCCTAAGTTCCGACCATCCCACGTTCCTCCTCGGAAGCCAGGGCGCTCGTACCAGCCCAGGACCCCCAAGTCAGCAGAGGGTGCAGGCCCAGGACTCCTGACCACCAGGCCTTGGCTCAAGGTGGTGGAGACTGTATTACTCTCTTAGCTCCACTCTGCCTGGCTGTGCGACCCCAAGTGAATCCTTTCCCATGCGTCAAGGGGGGGACACTTCTCAGTCTCCTCCACAGGGCTATTGGGAGGGCCTGGGAGGTAGTATAGGTGGATGACAGGACTAAGGACTAAAGGAGGCATCAGACCCCAGAAGGGGAGGCTGGTATGGTTCCCCGGCCCACAGGCTCATTGTCAAGGGAGGGAAGGAGAAAGGAGATGGCCCAGGAGGATAGGGATTGAGGAAGAGAAAGCATCATCCTGTCCAACCCCACCGGCCCAGTGTCCCACGTCCCTGCCTCCTTTCCTCCTTCCCTACCCTCAGCAAGGCTCAACGGGCTGTCCCTTCAGCCCACACATCCAAGGCCTTGCCCATCTCCATGCCCAGAGAGCTGCACCCTGGAGCCGGGGTGGGAGACACCACACAAGCTGACAAGGGGCTTGAGATGACTCCTTCAGGTCTCAGAGACTTGGAACTGGACGCTGCAACCAGCCCAGTTTGGAGGGGAGGCAGTTGAGACCCACACAGGGGAAGAGACATACCCACGAGCACCCCGCATGTCCCTGGCAAGCTGGGACTGAGCTTGGGTGTCCGGCTCAGGTCCCCCCAACGGGCCCTCAGGGACTCCGGGGAGGCCTCACCTTCCAGAGCCCACAGCTGATGCTTCACCAGCCCCACCACTTCCTGCCTGTCCTCTGAGAGCACGATCCCAAAGCCGGCCAGTAGGTAGGAGGCGTCCGTGGTGATCCCCGCCCTCACCTTCTGGATGGTGGGTACCACGCCCACCAGCAGCAGCAGGGCCACCTGGAAGAGCCCCAGAATGAAGGTGCCAGGACCTGGCCGTGCTCACACCAGGCGGCCATCCGAGGAGAAGCGTTTTCTGAGCCAGCAGGGAGACTTCGGGGGAGAAACTGCGGCGGCACACGGCTGCATCCACAGGGCCAGCACCCGCCAGAATTCTTGTCTGCCCCGAGAGCGGCGTCCTCCTGCCCCTACCCCGCACGCCGCGAGCAGATCTGACTTTGGCCTAACAGGCGGCAGCCGTGCTTCCAAGCGGCACAGCTGTGCCCATCTGTCTCTCGGACAACTGTCTAAACCTCAGAACGTGAAATTTCCAATTTCCCATGTTGGCGAAAGCCGCGTCTCATACGGATGAGCCCAGGCTCACCGGGGTTCACATTTTGGCTACCATGAGGTGTTAGCAATAGGAACTTGGCCAAGTCAATCCACCTCTCTGAGCCTCAATTTCCCCCATCTGTCAAATGGAGAAAAAAATCCTGCCTATCTCTCAGGATTTGGGCTTTTTGGTTTTCTGGGGGTGTGCTTGGCGGGGGAGGGGAGTATTTCTTAAACACATAGTCCTTCCTAACTGCCCAAATCTGCCTAAAACTTCCCAAATGCTCAAAGAGGAAAGTAATTCTATTTCCTCTATTTTACAGCTGAGCTAATGGGTTCAGAGATGTTGAATAACTTGCCCAAGGTCACACAGGAGGCAAATGATGGAGTCAGGGTTTAAATCCATGTTTGTACGACTCCAGAACTCATGCTCTGACTCTATCTGAGCCCAGTAGGAGTTGACACCCCCTCTCTTCTGGGTCAGCCAGCATTCCCAAGATGTCCAGAAACAGCTAGACAGGATTGTAGTTTGGGCTTTGGGGGAGCTGAGCTGGGCCTGTGCCATCCCAGGCTTGGGGGTTGGGAGCAGGGGTCCAGAGGCAAATGGCACTGCGGGGACAGGACATACCTGGTAGATGGCTGTCCCCGTCAAGGTGGCCGAAAGCACCAGCTTCAGAGGGAGTCGGAATCCTGCAGTCGCCAAAAGGAGGGATGTGGGAAGCCCAGCACCACTCAGGCCAGGGAGCCCCCACCCCTCCCAAAGAGCCCAGAAAAAGGGCCAGGACTTACAGGACCCTAGACCACCAAAGCCAGGCCAGGGGCTTTCCCCTTGTCCCCAGCTGGGGCTGTTCCTCCTGACAGGAGTTCTGGGGGACGGGAGCTGGCCTCCCACTGCAGCTGTTTCGTGCAAGGAATGGGTGAGGTCACCTGCCACTCTTGACCTCAGCTCCCCACTCCATACCTCGCTGTGGAGTGTAGATGTAGTTTCCGTAGCAGATCCAGACCCGGGACAGGAAGCCGTGCTTGGAGGTGTGGGAGCTGCAGAAAAACCAAGGCAGGCAGGTGCCCTCAGGTGAAACCCCTGCCCTGAGCCCCAGCCCCAGAGTTTGGCTTATTCCTCACTCTGCCCCACCATGCTGCCCAGGGACAGCCCCCCCCAAACTAGCCTGCCTACCAGCTCTGCCCACTGGCCCACAGGGAATGCCTAGGACCTCACCTACTTTCCAGCTTCTTTCGGCAAAGGAGGGTCCTCAGATATTCCTCAGAGTAACTGCTCTGCAGCCCCTGTGGAGACAGACAAATGGACGAGCAGATGAGACCTGGAGATGGCCTGGAGCCATCCCTGGGTCCCTGGCTCAGGGAACCACAGTGGGCTCCACGAAACCTTCTTGCCTGTAGTAGGGTGCAGAGGGCTGACCTGGGGGGATGAGGTCCGTGCCCCCTTAAGTTGCCCTTTCTCCTCCCCAAATATGAGACTATCAGTCTCCTAAAAATACTCAGTGTGAGCAGTTCTTCTTGAGGTCTGTCTCCAGCTCTCTCCTGCTTTAGCCACTGCTCACTGCTTCCCTCCTGGCCCACAGGCCTCTGCTGGCTGAGACTGGGGCAGAAGGGAACCTATGTCCCACGGGCACATCCCTGACCAGGACACAGGCGGGGGCCATTCCAGGTCACATCCCCCAGGCCTCTCCTCCGACTCCAGGGAGATCACAAGGGTCACGGGATTTGTCTAAGCCCCATCCCAGGCCTTAAGCGGCCTGCCAAGTGGCAGAGGCCCACGGTAAGATGGGGTTAGCCCCTGCCCCTGATCATGAGACCGCAAGCCTGTCACAGGTTGCCATGGCAACCCTGAAACCCAGGGGAAGCGTGGGTCAGCTGGAAGCCTGACTGGGTCCTTTGAGGCTTAAACCTCCCTGACCCAGGGCCAAAGAGAATTTTACTTCTCCCAGGACTTCTCAAGAGGAAAGGCATGCATGGAGGGAGAGGTGAGGCAGAGAAGATCCCTGGAGGGGGAAGGAAAGGGACTAGGCAGGGTAGAGACGTGCCCAGTGTTACCACGTAAGAGCCAAACCCAGAGTCGGGCGGGCCCACGGAGGACCCAGGGCGGCCACTAGAGAACCTGAGCCCACCCAGCCTCTCCTGCCTCACTCCCCTTCTGTCCTTGGGGACCTTGGCTCCCTGTCTAGCTTCAGTCCCAGCCCCTCTCCAGAGCTCCAGGCCCGTGGGCCAGCTGCCTGCCACACCCCCTTGACCGCACCCCATCCCCTGCACACACGCGCGCACACCCACGGTCCGTATAGCAGCCACCTCCCTACTGTCTCTCCCACATGCCGCCTCAAGCCTGGCCTTCACCTTCCCCAACTAAAGGGCTAACCAAGCCCTTTCGGCATCTGAGTCCCCAACCTTTCCTGAGTCTGTCCCCCTCCCTCTGAGGGCCTCTGTGGGATGGTTTTCTTCCTCTCCTCCCCCACCAGGAAGAGTCCTTGACCCCCCAGTTCCATGCTAGCCCACGGCTGGGGGATGGGCCCCGTGCTTCTCACATTGCCCTGTGAATCTTTGTTGCTGCCTGAATCCCCCCAGGGCACTGGGAGCTCCTGGAGGTCAGACACAAGTCAGTGGCTCTGAGTCCAGGGTACCTCACCTGGGGCCTGACACTTGGTAGGTGCTTAGAAAGCTTCCTAATAAGATTGCCTGGTTTTGTAAGAATTCTCTCTCGTTATGATGTACCCACCCATCGATCTAAAAACCTCACAAATATGTGTTGAGTATCTATCGTGTGCTGAGACCTGGCCAGTGCTACAAATTGTGTGTGAACGAAACAGACACAAGCCATCTCTGCCCCTTTACTCCTCTTTTCCTACACCTGCACACCTTCTCCTTATTCTCTCCCTACTCCAAATCCTTCCTGTCCTTCAGGGCCTCTACTGAAGCCTACCTCCTCCAAGAGGCTCCCCATCCCCCCCAACCCCACCCCGGCCTCAGTTCTTCCAGCCCACCCCTTCATCTGCCTTTATCCAACCATATCCAACCTAGAACTGATTCATGAAGCGACTCTGCCCTGGGTGTTTCCTGAATCATGTCGGCATCTGCAGGGCTCCTAGTGGGCACACGGCTCCTGGCCTGTCTCATTTCTCCACCTGGAGCCTCTGTGTCTCAGAAGCAGAGCTCTGACTTCTGCCTTTGTTGGGTCCCCATTGTGCGTCCGGCGGGGTGCCCCAGGTATCCTGGGTGCCAGCTGAGGGCCTGGCCTAACCTTTGCCCTGGGAGGGGGGACTACCCAGTCACTTGGTGACTCAACGAATATTTTCTGAGCACCTGCTATGTGCTATGCCCTACACGAAGCGCGATTGCCCACAGGGCACCAACAGACATACAGGAGCTCAGGGTGTCGGGCGTGACCAGAAGCCCAGCCCAGCCCTGCCCCTTTACCTCAGAGCCCGCTCCTGTCCTGTGGCTGAAGCTTCTCACCAGCTGCACCGGGTACCAAATGCTCAGGAATCCGAGGCCCAGAAGCAGAGGCAGGGAAGCCAGCAGGGAGTAGTACTTGTAGATCTAGGCAGACAGATAGATTCCCAGACACATTAACCTCCTGCCTGCCTCCCCCAACAGAAGGCCAGGATCAATTTCCCTTCCCATTTCACTCCCACCCGCCATGAGGGTGGCCTGAGGCCTCTGGGTCTCTCATGCCCACCCCCTACCTGGGCCACTCAGCACCAACACTCTCGCTTCCCCTTGTGAGGCCCTGTGGAGATGCTCACCCTCCCCCGGGTTCCCGGACTCCCACAGCCCTGGGAGGAGCCAAGAGAAGAAGCTATGTAATCCCCTCCTCCTTGCAATGGGGTCTGAAACCGGGGACACCCGCTTTTTATGTTCCTTCGTTCCTGGGCTTTGGGCACAGGCCCCTGAAAATTAGAAGAGGGCCTAATTTTGTCTGTGTACAATTGCGACCTGGGCATCGGGGAAGTACATGCCCTACCTCCCGGCACCGAGACCTTCCCAGGGTTGGGCTCCTTCTGTATTCACTCACTTATTTGTTAGTTCAATACGTTTTTACCGGGAGCTCAGTAGGTGCCAGGCTCTGAGTGGTGAAAAAGACCAGTCAGGTCCCAGCTCTCAAAGAAACCAACCAATCTGCATCTCTGCCCTGAAGGATTGGTGTTATCAACTCCGTTTACAGGGGGGAAACTGAGCCTCAGACTGGTGATGTGGTTTCCTCAAAACACTTGGCATCACCTGGCATCATTTTGTATATTTACTTATTGGGTCTTCCCTTCCGGAATGACAACTGTTGGGATGCCAGGGACTTCATCTGTCCTGTTCACAGCTGTGTTCCGGTGCTTGGAAACATCCCAGGCACGGAGTATGTGTTTCAAATATGTTTGTGGAAGGAAAGGAGGGAGGAGGGAGAGAAGAAGCTGGGTTCAAGCTCAGGTTGTCTGGCTCCACCCTTGGGGCTCTAGATGGGGCAGCGTCACACCCCCAGCCAGCAGCCAGTGAACCAGGTTCTGAAGTTCTAGAATTCTCTTTTTACCCTCCAAGACCATCCCCCTACTCGGGGCTTGTCTTCCTCCATCACTCCTCGCCCCCACTCCAGCCTGACCAAAGGAAGGCTGGGGAGTCAATAATGGAGGGATTTCAGGCTCTCCCTTTCCCCTCTCTGTCCCCTCCTAGACGGTGCTGAGGACAGGCCCAGCCTCGTCCCCGGTTCTTCCCACAGACGGCCCAGTGTGGAAGGGCCTGTGTTTACAGGAGTGGAGTTCTGTGCACAGTGGAAGGCAGCAGAGAAGCCCAGCACATAGATAAGAGGAGAGGAGCCATGCTGGTTCATGCAGCCCTCCATGCCCCTCTGCCTCAGGCTGCTGTGAGTCCGCGGTTACCTTGGGTGCCTGGGGGCACTCTACCCTCTGCCACACCTGGACCCCGAAGTGAGCCCAGGACAGTGTGCTGCCCAGCAGGTGTGCGGCTCCGTGCCTGACCGTGGCACAGGCGGCCAGAGGGTAGTAGAGGGCAGGGTAATAGAGCAGGGCGAGTATCTTCCAGGGCCCTGGAAGGCAAGAGGGGCAGAGGGAGACACGTGCTGGAAAGGCAGATGTGGGGCCTGGGTCCAGCCCCCCCCCCCCCCCCGCCAGGCCGCTCTCCTGCCTCCGCCTTCTGAGCCCCTCAGCTGGTTCAGTGAGCCAGAGACCCACATTCAAATTCACGTTCTGACTAGTACCGGCGTTGTGATCTCGGGCAAGTTACCTCTGGGAGCCTCACTTTCTCCATCTGTAAAATGGAAATGGTGGTAGTATATTAGCAAAGACATCATGAGAAGACACATGTATGGCGCTTAGCACAGGTGCCTGGTCAGCTGTCAATAAACTTAAAGTTGCTACTTTATTACCTTTCCCTTTCCCTTCCCGGACCCTCCTCAGGGTCCTCCGGTGTGAGATGGCGCTACTACCCACCCTTTGCAGGGTCATTGTGAGGACTGGTTGATCTGAAGAGATCAGGTTGAGGACAGTGGCCCCTCTTGCTGGCAGCTGCCCTTTGCACCCTCGCTTCCTTGAGCCCAGCTCTCAATTCTCCAGAACCCCTCCTGCTTTCTCCCCACTCTCCTCCGTTGTCTGAGGGCTGGGCTGCCTGGGGGATTCAGCCTGCGCTGTTCTGGGGGTGCGGTTTGCACAAGAACAGAAGAGGCGGACAGGGCGGTAGTGACCCAACAGCTGGGACCCACAAAGGGCAGGTTTCATGCACTGTGGGAGCAGCTGGGAGCTTAGCGGGTCAGCATCTTCCCGGCAGCGGCTTACGACTCGGATGGGGGCTACCTGACTCGCTACAGAAGGGCCCTGCCCCATGCTCCGAATTCCCACCCGGTGCATCCCACCGATCTAGCCCCAGGGCCTCAGCTGCACTGGGTACCTCGGCTAGTGGGTGAGGCCAAAGTCAGGAAGGGCAGCGGGTCCTCGGCGGGGAACAGCAAACACAAGGAGCTGAAGAGGACCGTGAAGACAGCGGCAGGCACCATCCAGGTCCTGTCCCCAGCCAAGAAATCCACAGGGCTGGCGCAGAGACAGGGACAGGACAGGAAGGAGTCACTCAGGCCCTGTTCCCCGCCCCCCCCCCCATTCCCTTGTGCCACGTTCCATAAACCGGGGAGGTAGAGGTGGAAACTTTCCCGATGGAAACTGAGGCCCCATCACCCATTCATCCCACACGTGTTTGTGGGGTGCCTGCTGTGTACCAAGTTCTGGGCCTTGTGGCAAAGGGACTCCAGGACATCCCGCCGATACACATACACACAGTAGGAACAAGCCAGAGCACCGCTCCCTCCACCCACTCTGGAAGCTCCGGGAAACAGCTGCCTCCACACAAATCAGTCTGTCTGGGCTGGCAAACCTTCAGAGAGCTCGGAGAGTCACAACATCCTTGTGCAATAGCCACCGCCCCGGCCTGGGTGTGGCCCGGGGCAGAGGGCAGACAGCGGGCACAGCCGTCCCAGGCCCTGGCCCTCTGGGTTCAGGGCAGGCCTCTCAGACCTTCCGCTTCTGTCATCCAGCTTCACCTCATGCCTCGAGAGCTCCGTCCTGATTCCTTCTTCCCTCCAAGCCCACAAGCTCTTTCCTGGGCCCACCAGTGACAGAAACCCCAGGCTAGTCCTCCCCAAAACCATCATGGCAGGACCCACCTGGGTGTGTGGTCTGGGCCTGGGAACGAGGCTGTCTACACTGGGGCTCCCATCACCACCTCCCCCAACACTTTGTTCTCTCCCGTATAAGCCTGCCCAGGCCCATATCCTCAGGGCCATCCTTGTCCCAGGCTCTGGGGTCGCAGGACTAAAGGAGATAGGGGAAGAAAGTTCTAGCCACGGGGACTGGAGATCAGCCTCTCATGATCTGCCTTTAAACATCGGGGTCTGGTGATATCCTCAAGAGAAACGAACCCTCATGGGCATCCCCTGTCCAGACCATGGGCCGTCTGAGGAAACGTATCCTGGAGCCGGGCCCTGTTGGGTTTGTGTCTCCCTGGGCCTGGAACAGGAGCAGGTGGGCCTGAGCGGGTCCCCCCCCCCACCTTCCCTCTGGGGCTCCTGACTAAACTGAGAACCAGGTAGGTGTAGGGAGAGCCCCCAGGCTGAAAGGACGGGGACGTCATCGAGACCTGAGCTGACGTCTAGGTACCTAACAAACCACCACGCTCCCAGAGTGGCTCCTGTCAGCCGGGCCACCTGAGTGGGAGTGCCCAGGCCTTGGCACCAACCTGGGCAGTCCAGGCCTGCCGTGCCCGCAGCGGGGCCAGAGCTGACGGCGCCTCACAAGCACAGCCAGCATCAGCAGCACGAGGATCTGGAAGGAGAGCACAGAGCAGGACGTGGGTGCCCAGACCTTTCCTTGAGGGGCTGAGTCTGAGGGCTTGGCCTCAATGCCCAGGACGCCCCCTCCCTCCCCTTCCCCCAGGGCACAAGCATGAGGCATACTGCGGACTGGCCAGAGAGAGGTGGCCAAAGTCTGAGAGGTTGGACTTGACTGCATCCTGGTTGGGGTCCTCACCCTGGGAGAGCTCCCGGGGTCCCCCCTCACCAGCCTCAGCAGGGAACGCAAGAGCCCCTGCCCGGCCTGGCAGTCGGTTGCAAGCCAGTCCGGACTCAGGTTGGACTCACCGACAGCACAGCCAGGCAGGCGTGGAGGAGGCCGGACAGCACGCTGGGGTGGCAGGAGGGCACTTCCCTGCAGAGCGAGGGAAGGCTGGGTCAGGGCCGTGTAGGGACTCCCTTGGGTGTGCAGCCAGGTTCGGGGTCCCAGGCGGTCTACCCTGGGGCTCCACCCACCACCCCCCTCAACCCTCCGGTCTCTCCTACACAAGCGTGCCCAGTTCCACCTTCTCAGGGTCACTCCAGGGTTTTCACGCCCCTCGTGGTGTGCCAGCCCCGTGCCAAGCTCTGAGGTTACAGCGCTGAAGGAGACAGGGGGCTCCCAGGGGAAAACATGGGAGAAACAGAGTGGGCCAGCTGGACCTGGACCCCTCTTCTTTCTCACCCACATTCTTCCTATCCTTCAAGGCCCACTTCATTCCTCCCTCCTCCAGGAAGCCTCCCTGACTGCTCCAGCCCTCATAGACCTCTCCTTCTCAGCACAGTGGTTGAATGTTATTGCCTGGGTCAAGCAATCAAGTGTTTGGCCCTATGATTTGGCCCTTTGATTTGAGTTTAAAAGATGGTTAGCACCTGCTGAGGCAAAGAAGGGGAAAAGTAGCTCCGTGTAGAGGAAGGAACATGAGGCAGCCGAGTGACAGGCAGCAGACCGTGTGGCTGGGGCCAGGCACTTTCAGTTTACAGTCTACAGAGGGGAGGGCAGGCCAGAAGCAGGTCGCAGCAGGCCTGAGAGGCACTAGGGAGCCACTGAGGGTGTTTGAACAGGGTGGTTGTTCTGGATTTGGGGAGATTTCTGTGATTCAATTTGAATCACAACAGCAGCAAGTAATACTTACAAAGAATTTGACTAAGTGCCAGATGCTGTCTGTTCCCTGTCTTAACTCAGGCATTACCTAAGAGGTGGGTGCTATCATTATCCCCCTTGTTCAGACAAGGAGACCAAAGCTCAGAGAGGCTAAGTATCTTGCCCAAATCACACAGTTAGGAAAGCAGCAGAGCAAGGATTCGAACTGAGGTCACCTGGCTCCAACGCCCACATCTGACCAGGCGGGAGAGGTAAGGAGCGTGGAAGGAAGTTTTAAGTTGAACCGTATGAAATGGTCATTTCCGTACATCAAAAATCTTTGAGAATCGGCATTTTCAAACAGTCGAGCACAAGCCGTGGCTGGGGAAGGGGGATGGCAGGGTGCGTCTCAGAGGTGTGTAGGAGGAAGAATGTACATGTCTGGAGACAGGATAGTAGAAGGAAGAGGAGTTTCCAGAATGACCGCTGAGTTCTAGGCCTTATTCCAAGATGAGAGGTGAGGACCAGAATCACATGTAGCCAAGGAAGCCCAGGCTTGGTCTCAGACACTCAGGGACAGAGGTGAGACAGCAGTGGTGAGGACACTGAAGCAGAGGGGCAAGACCGCTGTTCCTAGACGTTAGGCTCTGAGCCTACAAAGGGCCCCACTCCGAGGGAAAGGCAAGCACATCTCTCTGGGTTGGGAGGGAAAGGCTGGCTGGCTGATGTGGGGGGGCCTGATACCCTCCCCCCACCGCCATTGCAGAAGGGCCTGGTGTTGGCCTCTTGCTGGGAGGCAGGCCAGGAGGGAAGCCTCCAATTCCCCTTTGATGTGAGGGGGCGGGGGAGGCGAGTGTCATCCTGGACGGCTGCCACAGGCATCTGTGTCCCCAGGCTCTGGCTGAGAAGGTCAGTATTGGTGAGGAGGGGATAACACATGGGCAGATGTCGGGCTGGGCACACAACCTGGTCAGAGGGGCTCCGGGGGGTAGGAAAGGGTCAGCTCGGCTTACTTGGAGCAGTCCTATGCCCACAGAAGACCCCAGATGACACAGCTCACCCCATCAGACTCACTGCCCACCCCCCAAGTTTTTCTACCATGAGGTCCCCTGGCTAAGTGTGACCAGGAGACAGTCCAGCCAGCCACTGTCACCAGTGCCCACCAGCCCCAACCCCAGCCTGTTGGGGCACACTGACGTGCCAAGGGGGACTACCATCAGGAACTCCTCAAAGCTTTGTGCACCATCTCCCTGGGGTGTCTGACTCACTCAAGGAGAAGTGAGCCCGAGTTCATCTCCTTGGGATTCCCCTGAGCTTCCAGCTTCGGGGGTGGGGTTTGGGGGACAAGCAACTAGACTTGGATTGGCCAAGTAAGTCGACTCAAGCAAACCTCCTCATTCTTCCCTGGGGCCGGAGGAGGGAGCTGCAAATCCCAGATGCCACGCACATGACAGGCAGTGCTCCCCATCACGCAGGCCCTGCTATGTACCCAACTTCATTCTGAGCCGTATCTGAAGAGCCCGGCCCCAACCAATCCCCCCGGGCCCTGAGGCTCCCAAGGACTCAGCTGCAGATTAAGGTCTTAACCCAAGTCAGGATCTGTACCCTCATGGGTTCCTGGGCCCCTCCCCATTCTGCTACTTCTCCCGCCCCCAAAATATGCAGCAGGGACGAGGGGAGCCCACTGACTGTCCAGATCAGCTCGGGAAGGGGGTGGGAAACCCCTTGCTGACCGCGGAACTGCTGACCAGGTGGCCAGCATCCTGAGTGCTCCAAACAACAGCAGCCTCCCCCAGGCCTGGGTGGGGCCTCTGTCCCTGCTGGGTGACCCAAGCCTGGCCCAGCCGCAGCCCCAGCCCCTGGGGAGGCACACAGGCATGTCTCCTTCTCCAGTTTCCACTGTTGATGGAGAGCAGATGTGTATACATCTGGCTCTGCACCCTGCCCCCCCAGCCTCACCTTTCCAGTACTGTAAGCCCTCAGACAGAGGGGAGGGGGGTGGGGGTTGGGGCCAGGGCCAGGAACAGGAAGGGGAGAACAGGGCTCTGGGGCCCACACAGGCGAGGAGTCCTCGGCGGCCTGTGGGGCCCAGGGAGCCCCGGCCCCTCTGCCGGGGTGCTCAGACTCAACAAAGATAGGGGCTGGCAAGTCCTCTGGCCGCACTTGACCACGCTGTGGTTGCCCCCTGCCCCTGGGCTCGCCTGAACACTCCTGCAAAAACGAAAGGACCCCCTCATCTTCATGGAGACTCAGAGCCAGCCAAAGGCAACAGGGTGGTATGTTTCCTCAAAGACTTTCTTTCCTCAGGTCTCCCCCTGCCCTCACCTGCCCAGAGAACCTGACACCATGCCCCAGATGGTCACCACGGGAACCAGTAACCCCTTGAAGGCAGGCCCAACTTCCCTCAACCATTCACCCAGCACTCACTCTCCAGCCCAGCTGGAGTCACTCAGGGAGCCGCCCCAGACTGGCAGGATCTGAATTTGCAGGGATGGGGCCCAGGAGGTTGTATTTTTAACAAGCCACACGGGTGCTTTGTAAGTGACAGTCCAGCCCAGGTCCCCCTCAAGTACCAACATCAGGGCAAGGGCTGTTATTCCCATGTAACAAGGGTCTGAAGTCCAGAGAGGCTGTAACTTGCCAAGGGTCACACAGCAAATGAGCGACATGGTTCATCTTAGCAGTCCTGGCCCAGGGGCTTCCCCATCCCCCCACCAGTGACCTCGGCCACACCCCACTCTCCTGGGGGACAGAGCCAGGGCTTCCAACTTACCCCTCTGGCTGGAGCTCCTGGCCACCCTGGGGCTCGTCGATGTACCAGTTGCCATAGGAGTAGTCATCCGTGGCTTGAGAAGAGGTCTGGTTCCCCACTGCCTGGGACGACATTCTCTGGCCTTTCTCCTTGCCCCCGCCCCCAGACAAGTCAGGGAAAAAGCCACCACCGATATGAAAAGAGGCTTAGGAGGGGGAAAAAAAAAGGAAGAAAGAAAGAAACCCAAACAAAAAACGTTTCTCTTTAATCCTAAAGGTTAGTTTCTTGCTTTTAGCTCTCTGGAAAAGTCTGTCTGGGAGAGAGGGCCAGGGCAGGCTGGCACGGGAAAAGGGGAAGGGCTTTTTGCGTCCCTTCCCGTCCCTTCCCGCCCCGTCTTGCCCGTTCCTGCTGGAGATAGTTATCCCCTTGGGAAGAATGCACCCCTCAGGGTCCTTAGGTTCTTGCTGGAGCACCTGTCGGTCTGACCCCCAGCCTTTGTGCAAAGGACCATTTTCAAAGAAAGTTTGTCCAATCCAAGCTGCCCACGGAGACCCCCCCTCTTCCTTCCCCCTCCCCAAAGCCACCCAGACTGACCCACAGACACACACTCAAGGAAGGGCAGGGAGGAAGGAGCTGCAGAGATGAAAGGGTGGGCGGGCAGCAGGCAGGCCTAAACAGCCTGGACCCTCCCAGCTGAGCTCCAGGTCCTTTCTGCCCTCAGGGGTTGAACCCAATCCCCCTCTTTGTTCGGGCTCCCTCGAGATACCACCCCACCCCTCCCCCCACCCCCCAGCCTTAGCTTGCCCGTCTCTGGCTCCCTTGGCCCTCCTGATGGGATCCCATCATGGTCCTGACAAAGTCCCCCTCCCGGGGCAGGAGACCCCAGCTCCACCCTGCAGGGGTGCGGCCAGGAGGGTCGGGCGGGCACCTGGCTACACACACATACCTGCCCCCAGCGCCTGCCCCGAAGCGCCCACACCTTTGCCCACTGTAACTGCAGCGTGCCAGTTACACACAAGTCCAGGGTCCTGCAACCCAAGGAGACAGCTGGAGCTGGGCTAGGGGCGGAGGCGGGGAGGGGGAGTCTAGCCATTCCTTCTCCTGGTGTTCCATGAAGGAGGCAACATGTGTCTCACTGGTAAACCCTTCTAGTTTCTCCAACTTGATTTCACAAGGAGATAACTCACCCCCACAAGGCGGAGATTAGTCCTTTAAACACAAACCAGACCCACGAGTATGCGAGAAGTGTCCCTCCGGTCTCCTGCTCCTCCCAGGCTGTGGGGTGAGGGTAAGGGAGGCAGGGCCTGGCAGAGGCTGGGGCTTCCTCTGCATCCTCCCTCCCCTGAGAGGCTGCACCCCTGGCCAGCTCCCCTCCCCCTCCTGGCCCCAGCTCAGAAGGGAGACAAGATGTAGATAAAGACAGAGAACAGTTCTCAGGCCCCTGTCCCAGGGTGGGGGTCAGGCCCTCTGAACCTTTGAAGGTCCCTGTCTTTCCAATACCCCAGAGGGGCCCTGGGACATGGCCCTCCCCAGCTAAGGTATTCATTCAACAGGATTTTTTTTTTAAAGGCATTCATCCATTTATTCTTTTTATTTTTTGTAAGTTTATTTATTTTGAGACCGGGAGCGGGAAGGGGCGGGCGGGGGGAGGGGGGGCGGGCAGAGACAGACTGAATCCCAAGCAGGCTCTGCACTGTCATCACAGAGCCCGATGCAGGGCTCAAACTCACGAACCTTGTGATTATGGCCTGAACCAAAATCAAGAGTTGGACGCTTAACCAACTGAACCACCCGGGTGCCCCCATCCATTTACTCTTTTTTTTTTTTTTTAATTTTTTTTTAACATTTTTATTTTGTTATTGAGAGACAGAGAGAGACAGAACATGAGCAGGGGAGGGGCAGAGAGAGAGGGAGACGCAGAATCCGAAGCAGCTCCAGGCTCTGAGCTTTCAGCACAGAGCCCAACGCAGGGCTCGAACTCACAAACCGAGAGATCGTGGCCTGAGCCTAAGTCGATCGCTTAACCAACTGAGCCACTCAGGCACCCCTCATTTATTCTTTTAACAAAAATTCATTGAACAATGACTAAGTGGAGGCACTATTCTGGGCCCTGGGATGTGAGAGTTTACAGTGTAGGGGGGACAAGCGGGTAAATAACCTGGAGTCTGAGTCTTCCTGTCTACAAAGGGAAGGTACAGAATGCTCTGATGCGTACCAGAGGAAACTGAATTTGGTCCGGAAAAGTGGAGGATTCCTGAAAAAAAAAAAAAAAACCTTTCTGTGGAGATCTGAGGGCAAGGAAAAACCAGTGAGCGGAGGGTGGGGGTCTTGAGGGTGGGAGTGGGGGTAGAAGGAAGTGTGTTCCTGATAGAGTGAACAGCCCTGGGGGAGGCTCAGAGGAGACAGAGCTTGAAATCCTAAAAGCTCCCCATGTAAATTTAATAGCCAGGCCCACAAGGATTTTCAGGATTAGGGCCCGAGTTCTCTGTCAGCCTCGGTTGCTCCCCCTCCTTCCCAAATGGCCCCTCTTCCGGGAAGACGGCTCAGAACTCCCACCCCACCCCACAGAGTTGTCAGTGTCAGCTGACGCAGAACAGAGTCAGCACTTTGTGTGATGCGATGAGGGAGCCCACACTTCCTGTCTGATCCCAGGAACCTGGGGTGAATCCAGCCTCCCAGGCCTGACTGTGACGTCCTGGGGGCAGAGCTCTGCCTCAGTTGCTTCCTGCTCCCTCATTCTGCTGATGCACAGTATGGAGCTCTCCGGTGACAATGCCTTTATAAACTGGGTTTGCAAAGCCATGGCTTGCTCTAGTGACCGTCACTCCCCCAGGGGCCTGTCCGGTGCGGGCCACTATTTCTCCAGCCAGGCTTTGCAGAACTCTCTACTCCAACACCAGAGCCCCGCACTCCCTTCACTGCTGAGGAGTTTTGGACCCCCAGCTTAGATATCAACTAAGTCCCATCTTATCTTAAATCCCCATCATGATACCTCCAACAATTGGAGTCCAGTCTGTGACGGGGAGCTCATTCCCTCTATGTTCATAACTGGACCATCTTGCCTGTCAGAGACTGTTTCCTTCCCTGGAGGAAGCCTCCCCAGTCTGCTTTGTTCATCCATTCATTTAGCCAACAAAGGTGGATTGCATGCTGATTATGCACCGGGGAAGGTTCTACAGACTGAGGATGTAGCAATGAGCGAGACAGGGAAGCCAACGTGTCCCGGGGCAGTGGCGAGACGGCCGTGTCATGAGTGCTGAGAGGGAAAATAAACTGGGACAAGAGAAGAGACACAGACAGGAGTTGGCTGCGTTAGGCTGGATGGTCAAGAAAGCCCTGGTGAGGAGGTGACATTGGAGCAGAGACCTGGAGGACGAGAGGGGTACCCAGCTGGGCACCTGGATGGAAAGACATCCAGGCTGCCTGAAGGAGTGTCTCTCAACCTCGGGGGCTGCAGCCACGCTGGCAGGGAGGGGCCCTGCAGAGCCCAGGCCTGGGCCCTCCCCCACAGTACCTCTCCCCTAACCAAACCCTGCCCCCTCCCCAAAAGGGACTTCCAGTTAATGCCTTCCAGTGGCCTCTCCCCACCAGGGCTACTCCAGTGCCCATGATATCACCTCCCTCCTCACCAGGGAGATGCAGAGGCCGTCTTCAGGGAGGCCCTAACAAGAGGTGAGGAAGTTTCGAGCTTTGTCCCTCTCCTTGGGTGTGGGCACAGCTAACAGAAGGCAGCCTGGTGCCCAGTACCTTGATCAGGGCCGTACTGGAAACAGACAGGAGCAGGCCCAGGAGGAAAGAACACAGTTTCTATATAGCAAAGAGAAATGCCCTGGTTGGGGAGGCAGCCTACCTGAGCCCTGGGGCTGGCTGTGTGATCCTGAATGTTCTCTTGGCCTCTCTGGGTCTCAACCCTGCCTCTGCCCCAGGAGGGGTGGGGCTACCAGCCTGGAGATTCTTTGACTGTGGGCTCTCCTCTCCCCAAGGCCACTATTCACTGCTCTCAATGACTTCATGGCCCAAGAATGTGGAGCTAGCACACGAGGCACTGGCTGTAACAAGAAGGTCAAAGCCACAGAGGCTGTGACTACCCAAGTGTCCCCTGTTGTCTTCTAGCCACCCTCCTGGTCCCCAGCCTCTCCATTCACTCTGGTGGGGGTAGAGAGGGAGGCAGACCGGGTCGAAGATCCATGGTTACTGGGTGGCCACATGGCTCAGGCTGGGAGAGGGACCCCACTCCTTGAGCCCAAAGTACCTCCTCGGCTTGGAGCTGGAAGAGCTTGGAGCTTGCATCTGTAAAATGGGAGGGTTGGCTCCAAGATGTTAGGAAAGATGTCACCTGACCAGACTGCAAGCTTGCCAGGAAATGTAATGAGAAGAGAAGGATGGTAATGATGTGCTCCTGAAGAATTTCTCCAAAGTCCTGGTGGCAGAGTCCACAGCCTACCCACTGGAATTGGCTTTTTAAAAAAAAAAAATGTTTATTTATTTATTTTTGAGAGAGAGAGCACAACTGGGTGAGGGGCAGAGAGAGAAAGAGAGAGGGACAGAGTAGGCTCTGAGATGTCAGTGCAGAGCCCGATGCGGGGCTTGAATTCATGAACTGTGAGATCACGACGTGAGCCGAAATCAGATGCTTAACCAACTGAGCCACTCAGGTGCCCCTAGAATTGGCTTTATAGGGTGACTCATACCCAGAAGAGTCAGAGACTGGCACTTGCCATCAGGAGAGAAGGGGCTGGAGAGTGGAGGCACTTCAGAGACAGACTGCAGTAGCTCAGAGAAGAGAGGTAGGGAGGGGGAATAAGGCTATGTCTTGGGCAGTCTTGGAGGCTTCCCGGAGGAGGGGGCTTGGAGCAGGGTCCCGAGGTCAGATAGGGTCAGCAATGAGAGTAAGAATGAGGTGTCTTAGTAGAGCTGAGAAGGGGAGTCTGGAAGGCAAGAAGACAGGGCAGGGGTCAGGGCCACCTAGCTGTGACCTGCATAAGCCCATGTGGGCACAATCAGATAAGGCTGATGCAAATACCTAAGGGGCAGCCCAGGCCAGAGCTCCCAGCTGGGCACAGATTGGGGGGTGGCTAAGCCCTGTTCACTGTAGGAGGGGGTCACGAAAAGCTTCTGCGCTCTGGGAAGATAAGGGCCATCTGCTACCTGGGCCTGGCACAGGGCTGCCCTGCTCTGCCCCGAGGGCTGGAGCTGGCCCACGAAGACCTTGGGACCTTGGGACGACAGGGCTTCCTTCCTCCCCATGTTTTTGTTCAAGTTGATTAAATCTCAGGAATGTTTGCATCCAGGAACAGAGGCCCACATGTGTGCCTTCAGCAGCCTGTGGCTATCAAAATCCTCAAAGGGCAAAGTGCTAGGCTTAGAGGGAGTTGACAGTGGGCCAGAGGGAATAAGGAGGGCCAGCAGCATCCCCCAAATCACAGAAATACCCCCAAGGAATCCCAGGTCCTCCAGAGCACGTCCAGAATCTCAGTAATATCCTCAGAATTCTAGTAACACCACAAGAACTCCTGGAACCACAGAATCACCCCCATGAACGCCCAGAACTTCAGTATCACACCGGATCCCAGAACCTTGGCCACAATCCAAGGACCCTTAGACACTGGCAAATCAAGCACAGGTTGATCAGAACCATGGTGAGCAGTTGCAGAAGGTCCAGAGACCCCATTGCCCACGACCCTCCCATCCTTGCTCTGGGCTCTCCGAGTTCAACTGCACCCCACAAAAGTTCCACAACACCCAAACCTCAGTGACAAGTCAGAGCCTCACCAACACCCCCAGTCCCCAGCAGCACAGCAGTGAATGCCCAAGGGGTGTTTGGCCCGGGAGTAGGGAGTGGGAATGTGCCTGCCTGTGCAGCTGGGCCCTGCCCCCGGGGTCCCCCGTGGATAGGCAGCCGGTGAAGGTTCAACATTATGCGGGCCCGTGAGCTCTGGGTCTGTTCTCACAGTGCCTGTGTATCGAATTGCCCTTGACACACACAGGTTCATAACCTGGCCCCAGACGGAGCCTGACCCCTTTCAGTGGCTGGAGGGCATGTTATCAGCTACTAAGCTCTTGGGGGGAGAGTGTGGATGGCTCTCTACCTCTTACCTCTCTGCCTCCTACCTCCCTTGCTATGTGGGAGCATCAGAAGCATCACCTGACATGCCCTTTCTGGAATCCTCCCCTCCCCCTCACCAACAACATCATCATACATGAGGGACTTCGGCCAGCCTGCTCTGGTATGAGTGTAAACCCGGGTGAGAAGTAGGAGGAAGGTAGCCGGCTGTTGCAGGGAGAGACATGTTCTTCCCCTCCCGGAGCGCTAGGCTAGAAATGACTCAGAGGAGGGAAGCTAGAGGGGCAGCTTTCAGCTCAGGACAAAGGTAGCTTTCTTACCATCACAGAGTAGTGAGTCCCCTATCAGGGGAGGCAAACAAGAAGAGGCTGGTCACATCAAGAGCTACAGATGGTTTTCTACCTTCAAAGGAGGACTGGCCACAGGGCCGTGAAGATCCCTCAGCTCTAAGAGCCCCGATTCTCCCTTCCAAGCACGTGCTCCCTGGAGTGGTGCCACCGTGCTCGGGCCTTGACACATAGACTTTGTGCTGCCTGCCTTCTTCACTGAGGAACTGACTCTGGGCAGGTCCCCTGAGTTCTCTCCCTCTCTCTCTCTGAGCTCTCTCTCCTTGTTCCCTGCTGGCCATAGGACAGGGTTCTCCATCAATCTCTCACAGCAAACTGTACTCAGACACGACTCTACTGATGTCTCCTTGTCTTTAGAGCCAGCTCCCCAGTACAGCCATCTCCAGGTCTCCAACTTCATCCTTCAGAACTGTTCTACCCTACCATTCCGGCCACCTTCCTGCCTCCAAGCCTTTGTTGGGGCTCTGACCCCCCCCCCACCCCCGACTGAAGTACCTTCTCCCTGTTCCCCCACCTCTTCTGGTCTTACCCGGCCCGCAAGGCTTGGCTCCAGCCCCAGGGTGCTCCCCAACAACTGAGGTCTCCTCCTCTGAGAGCCAGCACCAGCTCTGGCTGGGATCCCGGAAGGCTGGCTGGTTGTGCAGTCTCAGCAGATGGCCCTAAGCAGGGTCCCCAGCACCTGCTTTAGAAGGTGTTTGATCTCCTCCTCCCGGAAAGGCAGATCCCTCCTTCTGCGGCTCTGGCCCTGCCCCTCCTCCCACCCCTCAGGCCTCCTGCCCCCCCCCCCCCCCCGCCCCAAGGCCTCTCGCCTGTGATTCCAGGATCAGAGAAGCCCACCCCACCCCCATCTCTCCAGTTCAGGCCCACAGCCAGGCTGGGCCCCACACAGCACACAGGACGGCTTGTCTCAGGAGGAGCCTCTCCACCCCCACCTCCAAACCATTTGCCCGAAACTTGATCTCCCTGGCCCTCAGAGTCACCTCTGGTGGAGAAGCCTGCACAGGGCTTTGATGGCTGAGTTTCCCCAGCTGTGGCCCTGGAAGGGCTCAGGAACCCCCTACCTACCCTCATTTGTCACCATCCATCACTCCCGGGGGGCCACTGCCTGATGAATTGCTCCACGCCAGAGGGGAACCACCAGCTAAGCTTTTAATAACCAGATCGGCCTCCCGATGCTGGCCAGCTGGGCTGAGGGCCCTGACCATGGGAAGGGGGACTTTGCAAACAGCACCGGAAAAGAGGAAGGAGGCTCAGAAGATGCTAACACGCGGTGCTGTGGCAGGCAGGGAGGGGAGGCAAGGGATAAAGATGGGGACCGGAAGCAGAGCCCTAAATTCCCAGGAGAAGGATCCCTGGGGAGACACCTTCCACCTCCCTGAAGGAGAAGGGGGTCCAGTCAATAAAAGGGTGGGGCAGCCTAAGGAACACAGGCTTTAGGACGTGAGATTGGCTTCCATGACGGTGACGACCCCGGACAGAGGGGGCACAGCAGTGAGAAGAGATTTTACATAGAAAGGGGTAAACTACAACACAGAGAGAATTAACTTCTGGCCCATTTTTGGGAATCTATCCTCAAAGAACACTGGTGCACATATGCAGGGAAGATGCCCAAGGCGGGTCATACTGCACAACTTGGCAACGAGCTCAACATCCATCGACGAGCTTTGCTAAGTCGGTACAGTAAGGTACTATGGTCGGTCACAAAGAGTGAGGTGCTTCTTCCTGGACTGGCATGGTGGGACCTCCAAGACATAGGGACGAGTATAATAATCATGAATGCAAGTTGCTGAGCAATACCTAAATCACGATCCCATTCTATGCTCCTTTAAGCCGGGTATGTACACGTGTGTGTGTGTGTGTGTGTGTGTGTGTGTGTGTGTCTGTAAATACCTTAAAAAATGAATCTAGCAGACATGCAGTAAGCTGTTCACAGTGGTCACACTTGGGTGAGGGAAGAGTTTGGGGAAATGAAGGGGGATTTTCACTTGCTTGAAATCAATCTATCTATCTATCTATCTATCATCTATCTATCTATCTCTATCTATCTATCTATCTATCTAGTAAGCAAAAGGAAAACATTGTAAGGCTGTATTGAAGCCTGCTGTGAGAGAGGAGCTGTGAAGGCATCATTGAGCTCTGTGAAATGGAGTCTGTCCCCAGCCTAGTATGGCACATCCCCCAGCCTGTCTTGAAGTTTAGATGCAGACCTGAAACTAAATATGGGCCAATGAGATAGAAAAAGAAGTGTTGGCCACAACTTCCCAAAGGAGGTGTTCTTTAAAAGAGAGATGTTTTCTTTACTTCCCCCTCCTTCCAGCTGGCGGAAATGCAGTTGTGATGGCTGGATCTCAAGCTGCCATCTTGGACTATGAGGTGGAGGTCATGAGTTAACTAGGATAGAGCAGTAAATTAGCTGCAAAGAAAGAGCCTGAGCTAAGGCCAGATCTTAGGGCTGGAGGAGATCTCAGAGACTCCTGCTTTACCCATATTCACCATCACATCCAGAGGAAACTGAGGCCCAGAGAGGCCACATGATGTCAGGGGCAGTGGCTGAGCGAGGAGAAGTTTTGCCAGGAATCCTCTCTCTCCCGACACCCCCACGCAAATACAGAGCTCACAGCTCTTTGCCCAGAAACCTCCCTTTCCAGAGCTTGGACTCTGCTACCTGCTGTGACTGGGGGACCCCATCTGGAACCCAGTCCCTGGGGTTGGGCAAAGGCCCTCAGAGTCGGTTAAGTGGCTGGCTCGAGACACAGCTCTCAGCATTGTGTCTGATGAGAACACAGAAGAACCTCTACCCACTGGTGCCTACTGGTGGGTCTGTCTGTCAGTATCTCCTTTCTCTTTTTCTCTCCTTCTGTCTCCTCATCCTTCTGTTGCCTGTCTGTCCCTGCCCGTCAGTCTCTCTTTCCACCCCTGTTATTCTCTCTCTCTCTCTCTCTCTCTCTCTCTCTCTCTCTCTCTCTCCCCCCACCCTCATGGTGTCTGACTCAGTCTCTCTGTCCCCCCATCTTTCTCTCTCCTTCTCACTCTCTGTCTCTGCCTCACTCTCTGTCAGTCTCTGTGTCTCTCTCTCCTCTCTCTTTCCCTTTTCTATTCCCCTTTCCTGCTCTTTGTTTCGTTTCCCTCTCTGCCTCCCTGTCTCTACATCTGATTGTGAAGTTTGTCTCTCCTCCTGAAGGTTTTAGGCGGCACCCTCCCTTGGCCTTGTCGTGAGCTAGCCTGGCACTGCCCCTGCCAGCTCCTGTCTCTCCCTCCCCGCTTACCTGTCCTATCTGCTTCCAGGGCCGGGGGGAGGACTCGCGCTGGTCTCCGAACCCCCAGAGTCTGTAGGACCCCCAAGGAGGCCGGCTCAGGAGTTTGAGTCCTCAGAGCCAGCAGAACAGCCGAGCGACTAGGCGCATGGAAGGGCAAAGGTCGTCGGTGCTGTCCCTGAGGCAGCAAGAGAGACTAGAACCCTCTCCTTCCTGCTACCTCAGGAGGTTTATCCTTTCTGAGCCAAGGCTGGCAGAGAGGAGCTGTCACGTGAGCCCAGGGGTCACGGGCGCAGCCCCAGCTCCTGCTCAGCAGAAGGCCAGAGCTAGAGGGCTGTAGGGATGACCAAGATTCTCCTGCCAGCGCTCCGCACCAGAGCTGGAGTGGGAGGCCAGGAGGGGAAGGACACACACAGCCTGATGGAGGTGTGGGGACTGGATCAGACGCACCACTCAGAGGGGAGAGTGTCACGGTAGCCAGGCCCCAGCCCTGACCCCCCACAATCGGTGGAGGGAAGAGACCAGACTTCTAATTTTGCCTCTACCAGCTACTGAGTGACCACAAGAGAAGCTCTATCCCGCTCTGGGCCTGTTTTCCTATCTGTGCCAGGGAGGGAGGCTGGCTGCCATACTTCACTTTACCAGCGTGAGTCTATGATTCTGTCACCCCGCGGCTTCTGGCGCTGTGGGCTTGAAAGGAGTGGGGTGTGGAGACTGTTCCACTCAGAGGGTTTGGGGGAGAGGCCGCGGGAGGGAGGCTGTGTGCTGAAGTCCCGGGGTGGAGCAGTGATGACCATGTGACCATACTGGCCTGGGAATCAGGAGGCCTGAGGTCCAGCTCCACCCCTCCATTCCCTTACCTGACCTCTCTGAGCCTCTGTTTGCCCATCTGTAGAAGGGGATAACTGTGCCAGCTCTATTGGGAAGATCCAGGAACTCACAGATGTTCCCACTGGGAGGATTCGGCTCTGAGCAGAGACCAGGAGTCGGGGGGTCGGGGGGCTGGAGGTGGCTCCTTGGGGATAGAGGTGGGGGTCTGAGGGCCCACAGGAGCCATGGGGGGTGTCAACAAGGGAGGATGAAAGGAGCCATTGTGGGAAGCAGGAAGGGGCCCTCTGAGGTGGGCTAATTACAGGCCCAGCTCTTCCAGACAAAGCCAATGGCCTCTGAGTGGCCATTCTTCCGGCGAAGAAAGAAGACTGGAGGGTTCCATTAAGGCCTCTCATGCTGGGCCGAGGAGGGCAGTTTGGAAGTCAGCACTGCTGCCTCTCTCCTCCTCACCCACACCCTGCCCCTTCCTGACTCCTGCGGGAGCCAGGCCTCTGCCTGCTGTTTAAATCTTTTGAAAACCACAGAAGGCTGAATCAGGGAGGCAGCTGGGGAGTGGAGAGAATCCTGGGAAGGGAACAGGGATCTGGTCACGGTCTGCTACCCTGGGCTCAGTTTTTCTATCCATAAAATGGGAGTGCTATCCAGCCCTGACCTGCTAAAATTCACTGAGGTTTCCAGACTTTGTGGAACTGAGGCCAGGCCCAGAGAAGCCTGACCATTAGGGCCCACTGTGTCCTGCCCTGCCACTTACCCCCCTGCCCTCCCTCCTGGGCACCAGCCTGCAGTGAGGCACCAGAATGCATCTCCGAGTCCAAGTGTGAGTCAAAAGCCCAAAATGGTCTTCACTTCTCACAAATGGGATCCAGATGAAGCAGCCAAAAGAACCACTTCGTATGATTTTCTGTACAAGCAAAAGCTGGGTCGGGCTTGTCCATCGATTCATTTACCCTTTCATTCATTTGTTCATGCATTCGTTCATTCATTCATTCATGCTTTAATGGTCCCCCAGGTACCTATCCCTTGCTCAGCCCTGGCCTGGACACACAGACATGATCCCTGAAGAAATACTCAGTCGAGTATGGCAAAGTCACCACTTGAGCCAGAAGAGGAAGGTGCAGAGTGGGGCAGAGGAGGGAATCACTGACCCGGCTCCAGAGGAAGAGGCTTTTAGCTGGTCCGCAGGACACCCAGGGTGACACCAGGTGTGGCTGGGCTATTGGGGCGGAGGAAACAGCACCAGCAAAGGCAGGCAGGGGAGTCAGGGCAGGCCTGGCCTGGGGCAAAAGTGAGCCTTCCCAAGACCTTCTGCTAAGTGAAATAAACCAGGCACAAAAGGACAAACACTGTGTGATTCCCCTTCTGTGAGGTGCCTGGAGTAGCCACATTCATAGACACAGAAAGTAGAATGGTGGTTGCCAGGAGCTGGAGGGAGGGAGGAATAGGGAGTTGTTTCATGGGTGTAGAGTTTCAGTTTTATAAGATGAGAAGAATTCTGGAGTTTGGTTGCACGATAATGTGAATGTACTTAACACTACTAAACACACTTAGAAATGGTTAAGATGGTAAACTTTATGTATATTCGACCACAATTTTAAAAGGTAACTATACACACACACACACACACACACACAGCCTTCCCCAGGGACTGAGTTGGGGAGGGGAGGCCAGAAAGGGGAGAGGTCAAGGGCCCTCAAACCATGCTGAGACCAACATGGCCAACCGGACTAGGAGTATGCATGGGCCCTGCTTGCATGGGCGTGCACAGAGGTTGCCCCCAGGGCAGAAGGGAGTGACTCCCATCTTGTAATGTCTCTTGGGGTCACTTCAAACATGTAAGGGAAGAGAGCTGCTTCAATTGAATCACTGAATCTCCAAGACCTTAGACTGAGCAGGGGCAAGTCATGGCCTCTGGACCCAGGCTGGTGGGTCAGGCCCAGCTATGCAGGCAAACGTTCCCGGGTGGCCGAGGCCACCCACCCTCTTCCCTAAATGGCCTTTTCCGATACAACTTACAGAGTCTCAGGCCACCACAGCTGTGGGAAGACTTACCACCCAACTCATACTTACGGTACGGACGGGGCCACCGACACCCAGAGAGGGAAAGGGATCTATCTGCTCAAGTTCATGTGCAAATCAGGTGACTGGAACTCTGGTCTTCTAAACCCTCTTTGACTCAGTTTCTCCTTGGGGGACGTGAAGAAACTGATTTTTAATCATTGCAGAGGAAGCATACCACATACATTGGGACCCTTAGTGGGGCTGGCCAATACCATCTGGTTATCTCCTACTTTATGAAAATAATGCGTTCCAATCAAGGTGAATTCAAATGAACTCTTAAATGAAATCTATTGTACCCGTAAATGTGCTTTTTGGACTCAGAACTGTAGAACTGTACTTCTCCGGTGTTGGGATACAGCAGCCCCTGATAGTATGAATTTCAATCTTTGAGCCAGTCCCAGGACATGTTAGTAGGGGAAAGTGTAGGTATAGATACAGATCTCAGCTCAGTTTCTTACTAGCTGTGTAATCTGAGATTCTCTAAGCCTCAGACTCTTCATTTGTAAAATGGGAATGATTATATCTACGTCATGGAGCCACGTAGAGTGCCTGCTGCTCAATGAAGAGTATCATGGATGATGATGATGATGATGATGATGATACTGGAGGCGAAGATGGAGGGATGGTGGGGATGGTGATGACAGCAGAGATGGTCATGGTGGTGGTGGTGACGGTAGAGAGACGGTTCTTACCGAGGAGTGTTCAGAATTTCCCTTTTCTTCTCGGGTATCGGCATCGGGAAGGATGGGTTCCAGCTTGACAACTCTTTGGTGTGAGAAGCTTTGGGGTGTCTGTAAAGTGAAGCTGTGCCCCATATCGTGAGTTTTGATTGTGAAGGTAAATTGCTTCCGGAAGCAGGTGCTAAGGCCATGCTCCCAGAGAACAAATGCTGTCCCTTTTCCTTTGAGACCCTCTCACCCACCCAACTCAACAACTCCTGGGAATGAATAGGCATGTGGAGACAGGTTCTCTGGACAATGGGAAGTCCTGATTACCCCCTACCCACGCCAGGACTCCTCATCCCTGACCCTGCGCTAATTTTTCCATAGAACTTATCTTCTAGCATATGTTATAATTTACTGATTTTCCATATTTAGTGTCTATTTTTATACCAGCCTCCCAGTGGGGTCCCAGCCTCCCTCCCCCACTAGAAGAGAAGCTTCAGGAGGGTAGGAACCTTCATTTGCTTCACTGCTGTATTCCAAACGTCTAAAATAATGCCTGGCACACATTAGATGCTCAATAAATATTTGTTGAATGACCAAATGCTAAAAGGGTGGGATCAATGGCAGCCTTTGTTCCCCAGGACAGGCCCAGCTTCCTGGCTTGTTACCTGGTTTCTCCTCAAACAAACAGAGAGAGGTGAGGTATAGCCCAGCGAGCCCGGTGTACAGGCTTTCATACGGGGCCCAGGCTGGGGCTGTGGGAGTGAGGGGGCAGTGCTCAGCTTGGGGATTAGTCCCTGGCAAGACCATGGCCTTCAGGGGGCCTGAACCCTGGGTTCCTGCATCCCTGCAATACCAGAGGCTGAAGGCCGAGGAGAAGGAGCTGGATCTGGAGTTCGAAGTCTTGAGCGTGGGGTTTAATGAGGAGGGCAGATATGCCCTGCGGCTTACAGCTGAGAACCCCCTGCAGGCCGGCTCTGGGGCTGGGGTACTGTTGCAGGTAAATGATGGGGACCCCCTCCCTACCTGCTCTGCTGTCACCGATGTCATTAAGCAGCAGGATCCTGGCCAGAACCTCGCCCTTACCGGGAACAAGTTTGTCTTTACTTTGCCCAAAGGTATGAAGTAAGGGTAGTGGCTGGGGGGAGAGAAGGACCCTGTAACTCCTGCCTCAGCCCCTATCAGGGACCCCAGGGAGCCTCAGGGAAACTGGGAGGGGCAGGGTCAGAACTCTAGACTGGATCCCAAAGCTCAGCCTGTGTGATCTTGGGCAAATGCTGGCCCTCAGTGAGCCCTTGACTCCTTCCGTGTGACATGGGGACACTGATGTTGAACACAGGGTTTTGGGTGAGGAAGAAATGAAAGGACACATGAGGAGTGGCTTTGTAAATTTACAAGAGCTGAGTGCACAGCAGGTTTGGGCACAATCCTGCCAGATGTCATACTGAGTAACGTTAAATCCCAGTGCCCTGAGTCCCCAGGCTGAGCACCACTGGACTGTGGGCATGGGGGTGCACAGGGAGGTGGAGACCCGGTCTGGCCTTCAGGAAGCTTCCAGACTAGGTGGAGAGGCAGGAATCTCAAGCAGAGAATAGTTAAGTGATCTGGAAGGAGAAGATCCACACCTAGACTGTGAGGCCATCTAGGCAGGCTACCTAGAGGAGGAGAGATGTGAGGGAATGCGGAAACCAAGTCCGAGGCCTTCAGGTGGCCAAAGATCAAGGACAGGTTGCACTGTTCCCTCCACGTGGCCTTATACAGGACCATGTACCCGAGTAAGAGCCGTCCCATCCCCACATCGGTAAAGTGAGGGGCCCTAGAGGTGTCAACCGCAGGGAAATCTTAGCCAAGCCTCTTAGCTTCCAGCCAAAGGGCAGTCCCCCCAGGTTTCCTGAGGGCCCTGCCAGTCATCTCCACCCCCCGGGGAGGCAGGGAGACCCCAGACACCGTCCCTGAGCCCATGTGTCCCCCACCCCACACCCCCCACTTTACCCCGCCCGCCAGGGTTCTGCAAGAACGACTGGCAGCACGACGCGCAGCTGCGCGTCGAGGCGCTGCGACTGGGCGGGGCCTCGGGACACCCCGCCCAGCGAGTGGGCGAGGCCATCTTCCCGGTCTTCCCGCGCCCGGACCAGCCCCGCATGAACCTGTGGGCGCGGGAGCACGAGGACCTGTACCGCTACTGCGGCAGCCTGGCCCTGCTGCGCGCCAGCGCAGACCCCACGGCCCGCCACTGCGGGGGCCTGACCTACAGCGTGGCCTTCCGCGAGCACCGGGCCCCTCAGCCTCCAGCCCCAAACTGCCCTCCAGGGGCCGGCCAGCCAGGACCCGTGTCATCACGCCCAGAGCCCCAGCTGCCCAGGCTGCAGGTGGGTGTTCCCTGGGACCCCGCTCAGCTTCTGGCATCACTGCTTCCCCAGTGAGAAGACCCAGAGCCTCTGATAAGCCTGGATGTCCCCAAATCCCGAACTGAGCAACAGAACTTCCCAGGGTGGCCTCATTCAGTTCTGGGGAACGTGCAGTCTGAGAATGGAGGCAGGTCACCCCCGTCTGAAGGGGATGACAGAAAAATAGAGCAAAGCCCACACAGAGCAGGGACACCACGGGGTGGGATGTCTTTTGCCCAGTGGGTAAGTGTCCCCGAGACCCTTCATTCCGCAAACTCAATCTCACGCGTTGTCACCAGGTTTTGAGAGATGCCCGAAGTGACCAGGAGACAGAAGTCTGTGTGTGTCCCCCTTCAAGCCCCTCCAGCTCCCACCACGGCCAGGAGGGACTCAGCCCTGAACCAGGATTCTGGCAGCCTCGGACCCAAGTAAGAGAGTCTGCTGGTCCTTGTACAAGCTGAAGGAGGGTTTCCCAGTATGGTCGTGTTTGGCAGCCGGGCAGTGTGTCTGGTGGGCCTCGAAGCCAGTGTAGGTGGAAGCTGGCAGCCCATATCATGGGTGGAGAAACTGAGGATCATCCCCGAGGATGCTTGAGTCCATTTAATACCAACAACATTTCCTGGGGAACTTAGTGTACAGTCGTGCACGGAATCCAAAGCTAGGTCAGTCCCGGAGCTCATGGTGCCACCCAGCTTAAAGACGGTGGGCACAGTGTGGGCATCATGCAGTCCTGGAAGCCATGTGCTGGAAGGGGCACTCTGGTGAGGGAGTGTGCAGGCCAGATTTTGGAGCCTCACAAAGGCTCCTCAGAAGAGATGTTATTGGAGATGAGTCTCTCGTTTATTTGTTCATCACTCACTTACCCATCCATTCAACCATCAAACGTTGGTTAGGCGCTGACCCTGTCAGACCCTGCGCTAGGTGGGTGAGATTTCAGGATGTCAATTCTGGGCTTTGGGGAAGGTACTCCAGGCGGAGAGACTAGAATAAGCTGCCTGAGGAGAAGGAAAGGCTTTCAGTGGCAACAGGAGACTGAGCTAAGCCTGGAGCTGAAGGTGGCTGGGTTTTCCTGCAGCCCCTCTCCCGGGCAGTGCATCGGCCTGGGGCTTTAGCAGAGCCCAGGTGGTGGGCTGATCAGGCCCGGGGAGGGCTGCTGGGCCAGGGAAAGTGGAGGGAATCAGGGTGCGATGGCAGAAGAGCTAGGTGGCTATTCAATTCGGAAGGCAAAGGGGGAGACCGTTGGTGCGGGGGAAAGATACAATGTGACCTGCTGGCATGTGCCAGGAAGATTGAAAGGAACCCAGGGGCCAGTTTCTCTTGCCAGGTCTCAGCCTGTTATGTGGACCACTTTGGCCCCTGTTCAGCCATTCATTCACCAGTCTATTAACAAATGCTTTTGACCGCCTATTGTATGCCCAGGGCTGTGTGCCGGGGAGGCTGAGGATGCCCTGGGCGCTTGTGAGGGAGTTGGAGCTCCCCCGGTTTCTCGGTGACATTCCGCTCTCTCAGGCTGCAAGCAAGCTCCCTGACTTTGGGGCCCTGGCCCCTCTGTCCTAGTTTGTCACAGGACTGCATACACACACAAGAGCCTCAGAACTCAGGGAGAAGCAGTCCCCTGCTCTCTGTGACCGCTGAGAGGCCGGGCCTTGCAGGCAGCTTGCAGGCTGCAGCCCTGAATGCATGTGATGGGGCGGCTGCTGCAGGGAAGGGGGGCCTCGGGGTGGCTGAGCCATCCTCGGCAGCTCTAATTTCTGTTATTTAATGCCATCATCTCCCTGCCATTCTCCCTCTTAAAGTGTCAGATGTCTGCTTCTACCAAGACAAGAAAATGGCTTTCAAGGGAGAGGAAAATAGCTTCCCTCCTGGGGGGTCAGCAATCACAACCCTGACGACAGGGTCAGGAAACTGGTAGGGAACAGATAATGCAGCGAGCACCTTTCTGGAACCGGGACTTAGAGGCTCCACACTGGGGCTGGGGCTGCACGCCTGTGGCCAGCTCCCTGGGGAAGTGCATGTGGCCTAGAGCCACGGGGACCCTCGAAACCATCCTCCCTCCCCTCTGTGCAGATGGAGAAAATGGAGCCCTAGAGGGAAGGACTTCACCCAGCTCTCCTTGGCTGTCAACTGAGGAGGAGGAGAAAGACATCTGAAAGTGGGGGTAGGGTGAGATGGTGAGAAGAGACCATGATCCAGAAGGTTGAAGAAAGGAGACTGCATTCATTGCATGCAGTTCAGGGCCAGGAATGGATTTCTGGGCTTCGGACGCAAAGGGGTAGACTCAAGGTCACCTCCTCCAGGAGGCCTGTTCTGCATGGATTTTGTTCCTTCCAGACTATCTTCAGTCCTGTATGCCTCAGGCATGTGAACCAATGAATCTATTCCATTTACAACTGTATTGTGAGCTCGTAAGTTGTTCAATTTGTGTATCAGGGTTTTTCTCTTTTTAATGTTTATTCATTGTTTTGAGAGACGGAGAGTGCAAGCAGGGGAGGGGCAGAGAAAGAGAGAGAGAGAGAGAGAGAATATCCCAAGCAGGCTCCGCACTGCCAGTGCAGAGCCTGATGCCAGACTCGAACTCATGCATGACTTGAGCCGAAATCAAGAGTCGATGCTTAACCAACTGAGCCACCCAGGCGTCCTGTGTGTCAGTTTTTAGACCAGAACTGATCATGTTCGTGGGACTCAAGTGTAGCGTCGTGGGCAGAGGGCAAGGGGGTTAGGAATGCAATGATAATGACTAGGCAGCAGGAGACAGGCCTCTGAGTGAGCTTCAGTGACTGACTTTGACTCTGACCCATTGTGTTCCACAGCCATGGCCCACAGGATACATAGCCCTAAAATGACACACCAGTGCTGGTCACAGCATGTCCCGAATCCCAGAGACTCCACGGGAACAATCAATCCCCCCACAGTAACATTACGCCGACAACGAACACCTTCCCTTCTCCAAGTCTCAGGTTGCCTCCTGTGTGTGTGTGCTGGGGGGTGGAGGTTGATGGTGATGAAGGGCAGATCCCCCATGGATGTTTCCAGCAGGTACAGTCAGACTCCAGGATGGAGATCACTCCGTCGGCCCCTGACCCACGGATGGGGGACTGGGGTGCACAGGCAGAGGCTACAGAGGGAAGTTTCCCGTGCGTGGGAGGGAGCCAGCTCCAGGTTTCCTGCCACCAGCTGCATGGGTGTTTAGTGGCTTCCTTTCTGGGCAGGGCTCCACCAGACCCATCCTGTCCCCTGACGTTACCTCCTTATCTTCTTGGCAGGTTTAAGGCCACATGGCTGTGCTACCCCAACACCCCCCAGCTCTCCTTCCCCCAGAGTAAGAGGGAGTTTATCTGACTAGAATGAGGGTGGCCCATCCAGTGCTGGGCAGAAAACATCCCTGGGGTGAGGGGAGCAGCAAGGTGCAGGCCACAGTCTGGCTGCTGGGCTGGCTGGGGTGACTCTGGCTCCATTCTTCCCTGGGGGGGTTGGAGGGCAAGGGGAGGACAACACAGCCTGGAGCCTGGAGCCACAGAGTTCTCAGGGGCCACATTCCTTCCGGCACCTCACTGGACCTCTCTGAGAGATCCTGAAGGTTTCAGGACGAATTCCCACAGGCAGAGCTGTTTAAGAGCAAAACCTTGGGCTGGAAATTCCCAGTGATAAAATTTCTGGAAACATGAACTTGAAAATTCCTTGCTTGTAGCTGTGGGAGCCATCGTGGGGGCTCCCTCACTCTCTGAGCGAGCGATTAAGCGAGCATCCTCCCACTGGAGCGGGAGCTGGGGGAGGGGAGGGTGTCGGGGCTCCCTCCCCCACTCCAGCCCGGCATTTACCTCTTCCAAACAATCGCAGTTTTGTTTCATGGAAACGATTCCGTTCCCCAGGAGCCTTTTAAATGACGCTTTCAAGGGTCTTTTTTTCTTATTCTTTCCATTTAAAACACCTTTTTTTTTTCTTTTTGCCCCGGAGGGAGAAAAAAAAGAAGAAAAAGCTAATAAAGCAATCACCAAATGCTGAGCACCTGGCTCTAAGCCTGTGGCTTCTGATTGTGGCTTTGGCACCGACAGGCTGGGGGCTTTCATTAACAAGAAGTGGAGAGGAACGGAGCTGGCGGTGGCTGGTCCGGGGCATCCCCTCTGCCCTCTGCCCCTAAACTTCTGGCTCCATCTCTCTCCCTTTGTTCCCTGCCTCCCGGTCCCTCTCCCCCATACCTTTCCCTTGTTCCCCACCCCCATCCCCTCCGGTCCCATTCCGGCCAGCCGGAGCTCTGGCCCTGTGCACCGGGCCTTCCGCTTACTGCCTCCGGCCCGGTGCACTCCACGTCTTCCCTCTCCTCCCCTTTCACTCTTTTAAATTCATTGTGCCTTTTATTGCTCGCTATTGCATTCGCTGTTTCTATTGCCCTGGAGACTGGAATGGTTCAAGCGGAGAAAGGCACACAATGTGGATTTCATTAACTTTACTGCCTGTTTCATCTTAGGGTGGGGGTGGGGAGCTGGCCCGGCTGGGGGAGCTGGGCACCTCTATGCTCACACGCCTTCACCACGGTGCCACACTTTTGGTGTCCCTGCCAGCTTGCCTCATCTAGAGAAGCCTCCCCTTCTGCCACTCCCTCCCACTCTCCTGTTGGAGGAGGATGCCCATGGCCCATTTCACAGGTGGGGAAACAGAGGCTCCAGAAGGCAGTGCTTGGGATGCTACTAAGAGGTGGGAGGTGGGAAAGGTGAGAACAGGTTAGACCCTGCCTGCTGGCCCCCTCCCAGGCTACTGTCCCCTAGTCCTTCAGAAGAGGGACTATACTGTCGCCCCTCCTCCTCCCTTCCTGAGCTCCAGCAAATACAGATGATTGGAACAGGTCAGCGCCTCCTTGCAAATGAGGCAGTTTTATGGGCTTTAGAAAAACACTCCGATTGTTCCCTCAATTACCCTGAGCAGATTGAATATATTAATCTCTCTCTTAACTCGAGTGAGACTTGGCGGCTGCCCCTCCCCCAGCCACCAGCACCCCTCTGGCAGCACGGCTGGAGTGACTCCCAGCCCCTGGCCTTCTTGGCCCTAAGCAGGTCAGCCTGGGTCCAGGCAGCACACTTTTGCTGCCTGTGCGCGCGCGTACACACACACACACACACACACACACACGCACAGCGGACAGCTGCTTTACATTTCTCTATCAATTTTCATTGATTTCCTCCTTGGCCGCTATTTGGAAGAGCCTTTTCCTCAAGTAAACTTGATCATGGGGATAGTGGGGGTGGGGGGTGGGGGGTGGGAGGGAGACTGCAGGCAGCTCCCCCTTCTGCTCCTGTGACAACAGCCTCCAGCTTAAACACACTCTGCCTCAGGCAGCTGAGCCCCCGTTAAAAGCTACCTGAGGTTTCCCTTTGTAGCTCGATTTTCTTTTATTTCAGAGGAACAAAGGCACTGTCAAGGCGTTCCAGGAGAGCGCTGTCACCCACGCAGGGAGGGATGCAGACCCATCACGGTGATGGAGGGCTGAGGTTGGCAGGAGAGTCAGGGCTGGCCCGTGCTGGCCCAGAGACAAGGACATGACCAGCCCCCTCAGGAAGAGAAAGGCCGTCAACTAAATGTACCAAATTGCCCTGCAGGCCACCTGATGTCCCCTCTTCCTCTTCAGTAGCACTGAAAGATTTTCTCTCTCAGGGACCTCTGAAAGAGACCTCAGAGGTCCCTGGACATAGCAGATAAGAACCTGAACATGCATAAGTTGGGGGGTCTCATATTTATGTCCTTGCCAAGCCTGTCCCTCAGTCCTGCCCTGCCTGATTTCCAGGTCACCTCTATATGCCTTTGAGGTGCTATCAGGATCAGTATCTGGAGCTCGGCAGGATGGGGTATACAATAGGTTTGGGATTCAGGCAGCTTACAATGAGAGGCAGGTATACTGGGGTCAGATGGACCTGGGTTCAGATCAGTATCTAGCATTTATTTAGTAGCTATGTGGCCTTGTGCAGATTACATAACTTCCCTCAGCCTCCATTTCCACATCTGTGAAATGGAGGAGAGCAATCCTTGTGTCCTCGACTGCTGGAAAGACACATGAACTAGCTTACGGTTGCCTCTGCCCTGCAGGAGGCGTTGAATAAATGCTTGCTGTTCTAGTAATGAGTTAAGATGTCTGTATTGGGCAAAACTGATAGGTCTGGGCCTCAGTTTCTGCATCTAGAAAATAGGGTTGCTTCCTTTTGCCTAGCCGGCCTCCCAGGGGAGGGGTGATGGGAACTTGTGAGCCCCACCCTCTGCGACCCCCAGGTTTTGGAGTGGAGAAGGCTGGCCCAGCCTGGGTGCTAGTCGAGGAAGAAGCTCCATTAGCAGATTGTTGTAACTGAGCGTGCCAGATGGCCCTGCTGCCCTTCCCCCCCATCTCCACCTTCCCCCACTCCAGCCAGGGGCTACTGCTGACTCACACCTTCTGGAGTCTGTGTGAGTGAGTGTGAGTGTGTGTGTGTGTGTGTGTGTGTGTGTGTGTGTGTGTGTGTGAGAGAGAGAGAGAGAGAGAGAGAGGGAGGGAGGGAGAGATGTGTCTGGTGAAGGGGATATGGAGCGGAAGGGGGGTGCCTGCTTCTGATGTCCTTCCAGCCAGCCCAGGGGAGGGAACCATGGTGGCCTTCTCATCTCCAGAAGTTACCTTCACAGTGAAAGAAGGAGGGGGGAGGGGCAGGAGGATCCAGTCATGTGGCGTTTTATGGTTGTCTTCCTTTCTTCTCCTTCACTTATACCCCTGGAAGGTGGATGTGCCCCCAGCAGACACTCCTGAGCACAGCCACCCTCCTGGGTGTGCGGGTACGCACAGAGCCACCACATCTCATCCTGGACAGGCAGGGACCCTCCCCATCACAAAGAGAGATTCACACCAACTCACTGATAGACACACGTGGGTCACACACCCTCCCACACGCAGATCTGTACCTCCTTGGGACCCTCCTGGCTTTATCTCTCTGTACAGAACACCCCCCACCCCTGCCCCAGTGCAGCCTCTACCAGAGGAGAAAGAGACTTGGGGACATGGCATGTGTGATGTATGAGGTGAAATTAAAACCCCATGCGAAGCCAATCTGTAAGAACTGATCTTTAATAAAACAGTGGATGGGGGAGGGCGGCAGGGAAGGAACACTGATGGGCATCCAGCCCTGACCTGGGCCTGTCGGGAGTCAACTGAGACATCCCAGCCTGGGCTTGGGCTGGTTCTGCAGAGGTCCTGGGCTCAGGAGCAGCTGAGGCTAACAGGGCCCCACCCCCCTCCCCCAAGAGATGGAGAATGAATGAGGATATCCCTCCTCCACCTGGATCTGGCCACCTGGATAGGGCCAATGGCCCAACCTCCCTGAGCCCAGGGTGTTCATCGGTCCATCCATCCATCCATCTGTCTGGCCATCCATTCCCCCAGCAGTAAACAAAGTCGCTGTATCCCCCAACCTTTGGGGAGCTGTCAGGCTGGGTGGGGAGAGGCAGTAGGAGGAGTTGGAGGACAGTGACTCTCCAAGCTGTCTGCGAGGGCTGCTGGGACCTGGGGAGGAAGTGATGGGCATGACCGGGTGGTCATCAAGGATTCGGTCTGCCATAGGAAAACCAGTTCTGGCAGGAGGCAGAAGACCCTATTTCTCAGTTGCACGAGAGCTGTGTGTGTGTAGCTTGGAGCAAAACACTTGACTTAACTGGGCCTCAAGTTCCTCATCTGTACGATGGGCAGAGCAGTGCCTACTGATGGCAAGGTTGTGAGGTCAGGTGAGGAGGGGGGTGGGAAATTGCTTGGTTCGTTAAAACCCACCTCACAGATGTCAGGGGAACATCTGATCCCTGCCTCAAAGAAGGGGTGGGATTCCGGGAGAGATTGAGGATCGTGGTTTTCAAGTGGAGAGGACAGTGTGAGCAAAGGTGTGGAAGCAGGAGTGTGGAGGTGTGTGCGTGGGAACAGCAAGAGGGGAGAAGGGATGAAGTGGGGAGAGCATGTTCATGGGATGGGGAGTTGCAGGGGTGCCAAGGGAATGGAGGGCAGGTACTGGCTCCATGCGCCCCAAACCCTCTGCCATCACCTGTTTTCCCAGGCCTCTCTGAGCCAGGCTTGCAAAGCTGGAACCTGCGAAGCCCACTGAAGCATCAAATGGGTCTTGGGAGGTGGGAAGGTAGCGTTCATAATGTCCATTTTCTGGAGCAGGAAACTGAGCCCCTAGTGGAGGTGGATGGCTTGCCTGAGTCTTCCCATGGAGTCAGTAGCAAAGCCAGGCTGGAACCCAGGGGCCCGCCAAGTCTTTTGTCGTTTCAGGTATAGCAACCAGCACAGAGGTGGGAGTGACTTATGGCACTCTGTCGCAGGGAGACCCGTATTTTGGTGAGCTTTCTACATGGTGTGGCGGGATCAAGGGGCAGCAGTTTGGGGGAACAGTTTTCTTCCCGGCAAGCCAGATCACTGAGGCTTAAGGTGACCCCAACAACGAGTGCTCACTGTGCTGGGTGATTGGGGAGAGGGACTAGGAATGGGGCTGGGGCTGTCAATGGCTCAGAGGCTCCAGGCAACCCCCCTAGCCCACTGGAGTTGGTGGATGACACAGAAAACAGTGTTGCATAAATAGTCTCAGGACAGAACCCAGCCCTTTCCCAACCTGAGGGGTGAGAGAAAGTTACAGCCAAGAAGGTGCAGTGGATAAACATGGACCTTGGACTCGGATCCCTGCTCTGCCCCATACCGGCTGTTCCTGATCAGGTCACTTCTCTGACTCTTTGTTTTCTCTTCTGTGAAATGGCTGGGGGCGGGGGGAAAGGGGGGGGGGGGTGATGGTTACTTTGCAGCATGATTGTGAGGATTAAATCATATGCTAGGGGCGCCTGGGTGGCGCAGTCGGTTAAGCGTCCGACTTCAGCCAGGTCACGATCTCGCGGTCCGTGAGTTCGAGCCCCGCGTCGGGCTCTGGGCTGATGGCTCAGAGCCTGGAGCCTGTTTCCGATTCTGTGTCTCCCTCTCTCTCTGCCCCTCCCCCGTTCATGCTCTGTCTCTCTCTGTCCCAAAAATAAATAAACGTTGAAAAAAAATAAATAAATAAATCATATGCTAGCCTGACTACAATTCGGGAGCCCTTCCTGGAGGAAAGGAGATTCCAAAGACTTCCAGAACAGAGACAGACTGGAAGGCACCAGGGATCCAGGCTTGGAGGCAGGGGCGGGACACACATCCGCAGGCCTTCTGCTGCTGCGGGGAGGTGCCTGATTCTTCCGCACAAGTAATGTGTGTTAAATCCTGCTTCTGTTCCAGGCCTGGCCTCTCAGAGCTCTTGGGGAGATAAGAGACCACAGCGAGGCCACTGTGGTCCTTGGATGTCAGAGAGGAAGCCACTGGGTCTACTCTGGGGGAAGGGGGAAAGACTTCTACCTTAAATCCCTGCTCTGCCATGGTCCTGCACTGGGACTTAATCCCTCTGTGCCTCCTTTCTTCCTTTGTAAAACGGGGGATGACAGTGCCCCCCAACACACACAAGATTGTTGACTTGAATATGCAATGAATTTAAAGAAGATATTAAATACAGAACATTAGCTATTATGATCCTTGTGCTGGGTGAATGGCAGCTTGCCGGATAGACAGGTTGGAGGGCTACACTCCAGGGGGAGGGAACGTTTAGGCAAAGGCCCAGAAGCTTGAGAGAGCACAGTTTCTTTTGGGAACTTGGGGGAATAAAAGGTGGGGAGCGTGGGGTCAGGTGAGGGGCCGGCCATGGGGGCACACCCAGGAGAGAGAGGGCGGAGTCTGCCCCCACCTCTCACCCAGCAGGAAGCCTGCCCTTGAGTCACTGCTGGGCTGGGAGGCGGTGGGGGCCACGTGGAGCTGAGGCCCTCGGGTGGGCATGGGGGAGGGGGGGTGGGGAAATATTATTTTAATCTTCCTCTTAAAGCATAATTGCTTTTTGTCGGCGGGTGTTCCGGGAGCCGCCTCCCCGAGAGATTGCTTTGCAGGCTCCTGTCCGCCAGGAGCCAGGCAGGGCTGGGCCAGCTCCGTGCTGCATTAATACTCCGCAAATGCGATTTCATGGCCTCAAATGAGATTAGGGCCAGAGGCTGTGCTCTCTGGTGGAGATGGTGGGCGGTGTGGGCGAGGGACCCGCGCTGAGTAGGGAATCTGAGAGGGAGGGAATCAGGGATCCCAAGCCCGCTGGCCCTGAATAAGCAGTTTCCTGTAACTGGAGCTCCCCCGACCTGCTGGCTCATCCCAGCTGCAGAACAGGCCCTGAGGCCCTGTCTGGTGGCGGGGGTGGTGGGTGGCGGCTGGGGTACTCTGGGCTGTCTCCCCCACCCCAGACTCCCCACAAGCCCCTCAGTAAAGGCAAGGGCTGTGATTCCAAGTACAGTCTCTGCAGCCATATGGCCTGGGTCTGAAGCTTGGCCCTTCTGCTCCAGGCTCTGCCTCTGTTTTCTCATCTGTGAAATGGGGACTAGACTAGTACCTATCTCATGCCTATTTGTGACAACTGAGTTCGTGTCTGTAAAACGTATAGATGGGGCCTGCCACATAGCAAGTGCTTGTTGAGTGTTTGATTTTACTATGAGGTTCACACACCAGCTATCTGTGCCCTAGAAGGGGAGACAAGGCCACTGAGGGCTTGGACCCTGGAGGAAGGAAGATTATCTGGGGGGCAGTCACCATTATCCTAGGCTGAAGTGGGGGCTTCTGGGGAACTACAGGGAGGAGGAAGACATCTGATGTTAATGTCATCCCTCACTCATTCAGTGAGCACCCACCTGGCACCAACTTTGTGCCAGGCAATAGCCTGGCCCCTGAGGATGGGACCGCCAGGCACAGTCCCTGTCCTCAGAGGAGACAGTCCCTCTCCCAGAAAGTAATAGTGGGTCATGTACCTGGGCGCAGAGAGGCCTGGGGGCTGTGGATCTGATACCCCTGGGTGGGGATGGGGGCAGTGGGAGAAGGTTTCAGGGCAGATTTGCTAGATGTTGTTCCATTTGTGTCTTGAGGACGCATCATGAATTATTCAGGCTGGCAGAGGGACGACAACAGTCCAGGCAGATGGAGCAGTGAATGTGAAGGTCGGGAAGCTGGAGAGATCAGAGCCCATTTCAGGGGGCCACAGGCGTGTAGTGTGGCTGGAGCGTGGGTGTGAGGCAGGGATCGGTTTCCACGAGGCTGGAGAGACTGGGGTGAGTAGACTGGGAGGCCTTCCGGGGTCTCCTGAGAAAACTCCAATCTCTCCTGAGAGCAGTGGGGCCCTCCTGAAGTGTTTACTGAAACAGAGGAGGGACCTAGTCACATTTGTGGGGTTGGAAGAGTCAGGGTGAGGGTTCAGCCTATGGCACCCCCAGCCCGAGTGGACCCCGAGTGGACCCCCTCCTCCACTTCGGTGGGTCTGGCTCCTGCGCCCCCACCTGAGGAAAGGGAATGGCAGGTGGCTTCCATTGCTTACCCCTTTATTTAGTTCTTTGTTAATGAGTTATTGATTTTTCAAAAGAAAAATGCCCCAAAGCCACGTTGCATCTTTAGCAAAGTGATTCACGACGTGAAGATAGGCCCTGGGCCGCCCCCAGTGAGAACTCTGGTTACTGAATGCTGAGAAGGCTCCTTCAACAAGGCGGTCAATAAATGTGCCTGCTGAGCCAACGAGAACAGCGCGCCTGTTACAGTCGCCCCAAGTCCCCTGTTGCAAAGCGGGGGCCACGGGGGTTCAGGTGGGCACACGCTGGTGTGCACGTGGAGGAAGTGCGGTTCAGTGCTGCCCGCCATGTGCCGGGCCTCTGTTCTCTCACCTGCTCCTCACCAGGCCCCTGCCAGGTAGGCTATCCTCGCTGCTTTACAGAGGAGAAATTGCCGCCCTGACAGGCCAGAGGACTTGCCCAGATGCTTGCTGCGGGGCCTGGCCGAGCCAAGGTTAAGGCCAGGCAGGCTGCGGATTCACCACCATAATTATAGGAGGTGACCCTTCTGAAGTCTGCCACTCAACAGCCAACAGATGAACACCTGCTGTGTATTCCACTCCAGCTGCGGGGACGTGACGTGGTGTTTGGAGAACAGAGACTCTGTAAGAGAACTGCCTCAGTTGACACCTGTCAAATTCTGGGGGAGGGGCAGGGACTTGGCCAGGTGCCACACCCCTGCCTCTGGTTTATCACCTATTGGGGGTGAACTCAGCAGCACAGACACAGGCAGGTGTCACCATGGACAAAGAGGACTGTTCAGAGCAGGGGATGAAGGGAGTCAGGAATGCTTCCTGGATGAACTGTCTTGAGCCAGACCGTAAGGACAAATTGAACTTAGGTAGGAAAGCAGGAGACTTTTCTGGCAAGGGGTCTGCCGGAAAGGTGTGGCGCACAGCCACACCGGGTCCGGAAGCTGGGCACAGAGTGGGTCTGGGGAAAAGGGAGACCGGGGCTAGAATATCTGGTGGCGGGGGAGGGCATGTGAAGGTTTGAGCACTGGGTGGAGGTGTCCGTATTTCACCCTACAGACATTTTTTGCTTCTCTGGCCCATTTCTGCTGGGGAGAACCTGCCAGGTCCCAGTTTGTTCAGCAAGGAAAAGAACAAGCATTTTTGGAGCACTCAACTGAGTATCAGTGCTAAGAGCAGTACCTCCATTGCCTCATTCAATCCTCAGAGCAGCCCTGATTTCCCCTCTGTATAAAAAGGGACACCAGGGGCACCTGGGTGGCTCAGTCAGTTAAGCGTCCGACTTTGGCTCAGGTCATGATCTTGCGGTTTTGTGAGTTCGAGCCCCGCGTCGGGCTCTGTGCTGAAAGCTTGGAGCCGGGAGCCTACTTCAGATTCTGTGTCTTCCTCTCTCTCTGCCCCTCCCCTGCTTGTGCTCTGTCTCTCTCTGTCTCTCAAAAATGAATAAATGTAAAAAAAAAAAAAAATTTAAAAAGGAGGGACACCAAAGCTCAGAGAGGGTCACTATTCTGAACCAAGATCACACAGCTATAAGCTTCGCTAAGTTTCCCACACCCTCCATCCTTTGCCTTTCCCAGAAGCCCAGTGCAGTGGACCAGACGAAATACAGAGAAAGTGATGGGGGTGGAGAGTGGAGGGTGGGAGGAATATGGAGGATGTCAAAGGGTGTGGGACAGGACTAAGGGGAAAGGAAGGCCAAGTTTGCGGGCCCTGGGAGACACCCTTCCCTGGACTGGCTGCAGGGATATCTAGGCCTAAAGGGACAATTGGAGCTGGGCCCTGGGACACAGCATGAGGGAGTATGGACAGCTGTGAATCACGTGTCTGCACAGACTCTTCCTGCTGCACAGTAAGCCCAGTGCAAAGCCATAGGAGGAAGCAGGACCTTTCCTTCCCCAAGAGCCAGCCTCAGATCCAGTCCAGTGGCTTGCCCTCCATAGCTGGAGGCTCCCTAAATGGCTGTGTTTAACCCCTGGCCCAGCTTCGGGGCAGGTCCAAGTACTCTCTCCTGGAGGGAGGTGGGGAGGGTTACCTATTAGCTGTGAGATCACTCATTACCTGCTTCTGCTCACACTGGAATCTGAGTCACCAAAGCTTGGGGCTGGCCTCTAGGCATTTGGGGAGCAGGCTCATTTCCCTTGGCTGGGGGAGGCAGAGTACCCCTTACCAGGGATGGGCAAGGAGGCAAGAGGAGGAGCTGGGGAGGCAGAGGGAAAGGTGAGGTTCATGGTGTTGTTAAGTAGGAAAGCCACATGCAGTCCCAGGCTGATGGCATTCTCACTGGCCAGGAAGAAGCAGTTCTGGGGGTAGGGCTAGCGTGGCACAAGAGTGTCACAGGGGTCCTTGGCCCAGGGAGCCGGCCAGCCCACAAATGAGGTGGTAGGAAGGCCCTTCTGGTGGCTGCTGAGTGTGCAGGGCTCGCTAGCACTCCGGAGCCAGACCGCCTGGAACCGGTGCATTTATCTTCTTCCCAGGCAGGAAGGCCAAAGGCTAGGGCTCCAGGGGTACAAAGCTCAGATGTCTGGTAGGGCAGCTGGGTGAGAGCCCAGAGCCCACATGCAGGGGGGTGAGGGGCCACAGTGAAGCAGGGAAGGGACTGGGGTAAAAATTTGAGGAGATGTGATGGCAGGAACACTCTCAAGCCCTGAGAACCAGTGCTCACTGGTTTCCTTAAACTTTGCTCCCAAAGTGTCCTGCTGGCCTCTCTCAAGCCCTGCTGCAGAATGCTGAACTGGGCAGTGAATGGCTCACGTAGGCACTGAGGCAGCACTGGTCCCCCCTCCCCTATCTGCTGCTGCAGCCTCGGAGACTAACAGGAAGGAGGAGGCACAGTAAGGTGGCTGGGGAACCATCCCTGAGACCCTTTCCACCCATGCGCCTGCCTGGTGGGGATGAGATGGGCCCAGGAGGCAGGGGCCCCACCTTCAGCAGACCTGAGAGGGAGAAAACTGGCTGTGGGACTCCCAGCTTCCATCTCCGGCCATCTGTGTGACCTTGGCTGGTCTTTCCAATTCTGATTGTAGGTGAGGCCTCAGTTTTTGTCTCTAAATTGGGGACAGCTGCATCCTTCCTGCCTCTCTCTAGACTAGGGGTGGAGGGGTAAGGAGGAGGCCTCCAGAAAGCCATAAGCTCCTGCCTCTTGTTGCCAGGATGGGCCTGCTTTGGTCCCCAGACCCAGGAAAATGGGAAGAACCCTCAATATGGGCTCTAAAACAGCTGGCAGAAGAAAGAGGCAGGCCGCAGGAGTTTTCCAGACACCTCTCAACCCCACCCAGTACCCCAGATCTCACCTTTGCCGGACCAGGGTTCTGACCATGTTTCGGGGCCCGGTTCCCATCTCGCCTCCCCGGGGAGCAGACCTCACCCTAGGCCAAGGGCCAGTCACTCCTCATTCTGCCATCTCACTGCCCGGAAAAGGACTTCGAACTGCGTCTGGCACAGGGTAAGTGCTCAATAAAAAGAATTGTTACCTTTGTAATAATTTCTTGTGGAGCTCAGAATTGGATTTGTCGGCCGTCGTTAGCTATTTATAGTTTATTTTCAACAATATAATGAACACCCATTAGCTGAACGCCCAATCGAAGAGACGTTACAATAACATATCTACTTATTCCCCATTCTCTCTGTCATCTTCCGGCCCAGCCGCCAAGAAGGAACCATTTTCTTGAACTTTGTGTTTATTATTATTTTTTATTTTTTTATTAAAAAAAATTTTTTTAACATTTATTCATTTTTTGAGAGACAGAGAGAGAGCACAAGCAGGGGAGGGGCAGAGAGAGAGGGAGACACAGAATCTGAAACAGGCTCCAGGCTCTGAGCTGTCAGCACAGAGCCCGATGCGGGGCTCGAACTCATGAAACGCGAGATCATGACCTGAGCCGAAGTCGGACGCTCAACCGACTGAGCCACCCAGGCGCCCCATGTTTATTATTATTAAACAAACGAAAGACTACAGGCACCCAAAGAGGCAGGATGGCTGTACATTCATTAACAGAAATAACTGTTTTTACCAACCAAGTTGCAACTTCCTGCGGGTAGCATCTGGGTCTCCGCAGTGGGGCTGGACATACAGAGCCATTGGTGAATCGGGTTGATAGACTGTTTGGGGTCTCAAAAGCAGAGAGGGTGAGGACTGGATTCCAGAGAGCAGGCAGGACCCACCTCCAAAAATAGGGAGAAGGGCTTCTGCTCCCCCCCCCCCACTATACCTGGATTATACCCATGTGGCTTCTGCTCTGCCCTATGACGTCACACAGTGTTGCCCAGGTGACCCAGCTGGGTGGACAAGCTCACAGCTTTTCCAGGTCTTGGCAGAGAAAGGGCCACCCACCCCTGTCTTTACCTTCCTGGGGGTACAAAGAGCCGATTGTTTCCGTTGCTGACCCCTACCCAGCTGGTCACAGCCCAGAGCCCTGAGGACACCTCCACTCCAAGAATGTCTCACTTCTGAGAAAGTTCCAGGCTGCCCCCCACCTCGCCATCTCCAACCCCCCACTGTTTCCCCCCCATCTAGCTCCCAGAGCCAGCGTATGCCCCCCCAACCCGAGACAACACTGACGCTCTATACTGTTTACCAAGCCCCAAGACTCCACGGTGCCCAGGCCAGCTGGGCAGGGCCAGTGCCTGGTCAGCCACCAATATCAGGTACTGGTCCCCAAGATTGTTAAACAAGGCCAAACACTCCTGCCCCCAAGAGGATGGGACGGAAAAAGAAAAAGGTGAGGGCTAGGGGCAGGGGTCATTCATCTGTATGAGCTCATCTCTCCTTCAAAGTCCCTTGTTTTATTTGCTCCTAAATCATGACAAAAGCTTCCCTTATCCGGGTCCCAGTTTTCACAGAGTGAAAGAGTGGAGAGTGAGGTGGTCTCTCGGTGTTCTTCCAAGTTAGGCATGCTGTACTCTGGGGCCACGTGGGATCTGAATTCGGTGTGCTTGCAGGTGTTATCAGCTCCTGGTACCCTTACCTGGTTGTTTCTGTCTTGTATCCCCATGACCCAGAGAAAAATGTGGCTTGAATGGGTATAGTACCCCTGACCCCGCATAGCCTGGAAAGGAGTTTTTGCTGTGTTGTCACAAAGGCACAGAGACCCTACTGAGATGGCTCAACCATCCCCCTCCAGGATCTACTGGGAGATTCCCACACTGCTGCCCTGGGACTGCCAATGCTTCACCATCCTCCACCCTTCCAGCCCTGGCCCAGACCCCTGCCCCAGGCCGCAGATGCTCCAACTCCTAGAAAGAAGGGCTTCTTGTTGTTTTTGATCACTGCCGTATCCCCAGAATTCAGAACAGTGCCTGACACATAGTAGGTGCTTAATAAATATCTGTGACAGAACAGCAAGACCTTGCCGGGAGGGGACTAAAATCTCTGAGTGGTGAAATGCAGACAGTTCAATATGAGGCCACCCTTGTCTCCTGCTAACTGGCAAGGCTGAGCCTATGTCCTCGACTGTGCCAAGTACCGACTGGGGTGGCAGAATGAGCTAAGACCAAAGGCACCAGGTACTTGCTAAGTTGGGAACACCCTCTCTTGCTGTTAGACTCAAACCAAATAGCTACAGGTGCCCCACTGTGGTTTCTACTTTATTACCCTTGACTTTGGTGTCTGGGGTTCCTGGTGTTCTCTACCCACAGCTGGCTCCTCCCCTTGACTCTACCCTTTAAGCTACTTTCTTGAATGTCACACACTCAGGACCAGGCACCAGGCTGGCCTGACCTAGAGGCCTTAAGCTGCCAGCTGGTCCTGAAGCTCATTCCCACCCGCCCACCCAAGCTGGGTTTGGGGATCCAAGGAGCATTCGTAGGAGCCCTGAGAAGGAAATGGATTTGTTTGATTTATTTTTTTTAATGCTTATTTAAAAAGAGAGTGTGTGAGAGAGAGAGTGTGTGCAAGCGGGGGAGGGGCAGTGAGAGAGGGAGAGAGAATCCCGAGCAGGCTCCGCACTGTCAGCGCAGAGCCCGACTTGGGATTTGAACTCACGAACCATGAGATCATGACCTGAACTGAAACCAAAGCGAGACGCTTAACCAACTGAGCCACCCAGGTGCCCCGGATTTGTTTTGTTTAATTCATAATTTTGTGGAACATTTTTAATGACTTGGTAGAATCTCCTATAAGAATGTTCATATTGTGTACATATAGTATTACATATTCCTATTTCCTCTTTTGTGAAGCTTCTATTCATGTCTTTTTTATTGTGGTGATGCTTCCAGATCTCTGTGTATTGGGGATATTCATCCCTTTATATATATTGCAGATACTTTCTCCTATTTGTTTTTTCTCTGGACTGTGGTGAATTGGAGGCTATCATAGAAGTTGGTGTGGATTGTTAATGTAATCCGAGCGATCAGTCTTTTCTTTATGATTTCTGATTTTTGCGGCATCTTCGAAAGAGTCTTTCCTTGTCCAAACGCCACAACTCCCATGGCTAGTACTTACTAACAAGTACTGGCTACTTGGGTCATGAGCCCGAGGGCGTATACGTTGTGGCCCAGAGAAAGCTCGGCATGTCCAGAAAACACCAACAGGGCAGAGCAGAGACCTCACAAGGTGGAGACACAGACCCCATCCCACTTCCCACTCTGCCCGCTAGCAAAGCCGAGGGCCCAGACCCAAGGGCTTTGGTCTCCCTGAGCCTGATTCCCCACCTAGGAGAGGGCCCTCCAGTGGCCATTGTAACTCCCAAGCGAGTTTAGATGCTGAAACTAGAAGGAACATGAAGGGCCATTTTTTAACTCAAAGCCCTTAAGATACAGCTGGGGAACCTGAATCCGGGTGAGGGGGGACTTTGGTCCTGATGCAGGCACAGCTCCGAGGGAAGCCTGCAGATTGTCCTTCCAGAGGTAGGAAGGAAGGAAGGGGAAGGCTGAGAGGTTGGCCCCCAGTCCCCGCTCCAGGCCTCCCTGGCCCTGGGCCCAGCCTGCCCAGCGGCACATGCCTGCGGCCCTCACCAGGAGGCGCCAGCCTGGCAGCTGGCCTCATGCCCAGAAGTGAAGCACGAGCAGTTTTTGTCCAGCCTCCTGGAAGCTGTATTTCCCAGAAGGCTGTCCCACAAGGGGAGGCATAGAGGCAGTAGGGGACAGAGAGAGGACACAACTCACGGGCCTGGTCTGCAGAATCACTGGTTGGGCTGTGGGGTTACCGTGATGCTGGGTCCTCACTTCTGGGGGCCATAGGAGGCTGGGGACAGGCCCTGTACCCCCACAGAAACAAGGGGGAGGGGGCCACCATCTTGGGCTTCTCCTGGGCATCAGGGTGATGGAGAGACACGTTAGTCACCTCTCCTGACCTCACTGCAGAACCTTAGGCCTTCCACAGGGAAGATTACAAAACCATTCCAGATATCCCCACTGACCAGGTGGGAAAAGTAAGACCCCACTGGGAGCTAGGGCAGACCTGGACTGAAACCTACATTTCTGGGCACTCCAGGTCGCTGGTCTTGCTCCCCTGGCACTAAACCGGAAGACTGAGCCTGATGGAGAGTGGAGTGGGTTACGGGGGGCACACAGTGAGGGTGGGACATTGGGAAGGCAGTATCTCTGACCTATGAGGGGAGAGGTGACACTGAGCCTGTTTCCCCCCTCCCCGTCCCCTTCCTTCTGGTAGGGGTTCTTTCTGCACATTGACCTCCCTCCCCTCCTCCCATCATGGCCTGGCAGGGGAGAGGGGGAGAGGGGGAAGGATAACTCTCAACACCTCTGCAGATGGTGATAGGCGCCCCCTGGGTCCTGCGGAGGGGGCCTTCCTCAGGCAGAAGGAGGGGTCTCTGTGTAGAGCTGGCACTTCTGGGGCTGGGGGTTTCTCACCTCCTAATTAGTCATCTTGTTAGTCAAGGACCACAGATTGTACCAAGAAGGCCTTTGTGTTAACATCAGGTCTGTAGGAAGTGAGGGAACAAGCCACAGGGATGGACATACAGGGGAAGAGGGACCCACCCAGACAAAGTCTTGAAGGTGGGAGCCAGCTTGGGATGTGCAAGAAACCACCCAGAGGCCAGCGGGGCTGGAGCCAGTGGGCAAGACGCCCAGGGGCATGAGGCGAGGTCGGTTCCCTGGGCCAGAGTGTGTAGGTCCTGACGGGCCAGCGAAGCTCTGAAGGAAACAGGGAGCCACTGTTTTGAGCAGTGACAGATCTGGTCTGATTGAAATCTGCAAAGGATCACTCTGGCTGCTCTGTGAGATGGGCAGGGTGGAGGGAGTGCCAGAAAGGAAACAGTCAGGCATGCAGAAGGGGTCAGATTCTGGACATGGTTTCATGAGTTGTTTTTTTGTTTTTGTTTTTGTTTTTTTAATTTTTTTTTCAACGTTTTATTTATTTTTGGGACAGAGAGAGACAGAGCATGAACGGGGGAGGGGCAGAGAGAGAGGGAGACACAGAATCGGAAACAGGCTCCAGGCTCCGAGCCATCAGCCCAGAGCCCGACGCGGGGCTCGAACTCACGGACCGCGAGATCGTGACCTGGCTGAAGTCGGACGCTTAACCGACTGCGCCACCCAGGCGCCCCTTGTTTTTTTTTTTAATGTTTATTTTTGAGAGAGAGAGTGCACGCGAGTGGAGGAGGGGCAGAGAGAGAGGGAGGCAAGGATCCTAAGCAGGCTCTGAGCTGTCAGCGCAGAGCCAGATGTGGGGCTCGAACTCATGAACCCTGAGATCATGACCTGAGCCGAAGTTGGACACTTAACGGACTGAGCCACCCAGGGCCCCCCTAGACATGGTTTGAAGGCAGGGCTCATGTAATGTTCACCCCTCCACTGTCATCAGAACGGAATGACGTTTAAGAGGCGTCAAAGTCCTCAGGCCCTTCCCTTTCCCTCTGCCCAGAGGCTTCTGAGAGCCAGGAGCCACTGCACCCAGAACCCCCAGGCTCAAGGTGGGAGCAGACAGTGTGTGGGGAACTGGGGCCCTCACACAGGAAGCAGGGCAGCTTCCAAACAGGCTGGTCCAAGCCCACATTGTCCCATTGGGGAAACTGACTCTCAGCATGACGGGGCTTCGGGTCCATGGTGTTGAGGAGCAGAGCTGGTTTAAACCCAGCTCTGCTGACGCTCAGTGCTCATCAGGACTGAGCCAGGGGATCCCCCTACCAGGGCCTGCCCCCTGTCAGGATCTGACAGACTGAACTTGCTATTTTTTTTTAATGTTTATTTTTGAGAGAGAGAGAACACAAGCAGAAGAAGGGCAGAGAGGGAGCGACACAGAATCTGAAGCAGGCTCCAGGCTCTGAGCTGTCAGCACAGAGCCTGACACGGGGCTCGAACTCACCACTGTGAGATCATCACCTGAGCCAAAGTCGGACACCCAACCGACTGAGCCACCCAGGTGCCTCATGCAAACTTTCTAGATAAAAGGTCCCAACCCTTCAGGTCCTCCTCTTCCCAGCAGCCTTTCCTGATTGCCCGGCTGCTGCTTCTGTCTCCTCTCAGCAGCTCTCACTGAATACCATGGTCCTTCAGGCCCTGAGTCACAAGCTGGTGAGCTGGTGAGCTCCCACATGTGTGTCCGCTTGGGGCAGCCAGCCTAGGGGGCGCCATGTGCAGGCAGGTGCCACTCCTTCCTGGTCTGCAGGGTTCTCTGGGGAGAAGAGAGAGGAGCATCTGGGACAGACACGTTCGTCCCTTTTCATTAATGCCTTGGGTGACTCCATGGATGTGGATGAACTTTGTAAACTGTAAGGGGCTGTGCACAGGAAGGACCTAAGGTGACAGATGGACTGGGCTGAGGTTACAGGAGAGACCGAGGGAGAAGGCCAGCTGCAGGTGGGATTTAGGAATTAGAGGCAAGGGCACCCACAAAAGCAAAGGTTTTAGCAGTGAGACTGGACTTGAGAGATGAAGCCCTGTCTCCCTCCGCAGGAAGTGATCACGGACTGGGGCAGACGTGGGGTGTGGGACAGAGGTAGGGAGAAGATGGGGTCAAAGGCAAGTGCCCTATAGTTCCAAACTGGGTGGGGGTGGGTGGATGACAAAGGGAAAGGCACTTGGTGGGGAGGGGATCGGTGAGGGACTGGAGTTCTAAGGAGGCAGTAAGGGCAGGGGACCACCAGGAAGAGGCCACTCAGCCCTGGCTCTCTCCACAGGTCACTGAGAGCCCAGAGGAGCCCCTGAACACCTCACAGAGTGTGGAATCTGTCACCAGCCACCTGTCTCCCCCTAATAAGGAGACCATCATGGTCACTCTCCACGGGGCCACCAACCTACCCACCTGCAAGGATGGCTCTGAGCCGTGGCCATACGTGGTAGTGTAAGTGGTGCCGGGAGTAGGGGCAGGGGCTGGTGCGGGGCTGTGAGCAGAAACCAGTGGATGGAAATTCAGAATGCGAGCAACCAAAGGTTGGGGGAGGGGACCGTGATACCCAGAGGGGAAAGCCAAGTGTGAATCACACAGGGGCTGGAGGCTCTGTACGCGTGAGGCCTGACATCTTCCCTGCTGCGTGGGAAGCTGTTCACCAGGACTGGGGAAGGAAGGAAGAGCCACTCCTTGATCCCACAGCCAGCTGGGCAGGGCTTGGCCACAGTTTGACCTCAGGGAGGCAGGGCCCCTGGATACAGAAGCCTGGGCTGGGCTGGGCTCGGAGTGGGGTGGTGATCAAAGGAAGAAGGCCTGAGCCTGCCTCTCCGGGACTCTGGGTGCCCCATCCCCCCACGCCCTATTCTGGGGTAGGTCCTCACAGCCATCTTCCTCCTTGCCCCCCCCCCCCACTTCTCAGGTCATTTCTATCTTAGGGACTTCCCTAGTTCTGGTCCTTTAATGCACCCCACGTCCCCCGTCAGCCAGCTGCAATCAGGCTGCACGCTTCTCCCAGCCTGGTGGCCGAGTGAGGCCTGCCACGCCATCTGCTGCCCATGCTGTGGGCCTCACTTCTCCCAGGAGGGCATCAGGGGGTGACAGGGTGTCCATCCGGCCAACCTTCCGTACAGAGGTCGGACATCCGTTCAATCTTGGTTGTGAAGCACTGCACAGTAACCCCTCCGCCAAGCTTGTCATCCCTGAGCCCCTCTGTAAACAGTGGGAGCCACCAGGGCCTCCCCACAAGCTACTCTACACCTCCCCTCCTCTACTAATTCCAGTTCAGTGCCTGCCTCAGGCTTTTGCCCACATGTCCTTTGGGGGAGTGCCTGCCCCAGCCCTCACCCAACACCTGCTGAAATCCCACCTTCAAAGCCTTATTCTTGACTGCCTCGTCCTCCAGGCAGCCACCAGAGTTGAGCTCTCCTCTCTGGAGCTGCACAGCAATGGCAACTCTGATCTGACACACTTCACATAAATACAGTTATGGGCTGTTCTTCTGTTCCCCAAACTGGGGCTCCAGAGGACACATCCCAGGTCTTCCATTTCCCCCACAATGCGCCCAGCCTGGGCCTGAGCGCCGACTTAGGGATCAAGGAGCCACGGAGACAGCCAGCCAGTAGCTATGACAACAACCCCCGCACCTCCACACAGTTGAAAGGAGGGTAGATGGTGTGCTGGAGACCAACAGGTGGGACACTTGCTTGTCTCAAAAGGCCCATTTCCACCCACCCACCCAGCTCCTCGGCCCTCCCCTCCCCCAACTCCATTTCCGCCGTGAGGAGGGACAGGTGGCAGAGAGTGGGCTTGGCAGGGAGCTCGCCTTCTCCCCTCAGCTATTTCCATAAACCAATTATCGCCGATCATCTCGGGAGATTGAGGCCCTGCCTATCACCAAGCCAGCCTGGGCGGCGGGGCGGGGAGCGGGGCGCCGCGTTGCTCTGCGGCGGGCACCGCGACCCTCGCCTTCACCCGGTTGCCATGGGAACGCGCGGCGGGAGCCCAGCCGGCCGGAGCCTGGGTGAGGGGTGTGGGGGCGGCGGGGAGAGCGCATGGCTGCGCCCATCTCCACCCAGGGAGGGGGCAGGGAGCAGAGCCCGGCCGAGCCTGCGGCCCCGCGTTCCGGGGCGTTCCAGGGCTCCTGGCGGCTGAGCCGCCACCAGCCCCGGGGGTGCTGATGAGATGCAAATGACAGCAGAAGGGAGGGCTTCTGAGAAGGAAGGCCCAGCTGTCAGGAACCTGAAAGAGGCTTTCGCAGCGAGCCCCCAGCCCCAGGCAGGAACCCCAAAGGGACGACCCAGACCCTCAGAAGCCAGAAGCCCTGGGAAGAATCTGATGTGCCCTGGATGTCTGATTCCACGTACGCCATTAACAAAGCAGACCACAGGCATGAGAAGCCAGTCCCCCGAAGCGTTCCTTCCTCTCACGATGAATATTGCAATGCTTAAAGTATATAGGGTATATATTTAATATATATTAATAATATTGATCTTCCATAGTCTTTCAAAACACTTTTTCTCATCATTCTCATGCCTGTGTTTCTGGTGCCCTCAGCTTGGTCTCCTGGCTGAGCCTCCTGCTCTCTGCCATCCCTAGGGGTCTCACCTCTGGGGCTTCCTGTCCCTGCCTAGTTCCGCCCTCTCTCTGGGTCTGTTGCATCCCCAGCAGGCCGACCTGCGGGGACAATGGTGGAGTAGGAGTTAAAGCACAGGCCTAAGCGTACCCCGGAGTCATTTACTCATTCAGCCCATTAGTGGGGAGCTGAAGAGAACTCAGGTCTAATGATGGGGACTCCCTAGCTGGGGGCTTGGTCACTTCACTCCTGTGCAGTCTCCAGCCTCAAGCCGATCTAGTATAATAGAGCACACCTCTCGCCGTGACTGACCCAGACCAAGAAGTCCACGTGGCTCATCTTGTGGTTCCAACTCTTTCCATCTGAGCCATTGACCTGCTTCCAGTCTGACCCCTCTACTCCTCTGAAATAGCTTTCTCTAAAATGACGGCTGTGCTTGACCCCATTACGTCCACTGGGCATCTCATCTTTCCAGATGCTGGCCTGTCCCAGGTTTCAACCCTTGGTCGCTCCTCTTCCTCTATACTGTCTGCATAACATCCTCATCCTGCTGCCAGTAATCATATTCCTCCCCCCACCCCAACATCCCCCCCACCCCCACTCCATCCCCAAGTCCTGTAAATGTGTCTCCTGTATCTGAAATCTGGCTGCTTCTCTCTGCTGGCTCGCCCCACCTTAAGCTTCTGCACTTTTCTCTTCTTAGCACATCTGATCTTACCCATCTTCAAACCCCAAGGGTTCTCACTGCTCCCAGGGTAAAGAGGATTCTAGACCCAGCAAGGTTGGGTCCTTGCGGCCCCCTCCAGATCCCCAGCAGCATGACTCCCGTCTCCCTTTCTTCGCTCCAGCTGTACCACGTGTCTATCTCTCAGTTCTCTGAGCAGACCCTGTTTCCTCCCTCCCTAGGCCTTTCAGGATCCCTCCCCCAGAACATTCTCCCTTCCCCTTTCCTCTTTGGATCCCAGCTAAATCACCTCCTCCAGGAGGTCCCCCCTGACCTCCCAGACCAGGCCAAAGTTTCCTACATTCCACGCCTCCCTGGGACTTTTTACTTCTGCAGTGTCACAGCCGGCCTCACGAGTTTGATGTGCTTTCATGGGATTCCTGGCTTACTCTTCCTCGAACCTACCCCCATAGTGGCCCTCTAGTTCAACAAGTGACCACCAGGTCTGTATTGCTCCCCATTCTATCCCTACTATTTAACACAGCACCCGGAGCATAGGAGGCTGTCAATAACTGTTGAATGAATCCGGCCCTATTTCTAGCTTGCTCTGTGACTTTGGGAAGGTTCCTTGTCCTCTCATTGCTCAAATGCCTCTCCCAGGAAGCTGCCTCAGAGGGCTGTAGGGATGGGGAGCCAGTAGGAGATGCTGACAGGTGTGAAGTATGACACAGAGTAAAGGTTACCCCCAGTGCCCACGGGGGGCATGGAAGATCTGTCAGAAGAAAGCGGTGGGGCAGTGGAGAAAAGCGAGAATGGGATCAGGAAACCCCAGAATCTGGCTCACTGCCCCTGACAGGGTAGTCCCTGTCCCTCTCTGAGTCTTAGTCTTCCCGTGGCCAGGATGTCTATTCTGGTCTCTGTGCTGTTTCAAGGCTTGCCAAGCTGATTCGTGCTCTGGCCTGGGAAATAGTGTCCGTTCTTAAGAGACAACAAGAGCCCCAGCTGTACATGCAAGACAGATTCCAAGTCCAGGTCTGCTGGGCCAGTGCCCGGGCCCCAGGTCTCCCCTGACCGATCTGAGCCTGAGCAGTGCCCAACACCTGCCTCCTGGCCTGGCACAGAGAGACCTGCCAGTCAGAGCCCAGCAGGGACCAGGAAGGCAGTGGCCCTGACAGGTGGGGGGGGGGGGGGGGGGGGCCCTCACAGGCAGGGTCTGGGGAAGGGGCCAGCCAGGAGACATCCTGTGGGGTTCTAACCCTCGGCCAAAGGATTGGTGGCTGGGTTGCCAGTTGGCAGTGGCTGCTCTGACCGCCTGCTGCCCAGAGCTAAGGAATAGGGCTGGAGCCAGGACCGGGAGGGGAAGGGCTGCTTCCTCTGTGCACGTGGGGGAAGGCTTGGCCGGAGCCACAGTGGGCGGGGCAGAGCACAGGTCAGAGCCAGTGAGTCATATTTGGAGGATCTTTGGTTTTCTTGGGTGAGCCTGAGAGCCCTGACCCTGGTCCCAGACTGAGACTGACCTTGGTCACACGCTGAGCCCTGACTCCGGTCATAGACTGAGCCCTAATCACACACTGGGCCCCTACCCTGGCCACAGACAGAGCTCTGACCCTAGTGACTAATTGGAGAAAGTACTGAAAGTAAGACAATTGTGTAAGGTCCTCGTAGGAGAAGGTTAAAGGTCATATTTACCAAGTGCCTACCATGTATTTGGCAAATATGCTAGGAATGCGTGTGTTTGTCCATGTGTGTGTACGTGTGTGTGCGGTATGTATGTGCTTCCCATAATTTAATCATCACTTAGTCCTTTGAGCTAGGTAAAATACTATCCCCATTTTGCAGATGAGGTCACTAAGGGCTCAGCAGATTTCTGTGAGGTGGCCAGAGTCACAGAACTATAGTGCATACCCAAGCCAGGATCCAGGATTCCAAAATCTAAAAGCTTTTTCAACCTCACTCCCTGACTTGATCCTCATGCGGTGGTTGCCCCTCTTAGAAGGGGTGTTGGCCTCAGGGTCCTAACCCAGACTTCCAGAGAAGATCCAGTGAGCAGTCTGAAGACCCTTCCTGGGATCTGGATTGCCCACACCTTCCCCCCGCCTGGCTGTGAGCCTTGGCCAAAGGCTCCAGAGGGCAGGGATTTGGGCAGAGTGGGTGGAGGCCTGGCATGACTCATAGGTGACCCGTGAGCTTGTCTCAGCAGCCAGAGGGCTGGGCTCAGCAAAAATAACAAAAATACACACTGTGACAGTGAGCATGGGACAGTGCCAGGAAAAAAGCAGCCCCCATTTGCTGATGGTGGCCCACGCTGAGCTCACGCAGAGCTCGGTTCTTCTGCCCCCTGGCTCTAATACAGCAGCCCTGGCAGGCAGGTTGCATTAGCCCCATGTGATGGCCAAAGAGGTCAAGACCCAGGGAAGTGAAGGGACTTGTCTGGTTGGCCAGTAAGAATGGAGCAGATAAAGATAAGTGTCCCTGTTTGGCCACTAGTGACTCCCTCTGGTAGAGGCCAAGGTTCCTTCCCTTCCAGCAGGATGCTTGTGGGAAAAGGCACAGCATGGGGGAGAAGGCCCTGGAGAGGCCTGAGAATCTCGGGTCTTATCTCCCCTGCAGAGTCCCCAGCCTATGGTGTGGCCAGACCTCTCCACACCTTCTCCAAATGATGTCAGTCCCTTGAGGCTCAGAGCCTCAGAATTTTTGTTCAGTGAGAACGGCCTTGTATCCCAGAGCTGTAAACACAGCTGGTGTCAGTGGTTAAAAGGGGAGGGTTGCCTGAGACCGTCCCCCGCCCCCCCCCCCCGCAAGCCAGACTGAAGCCATAAGGATATTTCCAGATGTTCCCCTATCACCGCCATGCAGGGCCCCTATGGTCCTTCTCATGCCCGAAACACTTATTCAGACCCAAAAAGCATGAGCTCTTCTGCAGAGGCACTGGAATCCTGGAGGGCAGCCCAAGAGGCCAATGCTTACCAAGAGAAGCAAGTTTTAATGGGGAGATTTCAGGCAACGAGGCAGGCCGGTGGGGAGCTTTCCTGGTGTCCTCATTGTATAACACACAGGCTGTCTCGGCTGCTTATTTCTAAGCACGGGCAAAGCTGCTGACAGGGCCCCTCCTTCCCCCACCCCTGCCTCCGGGGCATCACAGATGGCCAGGAAGTGGGGTCCCCCCTTGGGGCTTTGACTGGCTTCTGTGCCCCTTGCTTCCCACCTCAGGCTTCCAGGTCAGATGCTGCATGGTCTGGCATCCATCAAAGAGGGAGGCAGGCTACTGGGCAGGGAACTGGGGCTTGGGTTCCAGTTCAGCTCCTCCTGCCCTTGTGCTGTCTCCCTACACGCAGTGAGCTTCCATCAGAGGGAGGGGCACCGGGGGCAGCAAAGTCAGTGCCTTCAGGCCTGAGGAGCCGGCTCCGCAGATGCTGAAAGCGGCCGGGTGTGTGAGACCAAGTCAAGAGCGCAGGGCTCCTTCGGGGAAGCAGCCCCCAGTCAGCCCCTCGGGTTCCTGCCGTGGAGGACTGTAGGCTTGGGTTGTGGGCTGTCTCTGTTTTTCATGAGAAGTCAGAAATCCACACTGTTGTGTGAAATTAGCCAGTTTCTACACACAGACCAAACACCTCTGCGCAGCTGAATCTCTGGGCCTCGCGTCATGTCTTCTCCTCCTGATCCCTCCACCCATTCAGACTCAGCCTCCAACTTGGCCAGCTGTCCTCTTCTCCCAGGGGCCTCCCCGTGGGGACCCACTCTCTATATGTGTCTCAGAGGCACACCCCCCCTTCCTGAAGCCCCCTCTTTCTTCGCTTCCAGGACGAGCCCCCTTTGATTCCCTCTTCTCTCTGGCCACTCCTCTGTGGGATCCTTTCACCCCATACCCGGTCAATGTTGGTGCTCCCTGTTTAGTCCTTGGCATCTCCCTGGATCTCTCATTCCCCCCCCCACTCCCTGAAGATCTCCCTCATCCCAGGCTACCCCCAAGCCCTGTCCTGAAGGTCCAGGAATGTCTAGCTCCAGCCCAGTCCTCTCTCCTGCCCCGCAGCCCCATGGACCCACCAGCCGATGTATACTCCACCTCAGACTCAGCCTTCCCAAACTGTCCTTCTCGTCCCCTTCCCCCCTGCCCCCCTGGGGCTCACCATCCATCCAGAGGCCTGTGAGATATGGGACACTGTCATGAGCTCAGAGATGTTTAAAGGATGAGCCCACGCAGTCGGTAGGGCTGAGACTCAAACCCACAGCCTGTGAGCCTGAACACTAATCCACTCTCTCCGGCCTTCAGCATGACTGGCCCAGAAATGCTCAGGAGGCTGTGGGGTTTATCCCTGGGGAGGGCAGGCGGCGGCTGCCCCCAAACTAAGGTAGGGGCAGATTTGCTGGCCCTGAGTGGGGAGAGAGGTTGATTGTCCTGTATCTCCCTCCCTGTCAGCTGTTGCCTGACTTTCGGGCAGCTCTGAGGCCTGTGGAAAGTGCCGTGTACATGCTAGGGTGCCCTGGGGGTGTTGGAGAAGCAGGACTTGGGGCCAGCCTGTGACTATGACTGGGGGCCCTTAGAATGTCAGTGTGGCAGGAAAACCAGACCCAGGATCCGGCCCTGGGGCCCCAGGGCCTTTGGGGAGCCCAGTCCCCGCAGCTGGGCTCTGCTTCCCTCCCTTTGAGGATGTACTTGGGCTTAGAACTTGAGATCTGAACCCTCGTCCCAGCCCAACAGCTGCTTCTGAGGCAGTACTGAGAAGCTGCCCCGGATCAGAGCAGGTTCCCAGCAGTCTGGGCCAGGGGCCTGGCCTAGCAGAGCTGGAGAGGAAAGGAAGGTTCTTCCACACCTTCCCCCATTCAGTAAACACTTGCTGGGTCCCACTGTGCCTAGGTGGGAACTGGAAACAGCTCCAGCAGTGACAAGACAAGCCCTTGAGGGGCTCACCTAGCATGTGTGTGTGTGTGTGTGTGTGTGTGTGTGTGTGTGTGTGGTGGGGGTACTAAACAGATAATACCCACCTGTCCTTTGCCCACAGTCTCCCAAGGCAGAGGGCGACTGAGCAGGCTCCAGACCCCAGCCAGCACTTGGGTATTTGGGCCCCTCGGGAAGGCTGGTCTCTTGGGAAGGGGGCAGGAGGCAGGGCTCTATGTCTGAGATGCCAGACTCAGAATGTGGACCATACACCATGCAAGTTAGGCCAGAGACAAGAATGAGAGTGATTCAGGTCATTCTCCTGAGGTTGGGAAGTTCACCTATATGTCTGTCCACATTCCTCCTGCGCTAAGGCTACATCCATGAGAAGTTGATACTCAGAGAGGGGGTGTTCAGAGTGATCAAGAAGGATCTCAAGTCATGGAGAGACCTCCCAGGGCTGTTTCACCCAGGCCTATACCTTGCCAAGGGACTATCATTTCATCCCGTAGGGCCATGGTATTTCCTAGCCAGCTGTACCCTCTCCCCTCTTTCTAAGATGTTTCTCCGGGCCCCTCGCCAAGCAAGGCCACAGGGTAGACCACAGCTGGGCACTCCAGAGGCTGGCAGATAACACTTGCCCATGCACCACCTCCTGCTTCCATGGAGAGAAAAGTTTTCCCTAGAAAACCAGGAAATCCTCCCTGGGAGAGGATGCAGGATATGACCATGCCCAACAGACTGGAGCTTGAGTCTGGCTTTGCACCCATCACAAAATTCTGTGGGGTGAGGTTTTGCCCTGGGTTGTATGGACCGAATCCCCCTGCCCTGCTGCCTCCCTGAGCATGGAGAGGGGTGCGTGGTTGACCCTGAGGGGCTCCCCTGAGAACAATGGGATTATTTCAGATGAAGTATGGGTAGGAAAGTGAGGAGCAGAATTCTTGTTTTGTAGAAAGAATTTTCCCTCTACCGGAGTGCTCGTTTCTGATTTCCAGGGCAGCACCCGCCCCCTGTGGGAAGGTACGGGGTGGGGGTGGGGGGGAGCAGCCATGCCCATGTGGACGGGGAGTTGGCTGGCCTCCAGTGCTCCAGAGTTGGTTGTTCCTTAAGTCGAGGCCCACCTGTAGTGGTGTAGCACCATCAGCAATTAGTGATGGTTCATTAGAGTCCAATTAATAAATGAAACCCAGGATGAGAGCCATTGCTTTGCTGAGAATAACAGCCCTTCTTATGCCTCAAGTGGCAGCCTCCCAAGAGCTCAAAATCCATAAGAACCAGCTGTACTGGGGGCTGGGTGGGGGGCACGCATGGAGGGGGGATGTTGATGGTGATGGGCTATTGTCTGGTACGGTGGGAGGGGGAGAGAAAGGAGCTTCAGACCAGACATTCCTGCCTGGGGTCTTAGCTCCTCTTTTGAGGAAGCCTTCTTGCCCAGCAATCCCAGGGGAGCCTGGCCAAGGCCAGAGGTAAGAAGGCAGGGCTTTCTCCTCCTTCCTGTCTGGCCTCAGAGGACAATGCACATGGGTGTGGAGAGAAGAGGGCTGGAAAAGGCACGAGGTCAGGGAGGACCACAAGCCTCCCTGTTGTCTCTGACTACCCCAACCCGTGTCCCAACACACTGGGTCAGCCAGCCATGCCCTCCCCAGACCTGTTCACGGCTCCTCAAAACCTCAGGCTCTATCCTCCAATTGGAAAAGTTCTCCTCTCTGTCTGTTCAAGCCCTGCATCCTCCAGGAAACCTTGCCTCCCCAGTCCAGCCCAGGCAGGGTCACAAACCCAAGAATCCAGCCTTTGACCACCCCATTCAGGTGACCACCTCTGCAGGGGCCAACTCTCCCATTCTACCCCTGTTGCTTAAGGCTGGAGACCGGGGCAGGGGACAGGTCATTGTTTTTTTTTTTTGTGCCCTCCAGGGATGGAAGGAGGTCCATGCCTGGGAGTCAGGCTGCCTCAGACTTCTGGGGGATGGGGAGGCTGGCCTTCCTGGCCCAGAGGCTGACATGGAGAGTGCAAGTAGAGGGGAACTGCGCTGCCTTCTCAGGACAGAATGGGGTCCAGTCATGACACACTGGGCATCTGGCCTTGAGGAATCTTAGTCTGAACCTGTTTCCTCACCTGCCTCTAAGTTTCCCAGGTGAGCAAGTGATAGGGTTGTGGAGGACCCGGACAAAAGATTACAAGGCCTCTTGTTCTGCCGTCCATCTATGTAAAGGTTCTGCCCTTCGTCCATCTTCATTCTGCCCAAGCATCTCCTTCCTTGGGGCTTCTGGGAACATCCTTCTGGTCTTCCAGGATTCCGGGTCCTGCCTAGCCAGGACCCCTGCAGCCAGAACAGGTCCAAATTAGGGTCCTCCCTTTCCCCCTGATACCCTAGGGGCTGCCCTGGGATCGACACTCAGGACAGGCAGGTGGTCTGCATCCTGAGCTTCCAAAGCCCTGGACCCTGTCAAGGCCAGACTTTGACATTTGTTCATGCTCTGACACCTTGAGGAGTGTGGGAGACCAAGCAGACAGGCAGGGCAAGTGCAGGGGGTGGGCTCAGAGAACTGGGAAGCAGCTTGAGGGCTGGTACGTGGAGGAGGGTATGGAGATGGGATAATGTGTGGCACACAGACCTCCCTGGGGAAGCCTGTGTGTCCGTGCACACACACACGTGCACGGGCTGGTGGAGGGGCTGGTCAGGGGAGCCTTCCTGGAGGCAGGGACAATGGCACACCCCCCCACCCCTAGAGGTATACATGCTCTAGAGGGCATTTCAGAGGATGGGTGGAGGGTGGGGGAATGGCTCAGAAGCCTGTACTCACCACCCCATCAGTGCCCTGTACTTTCCCACTGCTCACCTCACCGACGGCCTCTGGGGCCAGACAACGGTCTCCCTTGGTGACAGTGTAGAAGGAAAGCAAAAAATCCGGCTTCTTCCCTCCCACTCACAGATGTGCTTGGGCCTGGCCCCCACCCCCTGCTTGGGTGGGAGCCCCAGGGCCTCCTGGCAGCTTTGTCAAACACACACATACCCCTCCAGTACGCTGGGGGGTGGGCCTGGTAGGGAGGGGTTTCTGTTTCTTGGCAGCTTGGGACCCAGGATTGCTAAACTGTAGCCCTGAACCCAACCCCAGTTCCATCCTGGTATGACTGCTCCTCCCATGACTGGATTAAGTCTAAGCCCCTGACAGCAGGCTCCCAGCCTGAAGCACCCAGCAGCTCCTCCCAGGCAGGCCTGCGAGAGCCAGGCCAGGGCTCTAAGGATCGGAGGGAAGATCCTGCTCTTATAGTAAGCTATATGGAGGCAGGTCCTAGAGAGGTCCCCTGGGCTCAGAAGCTTCCCTAGGAGACCTGAGCCCCATCAGGGGCCAGGGGTCCTACAACTTAGCCTTCCACGTGCCCAGCTGAGAGGTACAGAATGGCAACTAGGAGCAAGGAGTGAACTGGCCCCCTTCGCCCCTCTAGATCTCTAGTTTCTAGAATAGCATCAAGGCCTGAAGGAGTCAGCTGTGCCAGGAAAAGCCATTACCCTGACAGCCTCCCTCCACCTGCTAAAAGCCTCCCTCCTTCCCCTGGGGCCTCACCCCTCCTGAGTTATTTCGTCTCCACTCACCTAGCTCTGACAGACCTCTCCTGGTGAGAGAAGGGAGGAAAGGGATGCTTGCTTAACCCCTTCTATGCCTGAGCAGCGTCAGCACCAGCAGGCTCCCTTGGCCTTGTCCATTGTCCTTCCCCATCTCTTTCCACCTGGAATCCCTCCTGCCGGCAAGAGGGAGACAGGCTGGCAAGTACAGGTCATGGGTTCCGACCTGCATTCTGTCACTGCACTGCTTGTGGTTCAGGTCCCTTGCTCACCCTCAGTCTGTCTGCTCTGAGCACTGGGTAGCCCCCAGGGACACAAAATACTGGGTGTCCGTGCAGGAGCAGGACAGATGTTTGGGGTGTAGAGGACTGACCTCATCCTTACATAGAGTGTAAGGCACAGAGGAGCAGGAGGAGGGGCTCAGATGGCACCCCTGAGTTAGCGGAGGTTAGCAAGTCAGGAGGCAGGGAGCTCCAACCCCTGCCAGCCTTGATGCCTTCTCCTCTCCAGCCTGGCAGCCTCCTTCACAGCCCCGGGCCAGAGGGGCCTTCTTCGCAGGTGTGCGGAGACGAAGTGTCTGGACCAGGGCTGAGTCTGGGAGGCACCCCCCTCATCATCCCAGCCCTCTCTCGGTGCTCCCCTGCCCCTGCCAGGCTGCCCTGGGTCAGCGACTTTTGAGAAACACCCAGCTTGTGTCATAAATGAGGGAATAACATGAACTGGGGCCTTCTGTGTGCCAAGAGCTTAACATGCTTTCTTCCCAGTCCTTATAACCACCCTGGGAGGGAGATCCCACCTACAGAGGAGGAAACTGAGGCTCAGAGAGGGCAGGTGGCCTGGTCAAGAGGTAACTGCGGCCTCAGACCCAGTTGTCATCACTGTCCTCTCCCCAGGACTCTATACCTTGGCCACGGCAGTCCGAGATCCTCAGAGGTAGACCCAGAGTTGGGGTCAAGATGGGGGGACACCAGGCCAATTAAAACAATTATGATGATTAAAAGGGCAATTAAAACGATTATGATGATTAGCACCATCATGATACTTAACAACACGTCAACTACTTTACACACATGAATTCATCTCATGCCCACAACCACCCTGCATTATCAACCCCATTTCACAGGTGAAGGAAGTAACGTACCACAAGAGCACGTACCTTGACAAAGTCACACGGCTAATAAGGGGCAGAGCTGCGATTAGGAACTCCAGGGACCCTGTTGTCATCACCAGGCCACACTGTCTCTCAGCTGAAGCAGAGAGGAATCTCCAGCTAAGCCCTGGAGCTTGGAGACAGGACTCTTACAAGAATGGTTGTCCGCAGGAGTCCTGTAGACAATTGGGGAGCAAAGATCCAGGCTGCTGTGTCACTCAAGTCCAGAGGCCAGAGGGAGCAGTGAGGACCAGGGGGCTCTGAAGGCTTCCTGGAGGGGAAGAACAGGGTGGGCTGGGAAGGCCACAGGCTGATTTAGCTACCATATGGGGCACTTTGGCTCTGAGTTTCTGGGCCAGCTCGCCTGCGCCACACTCCCTTTGGGGGCCTCCGGGGTAGGGCCAAGGCTGGTGAGGACACCATCTGTGCTTCCGCCTGGGGAACCATTGGTGCAGAGCACCTCCCCCTCCTGAGTACATGGCGTGGCTCCCCCTGCTCCAGGCTCTCTGGGATGGTTCCTCACCCATGATTGCTGCAGTTAATGTAGCGGCGCTATTTACAGCCCCAACATAATAACCTCCTCAACAGAAGAAGTATTAACTCTCTTGCTGAACTGTTTGATGGCTCGGGAGCTCAGGGACATAAGTGTCAGATACCTGTGGGATGCACTGGGAAGCAGAGGGCCCAAGATCCCACCTCTCCTTGGACAGGCTGGCCCTGCACAACCCCTCACCGCCCCCCTGCCTTGCCTCGTGCCCAGCTCTAAGTGTCCAGCCCAGGGCCCTGCACGAAGTGGGTGCTGCAAAAGTCAGTAGTGTGCATGTGCTCCGTTGAAAAGGTTCAGAGCCCAGGAAGCTGGGCCGAGCCTTGGGAGTTGGGCCAGCAGCTTAGGGAAACGAAGGTCAAAGGAGAAGCCAGCCAGGCGGGCACCACACAGCCGCCCTGCCCAGAGACTTCCTCCCACTGAACAGAACCTAGAGAAGAGAGTCAGGATGGGGAGTCTATGCACACAGGCGCCTGCTGGGGAACCCTGCCAAGGCAGAGGGCAGGAAGTCAGACAGGCAAGGAGTCTACCCCCATTCCCATCCCCACCCTTGGCCTCGGGTGCCTGAGTCCACGTGAAGACCTCAGCGGTGGCCGGAGAGACAGGGTGGTCTCCCAGGCGGTCAGGGCAGCCAAGGAGAGAGACCTGGCATCCCCTGGGCCTGGGATGACAAGAGTGTGTCTGCCTGGGGGGGAGCTCTCCATTCTCCGTCCACCCTTTGCTCAGATTTATGGACAATGTGTCTAGAAGGGGTGAGCAGCAGGCAGGACACCCTTCCTCTGACTCAGCCTGCTCCTCCCCTCCCCAGGGAAACCACATCTGAGGATGTGAAGGACCAGAACGCCAAGGCAGTCACGTCTGTGACCACAGAGCCCACCATAGCCCCCATCTGGGGGGACACGGTCAAAGTGGAGCTCCAAACTGAGGATGCGGGACAAGAAGGTGAGGCGGGGGCGAAACGTGGCTTGGCGTGCACGGGAGGGGTGTGAGGCAGAGGCAGCCTCCCTCTTGAGTCAGCTGGAAGCCACCTGAACACCTCTTTGCGCTCAGTTAAAAGCACTTTAAAGAAAAAAAAATCATAATACTGTCACACCTCATCTCCTCAGTCTGCTCGAAAAATGAGTTGTTCCACATAAATGAATTTCCCAGACAATGAAAGCTTATCTTTTTATGGCCGCTGTTATTATTTTCATGGTTGTTATTACTACCATCTCCCACTGAAACGGCACATTACAGCTTCCTGGCACATCCCCACACATCGCTCACTGGGAGCTCCTCCTGGGAGGAGCAGTGCTGTTCCCATTGCTTAGATGGGAACACTGAGTTTCAGGGAACTGGCCCAAGCTCAGGTAATCAATAAGTGGAGGACCTAGGATCAGCCATACACACTCTCGCTGAGGCTCCAGTGTTCTAGCTTTTTCCCTAGAATGGTTCCTTATCCTGCTTTGTCTCTTGGGCACTGCCCATTGTGAGACAGCGGTGTCCCTGTGCTTCCTGAGGGTCACGGGCCACTGTCATAGAAACCGCCTACTAGTTCCTCTGCCTCCACCCCCGGAAGCCTTTCCAGCTCCTGTCTTTCAGCAAATTCTAACACTGGAGGTGATTTAAGTTTTTCAAGGCAGGGCTTACACCGAAATCTCCAGGTACAGGTGTACATGAGTATGTGTGTGCACTTTGTGGTTTCCACTCTTGGGTGAGACCTGGGGCTGGGCACCCAGGAGTATTGACTGGCAGATGCCAGGACAGCTATGGGCACTGGCATCAGGCATAGTCAGCACAGACCCACAGGTGTGCACAGCGTCTGTGCTCTTATCCGGTCAGAAGAACCTCAAGTTCCTATCTTGCAGGTGGCCCTTCCCTCAGAGGACCGGCTTTACTTCCCCCCCTTGAAATCTCACCAGGGACTTAGAACTCCCGTCTGCCTCATAAAGAGCAGAAAGCCAGCTGCTAAAGATGTAGGAAGATGAGAGACAGAGGGTGAGGAGGCCCATCAATAAAGGCGGACAGAGCCAATTCTGGGTCACACCAGACGATATTTTTCTGCCTCTAAAGGGATAGGTGGGGCTGTTGGGGTGAATTGAGAAAATGTGGAAGAGGACAAAAAATTGACCTAGGATTTCACGCATGTGCCTGTGTGCGCCTGAATGTGCATGTCTCTGTGAATGCCTGCCCGCTGGCTCGTATGTATGTGTGAACGTGGTGTGTGTGAGTACCTGCTTGTGTCCGTACCCAGAGGCATGCATGTTTGTGTGTCATGTATATGTGTATGCATGTGTGTGTATGTGTGTGTGTGCATGTATCTATGTGGCTGACAGGAAGTTAGGGTTTGTGGTGAGTAGACGTGGTCTGGGACCCCACCTTGAGCTCTGCACATGTCATGTAACTATAGGAAAGGACATGATGAGTCAGTGGCCTTGGGGCCCATCTGTGCAGCAGAGAGGGGACAGGACTCACTGCAGGAACAAGAGGGTAGCGAGGCCTCATGGGCAGGCAGGGAATATTGGCAGGTGCCTCTTTGCAGATTGAAGTCGCTGGATTCTCATTGGAACCTGGTTGGAACTGGTTGCTGTGGTGATGTCTGTGGTGGGGGTGGGGAGGTGGGGGCCAAGCCAAGAGGTGGAGGGAAGGGGGAGGGAGCTCAAGGAGGTGTTAATGAAAGCAAAGGGGAGTTGCAGACCCATGTCAGGGCCAAAGCAGGCAGGTGGCAGAAATGGCTTGTTGGCCACACAAAGGGAGCGGTGGGAGGCTGGAGAGGCACAATGCCCAGAGAAGAAGCTGATGAAGCGTGTTTGTAGCATGGAGACAGGAACAGGGAGGGATGGCTGTCCATTCCCCCCAATCACAGCTCATCTGCTGGCTGCCCACACAGGGCTCCAAAGACTGGGGTAGGAGGAGGAAATGCAGGACACTCACCCCTTCTTCAGCTTCAGCAAATTCCAACCAGATTTAGGGACTCAGGGCCCATGCGTAGTGGCCATGAGGGGCTGCAGCTGCCATAGCTACTGATGAAGTTTTGGCTGGGAGCACTGGAATCCCCTAGCTGAATTTTTTTCAGTTCTGCCCAGGGCTCGGTGAGTATACAGAGCACTACAGATGGTTAATGAAGAGGAAAATAGTGACAGCTACAAGGAATATTTGCTTAGACTTTCATAGCTTGAAAAACACATTTCCCTCCCCACAACAATATTAGGAGAGAGACAACGATTTTCCTTTCTAAAATATTAACATTTTGCGGAGCAGGAAAATGAAGCTCAGAGAGGTTAAGTGACTGACAAAGGTCACAGAGCAAGTTGGCGTGTTTGTGTTAGAAGCCAGGTCTTCTCACTCCAAACCTCTTGTCTTATTCTACTTCCTTCAAGGCAACTTCAGGTCTTTTGGATGCCCATTTCCGCATTTCCCCTTCTTTCTTTCGAGCACAGATCCCACTTGGCCAGCTCTTGAGGGACTCTGGCAAATGTATTTCCCTCTCTGTTTCCAGGGTAGCAGTGAGAAAAAAGAAGAAAGGAAGAGTAATTAGCAAAACTCTTCTCCTCCTCTGCCTCCTCCTCCTCCTCTTTCTCCTCCTCATCCTCCTCCATATGCTCCTCCAACAGTCATTTTTAAAATTCTTTTAATGTTTGTTTATTTTTGAGAGAGAGAGAGAGACAGAGAGACAGAGAGACAGAGTGCAAGCAGGGGAGGTGCAGAGAGAGAGGGAGACACAGAATTCGAAGCAGGCTCCAGGATCTGAGCTGTCAACACAGAGCCTGACGCGGGGCTTGAACTCACAAACTATGAGGTCATGACCTGAGCCAAAGCTGGACACTTAACCGACTGACCCACCCAGGTGACCCTCCATATGCTCATCCAAATGACCCACCCAGCTCCAAGTGACCCAGCCACACAGGGCTCCCAGACTGCTGAACCCGCCCCTCCAGCAGCTGTCCATGGTGCTGATGTGTCCTTGTCTCAAGAAAGAGGCAAAGAGCAAGGGGCTACCCCCAGTCTCCATCAGGTACTCTCGTCCTTCCCATCCTCCCTTTTCCATTCTTCTCTAGATCTTTTAGATCCTTCCCTCCTCCATCTCTCTTATTCTCCTCCTTCTCCTCCCTCCTCTTTTTTTCCTCCCTCCTCATCTCTTCTTCTCTCTCACACCATAGACTTCCAGAATGAAAAGATGCCTCCAGGGTTACAAGCCTAGCCTCTCCCACCAGCCATTTACTAGCTGTGTGATGGCGATCAAGTAATATAAACCTCTCTTAGCTCCACTGTCCACAGTTTAAAAAGAGATGGTGATGCCTACTTGAGGGGTTGTGGTGGCGATTTGTTGGAATAATGACTCAGGAGCACCCATCCCCATGTCTTGCACACACAGCAGGTGCTCACTAAGGAGCATTTCCATGATTATTTCTAAGTCATTGATGTTCTCAGAGTTCATCCTGAAGTTCATGCATTTTTTGACAAAATGTAGTCTCTTTAGAGGGAGTTTTCTAAGTGGTGCATTATTCTTAGTGTTAGACTAATTTTCATTTCCTTGAAGATATTTTATTGATATTGGAAGATTTCTTGAGCAAATCACTTTTCCTTACTGAGACTCAGTTTCCCCATTCACAACATGTGGGAGATAAGCCCTCCCCTTCCTGCCTGAGCTGCTGGTGAGAATGTCTTTGACTAAGGGAAGCGGCCTTATTCCTAGGAAGAGGTACTATTCCTGCTTGCGTGCATATCTCTGTGCCAGCTCATGTGTGTCTGTTGTGATGGGAGCTCCATACTGTGTGTGTCCATCTCTGGGCTGGGAGTTTCTGGACCACTGGACAGAATTGCATCTTTGGATCCCAACAGCACCTAGCACGGACACTTGCCCAGCACCGGAGCTCAAACAGTGCTTTTAAAGTTGTGTACGTGTGTGTCCCACACATGTGTTGGTTCCTCAGCATGGCCCCTGCTCCCTGCTCTCAGCAGTGTCTCATCTCCCACTGGCTCACCTCACCACAGGTGACGCTGGTCCACTAAGCCCTGTTTTGACCTTGAGCTCATTTTTTCTCTCTTCAGATATGGTCCTCAAGGTGATGGACAATAAAAATAAAGAGGAGCTATTGTCCTATCAAATCCCCATCAAATACCTGAGTCTCTTCCACCCCTACCACTTTGAGCTGGTGAAGGTAAGTCAGGGCCCTGGGTGCTGGGCCCATGTGGGCCTGGAACAGGTAGAGGAAGAACAGATGGTAACCACCCTCATGTGCCCAGCTATTCTCTCAGAGCCTCCCATGCTCACCGTACAGTAAGATAAGTCTTGGGTCGTATGAGACTCAGGAAGCACAGCTGACAGGTAGACATGAATGATTTCCATGAGAAATTTGGAATTCTCCAAACTCATCTCTGTAAAACAGCCCAATAGCATAGAACGTCTACTACATTAAATGAATACACCAATTAAAGATATATTCTGATTTCATGTATGTTAAAAGTGGGAATATATCTAAAAATCAAAGAAATATGGTATTTTCATAGTACCTACTGTGTTTCAGGTCCTGGGCTAGACATCATCTTTAATCCTCAAGGTGAATTCTGTTTTGCACACATAAGACTGGGACCCAGAGAGAGGAATCCTCTCAACCTGGGTGAGAGAGCAAGTGAGTAGCAGAGTGGAGGGTGAGCCCAGGTCACGCTGTCTCCCAAGTCCGTTCTTTCTGTGCGGCCTCCACACACTGCTTTGGCAGGAAGAAGGCCCAGGAGAGTTGGGCTGTGTGGGAAAGAAAGTGCTCCCTGGAGTGCACCCCTCTTGTAGGGAACTTGACATGAGCCTGGAGAGGGGAGCCTCAGGGACCTCAGTCCATGGTCTGAACTTCCCAGACTAGCTCCCCTGCCCGCTCCCTCTCCCCCATGCTGATTGGTGGAAGGAAGAACTCACTCTCTGATTGCATGCTAGGCACTGGGCCAGCGATGAACAGAAGCATACTTTCCCCTCAGTGTGCACTCCAGACCCTATTATGGTTTGGCGGAAAGAACAATGTGACGCAAGATTGTCTGGGTTTCTATCCCAGGTCTGCCTCTTGCTAACAATATATCCATAGCAGCCGCTTAACGCCCTAGGCCTCTACTTCTCATTGGCAAAATAGAGACACTGAGCATGGCCATTTGGACAATTGAATGCAACAATGAGCATAAAACCTCTGGTGAGGTACCTGGCACATTGTGGGTGCTCAGTTCAGGTCAGTTCCCCTCCTTTCCTCCCTCCCTGCTTCCCACCAGGTCCTGCATCGATCCTCTTTCCAAGCACCACCTCAACCATGGCCTAGGGTCTTTACCTTCCTTATGCCCCTTCCCTAAGCCTGGATGAGATACCTGGGGCAGGCAGGGCCAGGAAGACCCAGAGAGATTCATGACTCACCTGGAAGACAGTGCTTTAGCTGTGATTCTGTGATCATCACCCAGGCCTCCTGGCTCTCTGTCCACTTACAACCCAGGCCTTGTTATCACATCTTTACAGAGAGAGCAGGCAGGCAGTGGTCCTTGTGAGGGCGATGAAATATTCAAATAGAAAAGGGAAGATTTATTATATTGATCTTGGAAGGGCTCACAGGGACCATGAGCTTTAATTATCAGCTCGGAGCCCCGGTGGAGCAATGCCAAGTGATTGTGTGCAGAGGGCTGGATTTATGGCCAGGGTCTGCCCCTTAGTCACTCTCCTTCTTGTGTGTCTTCTTCCCTTGCCCTGTCCCCAGCCCACCCAGTCTGGGAAAGCTGAGGAAGCCACTGCCAAGACCCAACTGTATGTGACCATCGTTCGGAAAGGCAGTTTCTTCCACCGTGACATCAGCAGCAACCACACAGCTCTGGAGGTGCCAGGACTGGAGCAGTGGGTGGGGGGTGAAGGGGCAAGCTTGGAGCAGACCCCAGGCCCTCCCCTTGGCCACCTCTGGTTGGCCTGACTTTGTGGGGTGGGGCGGGGTGTCTGGGGAAGAAATTAAGAAGGAAGAATGCAACAAGGCCTTCCAAGAATAGCCAAAGTACTTTGTGAAGAACCCACCCTGGGATGACGGGGATGATGGGTTAGGGATGGAGATGAAAATGATGCCTAACCTTTTCCAGCACTTCCCAGGCATACAGTCCTGCTCTGCTCCACACATCCCAGGCAGGGAGGATGGAGAAAGGGAGGCTCCCAAAGCCTTATGTCTGTTTGAATCTCCTGGGGGGTGGGGAGGAAAAGACCCCCCACCTTGGCCCACATTCCCTTCCTGTTTCTCTCCTTTTCTGTCCCACTTGAGTAGGGACCCTTGACCCACAACCCCCAAAATTTTAGGGCCTCCCCCTCTTCTTTGAGTCCTATTTCTGAAGAGGTTTGGCTGGACTTCCAATTAGGCATTCATTCATTCATTCATTCAATAACTGTTTACGGAGCCTCCTCCAGGCTTGGCTCAGCTTAGACCTAGCTGGCACACATGATGCCCCAACCTTCTATTTCTCAGCTTTTCAGCAGCTTCAGAAAGATGGGCAATGCTCTGGAAAGATGTCCAGGGACCTATCCCCCCTCCCTTTCCCCTACAGCCTTCAAACTTCCCAGAGATGACAGACTTAAGTAGTGTTGGCCTGAGTATGAGAGAGGGATCCGAGAAGGCCCAAGCTCTGGGCTTCCCCTGCCCCAATGTGCCTGATCTGACCCACCCCACGACACTATCAGCCTGGCAGGACAAAAGCGTTCTTTAGTCCCATTTCACAGCTGGGGACACCGAGACTCGGAGAGTCTGGTATGGAAGTCCAGAGCTCCTGACCCACATCTCTGCTTCTCCACCGCCACCTTGCATGCCAGTGTATATCAGACCTGTAGGTCTGTTATAATCTCCCCCTGTTCTAATCTCCCTCCCTTTTCCATCATGTTCTTTCCTGAGATCTGCCAGCAGTCCACACACACACACACACACACACACACACCCAGAATAAGGAAGAGTGGTAACAGCTTGGCCTTGCTGTTCCCAGGCCCCACCCCACAGGGAGAAGACCGTACCTTTAAAGACCTGGCAGAACCCTTGCTTGTGGGAGTGGGGGGTTCCCACTGAGGATCTGCCCCACTCCCACCCCAGCCTCCAGACTTACCTGGGAGAGTCTCAAGCACCCCACCTACTCTGCGGCCCCAGCGCAGATAGATGCCCCCCTTCCAGTCCTGACAGCAGACTGGAGAGCACAGTGGGAAGAGAAATTGCTTCTTTTACTCACTGGCTGTCATGAGCATGTGCACCTGGGCAGCTCTCTCATTCACACCTGAGCATATAGCACTGAACAGGTGTAAATTAGCCAGCACCCCCTACCTCTCAGAGGCCTGCTCTCGGCCGCTACACCTGTTAGAGTCCCTGTGTGCACCAGGGCCTGACACCTCTGCAGTGGACTCGCTCAGCCCAGACTCCCACCCCCACCTGAAGTTTGAAATGCCCGCATCAGATTCAGTCCTTTGAATGTGGGGAAGGGATTCAGTCTCCAGGGGCCCCAGTGAGCATTGAAAGGCCCTGAGCACTATCTTAAGGCCTTATCAGCTCACAGCTGTGTGGAGTTGCTAGCCACCTGCTAAGATGGGTCCTGGCACAGGGTCCTAGGAGAGAGTGCCCAGGGAGGAGGAAAGAGGATCCAGAACAAGCCCTTACTCCCAGGCACTCTCCTCCCATTGAAGGTCAGAACTGGGAGGACCAGGGACAGTCTGGTCCAACCCCTCAGGGTATGAGCTGGGATACTAAGGTCCGGCATGGAGCAGGGACTCGCCATGGTGACATAGTGACCCAGCTGTTGTGAGTGGGCCCTCAGCTGTGTTCACAGCCCCTTCTTTTTCCTGCTCTTCTTCCCATGTAATTAGGGCCCCCATCCACCTTCCAAGACCAGCTCAAGCCCAGCCCTCCCACCCTGCTGAGGTCACTTCCTGGCTCCTGCCCTGCCCTCCCAGGTCTCAGTGATTCTGTTTCTCTCGTGCTCAGAAATACAATCAGCCTCTCCCTCCCCATCCTCTACTTCTCTCCTTCCTAAATGGTGCTCATTTATTCCCCAAACACATCCTGGGCTCCTACTCTGTATCACATGCATTTGTTAACAGCTGGCTATACAGCAGTGAATGAGGTAGACATGATCCCTGCCTCTGTGGAGACTAGGTTCTAGTCAAATGGACACAATGTGAGCAAGAAAGAATTAGAACAAACACAGGCTATGATGAGTGCTAGAGAAGAGACAATCCAGGGGCTAAGAGAATGGGGTGGGCTACTTTAGTAAGGTCACAGAAGGCCTCCAGAAGGTGGTGACATTTAAGCTCTAAAGGAAGAGAAGGAGTCAGCCACTGAGTCACTGGGGGTGGGGGTGGGGAATCTAGGCAGAGGGATCAGCGTATGCAAAGACTCCAAGGCAGAAACAAGTGAGTATGCTGGAGGTGTGAGACAAAAGAGGCTAGAGCCAAGGACTGAGGGATTGGTGGAAATGTGGGCTGAGGGCAGACAGGCCACACATGCAGGCCTTGACCATGATGGTTAGAATTATAGAATTCATTCTAAGGGCAGTGGGAGGAGGGTCATCTCTGGGTCTCAAGCAGGAGAAATAACATGATCCCATTTATTTTTACAAAAGTGGTTTTTGCCATCATGTGTCAAATTGCCTGAGAAAGGGGATGGATTGGGGGCCAGAATAGAAGCAGAGGCCACTGATGGAGGTCAGAGAAGTAGAAGAAGCCACAGGAAACACAGCTGGGGGGAGTTGGGGTGAGGACTGAGGGGCTAGTGGGAACCCATTTGGTGGGTAAGGGGTGAGGGCCAGTAGCCAGATCAGGAATTGCTTGGGTTGGCAATAGAGGTATGGGGGGACAGAATCTGTGTCTTCTCCCCCTGCCTTCCCAATGCCTAGCCCAGCGTCTGAAGGAGAGTAGCCTTGAGCAGAGAACCAAATGAGGCAGATGGAGGCAAAGATGATCTCATTACTGGGGAGAAAGATGGTAGATGGGTTGGCCTTGTTTCTGAGAGGGCCCAAGGCCACCCAAGGCTCACTTGCCTCCTCTCTTCCCCAGGTCTTTCTCCGGGGAATCAACGAGCCCCTGGTCAACAACTCTGACCCCATGGTGGTCATTGCCAGGGTGGTTCCCAACTACAGTGATTTTAAGTGAGTGGGGCCCACACTCACTTAAGGAGGGTGGGGAGGGCAGAGGACAGAGGAGGGGAAAGGCTGTCATTGCCACATGATTCCAGGAGGCCTAGAAACCTACCCTCCCCAAGGCCCTTTAAACCTTCCCACTGGGTCTGAGGTCCCAGGAAGGTGCTCTCAGCCCCTGGAGAGGGGTGGCTCAGAACTCTCTGGAGAGCAGGCTGCAGGGCAGGCCAACATGTGGAGGAGGAGAGGAGGTCCTCAGCCCCTCCCAACCTGATGCGGTGGGTATGGGATGGGGAGGCAGAGCTGTCTGCCTCTGTCACTGCCTCTGGTGGCCCAACAAGACTCAGCCAAACCATCTGTTGAGTTCTGATGACCTGTGAACACCCCTTGCTTCTTGGAGAAATGAAGATGACTGATTCACTCATTCCCAGCCCTCCTAAAGAGCTCAGCACATGCACACACCCTGAATCCTGCCCTTACAGCCTCCGTGCTCCCCACCTTAAGCCTAAACCATGGGGGTGGGTCACTCTGGCGAGGACTTCCAAAGGTGAGGCATTTTAAAGATGGGCCAGCTGAGGCATTGAGATGTGGCCAAGGCCACAGTGAGCCATGGGGAAAGGAACCTGGGAGTTGCAGCCTATCTCCTGACCAAGATGAGCTTTCCCAATGCTTGGGCCAGCAATCAGGAGGACCATCCATCCCCTGTCCTGGTGTCCAAGCCACTGCACCCTGCTCCTCTTTCACATCAGTCCAGAGTCCGTCCAAGCGGGACCCCATGGCTTCCAGGCTTGGGCAGATAGTCAAGAGTACTGGGCATCTGTAGCACTCATGGGCTGACCCCTGTCTCCTTGCCTCCCCAGGGTCAATCAAATGAAGCAGGACCCAGCCTTCGTGGGGCTGCCCATCACCCCACTCCCCTTCCCAATCCCGTCTCTTCTGCACTTGGATGTTCCTCGGGTCAGCCAGAACGGGTGTCCTCAGGTATGGCTCCTTCCCCCACACACCCTGTCACTGGCTCAGACCTCTAGTGTTTCACCCACGTGTCCATTCATTCATTCCTTCAGTCAGCGATTCCCTTGACTATTAAGGAGTTTATTGAACCCAGCCATGTACCCAGAGCCATGCCTGTCTGTGCTGGGGAGGAGCTGCCCTCGGGGCACTCTTGGTCTGCAGAAGATAGGCATTACACATAGGAAAAGGTCAAACATCAACACAAGATAATATGTAATCTAATAACAAACAGGAGGGACTGTCAGAGCTGTAAAAATCAGAGAAGACACAAACGGACAAATATTATCTGATGCCACTTATATGAGGTTCCTAGAGTAGGCAAATTCATAGAAACAGAAAGTAGAATGGTGGTTGCCAGGGGGAACAATAGAGTATTATTGTTCAATAGGTACAGAGTTTCTATTTGGGATGATGAGAAAGTTCTGGAAATAGATAGCAGTGATGGTTATGCAACACTGTGAATTTACTTAATGCCACTGAACTGTACACCTAAAAATGGTTCAAATGGGACGGTTTATTTGTGTATATTTCACCACAATAAAAAAAATTTTTTTTAATTGGAGGCCATAGGGATATGAAGCCTGGGTGATTCGAGTGGGTATCCAGACACAAGGCTCTTGAGTTTTCAATAGGGGAGGGTTGGTGCAGGGCAATAGAGAATAAGAGTGCGAGAATAGGGATGGGACACACAGGGCATGAAGCACATCATGTCTGGAGAGGAGGGTAGTGTATTTGAATATTTTGGGGAGGGATGTGCAGACTGCGGCTGGGCTCCAGGCAATGGCCAGTTCAGTCTCTTCCCATAGTCTCTACTTCAGCGGGAGCTTGCCCCACATGGTGATCCCCACATTCCTGGGCCTTGAAGAAGACCGGGGTGCCTGGGAAGTCCTTCCTCCCATCCAAGTACTAACCAGGCCCGACCCTGCTTAGCTTCCGAGATCATACGAGATCAGGCGCGTTCAGGGTGGTATGGCCGTAGACCTGGGAAGTCCTTCCTGTTGTCTGCCCACCATAGTTCATGTCTGGCAGGGCAAATACAGAATGAGGCACCCCTTTGGAGCCTCAGCCTTCATTTAAAGGCAAGGACATTTGAAGGCTCAGACACAGGCAAGAGTGATGGTATCAGGGAGGGGTGGGATGAAGGGGGACCCTGGGGACAGAGGCTTCAAACCCAAACCAATCCTCGGCCTGATTTCCCCAGAGTCATCTCACACATGGCCCTGCATTTGCCCAGAAAATTATGAACCAATCAGCAGGCGGTCCCAAGGGGCAGGAAGCACTGGCTGCTTTAATGAGGGAGCCCCCTCCCATCCCTGGACCCTCTCTGGCTGCCTTTGCTAATGAATCTTTGTGGGGGGGGGAGGTGCCCCTAGCTCCAAAGACTTGCCTCCTGTGCCCCATGCATGTGTGGGACTCAAGGCCAGGGTTCCAGTAATGGCAGGACACTTGTTCACTAGGCAACATGGTAGTTGGGTCAGGTTGAGAACTCACAGAGGTGCCCACGTACCAGCAGTGAGAGGACAGGGACAGGCCTCTGTGGTACTAGGTGGGGGTGGGCAGAGCCCTACCTCAAAGGGGCACCAGTCAGCAGCTTACACACACCCCTGCCGCAGCCCCTTTCTGAGTTGAGAGGTGGTGGTTGGACCAGGTAATTTCTAGGACCTGCCTCTCTGACATCTTCAGTTGCTGTGACTTCCCACCAGCTGCCCACCAAGCCAAAGCACCATGGGCAGAGATTTGAGAGCCTGGCACACCTGAGTTCGACCCCCACCCCCACCCCACTCTGTGACTTACCAGCTGCATGAGCTCAATTTCTCCAATTCCAGATTCCTACCTTTACTGGGCTGTTAGGAGAGATTAAAGGAGTAACCTGTGCACGGCGCCCAAGCCCAGGGTGGAAGGAAGCTCAGTGGACCCCATCCCTTTCAGAGCTGCCCCTCCTAGTGTCCAGTGCCTCCTGAGGCCAGCCTGGCCATTGCCCTTGTTACATTTGGCTACAAGTAACAGAAACCTCATGGACTTAAGCTCTAAGGATATTTATTGTTACAATTGTCAAGGGGTCCCCATGTAGGATGCTGCCAGAATTGGTTGATGCACCATCCTAGCAATGTCCTCAGGACTCAGGAGCTTTCCACCATCCCTGGATTGCCATCTTCAGGTGGCTAACAGCTCATGGAGGCAAAATATTCGGGGTACCCCAGACATGACCAAGACCGGAGAAAGAAGGAGCCTCCTCTCCTCCTCACCTGTGGCTTTTAAGTAGCGTTGGAAACCTCCCACCCGCAGCCCCTCCGCAGACCTCCTTTCTCGTCTCATTGGCCAGAATTGGGTCACATGCACTTCTCTCACAGCCAATCACTGAGGAGGGGTGTGGCATCATCGCCTTGCTGTAGCAGAAGTGCACAAGTGAGGTGCAGGGTGGCAGCCTGGACCAAAGCAGTTTCTGTTGGCTAGGAGGGAGGAAGGGGAATGGTTGAGGGGTAGGCGGCTCTTAGAGTCTGCTTCACCCCTCTCGGAGCCTGGTGATGACGGCAAAACTGGTGAGTGAAGAGATAGGTGGGCCCGTAGGGCTGACCTGACTCTACCGGAGGGACACGAAATAGGGTGGGACTTAGGAATTACTCCTCCCCTGCACCCCGCACCTTTGGGGTAGGGCCATTGGCCAGCAGGCTGCTCCTGTCATCTCCTCCTGTCTCAGCTCCCATGGCCAGTCGGTACCCAAGCTCTCATGGGGCCCCTTTCCAACCCGCAGACCTTGCCCTAGTGCTGGCTGCGTCTTCTCTTGGCGTGACCCACCGCAGCAGCCTCCACTTGGGCCCATCTCATTCAGCGTGTGAGAAGCAGCCAGGGCAATGCCTCCCCCAGATCGAGGCTCTTCCCCTGGATCCCTGACTCCTTCACTGACAGGACAAAGCCCTCGCTGGCCACCAGGTACACAAGGCCTCGTCCCCTACAGCCTCCTGTTTCACTGTTCCAACCCGCACAGGCTTTCTGTAGTCACTCTGGATGCCCAGCTCTTCATGTTCGTGCTGTCCTCTCTGGCCTCCCAACTCTGCTGCGCTCAGCCTAGAATGGCCTTCCTCCCTCAGATCCTCCTTTACCCCGTTCAGAAGTCATCACTTTCTCCTCTGGCATCCCAGCTTCCAGAACTCACAACTTGCTTAGGCCTCTGCATAGATCATAGGAGTGTGTGTGTGTGTGTGTGTGTGTGTGTCCTATCACCTAGGAAGACAGTGAACTCCAGAGCGGACAGGGTCTGACTCTAGGTCGCCTGTAGGCCCTGAGCACCCCTGAGGTATAGAGCATGCAGGAGCCCCCAGTCAGCATTTGCTGAGTTCAACTGAACTTTCACCTCGATATCAAAGTATCCATTATCTCCTTCAGGCTTCACAACAGTCTTCCAAGGCATCGATCATAAGACAGTTCCCAGTGGACAGTGACAGCTCGGTTCCAGTGAGGGGAAGGGACTTCCGGAGGTCTTGCAGCAAGGTTGAGGCAGACCTGCGCCCAGAGCTAAGGCGTCCTGGCTCCCTTGAGGCCCTCCAGCATCAGCCACTGTCAGCTACTCTTTCTGGAATGGGCAGAGCAGACAGTGGCAGGTGTGGGTGTGGATGTGGTGGGCCCAGGGGGAATGGAAGGAGGGCCCATGGGCCCATGTAATGAAGGCTCTGTCCCTAGGGAAGGCAGGTCTGCCTCAGTGGCAAGGGGTTAATGGCTTTGCTGAAGATTACAGCCGAGGGTTAATCACATCCCTTAATTCCACAGCCTGCCATGGCCTTTCCCATTAGCATCTGTGGTCAATGGCTTCCCCACCCCATGCCCTGCCCACTCCATACGTGCATGTGCATGCACACACACACGCATGCCACTGACACCTTCACCAGGGCCTTGGCATCAGACTGTGAATGTGATTAATCCTTGATTCCTTGCCCCTCCCCCTCACTCCGTTCATACACAGGAGAAGCTGGACCCTGTCTCCCCAGTTGTGGGTCTGAAGGGATCTTTCCTGGAGGACTCATCCTGGGAAACCATTCAGGGAAAGAACTGTCCTTACTGAGCAGTCAGACACTATTTCTTGCTTAGTAGGTTCCATTTAGACACATTAGTAGGCCCCAGAGAGGACAGCTAGCATCCATTAAATACCCCTCTTCCCCACCCCCCACCGCCGGGTGGGAAGCAAGGGATGGAGGCAGCAGGGGACTGAGTCACAGGTCCTTCTTGAGTGTCCCAGGGCCTGGCAGATGATCCAGACTATGGGGAAGGCCCTCTGGCACTCAAGAGAACAGGGTGGCTCTGGGATGGGCATGGTTTGGGGATCAATCCTGAAAGACGACTCCCAAGCCCCACAGAGCCTGAAAGCAGCTTCTCTAGCCTGGCCCCAGGGCCAAGTGGCTGTCCCCAAGCTCCCTCCAGAGCCTGTTCTCAGGAACACTCCCATCACCCCAGTCACTGCCCCTGTGTTCAGGACCCCTAGCCCCAAAGAGACTGCAGCTCATGTCTCCAGGGGCAGGGGCCAAGGCAGACACAGCTGAGCCTCAGGCCGGGCCTCAAAGAACCAGAGCAGGCACATTAGTGTGACAGGCATCAGAGCCCTGCCACCACGGGGGGAGTGGACCCACACTGATATTTCAAGATCCTGCATCAATAACTCCCGGAGCCAGCGGTGCGTTTGTGCTGACCTTTCTGAGCACTGACTGATTCCCGCAGGGGAGCAGGAGGTGGGAGCAGCCGCCACTGTTGCTGACAGCCCCTGGCTGGGGACAGAGGCAAGGCAGCCTGCCGGGGGTCCGCACCAATGACCCCAGCCCCTCCCTGTGTTGGGACCATGCAGGGCTGCCTGCTGGGTGTTCCAGGCTGATGCCCCTATGTTCCATTCCCCATTCCCCATTTTCCAGCCTTTGCGGATGCCAGGACTCCTCTACCTGGAGTCCCTCCTCATTCCAGGTGTCCTCCACCCTTGCCACGCTTGCTGCCACCCGGACCTTTTTCTTGGGCTGTTTTCCCAGCCGGAAGCCCCTCCTCCTTCCCTTCATCCTGCCATATTTTACTTCAGAGCCTTCCTCTGGTCCTTCGTCCCGCAAGACAACTCTGCTGACCACCTTCAGGAATCTCTCATCTAGCCCCTTATTCTGCGGCCATAGTCAATGCTGTCTTGTCTCATTGTTTAAATAGTACTCGTGTGTGCTTCAGCTGCGGACTTAGTATGCTATCAAGTCCCCCAGATGCCCGTTGGCATGCCCTGCAGACACACCAAGGCTCAGGCATCTGCAGACCTGCCGTAGCGTCTGCAAAGGCCTGGGGAACCTGTTTGGGGCAGAGAGGGACTGGTGACAAGGGTAGAGGTCATGTCTAATTTGGCATCTCTGATACCACCACAGCCCTGGGTGTGAATAGTAGTGCGACTTTTCAGGAAAATAGTTTACCAGCGATCAGTCAAATGCCTTAAACGGCACATCCTTTAACTCAGGGTCTCCATTTTGGGTACTCAGGAGACAATTTGAGATACAGAGATACATGTCAAAGAATATTCAATGCAGTGATAGTCTAGGAAAACATGGGAAGGGAGAAGCCAGGGTGCTTGGACATGAGAAAATGTCCTGCAGCTATGAAAATCGTGGATTACAGGGTTACCTGTGACTCTGGATATGCTCAGGTTTTCATGGTGAATGAAAAACATAAGATGTTAGGATGACAATTATATACAAAATAGGCTTCAGAAAAAAAACTAGAAAGAAATGCACAGGCTTAGGATAGTTGTCTTTAGTGTGTAGGAATTTAGCATTTTTCTTTTTAATCTTTTTATTCTTCTGTATTTTCCAAAATTCATGCCTTACACGTATGCTGCTTTGGTAATTGGGACAAACGTTTGTGACATATATAGACACACATAGATGGATATATCTGGACATCCTTCATTTGGGAGAAGCTGTGGGCTCACCACCCACTCCCACTGCCTCCTTTCAGCTGTCCAAGCCTGGGGGACCCCCAGAGCTGCCCTCATGGAATCAGTCCTTCCTCTTCCAAGACCGAGACGGAGCCACCAACTTCTCGGAAGACACAGCCCTGGTGCTGGAGTTCTACCCCTCGACTTCCAGTGAGTGCGCTTGCCAGGCCAGGGCAGCCGTGCATCAGGACATATGATGAAGGGGTGCTCAGACCACCTGCCTCTGGCCCCTGCAGGGGTGGGTTAAGGGGACCCAGTTCCTAGTGCATGCAGACAGGTAGAGGAGCACATGGCAGCCTTCCTTGTCCTTGTTCCATGGCACGGGCCAGGATACATGGGTCCTATTCCTGTATTAGATCCATGCATTTTTATTGAACCCCTGTCCCCTCCCCATGTACCTGTCAGCGAGGAGGGAGGGATCCCCCAGGGCTCACAGACTACAGGAGAAACAATTCAGAGACCAGGTGATCCAAGCCTGAGTTCCACCTTCAGAGAGTAAAGCCCCCAAGGGCAGAGACAAGGGAGATCCATGTACACACCCCAAAACCCAGAATACGTTTGGAGTTTGGCCTGGAACTCAGGAAGCCCTAAAGAGCAGAGGAGGAGGATCCTTGTGCAGGGCAAGGCCAGGAGACAGGAAAGAGGCTGGCAGTGAGGGATGGGAGAACTAGATGTCGGGTACCAACAGATCGGGCGCCTGGTGGGGCCTTAGATGCTGGGATCCGAGGAGCCTGGGGTGGGGGCTCTGGTGGGAGTCCCAGCTGGTCCTCCCTCTACAGTGAAAGGCAGTGAGCCGTGGACCCTCAGCAAGCCCCTGGGCATCTCCGTGTTGCCGCTAAAGAACCGTTTGTACCGCAAGATGCTGACAGGGAAAGGTCTGAATGGGCTGCATGTGGAGAGGCTCCCCATCACTGTGAGTCCCCAACCCTGGACGGAGCTCGTGATGGGTGGCCTGCTCCCACCCCTCTGCACCCTGCTCCACCTTGCCACACTAGCACAAGTGAATCTGGCTTCTCCAGCAGCTTCCACCAGGGCCCCTACCAGGGAAGCCAACCACTGTCATGTGTAAGGAGCTCCCCTGAGCTCCCCTGAGCTCCTGCCCCAGCAACACGAGCAGAAGTACAGGGAGCCCCCATGGGATGGTGGCAAGAGCTCAATCCTTTAACCAGCCTGGGTTTAAATACTGACTTGCCCTAGTTCTCACTGTGCAACCTGGGGCAAGTGTCTTAGCCTTTCTGAACCTCAAAGTGCCCATCTCTAAAATGGGAACAACATGCCCATATAGGATCTCTCTGTATGACAAAAGAGCCAAGGGCCCAGGCTCTAGAGCCTGACTGTCTGGATCCAAATTCCAATTCCACCCCTTAACAGATTACATCACCATGGGAAAATTAAAGTTCCGGTGCCTCAGTTTCCTTATCTGTAAAATGGGTTCATAGTAATAGAATTTTTCTCCTAGGGTGGCTGTGAGATTTTTTGAAGCAAAAGTATTTAGAAAGTATTTAGAACAGAATACAGTCTCATTAAGAACTAATACACGATTACATCATTGTTTATTTCTATGCCACCTTTTCCCCTGAAATACTTCTGGCCATTCTGACATAATAGACCCCAATAAATGGGAGTTTCCCTACTCTGCCAGGAAACAGGTCTGGAAGTGCCAGTCGGGTCTACAGTGGAGTTGGGAAGCGAGGTTTGAGGCAGTGAGGGTGAGCGGAGGCAGGGACCAGCTCCCACCTCCCTCTCAGGCCCCGGGCAGAGCCCCTAGCAGGCACCTTCTTGGGCAGTCCAGAGCACTGGGCAGAGCAGAGGCAGAAGCTGTCTTGGCCAGCATGGGCTGACTGCTCCCCTCTCCTCCCCTAGGACACCAAGCTGAAAACCATAAATGGTGAGGCCCCCACAGTGGATATCTCCTTCCAGCTGCTTTCCTCTGAGGTAAGGCTGCAGCGCATGGGAAGGTCAGGGCCTGGCAGCCGTATGCCAGCTCCTGGAGCCCCACAGTGGGTTCCAACCTCCTTCACAATTGCTGGCCTTGTTCGGGGGCTGGGGCCAGGGGCTTCTGGGAGGAGGAGACAGCTGCTTTGGGTAGAAATATCTGAGGGGGATTTGAGGCTCTGGAAAACAAGATAGAAAGCTGAGATTAGGAAGAAAAGAATTGAAAGCAGAGGGCCACCCAGATCTGGGAGTCAGTCTCTAACCCAGCCCAAGCCAAGCTGCGCTCATTGGGATCAAGGTTCTACCAGGGTGAAGTAGGATTTCGGCTGCTGTTGCTGCGGAACAAACTAGCACCTTAAAACAGCACCCATTTATGAGCTCACATTTCTGTGGGTAGGCAATCTGATACAGCATGGCTGAAATCAAGACGTTGGCGAGGTCACATTCCGTTCTGGAAGCTCTGGGGAAGAATGTGCTTCCGAGCTCATTTAGGTGGTCATCAGAATCCAGTTCCCTGCCGTTGTAGGACCAAAGTCCCTGTTTCCTTGCTGGCTATATCCCAAGGGGCCTCTCCGCTGCTGAAGGCCACCTGCATTCCTTCTCACAATGGGCCCCTCCATCTTTAAGCCAGCAGGCATGTCAAATCCCCCTTACACTTCTAAACTCTCTGGCTTTCTCCTTTGTCAGCAGCCAGAGAAAACCCTCTGCTTTTAAAGGGGCTCATGTGATTAGGGCAGGCCCACTCTGATAATGTCCCCATCTTAAGGTCAACTGTGCCATGTAACATAATCACAGGGGTCATAGCTCATCATAGACATGGGTCCTGGGGATTAGGGTGTGGAATCTTGAGGGCCCGTTTTTGGAATCCTGCCTGCCACAGCTGGGTTGATCCAAGTGGAAAGATACCACTGGCTGAGCCCTGCCTGATGGATGGGATCTCTTCCTCTAGTCAGCTCTCCCTGGACTCAGAGTCCAGGTTGGACCCTGGTCATCTGGCCCCAGTGCACCGGCCAGGCACCTCCTGGAATTCTTCCACTTTTTAGTCGGTAGTGCTGGGACAGGCACGAAGCCGGGATATGGGCAGTTCAGGACCATGAACCCAGGAAATACTGGCAGGAGCTGATGTCTGGGTCAGCCCACTCCTTCCAGCGTCCCATACCAGGAAAAATAGCCAGAAGCACTGGGGTAATACTTGGCCCTGTGTCTTATGCATGGAGAACACAGGAATTCCATGGTGAGGGGTAAGAGGTATAGTCTGGGAATGCAGCCACCTGCAATTGTGTCCCTGCAAGACCTCTGGTGAGTACCTGGGACCTCCCATTAGCACTTCCCCTTCTGGAATGTTCTGCATTGTCTTCTAATTCCTCTAATTCCTGGTGAAAGAGAGTTTGTTAGATACAGCCAGACAGCCCTCACCAACACCAACACCAAACCACATGTAGGACCAGGAAGGTACTGAGAGGGGAAGACACAGAAGCAGTGAAAGACCCCAGGAAAGAAGAAGGGTCCTTAAAGAAAATGTCACAGATTTCCCAGATGGGAGCTCAACACTCCGCGGCCTCTTCTCGGGGTCTAGAGTCTGTCAGTGGCCACTGCCTGTCCCCTCCTCACCTCGCCCTGCCTCCTGTCCCTTTACTGGGCACCTGTGTCCAGAGGACAGAAAGGAGCATCAAGTGCCCCTGGTCAGGCCACTGGGGGACCCAGGCAGGCAACAGGCAGGTGGACGGGACACTTCCCCAGTTGCCCAGGGGCTAGGCACAAAGGTCTCAGTAATGAATAATTCACTGGAGCTGTGCTAAGTGCAGAATTAATCCCTTTCCTTCCAGCTGGCGGCCTCACTAAATTATCCCTCCAAGTCATGCGGGAAAATGCTGCCGAATTCATTTAGCTGCTGAGTGTTTTGATCTGGGCCTTGTGATTTTAGCTTCCCCTTCCCCCAGCCCCCCTCCCCCTGGAGGCGGGTAGAAAACCTTTCAGTAATGGATTTCTGAGAAGAAAGGAAAAGAAAGGGATCGAGATTGGGTGTGTACCAGGAAAATAGTACGAGAGGAAATTCAGATTCTGCGGCCAAGTGTTCACACACACAGTTGCACACGTGCACACTCTCTCCCACCATCACATTCAAATACCCGCATGCAGAGAACACATATGCACAAACATGCACACACACACTGCTTTGCAAAGGTGCACACATTTAATGCATATATACATGCTCACACACACATGCAACTTGACACACAGACGTTTTTCACACCCACATTGGCATACAAAGAAGCTAAATCTCTTTGTGGCTAAACTGTTTCTTGGTGAAACTATCTGTGAATTGGCCAATAACTGACTCACTTTGATTCTAGAATCTTGAACTCCAAATTTGGGGGTTGACTGCTCATGTAGTGGACCCGGCATAAGGTTCTTGCAACCATTCATTCATACTTTTATTCCGCATGTATTTGACGAAGCCTAGAATTTAGGCTGCCCTTGTGGATTGCAATGCGGAGAGGGAGGGGCCGGCAGCCATGGAGCCCATCTGCCTTGAATTCTCCCTCATCAGGCTTGAACATGGCTCTCTGCTAGAGAGCCATGAGCCCTTTTGGCATCCTTCTCCCTAAGGGGTAATGGGAGGATGTTGAGAATTGATGAACAGGTGGATGGCATTGCAGCCAAGTCCAGAGGGCCCATCCCCAACTCCATCACTCACCATCACCTTCACTCTTCTTGCCCCATTGTCCTCCGTGCAACTGCAAATGTTTATTGGACACCTGCTATGTAGCAGATACTGTCCTGGTTTTAGCGATCTTACACAGAGGACAATGAGAAAAAGGCCCTGTCCTCATAAAGCTTGCATTTTTAGAGGACAGGGAGTGTGGACCAGACAATGAGCCAGTCAGTTCATGAGCAGACATCACCTCCTCTTAAGGGGCCTGATGAAACCCAGCGAGGTGATGTAATAGCAAACACTTGACAGGTTCTGAATTCCTTCCGTCTTATTGTTCCACCTGAGACGGTGTCTGCAAATCCACGGTGGGAGGTAACCTGGCCTTCACATTTGCATTCTAGCCTGTGGGACCAGAAACATTGCTTCTTCCCCCATTGAAATCAAACACAGCTCAAAGCTCCACAAGCCACTGCCTGAAGCCTGGGATCTTAGAGTCCTGTGGACACTCAGATGCAGGGGGGCTTGGGATAATGGGCCTCTTGGGGCCCCTCATCCTTGTGGCTAACAATTCCATCTGAGGGGCACATGATCAGATGTGCTACTGAAAAGCGATGCTTCGGGAGAAGTGAATATGCATGCCTTATCTGGGTACCTCCCTCCTGAGGATGCATCCTCTCTCTCACAAGCCTCTTTCTCATGAGACCGGTCATCCGGGTTAATTGAGGTTTTGGTGAACACCATCTCCCCACACCCACTGCTTCCACATCACCCCTTCTCAGCGTTCTGGGGAACAAGAACATTGTGGAATTTCCAGATAGGCAGAGACCACAGAGGTGTCTCTCAGTCGCACCCCCTGGACAGGATTCTCCTTGACAACATCCACCACAGGTGGTCTTACTCGTGCTCTGCCATGACAGGAAGCTCACTACCACCAGAAGCACCCTGCCCCATGGCTCAGTGGCCGCAACAGATAGAACTGATCGCCCCACATTGAGCCTACCCTCTCTCTTTGCCCAGGCTCCTGGCTCCGCCACTTGGAGCTGCAGTGAAGCCCTGGCCAGCCTCCTGTACCGGTTCTGGGGACACTGGCGCATGGTCAGCCATTTAGCATGCCGGCTGGCAGACCAGCTGACAAAAACCCTGCAGTTTCTGTAAATGGCAAGATGGAGTGGTCTCCTGGTTTGGGATATTGTGTTTGAAGTGGTTCTGTTGGTGATGGGTTAAGCTTTTTCCCTCTGATGGGACTTCTCTACAGGCACCTGCTGCTTACAGTGATCTGCTTTAAGCTGGAGTTGTGTGTATAGTACATGAATAACTACACATAGGTTCACAAAAACTAAAAAAGAATGTACACCTGCATATACACAGCAGACTTCCCTTTATTGCACATTCGGTGGGGGTTGGCCTTGGAGGTCCATTCGGCTCTAAGAATCCAGGAGCCCGTGGCTACTCCACATACACATATATGAATAACCCTTTGCTCTCCTCCATTCCCCCTCTGATGTTGGCCTCTTCTCTTTGAAGAGTGTGATCTGGTCCCTCAGGAATCTGTGCTTCTCCAGGCTAAACAGTCTGCCTCTTTTAATGAACTGGTTTCAAGATCCCACAGCAGTTTTGGTGCCCTCCAGCTTGCAGGCAACCTCTTTGAAGTGAGGCCCACACCTGACCAGGTCTCCTAGGTTGACCCGTGCGGATTGGAGCCCAGCATGCACACGATAGGTGCTTATTGTGTCAGTCCCTGCCTCCTTGCATGGAAATGTGCCTCCTGCAAGGTTTGAGTGTTTGGCAACCGTGTGCCCTCTTGAGCTGGAATATGGAATCCAGAGTCTTACCCAGGCAGAGCACCAGGGCACCAGGCAAAAATGGGGCCCCTCACATGGGTGGCTGCCTCCTTCTTAGCCCACAGCCCTGAGAGATGCTGGGAGGACTTGAAACCCACAGGTTTCCTTGGATGTTAGCACAGGGTGAGTGCCTTTGTGGAGAGAAGGAGGTGGCGCCTGCTGCCACCCACTGAGGGAAGAGGCGGCTCCCACAGTCCTGTCTGACCCTCCCCCTTTGCTGTTCTCACAGGGAGAGGCAGGCAGGTCTTCAATGCCATGCATGGACTGCCCTGGTGTTTTCATTCAAATCAGTTACAAAGCTCTCTGGAGGCCAGACCAACGTGGGGACAAAGGGCTGTTTGACAAATGTGGAGGGGAGCCCAGAGGACAGGCAAAATCACACGGCTTTTGATGAATTTTTATAAATTTCTTTGAAGGCCACATATGAAAGCCCTGATCTGGTCCTCTGAGAAGCCCCAATACAAACCTACATCCATTTCCTCACCAAACGCAGCTGCCTGGAAGGCCCAGTGTTTAGGATGACACAGGAGCCTCCTCGGCTGGTTCCATCCTCTGGAGGGTTGGTTCTGTCCCCACCCCTAAGTCCTCAGCTCTGAAAATGCTACCACATGGATGATGATGGATCCAGAGAAAAAGACCCTTTCCCCTCCCACAACTTCCCAACACCCCTGCCTGTCTTTCCTTCTATCCCAGTTCCCCTACCCAAAGAGTGTACATCCTTAGATCTGGGTTTGAATCCTGGATCTTTCACTTGACCTTTCACCCTGAGTTCCACCTTCCTCATCCATAGAAGGGAGTCATGATCCCTACCAGCCAGGAATATAGTGACAATTGAATGAAGGAGCCTGTGTAAGTGCCCAGCCCAGTGTAGTTGCTGACAAACATGCTGAACTCATCAGAGATGAGGACAGGGCTCCTGGGGGAGGGGAACAATGGAGCCTTGCTAATTCATCACTCGGCGCCCGCCCTTCATGACAGCTGCTCCACCAGATTCACATACATAAGGACATCAGGAGGCCTTGTCAAGTGCTGAAGATAAACATCACCAGCCCCACATTTGGTTTCACAGCAATTTTTCAGGGAATGAAGAAATGGAGAAGAGACAGACAATCATCTCTCTAGAGGCCAGATTTGCTGAAGTCCCCACTACATCCTGCCTTGAGCTGGGGCTGTGGAGGAGGTGGAGAAACTGAGGACCTGCTTCCTGGCCTGTGAGTGGGCAGGGCTGGACCAAGAGCCATACTGCAGGCTCATACCAAATGCCTCACCAACCACAGGACTCTGTAGCTTTGAGAATGTGAGCCTTTGACCCTCAGCCAGAGATGGAATGTATTGAGTCTGGATATAGGGATGGCTAAGGAAGATGGACATTTGGGCCCTCCTCTGGCCTGCTCTGCTCTCCCATGAGCCCAGTGCACAATTGGTGTATTGAAAAGGGGGGAGGGGAGAATAGAGAGAGAGAGAGAGAGCAAAACTTCCGGACCAAACCACTCAGAGAGTGGGGGCTGCTCTTGGATTTCTCCCCATCTCAAAGCCAGACTACCATAGCCTAGACCTCTCTTCGGCCAAACCAGATGCACCCCAGTCCACCCAAGGCCATTCAGGCATGAATTCATTAACCATTTTTTATTTGTATTTTTATTTTTGCCTCTTAGTGTTTATTTTTGAGAGAGGGGATAGTGGCAGAGAGAGAAGGAGACAGAGGACCTAAAACACTGGGTCCAGAGAGCACTGACTTCAGAGAGCCTAACACAGGGCTTGATCTCATGAACCGTGAGATCATGACCTGAGTCAAAGTGAGACACTTAACTGACTGAGCCACCCAGGCTCCCCCCTTAGCCATTTTTTAGATCCCTAATCTGTGCCAAGGAGTAAAGGACCCTGACAGATCATTATCACCCATGTTGCTAAGGGTTCTGGTTGAAGTGCATTGCATACAAAGGTCAGAGGAAGAGTCACAGAGAAGAATGGTTTGAACTCTGCCTCAAAGAGTGGCTTGGAAATTGGCAAAGCAAAGATGTTTCAGGCAGAGAATCACAAGTGCAAAGCCATGGAGGCATGACAGTATCTGAAGCACATGGGACATATGGAGGCTGTTGTGGGAAGCGAGACTGGAGAGTTAGATGGGGCTTACATTGTGGAGGGCCTAGATGCCAAGATATAGAGTTTAGACTTCGCCATAAAGTGGTTCAAAGCTAAGGAAGGTCTTTGGCCAGCAGTAGGATGTGATCTGACCTATATGTTGCACAAAGTCTCTCTAGATGTAAATGAGAGACCAAGGGAAAAGATTAAATGCAAAAAGACCAGGTTTCAAGCTAACAAGAGCGAGCCCACAGACTCTCCAGTCAGCTATAGCTAGGGCTCTATTTAATACTAAAATCCTTGCCAGAATTTTTAAATATCCTTATCATTGGCTCCCCTCCCCTGACCCCCAACTTGCTTTTAGATTAACCTTCTGATACCATTTTCTGGAGAATAAATTATGGCCCCAATGAGGATTAACACTCAGGCCCTTCTTTGCTGGCAGACAGACTCAGAGCTTCAAACCCCACCGCAGCTGCAAGACCATGCGGGATGCCGTAATGAGGCTTGTGATATGCATGGGAGGCAGCAAGCCCTCTTGGAGGGGCCCGTTTTCTGAGCCTCGCCTTCAGCTGAAGAGATAAGAACCTACAACTGGGGCCACAGGAAATGACAAAGCAGTGACTGATCGGGGAGCTGCTGCACAGGGCTCATTATGGTGCTTGCCAGCGGGCGAGACACCCTTATCAGGGAGTAAATTGCATCAGGCCTCCTGAATTACTAGCGATTGGAAGCAGATTTCTTGGGACGCACTTTGTTAGATACCTAATGAGCGGGATACAGGCAGGCAGAGCCCAAGGCCGGCGGGGCGGGGGACAAATGTCTTTGTTAAACAGAATTTGTCAGTTTCCGCTCCAGGCTCCCTGGGGAGGGTTCAGGGCCAGCTAATTGAATTAAGAGCAAGTGCGCTCCAGCGAGAAGGCTCAGGGCGGGGCAAGAGGCGGGCAGGCCGGAAGGCGGGCGCTTTCAGCACCAAGGACAGCAGCTGCATCCTGGCTAGTCTGTAATTGCCAGGGCCGGCTGGAACTGTTGCATTTTGCATGATCAGGGATTTAGGGGATGGAGTCGGTAGGAGGGAGGCAGAAGATGTTAGGAGAGGAGGACGAAACAGGTGACCCAAGAAGCCTGGAGCCTGTGATGCTATTGGCCTGGTCTGTCTCAAAAGACCCTCCTCTGCAGGCAGGCAACAGTGAGGGCTGAGAGGCATAAGGAAGGGGTGTCTTCTCTCCACCACGACACTCACGTGGTGTGGGGCAGCTGCGGAGCACAAGCAGTCGTGGGATGCGTATCGAGTCTGAGCCAGTGCATGGCTGTGCATTGCTTTGAGATTTCAAAGTAGGTCTCCAATTACATCTCTAATGAAGCAGGACATGCTGCAGCCACGGAACCACAGAGGGAGAGGCCACTTGTCAGCCCAACGCTGCCTCAGCCAGCAGGGCAAGGTCTGCCAAATAGAAAAGCAAACAAGCAGGCTTATAGGGCTAGCAGACTCCATCCCCACCTGTAAGAAAGGAGGAGAGCTAGGAAAGGCTGGGCTTACATAGGGAGGATTTAGTCCCCAAGGCTCTACCCCCTCCTCATCCCCATTTAAGCATTATCCTCTTCCCCCATCCTCCACCTTGACCACCCACCATTTCCAGCAGCCTGGCCCCTTCCTTTAGCCCCAGACAAGCTCCCCTCTCATGAGAAGCAAGGAAAGGAGGGCAAAATCTCCTCCCCAAAACGTGGGCAGATTGAGACTGAGGAGTCTAAATAGGCAATATTGGGAAAAAGGAATGATTAGGGAGAATTCAGGCACTGTGTGGGACATTGTGGTCCTCCTGGCACCCCTTATATGACCAGACTACCTCCTTTAGGGCTTGTACTGTATGGAAATCTAAAGATTTTTCTGTAAAGGTCACCCACTGACTTGCCCCCAGGCCAGAATGGATCCTGGTGAAGTTGATTAGAGCAGGGGACTAGAATTGTGGGCAGGTGTCCCCTTCCTCCCTCACCACTACATGTACATCTCTTCAGAAGCTGACTCAGCTTGGTAGATAGTGGAAGAACATTCTTGGTCAAGGGCATATGAGCATATGAGTAGCTGCACTCCCCTGCTAGAACTTCCAAACAAGTTCTCAAGGTCTATTTGTAGGAGAATGTAGGGCAGTCAAGCTTCCAAGACCCCAGACACATCTAAATGGGGCACTGTAAGTGGCAATCTGCCTTTCTTTTGAAAAAAAAAAAATTAAGTACCTAATAAGTACCCAGCTCTGATCAGGGGCCCAGTAAATGTCAGGTCTGGGCCACTGAGTTTACCCAACTGGTGCTGAACCCACACAGGGTGGATGTCAGGGAGACAGGTTTGGGGGAGGGGACACCCTCTGCAATGTGTCCCTGCTTTAGAACTGATGGGGCTCCTCTGGAGACCTCTCCCTTGATTTCATTACTTCCACTTCCTCCCCTAACTGGATTAGATGGCAGTCTATGAAATCCAGGGCATTGAGATTGGCTTTCTGCCTGGAAATGAGGAGAAATGTCATTATAGGTCCTGAATCAGCATCTCGCCTCAGCCCCAGCGGCCACCTGGTCAATGGGGACTTAGTCTTTGCCCTGGCTAGTTGTTCTTCCCTTCATTCTCTCCTGCATCCATCTACCTATGCATGCATCTGTTGTGTATTCCGTAGTTCTCCTGCTATAGCCAATTTGGTGCTTAGCTGTTCAGAACAGGAGACACATGTGGTGCCTTTTCCTATCTAAAACACAGAGATAAGGCAACCCCAAATCACCTGACTCAGATGCTACACAGAGGCACTGGGTGTGCTCAGTGGGGAGCCTCTAAAGGAATCTTGCCCTCCGGTGGGACGCCTGGGTGGCTCAGTCGGTTGAGCAGTTGAGCTTCAGCTCAGGTCATGATCTCGCAGTTCCTGAGTTCAAGCCCTGCGTTGGGCTCTGTGCTGACAGCTCAGAGCCTGGAGCCTGCTTCAGATTCTGTGTCTCGCTCTCTCTGCCCTTCCTTTGCTCTCTCTCTCTCTCTCTCTCAAGACTAAATAAACGTTAAAAAAAACTTTTTTTAAAGGAATCTTGCCCTCCCTAAACTATAGCCACTGGGAGAGGCAGGGGAGAGAGATAGCAGGCCTAAAGCTCAGAGACAAAACAGGCCCAGCAGTTTGGGTTATGAAACAGTTTGGGTGGGGTGCCTGGGTGGCTCAGTTGGTTAGGCGACCGACTTCGGCTGAGGTCGTGATCTCACAGTCTGTGAGTTCGAGCCCCGTGTCAGGCTCTGTGCTGACAGCTCAGAGCCTGGAGCCTACTTCGGATTCTGTGTCTCCCCCTCTCTCTACCCCTCCCCTGCTCACGCTCTGTGTCTCTCTCTCAATAATAAATAAACATTAAAAAAATTTTTTTAAACCACAACAGGTACCAAAATCAGCCTCAAGGTCACCCAATGCTCCACACTTCTCATTCCAAGAGTCCTCATATAGCTGCTTTCTCTTTGGAATTATCTGTCCTTGTACCCATCTGACAGGAGTGGGAGATGAGACCCATACTGGACTGGATGCCTCTGTCCTTGTACCACTATCCATCCCTTACTCTACTGACATAAGCCTGAAAAGACTTCATGTTAATGAATTCCTGCATACCAAATTTTACTTTTTTTAAGTTTATTTATTTTGAGAGGGGAGGAGGGGAAGAGATAGAGGGAGAGAGAGAATCCCAAGTAGGCTCCACGCTCAGGGCAGAGCCCGACTCGGGGCTCGATCCCATGACCCTGGGATCATGACCTGAGCCGAAATCAGGAATTGGATACCCAACCAACTGGGTCACCCAGGTGCCCCCCTAAATTGTATTTTATAAGGGCATAAAGGAATCATTATTTAAAGGATCTGAGTGGTAACGTTAAGCATCCTTGTCCTGATTCATCTGTCTCATATGTGTGGGTTTTCATATAGAGTTTACACTATAGAGGCCCACCTGTACTCATTCTCTCTGTTTGTTCAGGGTCAGGCATTCAGGCACCTGTAACGCTGAGAACATCTGTCCTGGTTGGCACTGTGCCCATTGTTCTCTCAGCTTCTGGTGCAGACGATGGCATATTTATCTGCTATGTGGCCATGACAGAATTCCAACAATTGATATAGGAAAGACCTTTGAGGTCCCTACAGCCTTTGAACAATGGGCATGTGTTAGGGCTAACCATGGATTTCCAAAAGAGCTTTAAAATAACCTCTCCCCAAAGGGAGCCTAACACATGTCCCTAAGCCCAGGGAACTTAAAATTTGAACAAAAAAATAAAAATGGCAAATAAGCCTGGAATTAGAGAACAGTGTAAGAGCAGAGAGAGCCAGCTGCTGGGCTGGAAGATCCCAGGAAAGCTTTGTGCAAGTATGGGTGGAGGCCATCAAGATTTCATGGAGAGGCTGAGTTGTAGACAAGCAGAGATGAGAGAAATAGTCATGCCAAGGGAAGAAGAGAAGAGGAAAAAGAACAGGGAAGGCCAAAGAGGAGGCCCAGTGCAGTACAGAGAGAGGAGACTAATGGGTTATAATATGGGGAAGGTAACAGCAGAGATGGAATGGAAAAGAAATCTACCCAGCAAAGGGTGTCAAAGGAGCTTGGAGATTTTAGAGGCTATTGTTACTGCACCAAGTATGAGAGTCCTAGATGGCATGGTTTATTTATTCTTGTGACAAATATTTACTGAGCACTTCCAATGAGGCAGACACTAGGGATAAACAAAGTATCTGCTCACATGTCACTTCCGTTCCTAGTGTGGGTACTAGAGGAGGGAGACAGACAGCATTTTTTGAAAGTTAATTTTCTGGTAGAGTTAAGTACTCTGGACAGTAAAATGGGATAATGTGAATAGAGAGTATATTGGAGCAGGGCTGACTTTAGAGAAGATAAGCCTCTATCTTGAAGGCCAGGGCCTCTCTAGAAAGATCACATCTGGGCTGCGACCTGAATGATAAGAAGGGGACAGCCATGTAAAGACTCATGAGACTTCTGGGCGGAGAGAAAAACAGATGGAAAGGCCCTGAGGCAGGAAAGAGCTTGGCATGTTGGGGGAATGCCAAGGACAGTGTGGGAAGACCCCACGGAGCAAGGGGGCAGGTGCTAAGAGGTGCCAAGCATGCAGGGCCTCCTGAGCCAGGAGGAGGAGAGGCTTGGGGGTCTCGTAAGCACACTTGTGGTAGAAAGACAGAAATTTCTTTGCACCTTCTCTCCCCAGAAGCCAGAAAACTTCTTGACACCAGACAACAGCAAGGTTCTGCCCATCCTAAACCCCAAGATCTTAGATGAGAAGCTGGGTACCATCCATGCGTCCAACACCCTGGTGAGCTCTACAATGGACTGTAGCACATCCGCCTCTCAGGAAGCAGAGGAAGAATCTCTGGTGCCCAAGATGTCCCACGAAATGGTGAGTGTCTCCACCTAGCGCTAGGAGGACCAGAGCGGTGATAAGGGCCACAGAGAAGACGTTTGACTGCCACCTGATTCATTCCATAGGTGGCAAGTAAGACTTCCCTTCAGATATACTCTGTGAGTGACTCACCCCAAAGCTAAACTGGTAGAAGGTATGGATTCTTTATCTTACAGTTTCTTCACCTTTTGAATGGAACTCTCACACAATTTCCTTCAAAGCACACCCTTGCAACACTTGTAAGGCAGGGATCCATTGACTCACGTAGTGATCAACCCAGAACTTTCTCAGGAGCGGGTCCACTGGGTAATGGGAAGCCCCTGTGAGTCATTGGCTTGCTTTTTAAGTTTATTTATTTTGAGAGAAAGAGAGAGAGAGAGAAAGAATGAGCAAGGGAGAGCAGAGAGGGGGGAGAGGGAGAGAATCCCAAGCAGGCTACATGCTGTTACTGCAGAGCCCAACACAGGGCTCAAATCTGTGAACCACAAGATCATGACCTGAGCCAAAATCAAGAGTCAGACGGATGCTCAACTGATTGAGCCACCCAGGTACCCCATTAGTTTTAATTTCTAAAAGAAGAAATTGGGACTTAAAGAAAAGAGGACACCATCTTTGATTACAAAGTCTATGTGCTTGGTCATGGGAGCTGCAGTGGCTTCCTATTGCCAGTTGACCAGATGCTGGGAAAGGGTTGGTGAAGATGGCCAAGGCACTATCTTAATTTGGTGAGGGGTTGGTGCTGAATCTTGGCCCCTTGATGCAGAGAGCTTAAGAACAGGCTACCAAAAGACACAGTCCAGTTGAAGTCCCCACTTGGGGTTCCACCCCAATGACCATGGGTGAATTCACATGTGGCTTCCTTCCCTCTTCCACAGCGGATCCCATGGGGAACGCTGCTCAGAAAGATCCTGAGAAAAGGCCCAAAAGCAAGGCCACCAGTCCATAGGGAAGCCCTCGGCCTCCTCTTCTCAGGACCTGCCCCTCTCCACCGACAGCCTCCGCATCTTCCCCGGGCACTTCTGCACCTTTCTGGAACATGTCCCATCAGATGAATAGGAAGGGTTGCTATCTGCTGGTTGTGCCCAGAATGCTCCCACATGAGTGTCGCTGCCCACCCCAGAGCAGGCCCCCACTGGCATGTGCCAGAGCACTCATGGGCCACCTTCTGTACCCCTTTCTCTCACCTCTGCCCCTTGGGAAAGCAGCTCTCAGGCCTGACCTGCCAGCTCAGCCCTCAACTTGGTTGAATAAACATTCAGACCTTGCATTTGGAGACTCTGGCAGTGTGACTGGCCTGCAGTCCGTCTTCATCTTCCCTTAAGGATGAAACCCTAAGAGATGGACTAGACTGCAGCCTGAGAAATCAAGCTGAGTAACTTTTGAGCAAGAGACCGAGTAACTGAGCAAGAAACTGAGCAACAGAGGGGAGGGGGGGAAATAAGTGGCCCAAGAGCACTAAGACAAGATTCTAGAAGGCTCTGAGTGCATGCAAGGGGGCTTAGGGCTCCCCTATACCCACAGACTATCAGAGATGTTGTGATTCTGGAGATCTCCCCAGCACTCCTGTTGGTGGGCTGGTCCCTCCACCCTCCCCCTTGCTGGGCACCTGGCAAGATGTTGGTAAATACTTACTGGGCCTTGTGATAGAACCCCTGGCTAGACAGCAAGGGCATCCGAAAGAACCTTAGAGAGCATCTAGTCCAATCTCCTAATTTTATGAAGGATGGCCATGAGGAGGCTCTGAGGTGGGATGACCCTGCCCAATGCTTCCTGACCCCACTATCCCATGCTGTCTTGCTTATAACCAGGTGAATACCAGAGAGTGGCAGAAGCCTACACACCCCGCCCTATACCGTTTGGCCAACCTTACACCACTGGGTCCCTCAGACCCAGTGAGTCTGTACTGAATACATATAGTATTCAGTACAGTGGGCCTGCTATTTCCCCTTGCCCATTACAGCCTTTCTCAGGCCCAGCCTGTTCCCTCCTTGATCCTGACTCTTGGTTCCATTCCATTTTCCCTCCCTCCCTTGCCTTTGTCCTCCAACCCATTATTCGTCCCTTCCTTCCTTCCTCTCTCTGTCTCTCTCTCTGTCCCTCTCTCGGCTCGGATTTACCATCTGGCTATTCCCACCTGTGACTCTCTGCCCTAGTTGGGTCCTGGAGACCCAGCCCCCAGCTCCAGCTCCTACCCACTCACCAGAGCCTGCCAGGACCAGGGCAGGACCCAGACATTCACATGCCCAGCAGAGCCCCGTCACAAGCAATTGAACGTGGGTGGGTAACAACAATCTGTAGCTCCGTGAAATCACAGGTAGCCATGTAGCAATGGGTCACTGTTTCATAGCAACCAAGCAAAATTACATAGCAATAGACAAGCTCATTCACGCAACCAAGAGACAAAGCGACAAGCAATAGAACACAGTGAGGGAGCAATGGAGTATAGTTGCATAGTGGTAGACCCAAGCCATACAGTGATATTAAACAGCACTGTATTATAGGAGATGCAGTCGTAGAACATAGTAACGAGCATAGAACACAGCGTGTAAGCTGCGGACAGAGTCACAGAGCAGGAGGAGACACTCGACTAACACTGGAACACATCTGGGTGGCGATGGTGCCATCACAGTGTATGACGCCTGGACGTGAGGTCAGCAGCAGAGCCTGGGGGGTGGCAGTGGGCCCCAGTGACATGGCAGGTGACAACCTACCTCCCTCGGCTCTCTGACTCTGTGTTCAGGCTGTGAGCCTCTCGGTGGCACCAGATTCCTGGAGCGTGGTTTGTCTGAGTTTAGTCTTGTAGCACATTTCCAGAGCCCAAGAAACAATTTTGCTTCTGAGTCCCTCCAGAGGCTACTCTGGCTTAATAAGAAATGGAACATTTTCTGGAGAAAGGAGCACCTTGGGAAGGGAGAAGGAAGTGGAGGGGACACATGGTCTGTTGCCCTCTCTGCCGGGAGCCACAGATGCTTCCCGCTGCCCCAGGGCCTGCCAGTCTCACCTCTATGGCCCCAACAAGCCCACTTGGCACCCATTCCCAAGTGCACCCATGGGTCCGCCTTCATTCTTCATTCTCAGCTGCCAACTCTTCCATCTGGGGCTGGTTTTATTTTTTTTTATTTTTTTTAAATTTTTTAAATTTTTTTATTTTTTTTCCAATATATGAAGTTTATTGTCAAATTGGTTTCCACACAACACCCAGTGCTCATCCCAAAAGGTGCCCTCCTCAATACCCATCACCCACCCTCCCCTCCCTCCCACCCCCCCATCAACCCTCAGTTTGTTCTCAGTTTTGAAGAGTCTCTTATGCTTTGGCTCTCTTCCGCTCTAACCTCTTTTTTTTTTCCTTCCCCTCCCCCATGGGTTCCTGTTAAGTTTCTCAGGATCCACATAAGAGTGAAACCATATGGTATCTGTCTTTCTCTGTATGGCTTATTTCACTTAGCATCACACTCTCCAGTTCCATCCACGTTGCTACAAAGGGCCGTATTTCATTCTTTCTCATTGCCACGTAGTACTCCATTGTGTACATAAGCCACAATTTCTTTATCCATTCATCAGTTGATGAACATTTAGGCTCTTTCCATAATTCAGCTATTGTTGAAAGTGCTGCTATAAACATTGGGGTACATGTGCCCCTATGCATCAGCACTCCTGTATCCCTTGGGTAAATTCCTAGCAGTGCTATTGCTGGGTCATAGGGTAGGTCTATTTTTAATTTTCTGAGGAACCTCCACACTGCTTTCCAGAGCAGCTGCACCAATTTGCATTCCCACCAACAGTGCAAGAGGGTTCCCGTTTCTCCACATCCTCTCCACATCTATAGTCTCCTGATTTGTTCCTTTTGGCCACTCTGACTGGCGTGAGGTGATATCTGAGTGTAGTTTTGATTTGTATTTCCCTGATGAGGAGCGACGTTGAGCATCTTTTCATGTGCCTGTTGGCCATCCGGATGTCTTCTTTAGAGAAGTGTCTATTTATGTTTTCTAATCTGGGGCTGGTTTTAACACAGGCCTTTCAGGTGCCACTTTGTCCATGTGGGGCAAAGCTCCTGTCCTGAGTGGACCCACCAGAGCCAGGGTTCTGCAGGTGTGATCTCAGGTCAAGTGTAAGGGCCCAGGCAGAGCTAAAGGAAGTCTTCACCTCCCTTTTGAGCAACCCAGGAAGTCTTTTTTGGAAGAGCTAGGCTTCTGAGTGTGAAGAGTGTGATGTTAAGACTTGTCTTGAACACGGCAATTCCCAAATATTAAACAACTTGCAAGCGGTCCCCTTCACCCCCATCCCTCCTGAGCCCACCTCATGCTGAGCCAGGCAATGTCAAGAGCAGGTAAGATGAGGGGCTCCGTGCAGTCTCCAGACAGGCCTGGTTCCATTCACAAAGGGCTTATAAAGCACCTGTCGTGTGCCAGGATTCCCCATTCCCCCGGCAGCTCTATCATCAAGCACTTCCTCCAACCTTCCAGAAAACCAGAACTCCCTACCCCTTCCAGGTTCCTAGTTGCTATGTCCAGCTGTGTGGGGGGCAGGGTGGTGGAGGAAGAAGCCAAGGCCCTGAGTCTGGAAGTTCCCAGCAGGTAGGAGCAAGCCACACTTCAGGAAACAACAGAGTAACCCAGGGTAGGCACACAGGAAATATTTGGCGAGGGATAAATGGCAAAGGGGCATGGCTGAGACAGTTTATCTTCTTAAGTGCCACACTTACCCAGCATTTCTGGGCACACCTAGTAAGCCCTCAGTACAGAGAGAGGAACGGAGGCAGAAGTACTCAGTTGCTATTCAAGAAATGTGTGATCAGTGCTGTTTCTAGTGTAGAAATTCCAGCACAGGGACATTACCCTCCTCTCTCTGGCCCTCTCCCTCCATTCTCCCCCAACACACCCCCTCCTTTCTCCCTCTCCCCCCGCCCTTATTTCTGCCTCTCCCTGCTTCTGCCTTTTTTCAGTTATTTCTATTTCTTTTTGATTCTCTGGCTTTCTCTCTCTCTCTGACTCCCCTATCCACCCCCCCCCCCCCCTCTTCCTCCTGTGCTCAGAGGAGATTTGTGGCAGACCAGAGGGCCCTCATACCAGCAGATGAATAATTGACAAGGGTTGTTTAAAGATTCAGTGGAGTTTTCTCAACCTCACCACACTGGAATAACTCATCTCTTTCATTCTGTCTTTGAAAGCCTTTCCCCCTCCCTCCATCTCTCCCCTTCCTGGCCCCCACGTGCCCGCCCCCGCTTTCGCACAGCTGCTGTCTCTTCTCCTTTCTTAAATCTGCTGGACCCCAGAATGATCCCTTGGTCCTCATTTCTTTAACTTCACTTACTGGCTGCGCCACCCCATTTAACCTCTGCTAAGGGTGGTAAGTTGACTTCTGCTCCTCTGGACACCATTGCCCCAAGGGAGGGGGCCCCATTTCATGGGCAAGGACGGGGAGGAAGACCTGAGGATTGGTGACCTCTCCCAGGCCACACAGCAGCAGGGGTGGGGTCTGGACCGCAGGTAGGCAGGCCTCCCAAGCCCAGGAGACCCCCCAGCCAGGTGGAGAGGTGCCGGCCCTGCCACACCTTCCTATAGTGGCTGTGAGCACTTTGTGTCCCTGAGCTTTGACAGCACAGGAGACCTGCTTACCATGCTCTAAGTGCCCCTTAGGGCCAGATGGGGCAGGTGAGGGGCCTTCATAAAGGGGGGCTGGCCGTGCAGCAGAGATACCTGGAAGCATGGTCCTGCATGCTTGCCTGGCATGGCCCCAGGGTGCCCAACCACCCCTGCCCAGATCTGAGGCATCCCCGAGCCGTAGGACTTGTGGTGCTAAACCAGAGACAGTCTCACCCTGCATGGCGTGGGCGCTCCCCTGACCTGGGCCTGCTCCACTCACGGTTGCCACGCCCTTGCCCTCTGAGCCCCATAGCGACAGGGCACACACCCTCTGCCCACCCAGCTCTGCTCCACATGGTCCCCTGCTCTCACAGAGCTCTCTGCACCTCCTTAAAGTGACCTTGAGCTCTCTTCCCCTCCCTGATCCCCAGTTCCTTTCCTCCATTGGCAGAGGAGGTTGGAGCAGATGTTCCGGGGTCCCTTGGGGCCCCTGCACTGTGACTGGGGCCATGGTCTTGCCTTTGGCCCCCTCCAGGATGAGGTCTGCAGGCTGGTGAGGCTGAGAGGCTCAGACCAGGCCCTGCTCCTCAGGCACCACCTGGTGGCAGGTGATGGGTCCTGAGCAGGAGCCTCCTGCAGCCACAGGCAGTGGTTAACCTGATGACACTGCCCACGTTGGTCACTTGCAGGAATGTCTGCCTGGGATGGTGGTATCACAAAGCCCAGGAGCCTGGCATTGACCCCCATGAGCTGGAGTGACACTGGGAGGCAGATCACCCAGGTCCTGTGTCTAAGCCTACCAGGGGACCCCAATACTTTGGAATCAGAGACAGACAAAGAAAGTACAGCCAGCAGCCTCCAATCAGATGCCCCCAATTCCCAGGCCATGCCACACAAACCACCAGACACGTCCCCCAAACACCACCTTATCCCTCTAGCTCCCCAACTCCACTGCCCAGTGCTCATGGCCCCAGTTTGCCAGGTCAGTCTTCTGTCCCGTCACCTCCACAAGTACCCCTGTCCCATCTGTCCCCATGGCCAGAGGCCCAGGTAAGGGCATGTGTTCATCACGCACAAGCACCACATCACGCCCACCCCACCTACCCCTCCAGACCCAGCTCCCGCAGGCAGGAAGTCCTCTCAGGGATCCAGCCCTCCACGGTTCTGCCCCTGCACTCCTGCGACCCCTAAGTTGTGAGCCCTGAGTGCTGACGCTGGGGGTGGATTCCTGAAAACAGATCTTGTGAGTGTGCCACAGTCGCAGCTCCCGGGCTCAGCTGAAGCCCTCATCAGCTCCTGACTCTACCTCTCCTGACTCTTCTTCTCTGCCTCTACCAGTTCCTACACATACAGAAAAGCAGAGAGACACAGAAAGAGAGACAGAGAGAGGGCAAGTTCACAAGCATTTGAGGAAGGGAGGGAGGCGAGAAAAGTGGAAAGGAAGAAATAAGGAGCCCGTCCTACATGTACCCTGTTGTCTCCCCCTGCGGCCCCTCCTCCCCTCCTCTCCATGCAGCTCTGGAAGGCTTTGGTCTGTCCCCACCACTCAAGATCTGTGTGACCTTGGATAAATCAGTCCATCTCTCTGTGCCTGTCTCCTCATGGTTAAGTAGAGGGAATGCTCTCCCCTGTCCCGCTCTTGAGGCTGTGAGGAGGACTGATAATAGCGGATGGCAGTGTGTTGGAAAGTGAAGGGCTGTCCACTGTGCAGGAGGCTTATGATGAGTCACTGTGTTCATGAGTCCTTGCAGGGGGGGTGTGGGGGCGGGGGGGGGGAGGCCTGCAAATCTTGCAAATCCTGCAAATCCTGCAGGCCTCCGCCCTCTGACCCTTTCTCCAGAAGGGACGTTCCCAGACCCCCGGCCCACTCCTCTCCCCTCCTTGCCCCCGCCCTCTGAGTCTCTGGTGGGCCATTCTCCTCCCCCATCCATCACCTGGGACTAAAGAGATTAATAAACAAGACTCATAACTCAGCTGCCGGGATGCAGCAGATATTTACGGCTCCGTTTCAATTTGCAGAGAGATTAAGTGTTTGTCGATTTATTGTCTCTCGGTGTGTGTGAGCGCTGAGCAAGGCCCCCCCGCAGGCCAGCTGCCCTCCCCCACTCCACATACTCACAGCACTTATGGGTGCACCACCCCCTGCCTGGTCCCTAGAGCAGGTGGGGAGCCTGGTGCAGCCCAGCACGGGAAAGCCACTGGCCTCTGGAGTGGGCTTGTCTTCCTGATCAACTTGACCAAAGGAGCAAGTGACCTTGGCCCCAGGAAAGGGCGTCCGGGCCCATGGAACAGGGTTATTGGACAAGATGGGGGTACCCTCCTTAGATGATTCAGAGGGTCCTTCCTGGGCTTTCTCCATACCCATCTCTCCCCAGGGGGCAGGGGTCCAAGGGGCTGGTTAAATGCACCCCAGAACCCAAGGCCCACAGTTCTAGATCACTTTCTAGGTAGTCAAGACCTGAGAATTCCCTGCTCAGATGGACCTGAGCCTGCCCTTGAGAGCCATGCAGGCCTCTTCCCAAAGCCCACCCTCCCCAGAGCCCAGTACTTTCAGGGAGAAGCACCACTAGGCCCAGGGGATGGCCCCTTGGCGAAGGAGGGTGGCACATGCTGAGAGCATGTCTCAGGACCCACAGACATTAGGGACTGGATCTGGACAGTGGGAGGTACACGTCCAATGAGAAAGCCTCCCAGGCCAGCTGGAGAGGAGTCTGCAGGGACCACGGAGAGTGAGACAGCATGGGGAGGCTGCTAAGAAAGGGGCACCAGCCCCAGGGGTGCCCCAAGGATAAGAGTGCTTGAGGAGCCAAGAAGGGGACAGAGCAAACCAATGTCAAGTATGCCTGCACCCCCATGGACCCTGAGCTTCCTCTCTCCTCCCCTGTTGACTTTGTAGTCTGATACATGTATTCATTCATTCATTCATTTGGCCAGCTTTTTTCACATGTGCCCTGTTACCCTGCCCTGCAGAACCCTCTAATCTGTGCAGCTGTCGGACATTTGAGTCCGGTCTCTACCACTCAAGAGCTGTGTGACCTTGGATAAATCGTTCCACCCCTCTGGGCCTGTGGCATCTGTTAAGTGGAGGGAATACTCTCCCTGTACCTGACTGTTGAGGCTTTGGAGAGAATGGAGAGATTGACAAGAGAGTGGATGGCAGTGCACAGGAAACTGAAGGGTTGTCCACTTTGCAGGAGGCTTATTAAAGGCCACTGTGTTCGTGGACCCTTCGAGCTGGGGGAAGGGGGGAGGGGGTAGCAACATGACTCACCCAGGCCTCCCCTCTGACCCTTCTCTGGAAGCACGTCCCCAAGCTCAGTGATAGTAACATAAAGATAACTCCCTACAGGGGCGCCTGGGTGGCTCAGTTGGTTGAACTTCTGACTTGGGCTCAGGTCATGATCTCACAGCTTGTGAGTTTGAGCGCCTCATCAGGCCATATGCTGACAGCTCAGAGCCTGGAGCCTGCTTCAGATTCTGTGTCTCCCTCTCTCTCTGCCCCACTCCCACTTGCACTGTGTCTCTCAAAAATGAATAAATGTTAAAAAAAATTTTTTTTAAACCCACTTAAAAAAAAAAAAAAAGATAACTCCCTACAAAAGTCCTTGTCCTACAAAAGACACATGGGGAATCAGTGTGGGAGGGTGGCCAGGACTGGGGTGCAGTACCCCCTCCTGGGGTAGGAGGGGCACCGAGAGACCTGGGTCCGCTGACCAGAGCGGTCACCCTGGCTGCACGCCTCCCCTCTCTGGGCCCCAGCTTCCCCTCTGTGGAGTCAGAGACCTGGTCTTGGTGATGTGCCCTTTTTGTCCTAGCAAACAAGGCAGATGGAGATGGGATGGCCTCTGGCTCTGCTCCTTAGCAAGACCGCTGATGCATCCCTGTGTCATTGCCCATCTCCGCTCCTGATTGAACAGTGGGTGGGTGGGGCAGAAGTGCAGCTCTCCCGGTAAATAAAGCCAAGATGATGAGGCCATAAATTGCTGAAGGCTTGAATCATTGATTGGTGAGGGTGGGAGGGACTACAGAACCAGGGGTGACACCTGGGAACTGGGACCCATTCCTTCCACAAACTGCCAGCTTAGCCCTCCTTTTAACAATGCTAATTACATCCATCAATCTTTACTGAGCTCGTACTCTGCTCCCCGAACTTTAGCCATAATCTCATTGCATCCTTGCACCAACCTGATGAAGGACGCACAGTTATCATCCCCACTTTAGAGGTGAGCAAACTACCGGAAGCTCAGTTAGCCCTCCCGGGACCATGGGGCAAGACAGAGGGAGAGCAGTCACTGGTCCAGCACAGGCATGGGGTCTCCAGCCCAGAGCCTGCTCCTGCAGCTGCCTTGGCCAAGCCTCGTGACTCAGAAGTCAAGAGCCTGGTGAGCTTGACTCATCGTGTTCCCAGCCCATCTGTCTGGGTGGGAGGGCTGCCTCAGTTTCCTAGTCAAGAGCAAAACAGAGCTCTGTGGCTGCAGGTCCCCTCCCCAGGCCCACCCCAAACCTTTGAGAGCACAGGTGGAGACCTACACACCCTCTGTCTGAACCCCAAATAACTGAAAACTATGAATTAAGCTGTATCTGCCTCAACAAATACACCTTATTAACCACCTCAGAGAATTCCCAGATTCTATCTACGTTGGACCCTGGCTACATGGGGAGAGCGGCGCCCAGCCCCCAGCCCCCAGTCCCCCAGATCCTAGAAGATGGCCCCTTTCCTGTTAACCTGGCTCAGTTTCAGTCCCACACCTTAATGGCCCAATGACACATTGCCTTCAGGAGGATGGGCCCTGGAAGTCAGAGGGAATTCCGGGGTCCCAGGTACCGGGCTGTGGTCTGGAAGGTGCTTAGGCTCTGGGTGGACATGTCTCCTTGGCCCTACCAACTCCTCAGCCCATGGGGAAGGTTGTGACCCTAGGAGGCCCAGAGCAGGACCCTCAAACACACAGGGCCCAAGGCAGGGGCCCTGCTTGTCCAAGGCTAAGGGCCAAACAGCCCCTCCCCCATCTCTGTGACTCTATTAGGCTGTACTCCTGAGCTCCGATTAAATGCTTTTCAGTACAATCCAATTTCCCCCTGACATAGACTAGAAAAGCCCAGTCCCTGCGCGCGCGCGCGCACACACACACACAATACATTTGGTGTTAAATATCCAATCAGGTCCAAAGATAATAGAGAAGAGCCAGTTCACTCCCAGTTTAATCAGATAAAATGCCCATTCATCGGCTCCTGCCAGAGGCAGCCATCCCCTCCTCAGCCTCCAGGACTGAGAAGAGGGGGCGGGAGAGGCTGCAGGAGAAGGGCTGGAGCCCACGGGGAACTGTGGGAAGGAGACACGGGTTGAGTAGGTGGGCTGTGCCTTTAAATCTTCAAGGAGGGGGGACAGCATTGCCCACGGGGGACTAATTATCCTTCAGCCTTTAGCCAGCTCTTACTCAAACAGACAAAAGGGGGGCTCAGCAGCCCTGATGGCGCTAAGCTTCTGCGGACAGAATTTTTTTTTACTCTCAGATATGCAAATCCACCTCCTCGCGGTGGACCCTGGGGACAGCTGAACCGTGGTCTGGGGATTTAGAAGGGCCAGCAAGGGCAAGGGCCTGGCGGCCAGACCCCCTCAGAGGACTGGCTGGGGAGACTGGAGGCATCTCATCCTTCCTCCTCTGGCTGCGTGGGGAACCCTGCTTCACAGTGGGGGAGAGCCTCATGGAGGCCAAGAGGAAGACCCCTTCTTCTCCTCTATGTGGGTGGGGGGCTCCCTCAGCAGGCTAACTCAGAGACCAGGAGCTGACAGTCCACTAACGGGGCCCTCCTGCTCACTTGGCCCCCTCCGTTCTAGGACATAGCTACCAGGTGACCTATCCTAAGTGCAAATCCAGGCGTGTTGCCCTTACTGTAAACCTGCCATGGCTCCCTCACCTGCGGCATGGGTCCCTCAGCCTTGGTGGCCGCCGTGACCTCTGAAACCTGTGCTCCAACCCAGAATATTCTACCCACGCCTAACCATAATGATATTCACTCACAGCTCCGAGCCTTGGCTCTTCTACATTCTGTCTTATGTCCCCTTCCCCAACCCCACCCCAGGTGCCTGGTACACAGTAGGTACTCAGTAAATGTGGCCATTAATACATAAAAAGGCCGCTTCCTAGGCAGCCACATAGCCCGGGGAGATGATAGGTCTGGATCAGACACTGGAAGTTTGCTTTCCGCTCAGCTCCCAGCCAGCGCCTACAAGAAGCTGAGTCTTTCCAGCTGTGAAATGGGATAATGATAACCCTTACCCTGTAGGCTGGCTGCAAAAATCCCATGGTGCCTGCAGAGGGCTCTGTGAGCCGTGAGGGGCCTCTGGCACCTTCATTCACAGAAAGATATAGGGGACAGTGTAGGGAAGTGGGGGGAAGGGGTAGAGAGCCTCTCTCTCTCAGCCCCTCCAAAACCTTCCTATCAGACAACAGACAACCATCAGCCCCTCCCTAAGGGAATCCATTGCCAACTATCAGCCCTGCCTATCCCAGACCTCTCCAAGTCCGCTGCCCTACTGAGGATTTTACTTCCATCTCAGCAGGCAGGGCCTGAGATCTGGACCTCAAAAATGGGCAGGGAGCTTAAAAACTCTGGGAGGGTGGTCCTGAGGCACGACTGGAGATGGACTTGAAGCAGAAGTCTAGATGAGATTCTAGAAGAAGATTCTTCTTCTTTTTTTTTAAATTTTTTTTTAACCTTTTATTTTTATTTTTGAGACAGAGAGAGACAGAGCATGAATGGGGGAGGGGCAGAGAGAGAGGGAGACACAGAATCGGAAGCAGGCTCCAGGCTCTGAGCCATCAGCCCAGAGCCTGACGCGGGGCTCGAACTCACGGACCGTGAGATCGTGACCTGAGCTGAAGTCGGACGCTTAACCGACTGAGCCACCCAGGCGCCCCGAAGATTCTTCTTCTTGAAGCAGAAGTCTAGCTCAGGAGCCTTCTGAGACGGAACACTGGGCCCGAGGTGGGCAGGGGCACAGGCATCCCAGGAGACTGAGTAGGGGAGGGTGCCCCCAGGTGGGAGTGCCCCTCAGGAAGCCCCTCCCCTCACTGCTGCCTGCATCGTGAAGGTCTGGGCCCAGGAGGATTCATGGGGGGAGGTGAGTCATGAGGGGGGAAGTAGCCAAAAGAGGCCGGGTGACAAGCCAGATGAGAAGGGTTTCTGAAGGTGCCAACTGCCGCGAGGCTCGAGTTCCCAGAGGCGAAGTGTGTGACACATGGATTACCAGAAGCATTGCACAGGAGTCTGAAAGCAGAGCCACTTTGTGAAGCTGTGGGGTGAGCCCGGAGCCTGGCAGAGAGGGAGTACCATTTCTAGCAACTCAAGGCTGCGAAGGATGTGCTGGCATGAGCTGGAGGCAGGAGAGGCAAACCAGCCAGAAAGGGTCCAGCCAATGAGGATGGGGGTGAGTAGAGGACATAATGGCCCCTAAGAAAGAATCTAGATGAGGTTGGAGGGGCAGAGGCAAAGTAGGTGAGCTCCCAGGGATGGGGCCCTACAGATGTCCCAACCTCAAGTACCCTAAGAGATTGCGCAGTCATGCCAACCTCCCCTCCAGAAAGTCCTTGGGAATCTGCTCCTTCTAGCTCACTAGAAGCTCATTGACTGTCCTCGTGCTGGCTTTCCAGGGGCTAAGGTGAGCACTAGGAAACAGGGAGCTCCAGTCTCTCCATCCACTGTCCCCTTGGCTCAAGATTATCTCAGCCTCCTTGGATCCCTCCAGATGCCCGGATGTCCTGCCTGCGGCTCCTCCCCCCCACACCAGAGACCTGGCAGGTGGCCCTCAGGACCTCTCCCCCTTCCTTGCAGCCCGGCTCTGAGGCTTTCCTCTTGTGGCTTGAGGAGGAGACAATGAATTGAAAGCAGGGGGCACACACACCTTCACAGAAATGATGAAAGGGGCGTAGGTGGGTGAAAATAGCCTAGAATTCCACCCTGGAGAACACAAGAATCTAAAGAGACAGTGCTCTGTACTCTGTACTCCCAATCCCCTCCAGCCAAAGACAGCCAAGTGCACACCTGTAATAGAACTGCGTTTATTGATTCATTGCAGCCAAGGAGTGGGGGCATCTGGAAGGATGTGTTGGAAAGGACGGAAAGGATTCAGCTCTAGTTAGGTGATTTGAGACAGTGTTTGAGGACACAGGCCTTTGCTCTGGTTGCATGCTCTCAGGAGGCGGAATAATTCTGAATTCTCATCCAGAAGGCAGGAGGAACAAAGCTGTCCTTGATAAAGGAGCAGGCACTCAATTTGGCCAGAGAAGTCGACTGTCTGGTCATTTTTGTGTTTTTTTTTTTTAATTTTTTTAATGTTTATTTATTTTTGAGAGAGAGAGAGAGCGTGAGCAGGGGAGGAGCAGAGAGATAGGGAGATACAGAATCAGAAGCAGGCTCCAGACTCCGAGCTATCAGCACAGGCCAGACGCAGGGCTCGAACTCACAAACCGCGAGATCGTGACCTGAGCCGAAGCCAGACACTTAACTGACTGAGTCACCCAGGCTACCTCATTTTTGTGGTTTGAACAATATTCGTGTTTTAGCTGTGTTCAGACATGATTTCCGAGTGGCTTTGTTTTTGTCTTGCTCCATCACGGTCAGAAAGTGGCTTCATGTGATGCTGTGAAGTAGGCCCACAGAACACCCAGGTGTAGCTGTGCGGCTGGGCCAGCTCCTGGCCCCTGGGGCTGCTTTGCTCTCTCTCAGTAGCTTTAGGCAGGGTGACGGGGGGGGTGGGGGGGCACATGTTATACACGCACCGGTGCCAGGCTCCGTGCTCGACCCTGGACAGACTTTGTCCACTTAATCTTCATCACGGCCCTCTCCCCACTATACAGATGATGAAACTGAGGCTAGGGTGAGCGGGGCGGGGCAGGGCAAATTGCTCAGGAGAGTCAACACTAAATAGGAAAACCGGCCTGGAAACCCTGAGCTCTCTGGCTCCAAAGTCTTCACCCCTGTGCCCTTGGCCTGGAGCTGAGCTCCATCAGCTCCACAGGGCACAGGACTCTAAATGGTGACCCCCCGAAACACCCCAGCTGGCCATCTCTTGCTGCAGGGGTTCAGCCGGGCCGTCACAGGCCAGCCGCAGTGTCAGCAGCCGCCATGCCGGTCCCCCGTGCCTAGAGGTGTGAGGGGTAACGAGGCCCCATAATTAAGGTTCCTGGAGACATGGCCGGGAGATTTATAGACAGGCTTTGTCAATAACCGTGCTCTGGCTGCAGATCCAGAGAGACATCGATAAGTGCTCGTTACAGCTTCTGCCCACTCCCTGCCCTGCCCCCCCCACCCCCCGCCACCTCTCCCGGGCCTGTCACGCCGCCTGTTCACAGCGCCTATGTACACAGGCTTCGCTCAATTAATTTGCGCTTGTTGGCACCATCTGTTCTTTTCATGTGTCCTTATCAGGCGTGTATGGGTCCTGCCTCCACCTCAGATGTGCTCCAGAGCGGGCACATGACACCCCCATCAGACTGGGGGCTCCTCAGGGTGGAGCACTGTCTCCTCCCTCGGTCTAGGACCCCTAAAGTTACGGCCAAGACTTCCTCTTCCTCCATCTGGATCCCCGCACCTAGCCCCCCGCCCTGGGGAGCTATGCTTGGTCTGAGGCCCTTGCAGAATCCCTCTGAGCCTGACTTGGCCAGGCCTTGCCCTCTAGAGGAAGGCCCCAGATGCCAGTCAAGCCATCCTCTGAAAGGCTGGCTGCCCCTGGGGGCTGAAAGGCAGGGTTCTGGTTCTGGTCCCGGCTTTGGCTCCCACAGCCTGAGGTTTGGAAGGTGCCTGCTCCAAGAACAGTGACATCAGTGAGTCACGGGGCTGGAGGGGGCTGAGAAGCCCCTGCCAAGTCTCTCTTTCTCTTGAGTAGCATGGGTCAAGGGTGGTGCAGGGGCCTAGACTTGGGCAGCCCCCAGAGCAGAGTGGGCATGGCCCGGTGGCCCCAGGATGCCAGGCAGATGGCCCACCCAGACGACTGAGAAATGGCAGCATCCTAACAATGCCTGCCCTTGGTCATCTCCTCATCCCAAGGCTCTTGGCAGCCGGCATCCCCACCCGACTCCTCTCAGGGCTGCTCTTTCTTCCAGAAGGGTCTCAGCCCCTAGCAGCTCTGCTAGACTGTGCTTCCAGCCCTCGGCACAGATCTCGAGACGGCTTTCCTGACCCTGGGGGATTACAGTGCTGAGCTCACCCTGCCAGGCCAGTGCTGGGAATCCTCTTGCCCTCTCTGTGGTGACCTGTGAGGCACGCTGGGCATGTTTACAAGGAAACCAGGCCCGGGCACCTGGGCTGCTCAGTCAGTTAAGTGTCCGACTCTTGATCTTGACTCAGGTCATGATCTCACAGTTTGTGAGTTCGAGCCCCACAACGGGCACTGTGCTGACAGCACAGAGCCTGTTTAGGATTCTGTCTGTCCCTCTCTCTGACCCTCTCCCACTCGATCTCTCTCTGTCTCTCAAAATAAATAAGAACTTAAAAAACAAAAAAAAAAACAAGGAAACCAAGCCTTATCCTGGAAGTTATCTTTGGAAATTCATCTTCAGTATGTAGCTCCAGCCCAGCCCACCTCACCTGACTATAACAGCCTCCACAGTTGGGCCTTGGCCTGGCATTCAATGCCCCATGACTAGGCCCTGCAGCCACACCAGCCTCCTTTCTCACCACCCCTCCTCACCATATGTCCCATCTGTCTATACTGCCCCCACAAACACCTTTGTTCCTGCTGGTCCCTTTGCCAGGAGTGCACCCCTTCCTCACTCCTTTATCACCTGGCAAACTCCTACTCATCCTTCAAAACCCATTCCAAAACTCATTGTGTGATGGCCTTCTTTATACCTTTGCCTGCATCCCAGGGTGAGAAGGGGCCTGGTTGAGGGGCTCCCCAAATACTGTCCTTACCATACTGATGTATCACATCACACTGTGCCTGCTGCCATATCCACTTCCATACAGGCTCCTCGAAGACAATATAAGCCCCAAACCTTGGTCACATCTGGATACCAGGTGCCCGGTACAGGGCCAAGCCAAATGGGGCTACTGGAGAGGGTGTGTTGAACTGGAGGACCCCCAGCTTCCTTAGCCTGGGTTGGGGGAAGGGCAGTACTTATGGTCCCCCATAGATGGAAGGTGACACATCCCTCTTGCTCTGACTGCCCACTAATAGAGTCATGGAAGTCTCAGGTGGGCAATAGACTCATTAGGGCCAAATGCAGCACACTACTGGGGAGGCACACAAAGAGAGAGGGCTTTACCCCGCTCCCTGCCCACCCCCCCCCACCAGTTGTCTCCCAGGAACCCATGAGTCCTCTGCCACAGACAGCTCTACGTATCCTGCCCAAGCACCTGGGTCTGGGATTTAGCTGGATGTTGGTGGTAGTGGTGGTGGAGGGGGTGGGGTTGGGGGGTTGTTCAGACCTCCCAAAGTGTTTCAGGCCCACTGATGGCATTTCTGCCAGGAGAGGGTCTTAGGAATAGGGATTCGTGTTTGCTTGGCACATGCAGGTACTGGTGTCTCAGGCCCCACACAGCTCGCATGCAGGGACACAGAACCCTGGGTGCCCACAAGCCCCGTCCTAGGCTAGAGTGGAGGCCCACGGCTAGGCGGGGCCCGGAGAAATCTGACAGCATGCTGGAAGCCACGCTGTGCACCATCTCAGTTCTAGTCTCTTCTCCCCTCCCCTGTGTCAATTCAGTGGCTCTATTGCAGGAAGGAACTGTGGTCAGGAGAGCCTCAAAATGTAGGAGCCAGGCCTGGAACCTGTGGGGTTGGGGAGCACAGCAGCCAGTGGGGACTGATGGCCTATGCTCCCTGCCCTGAGTTCCACTGAGCTATAGGTCCAGTGAGGAAGCAGGGAGCATGAACCCTGCCCTCACAGACTGGAAGGCCTGTTGGGGACAGGAGGGCCAGCCCCAGGGTCTGAGCAGGTGACTAAGAGTGTGGACTTAAGGGGCTCCTGGGTGGCTCAGTCAGTAAGCATCTGACTTTGGCTCAGGTCACAATCTCACAGTTTGTGGGTTCGAGCCCCGAGTCTGGCTCTGTGCCACCAGCTTGGAGCCTAGAGTCTGCTTCCTGCTTCGGATTCTGTGACTCTCTGTCTCTCTCTGCCCCTCCCCCACTCACACTCTGTTTCTCTCTCTCTCTCTCAAAAGTAAACATTAAAGGGGCGCCTGGGTGGCGCAGTCGGTTACGCGTCCGACTTCAGCCAGGTCACGATCTCGCGGTCCGTGAGTTCGAGCCCCGCGTCGGGCTCTGGGCTGATGGCTCGGAGCCTGGAGCCTGTTTCCGAGTCTGTGTCTCCCTCTCTCTGCCCCTCCCCCGTTCATGCTCTGTCTCTCTCTGTCCCAAAAATAAATAAAAAACGTTGAAAAAAAAATTTTTTAAAAAAAGTAAACATTAAAAAAAATTTTTTTTTAAATAAAAAAAAGAGTGTGGACTCAGGAAAAGCTCTCCCACCAAGACCACTTCCCTGACCCCTTCCTGCCTCACTCCCCTCCTCTGTAGAATGGGTATAGTGGCAGCTGCCTTGTTGGGTTAATTGGAGGCATAATTAGAGTGAGCTGTATAAAGTATTTAGAACGGCGCCTGCCCACGATGAGCCCTTGTTATTACCTGACTGGTTCAGGCTCTAGAAAGTCAGAAAAGGAAGCCGCCATCCCTTCTAGCCAAGGAGAATGAGGAAAGCTTTTGTCTGGAGGCCACTCTGAAGAATGGATCTGCAGAGACAGGGTGAAGTCGCCTCCGTTCTGTCGGTAGAGGAACTACAAAGGCACAGAGAGGGCAGAACAGACCCTCCGCTCTTCCCGTGAGCTGTGAGGCTGGAGGAGAGGGGGTGGGATCACAGTGGACCTTGACCACCAAGCCGGGTGAATAAAGTGCCCCCAGTACCACCCAGCGTCTCTGTGCTCCCTTCTCCCTCCTCCCCACCCAGCCTGATGCCTTCCTGCTTCCCGAACCCCACAGAAGATTTTCCCCCTCCCCGCAAAGAACCCTAATCTTGACATAGCAACTGTCTGCTGTGTCTCACCACGCTTTCAGGGGTGGGGGTGGGGGGCTCCTTAGCACCTATTTTATAGATGAAGTGTCTGAGATCACGCAGGTCCCGGTGGGATTTCAAGGGGACAGGCTCAACTCTTCGGGAATGACTTCCCCTCCCTCTCAGCATCCCACACTTGCTCTGTGTCCAGGGATTGACCCCCTGAGGGGTCTTGGTGCCCCTCTGCCTCCCTCCAGAGCAGGGCTGGAAGACAGCCACGTCTGGGGTCTGGCTGAGTGTGGCCGATGCCTCCACGTGGTACATTATTGATGGGGCTTCTAATTGTGCGTTTCCCAAAGTCTACAGACCTTTGATGAAAAATTCATGGCACGCCCGAGGATGGGAGCAGATTCAATCGATTGGTAGCACAGCGGGTGCAGGAGCACCGGGCCCCACTCAGTGAGGGGGTGGCTGAAGGCTGGGCTGGGAGTGGGCACCAGTCTGGCTTCACCTTTATTCCAGGCTTCTGGCCCCAGGTCATGGGATGGGAGGGGCACACAGCAGAATACAGCAGCCCATTTCCCTGGGGGGCGGGATCAGGAAGGTCTAGGCCGACATCTGGAATGCCATCTGGGTGGCTGGTGCTGTCCAGAGAGGATGGCCATCTCCATCAGGAACCTCATTTTTTCATTGTGGAGGAGTATTTGACCCTCCGGAGCCCCCATGAGTCACACAGAGGTGTGAGTAACATTCCCAGAGCCGTCCATTTGCCAGGTCCCCTGCTCTGGGCTTTACATCCACAAGCTCATTAAATCTCCCACAGCTCAAGGAGATGGGGGAGGTCATGCTCTCCATCTTACAGAGGAGGAAACTGGCTCACAGAGGTTCAGGACCGCGCTGAACAACATCACACGGATAATTAGAAGCAGAACGGGCACTGGAACCCAGCACTGAGCAAACTTGCAGCTCCCTGTCTCTCTACTGCTCTGGGCCAGCTCAGATCTCAGCCACAAAGCAGCTTGGGGGGTTGTCCTGTCCAGCTCTCCTGCCCTGTCCCTCGTGTATAGAGGAAAAAACCCCAGTTAGGAAAAGGATCTCTCCAGGATCTCAGAGTGAATTAAGTGAAAAATGAGGCTTGCACATGAGCAGAGTAAGGGCCCGCCTGCAACACTAACTGAGGCCAGAGGCCCCCACGCATGCAGAATCCTGGGCCAGCACCCAGCAGCCAGGGGTAGGGGCCTCCTTAGACGGGGGGGGGGGGGGGGGGGGGGGGGGAGACTTTGAGACAGGTGGGTTGTCTGTCTTAGACCATCCGGTCAGATATTGTTATTGTGCCACCATTGAGGCCCCAGAGACCTCTGACATTCACTCATCTGTTCATTAAATAGCTGAACAAGTATTCATGGAGTCCCAGCTCTGTGCAGGCACTTAGCTGGGTGTAGAGGGGGTGCCTATCAGGAGAGGCTTTGAGGCCAAGCTGGCCTGAGACAGACAGTCTGGACCCAACACAGTTGGGAAAAAGACAGACAGACCCCTCCATGCCCTGGGAGGGGGTCTCTACAGCCCAGGCCAAGGGTGGTTAAAACAGATGGCTGCCTTAGTGACCAAGGCCGTTTCTAGATGGCGGGCTGCTTTGTTTGGGTTTGTTTTCCCTTTGCTTCCCAGTGAGTTCCTTTTAAAAACATCCACCCATGTCTCCACTGAACTAAAGGGAAAGGAATTTGTCCAGACCATCAGGAAAGCAGAGATGGGAAGGCCCGGGGGGCAGGCGTGGGGCCCTAAGCCATGCCGTCCAGCTGCATGAAGAGCCCAGCCCACCCAGCTGTGGTGGGGAGATTGCTGGGAGGGTGGGGGTGGGGCATGGGGGTAGAGGAGAGAGAGAGGGGAGGCTGAGGGGGGAGAAAAAGAAGGAGACTGAGGTATAGCTAGAGGGCAGGCAGGGGCAGAGGGTTGCTGGGGGAGGAAGAAGCCAGAGCCCTTGGGCCCTTGCCCTTTCCTGGGCTCCTGGCCCCACAGCCCTCCCAGGCCCTGCCACCTCCTTGCTGTTCCCTGGCCAAGGAATGAGCCTAGCTTGACGAAGGCTCCCCACCCAGATGCTCCCCACCCTGGAACAAAGGGGAAGTGGCCCCTCGAGTCTGCCTGCTCCAGTTCAGGGCTGGGCTCAGTCACCAGGCAGGCACTTGTTGTAGCAACGGTCCCTGGGGACCCATCCTGGGGAACAAGACGGCCAGCCAGAAAGATGGGGGAGCCAGAGTCCCCATCCGCTCCAGCCCCCAAAGCTGCCCCAGGCCTCCCGGATAGCCGTGTAAGTCTACCTCCATACCCACTGCTTCTGGGAGGAGGGGTTGGTTCAACCAGCAGGCAGGTGTGTTGGGGTGTGTTGCCTGGCAACGAGTAGCAGTGTTCCCAGAGCAAGGTGCAGGGAGGACTGGCAGATCAGGCCTGCAGGCATTGTCCCCCATAGGCCTGTGTTCACAGGAACCTTCTGCAGGGTCCCCATCTGGAGCCCACACACAGGAACCCAGAAAGAGAAGAGAGAAGGGCTTCTGGGAAAATGCCTTAAAGTGGCCGTTGTCTCCTGCTAATCCAGGCCCTGGTTCTGGACTCTTGGAGGGCCAGCCCTACATCCTAGAAAGTGGCTGGGCCTGGGCTAGCCTGGGGCAGGTAGGCAGAGAAGGCTTGCAGGTAGGGCACAGCTCACAAGGGCTGTGAGAGGAAGGGGGTGACACAGATTGGGGGCATTTCAGAGGAAGTGGTCAGCCCCCGGCCAGGGGCTCTGAGCTGCCTGGGTTATTCATAACACCTCATCTGGACCCCAGTTACAAAAGCATTTCCTCTTCTACTGTGGCAAGAACCGTGTAGCATATCCCCAACCGGGATCATCGCCCCAGCTTGCAGATGATGAGGCACAGAGTGGGCAAGGACCTTGCTTAAGGATGCACAACAGGTGTGAGCAGAGGCTGGATTAGAACCCAGGGTTCTAGACTCCAGCCAGGGCTCTCCCCGCACCCCACACGGGGCATTCAGAGGCAGCAAAGCTCTGACCAGACAGGACTGTGACGGGAGGCGACCAGCGGAGTAGGGGTTCTTTATGGAAGAATAAGCAGGGCCTGGGAGGCCAGAGCTGGGGTCTCTCCCTTCACCAGCCCCCTGAGTGCCTGGCCCTGTACCTCCATGGGCTGCGGGCAAGGGCCAGCCCCAATCAGAGTCCAGAGAGGAAGGACTCTGAGCCACAGACCTGAGGAGGAGTGGCTGATAGCTGGGCTTGGGGTGGTCCAGTGGGTATTCCTGGAGGAGAAGAGGTAAAGGCCCAGGGTACCGCCTTGAAGGTGGGGCAGGATTCTGGGAGGCCTGGAAGGGGAAAGGGGAATGGAAAGAAAGAGCGTCCTCCAGGAAGCCCCTCCCCCAAGCCAGCCCCACCCCCAGCTCCTTTGTCTCTACCCAGCCCAATTAGCCCCCCTGGATCCTGCAGGGCCAGTTAGGCTGGGGCTCAGGTCAGCACTGGCCAAGGCCTCACCACCCCTCTGAGCTTCACTGTGCTAAGCACAAAAGGCACCATCTCCGATGCAGCAGAAAGGAAAATAAAGAACAGAAGGAAGGGAAAATTCACTCCTTTTGTTTCTTTGCTGTAACCTTGGGCTGAACAAAGAAGCAACTGCCTCCCCCTCGGGGAACCTGTCTTAAAACAGCAATTTGCACAGATTTCCTTGTAGCTCAGCTGACATTCAAGGGGTAACGGGAGCAGGGATCTGGTGTGTGAGCAGGGCCCTGGCTCCAGGACCTTCTATAGCTCTTGACTGTGCCCAATTCAGAAGCAGAGCCCCTGGCTGCCTCAAGAATGGTGGCCCGTGAAGTGATCCTCCAGAGTCACACCCCCTCCAGGGCACCCTTCGACACCACCCCCTCGCCAAGAGCAGCCCCTCCCACTTGGCCACACCTTTGCTGCCTGGGGTCTGGTGGGTCTTCCCAGGCCTCCCGTCCTCTCCAGCCAGTGGGACTCTCAGGCCTCCCTCCCTCTGGTGGTGAAGAGGTTCAAGAGAGAATGAAGGAAAGGGGACAGAAGGGAGCTTCCCTGGCTGGGCAATGGCCAAGGGCAGAGGGGTCATGGATTTAGAGGCATGACCCTGGGGGTACCTGTGAGTGAGGGGCTACTTGGCCAGCATGAGCCCTGGAGTTCCAACCTTAATCTGCCCCCCACCCCCACCTCACTCCTGCTTCCTTGAGACAGCCCCCTAGAACTGGGCCCTTGCTCAGAGCTCTGATCTTGGAACTAGGGGAGGCTGGCACCGATTTGCACAGGCTGAATGTATCCATTTGATTTTAAAGAAATGAGGCTAATTCCCATTAAAGGTGTTGGATGATTTAGAGTGGCCAAGGGTGGCCTGTCAGACATCCTGAGGGGACCTGCAGGAGCTCCATCGCATGATGGCAAATCTGGCAGAAGCAGTGTCCCTGGCCACCAGTCCTGGAGGGCCTGCCTGGCCCTCCTTCCCCATCTCAGAATGGCCACCAGAGTCTATGGAGAGAAGATGCTTCTATGCTGCCAGGGTGTCCCAGGAGCTAGAGGGAGAGTGTATAGGTGGTCCCCGGTGGGGAGTGCCAGTCTGGAGGGTAGGGGATCAGGATGGCTTCTTGACGGAGGCAACAAGGCATCAGAGATAGAGAGGGGCCCAGGAAGGCTGGCCCATGATCAGAGTGACAGTGACCAATTTCTGAAGGGAGTCTAGTTTTGCTGGTTCAGATGGCCTTGAAATTCAAAGCTGGAAGTTTATTATGAGGGCATGTGGGAGCCATTGAAGGGTTCCAGAGGCCAGGGAGGATGTTCCATTTATCTATTGCTGCATAATGAACCACCCCCAAATATTGTGACTTGAAGTGATCACTTTTCTCATACTTTTCTATCTCTGTTCTTGGCATCAGGAGCTAGGCCAAGGCATAGCATGGAGGGCTGGTCTCCATTCGCTGGCGTGTGGGTCCTCAGCTGCGGTGGCCTCTAGGGCAGGGGACTGGAGCCTCGGGGGGTGGATGGACACGGTCCCTCCCACACCATTATCTGGAGCTTCCTCACAGCACGGCAGTCTCAGGGTGACAGGGCTTCTCAGGCACAGCAAACGTTCCAGGAGGGAGGCAGCAGCTGCGAGGAAGTTCCAGAAGCTCACGGTGTGCCTTTGCAATTCTCTAAGACTGGTCCAGTTTCCAGGGGAGGGTGGTTAGCCGCCACCTCTCACCGAGAGCAGTTCAGCCGTCTTTCCTCTACCAGAGAGGAAGGTTGCATTTTGAGGCCCAAAGAAGTGGAGAAGTAGGAGGCCTGCCTGTAGGAGGAGGCTACAGAGATCAGACCAGTGTGCCAGGATAGTAGGAGGGGGGTGCCACCAGGAGATGCCCCTGAGCAGAGGAAATCCCAGGGTTGGGGGATAGAAACACTACATTATTGGCTGATTTCATTATTGGCAGAGGGCTGTCCTGAGGGAATACAACTGGCCCCCCTCAGCCTTGTGTAGCGGGGTACAGGGACAGAGGGAAATAGGCCTGGTGGCCTGGGGCAGGGAGGAGGGGGGCGAGGAGGCAGGGGGCGAGAGGGTGGGAATCTTTCTATCTCTGACTCAGAAAAGCAGCCCGGGTGGGCCCTCAGAGCACCTCACAAGCTTGAAGGGAATCAGACAGGCCTGGGTGATGTGTACACCTCCCCTCCCCCAGCAGACACCTGGCCTAGGACAAATAGCCCCAGTCCCTGGGGAGGGGAGAAGGTCAAGGGCAGAGTGGAGACCGTAGCCCACCGATTTGCCATCCCAGGCTCCCTGGGCCTGCGGAACAGTCCTTCAGCAACGCGCAGGGGACCCAGGTCGACTGCGGCTCTACTCCTATCAGTGGGGCAACTTTGAACAAGACCCACAGCCCTCCCACCCCCCCACCCTGGGCCCCAGCTTCCTCCTCAGGGACCTGGGAATGCAAATACCTCCCCTGTAGGCTCCTTGTTCAAATTAGACGACTGGCCAGTGGTAGGCATTCAAGGGGGGAACTTCAGTTATCGGGCCCCGTGACCCCTGTAGGTCCTGTCCGGGCCTGGTGTCCATAGTGTGGCTTCCTAGGTGGGGAGAAGAATCCTGTCTCGTCTGTGAAGGTTTAGTTGGTGTGTGCGTGTGTGCGCGTGTTTGGTACACTTTCTAAACCGCATCCGGGTCCCTCACAACTGTTCCTTCTGCACAAGGCTCAGCTTCAAGTGTCCAACACGGTGCAGGTGTTACTTTGGATGGGGGTTATTCAGATGGGGTCACTTCGATGTGGTCCCTTCTGCTTGGAGGTGGCTCTTGTCCCAAGCTGCTCCACTCCCCACTTAGCCCCATTATTTGCCCGGGGGCTGGCTTAAGACGGAGGCCCCAGGTGAGGTTTGGGATTTGCTGTGTTACCTTGGGCAAGTCACTGCCCCTCTCTGGCCTCTATGGGTGATTTTTGGCAGAGGACATTCATCAGAACTTCCGAGATGGGAGTTCCTGGGCAGGACCTCTTGGAGGAGGGACATGTGTGGGGCTGGACAAGACAGCCCAGTATGCATCTCCCTCCTTCCCCCTTGAGCTGTGGGGCCTGCTCAGGCCAGCCTCATTCCCTCCGCAGCCCGAAGGCAGAGCATCTGTGGAAGGCGGCTGCCCTCTACCGGCGGTAAAGGCAAACCACATGGCAGGTAGCCTGGGCCTGCCAGCGGTGGGTTCTCGGGGCCTGGCAACCCAGAGGTTAGATGGCCCCCCAGGGAAGAGCGAAGGAGGGAAGGGTGTGAGCTGGGCCCAGCAAACCCATCGCACTGGTTCAGGCTCACCACCCACCCTCTGCACCCACGCCACCCGCTGCAGAGCCCACCCACCCACACTGCCTCTGATCCAGACACCTGTCCACACCTGCCTGCGGTGGCCTCAGGCTTCTTCCTTCCCCTTGGAAAGTGAAGCCCCTCCCTGCTCCGACCCCCTGCTCCAGCCCCTGCTCCCCATCCACCCCTCCCTGCCTATCTCATCTCTCTCTCCACCCCCGTGCCCCTCCACCCAGTGTCCCCCACCCCCCTCCCTTCTCAACCTCACTATCCCCCTCCCCCCACCCCCTGCACTCTGGCATTCAGAGCACTGGCCAAGGTCACCAGGGGCCACATACCCAGGGGCTCCCTCTGCAAATTTGGAAACTACTGGGCCTTCTCAAGTTTTTTTCCAAAACCTTTTAAATTATGAAATGTAACCCACATGGGTCGCATGGAACATAAAAATAAAATACAACCAGGGGCGCCTGGGTGGCTCAGTCGGTTGAGCATCTGAGTTAGGTTCAGGACATGATCTCACAGTTTGTGGGTTCGAGCCCCACATCCGGCTTTGCGCTGACAGTGGCAGAGCCTGCTTGGGATCCTCTCCCTCCCTCCTCTCTGCCCCTCTCCCCCCACCCCCCGACCAAGATAGATAAATAAGCATTTTTTTAATAAAAAGAAAACACAGCCAAATTCTTTTAAAGCAAATGCCCCTGAAACCACCACCCAGGTCAAGAAATAGAACACTGCCAGCGCCCAGAAGCCCCTGGTGCCCCTCCTTCCCTAGACATGACCACTGTGCCAACTTACTGTCTGGCTTTGCTGCTTTATCCTGTCACCACCCAAGTGTGCCTCCCCAGTCCCTATGTCCTAATAGTCCAAGTTTTTAACTTTCTCTAAAGGGCATCACACTGTGCACGTCAGTTTTTGTCTGGTTTTTGCCCAGCTTTGTGTGCAAGATTCATGAGTGAGGTTGCTTGTCACTGTGGCTCCTCTTTTTCACTGTGCAGTCTTCCTGGGTCCCTTATCTCTGTCCCATAAGTCCTCAGTGTCTTGCCCACCCTTTCATGCTTTGAAGAAGGTAGTTTTTTCTTAGTATCCAGGTGTTTAGGTTCTCTGCAGGGGGGCAGAGGGAGAGTCTGTCTTACCCAGTGCATCATTACCCAACGAAGACCCACTTTTCTGAAGCTCCGTGGCTTTGGCTCGGCCAGTTTTTCTCCCACCCTTCTGGCACTCGCCCTGAATTGGCACTCGCCCTGGCACTCGCCGCTGCCTCCTCCCAGAGGCAATTGTCCCAGAGCCCCCCTCCTCATTCTATACTTTCCTTACCCCTGGAAAATCCCCTTCCTTCCAAGGCTTCACTTAGACCTCCGTGGGCCGCCCTCCCCACCCTGTCTGCAGCCAAGATGCTCCCCAAGCTTGACCACCATCAACTGCCTGCGACCACCTCACACCCAGCATGCCTCACCCCTCTCCAGGCCAGCACCTCCTTCTCCCCACTGGGTGCATATACCTCTGCCCTGTCCCCCAAGACCCCAGACTCCACCTCCTCCTCCTTCCTCTCTTCCTCCTCCTCCTCTCTCCTGCAGCTCCAGCCCTCATCCATGCCTACTGCCTCCGCTGGCATGGGTCCCATCCCTTGTTGCCTGGCTCACTGCACCTGGCCTGCATTCCCTCTGGGCTGGGCAGCCCCAGAAGTCTTGTCTCACACACATACGCGCACATGCACGCGCGCGCGCACACACACACACCTGTCCTGCAGCTTAGGCCCTTCAGTGGCCCTATAAGACAAGTCCAAGCCCCTGAGCCGATCCTTCAAGATCCTCTTCTGTCTGCCCTGCTGCCTCTCCAGCCATACCCCTACACTCTCCTCCCTGCACTCTGCCTTCCAGAAATTCCCCTGCTTTGTTCCTCATCACACACTCACCTCCCTGCCTTTGCCACAGTGTCTCCTCTGCCCAGAGAGCCCTCCCCACCCCCAGGTAACACCTCCTCATCCTCAAGAGTCAACTCAGGTTATCAGCTCCTCCAGGAGGCCTTCCCAGCTCCCCAGCCAGGGTTCAGAGCCTCCTCTGTGCTCCCCTCTGTCACAGGCACTTCCTGCCCTCTCCTCTCTGTGTAGACAGGAGACCACTGCAGGCAGGGAGGGACACTCGGGGGTCCTCTGTGCTCCCCGGCCCCAGCATGGGACAGACCTGGCACATAGTGGTGCTCAGCAAGTGTTGGCCGACTGCTAGTTTATTGAGCTGCTTCCAGCCTAGACTTTATAACTGAGTCTCTGTGACCTTGGGCATTTCCCCATCTGTACAGTGAAGGTCGAAGGCCGTTTCTGGTCAACATAGTTGATATATTTGAACACTCCCGCGTGGATGAGATACCTCAGATTCCACCATAAGAACTTCTTAAGGGGGGCTGAGTGGTAAACATTGCCCTCTTCAGGCTTTTGTGAGATATAACCACCACCCTTTCTTTTTAATTAACAATAAGGAGCGTGCAGAAGGGGCTGGGCCTCAGTTTCTATAAAATGGGAGTAGTCAGATAATCATACCTTCCGTGCCAGATACCCAGGGCTATTAGAAGAATAATTTTTTATTTTTTTAATTAAATTTCTTTATTTATTTTGAGAGAGAGAGAGCAAGCAGGGTAGGGGCAGAGAGGGAGAGGGGAGAGAGAGAATCCCAAGCCAGCTCTGCACCACCAGCACAGAGCCTGATGCAGAGCTCGAACTCACAAAACCGTGAGATCATGACCTGAGCCGAAATCAAGAGTCAGACGCTTAACCGACTGAGCCACTCTTGCGGCCCAAGAATAGTTTTTTAAAAGCACCCGGAAGGTGAGGGGCGCCTGGGTGGCTCAGTTGGTTAAGCACCGGCTGCGGCTCAGGTCATGATCTCTCAGTTCAGGCTCTGTGCTGACAGCTCAGAGCCTGGAGCCTGCTTCGGATTCTGTGTCTCCCTCTCTCTCTCTTTCTCTCTTTCTCTGCCCCTTCCCTGCTCACTCTCACTCTCTCGCTCTCTTGCTCTCAAAAATAAATAAACATTAAAAAAATTAGAAGGTGGTACTGAGACAGGAGTTAGCATCATCCTGTGTGCCAGGGTCCGAGCCGGCCCTCCTCGCACCCACTCACCACAGAGCCATCCCTTGAGTTAGGACCATTTTCCCATTCCACAGATGAGGACACTGAGGCTCAGAGCACCGCTGGCCTCCTTACTGAGCAGCAGAGGGATTGTTTGAATCTGGGGCTACCTAATGCCTTGCACCTCAACAGACTCTGAGAGCCAGGGTCTTGTGGGGGACCAGCGGGTGGACAGGGTGCACTCAGGGTCAGGCACAGATAGGCTCAGTGTCCCCAGAAGATGTGCTAGCCCAGACAGGGGACAGGGAAGAGGCTGCCATCCTGTCCACCACCCCCAGAGCAGGCTGGGAACTGGGGAGGAAGGAGGGAGCAGACAGAGAGGCAGAACCACAACAGCAATCTGGGGCACGGTGTCCCAAGTGTTCTCAAGGCCGGGCTGTGACGCAGAGCATGACCCTGAGCGGACAGCCTAGCCCAGGCTGTGGGGAGAGGTCAGAGCTGCCCGCCTGCAGGCTGCGGCTTCCCAGCCCAGCTTTACTGCCCAAGGTCACTGCTCAGCTGTGGAGGTGGCTGAAGCTGAGGAGGGAGGGCAAGGCCGCCAGGGAGCTACCCCTCCGGGTCCCATGGATGGAGGGCACTGGCCAGGGCAGAGGCTGAGGGGGGTAAGCCAGGGTTCCTCTCTATTCCCCTGGGGAGGCCTGGTTCTCAGAGAGCAGCCAGGCTGGGAGGCGAGGCATGGGGCCTGTGGAAGGTCTATAGGACTATTCTCCAAGGGAACAAGTCCCAAAGGACTCATTGCCCTCCCTCCGGAAGGGGCCATCTGACTGAGGCAAGGACACCTTTCATCAGGAGCCATGCTGTCCCTCTGCCTCTTTTCCCCTTGTTCTGAGCCTCAGCTTTCTTCCTCTGTCAAGGGGAGTGTTAGAAAGAGAGCTTCGCTCACCCCCAGGACTGTTGAATTGGAGAACAGTGGGGTCTTAGAATGAGGCCCTGAATGAGAACAGGGGCGACTGTACCCATGGGCGACCCTCCCCCTCCCCCTGGGACTCCCCCCACCACGTGTGCGTACATGGACACACCCACACACTCACATGCATGCAATTCAAAACCGCCCAGTGGACTGTAAAAAGGTCAAGTGTGGGAATGGAGGTTCAGCATGAATGCGGGTGTGAGAGAGACATAGAGCATGTGCTGGAGGGAAGGGTGGCTCAGCGCGCCTGTAAAGGGCCTCAGACTTGCCATCTGAGTTGACACGGAGCTGGGAGGAAGCTGGTCCAAACCTCAGGAGCTTACTCAGGACCACCGCCGGCCATGACGATCTCGGCCCTCCATCCACACACACACAGACTGGCCCGCCCAGGGTTCCAGCATCCTGCAGAGCTCTTCCCTGCCCCGAGCCCCTGTCCCCCAACCCCTACCTTGGGCAGGGCCCATCAGAAGGAGAAGCTGGGAAGCCAGCGATGGAATCAGGCAGGCTCATTCAAATCTGCTGTTTTCTCACAGACCTGGCCAGCTGTAGGTGGGGACTGTGACATGAGGCACAAGCCCACCTCTCCTGACATAGGGAGGCCTGGGCGTGTGTCTGGCTCCCTGAGGAGCAGATGGGGGAACCCCTTCTCCCCCCCCCCCCCCCCCCCGCCACCCGAGGCAGCCTTAGCCTCAGGAACAAAGGGCAGAATGGGGCCTTGGGACGTCATATGGACACTGGCTCCTCCCCCACCAGTGCCACTCAGTTTCTATAGACAGACTCAGCTCCGCATCAGGCCAGGACTCTTCTTTCTTCTTCCCTCCGGGTGAAGCTCCCAGCCTTCCTCAGTCAAGGGGGTGCAAAGAGCACAGTTCTTTGAGTGACGCCTGGGTTCCAGTGCTATAGATCCGTATCCGCAAGCCGGATGATGTTGGATACGGCCCTGAAGCAACCCGAGCCTCACAGGAGCTTCCGCGGCATCGTGTAAGCCCTCAGCGAGGACCAGCGCTTGTGCCTGCCCGTCCTCAGGGGGCCCTGCAGAGGCAGAGCAGAATCCGTGGGCCCTCCAGGGTAGGGCTGGGAGGGCCTCGCAGCAGGAAGAGGCCGCCACGCGGGCCTGGGCGCAGGGCCCCCCGGGAGCATCCAAAACTCGGGGCCCAGAAGAACCCATTACTGCTGACGGCTGGGAGGGTCCCCAGAGGAGAACGGTGACGCGGAGGCTTTGTGTGCTTAAACTTGAGCCGAGATTCATTTATTTTTTAATTCATTAAATGTTTTTAACTTCTGTGTGTGAGACACACACATTCAGACAAAGGCACAAGACAGAAATGTGTTCGACTGCAGTGGTTCGTCACAAAGTGGACTTGCGTGTGTAAGCCCCACGTGTCCCACAGGTCAAGAGGTATAGTACTGCCAGCACCCCAAAAACTCCCCCATCTCCCCGTACAGATCTCAGGCCCTGACTTTTAATCCCAGGCCTTAAGTTTGCCTGGTTTTGAACCAAATCTCTATGGAATCACAGGGTAGGTACTTTGTGTCCGGCTCCTTTTGCTTGAGATTATGTGTGAGAGATTCCTCCCTGTGGCTTCGTGTAGCGGCACCCACTGATTTTTATCGCCGTCTATATTCCACTGTATGACTATGTCCCCATTCTACTGCGATGGGCATTTGTGCGACTTCCATTTGGGGTTCATACAGATAACGCTGCTACGAATGTTCTCACGACCGCTGGGTGATGCATCCACACACGCGTTTGTGTTGGGTATGTACCCAGGAGGATAGCTGCATGGGCTATGCCTACGTTCAATCTGAATAGTGTCCAGTGTGCACGCAGCTCTCCAAAGTGACGGTGACACTTCAGATCCCCCCCAGCACTGAATAAGCGTTCCGCTTCTTCCACACCCTTATCGACGTTTGACGTAGTCGGGATTGTTTTGGTTTGGTTTTGGTTACTCTAGTGGGTGTATAGTAATATCTCGTGGTTTGTTTTTTTTTTAATTTTTAAGTTCATCCGTTTATTTTGAGAGAGAGAGAGAGAGAGAGAGAGAGAATCCTAAGCAGGGTCCACACTGTCAGCACAGAGCCTGACTCTGGGCTTGATCCCACAAACCATGAGATCATGACTTGAGCCAAGATTAAGAGTTGGACGCTCAAGACTGAGCCACCCAGGCGCCCTCGTTGTGGGGTTTTAAATGACTAATGAGGGTAGGTATCAATTCACGTGCTTATTGACTTATCCTCTCAAGTGCCAGTTCAAATCTCTTGTCCATTCTCTTGGGTGGTCTTTTTTCTTATTAATTTGTAGGAGTTATTTTTATATCTGAATATGAGCCCATCATCTGTCGTGCGTGTTGTATATATCTTCTACTTGTCTTGCCCACTCCCTCCCTTTGTGATGTCTTTTCTTGAATAGACGCTCTTAATTTAAATGTACCAATTCCATCCAATCCTTTCCGTTCTGGTTTGTGCTTGTGTCCTGTTTTTCAAAACCTTACCTTCCCCCAAGTTCATAAAGATTCTTAGCTTTGTCTTTTAGAAGTCTTACTGTTTTATCTTTATACTTAGATGTCAGTCTATCTGGAATTTATTTTTAATTATGATTTGTGATGGAAGCCAGGTTCCTACTTTTCCGTATAGATATCAGATTGACCCAGGACCATTTATTACAATGACAGTCCTTTCCCTGCAGCCCTCTGATGCCATCTTAGTTATGAATTAAGACTCCATATACATGTGGTTCTGTTTCAGGGCTCTCTATTCTGCCTCTATGGCCTACTTATCAATCTTTGCACCAATGTTACCTTGTCTTAAGTACTATAGCTTTATCATAAGTCTTGATAGCTGATAAAGCAAATCTTCCTTACTGTTCCTCTTCAAAAATATTGAAGTATTTTAGCTATACTTGTCCTTTTTATTTCTCGCACATTATAGAATCAGCTTGTCTATTTCTGCACACACACACACACACACACACACACAGTTATGATTTTGATTGGGAGTGTGCCAAATCTATAAACCAGTTTAGGGAAGAACTAATTCTTTAAATACTGCATCTTGGGGCGCCTGGGTGGCGCAGTCGGTTAAGCGTCCGACTTCAGCCAGGTCACGATCTCGCGGTCCGTGAGTTCGAGCCCCGCGTCGGGCTCTGGGCTGATGGCTCGGAGCCTGGAGCCTGTTTCCGATTCTGTGTCTCCCTCTCTCTCTGCCCCTCCCCCGTTCATGCTCTGTCTCTCTCTGTCCCAAAAATAAATAAACGTTGAAAAAAAAAAATTTAAAAAAAAAAAAATAAAATAAATAAATACTGCATCTTTCAATCCATGAACATGGTATGACCCTCGATGTGTTTATGTTTAAATTATTTTTAATTAGATGGATAATATATGGATACATTTTTATTAGAAATATAAAATTAGGGCGCCTAGGGGGCTCAGCTGGTTAAGCATCTAACTTCAGCTCAGGTCATGATCTCATGGTTCGTGAGTTCAAGCCCCACATCGGACTCTCTGCTGATGGTACAGAGCCCACTTCAGAAACTCTATTCCCCTCTCTCTGTGCCCCTCTTCCGTGCTCTCTTTCTCCCTCAAAACTAAACAAACATTTTTTAAAAAGAAACAAAATTAGAGGGGCGCCTGGGTGGCTCAGTTGGTTTAACGTCCGACTCTTGATTTCAGCTCAGGTCATGATTCCAGGGTTATGAGACAGAGCCCTGCGTCTGGCTCTGCACTGAAGGTGGAGCCTGCTTAAGATTCTCTCTCTCTCTCTCTCTCTCTCTCTCTCTCTCTCTCTTTCTCTTTCTCTCTCTCTCTCCCTCTGCCCCTCTCCTCCACTCACACACGCTCTCTCTCAAATGAAACAGAAAAAGAAATATAAAATTAGAGATGAAACAAGTATTTCCTTTCCCAAACGCAGCAGTTTCTTATATAAGCACTGTGCTTCTGTACCTCTATGCACACGCGCATACGTACCAATTTTGGATGGGATCGTATTAATTTGCCACATGCTTTTTTAACTTAACAATATTATGTAGACATCTCTGTGTGTCAAAACAATTGAACCTAGGTCATTCTTTATAAGTACCGCCTGCAGCCAGAGACTATGTCCTAGTACAAGACTACAGACTGAACTCAGTGAGCATCTTAGAACGTGTTTTCTTGGATGTGTGTGTGTTCCTCTAGGAGATTTAACCCGATAAGCAAAGACACCCATTTGGATACTGCTGTAATTATTCAGAGCAGACATAACAAGAGCCTGAACCAGGCAGGGGAAGGAGAAGAGAGACGAATTTCCTTTTCTAAAATAACATGTGCTTCCTCTTGAGAGTCTCCTGGGCCTCCCAAACCCCTGTCAGTCATGGGTCTGCCATAAATGGAAGATGTAGGGCACAGCAGAAGGGTGGGCAAGGGAGCCCAGGGGGAGAGCAGCAAAGAGTTAGAGGAAGGGGTCTGACCTGTCCATCAAAGCAACCACTGAACAGAAATGGGGTGAGATGAGACACCTGTCCTGGGCAGGGCCATATGCCACCTGCTGCACACGCTGCCCTGAGCTTTGCAGCAACCCCGTGCTTAGACCGTGCGAGGGATCTGCGGCTGAGAGAGGTGCAGGGGTCTGTCTGGGCTTGCCTAGTGAGTCAGGGGCCACGCTGCGCTTCTGACCGAGGCCTGGCCGCAAAGCCCTGCGTGTGTGCGGTCTCCAGGCCGAGTCTCTTAGTTCACAACGTTGCCCAAGGACACCAGATGGGCAGACCTAGAGGAGCCAAGGCCTGGAACTCAACTGGGGCGGGTGCTGGGGAGACGGACTCAGGGCTGGCACCAGTCAGAGGGAGCCCGGCCAGAAGGCTGGACGGTGGCAGGTGACAAATGGTGTCTGGTGAGTCCCTGCTGTCTGGGAACCCTTCTCCAAGGAGCCAGTGGCCCACATGCAGCAGGTTGGAGGCAGCGGCTTGGAGCGAGGCCACATCCCCCGTCGGCACGGGGCCCAGGTGCGAGTTCAGGGCAGGGCTCTGCTTCCTGGAAACTTGGGAGCCTGGATGGGCCTAGGAGACCCAACTCTCACATCGAGGCCTCCACAGCCTCGGGAAGGTCACAGGCCACCAGGGCTTAGAAACCCCCACCGGCCTCACCTCCCTCCGCCCACCTCCTCCCCCTCGATGCGCTTTCCTGGCCTCACCTTTCGGGTCCCCCTTTTATATTTATATTTAAGAAATCCCCTTTTACAAACGTTTTATAAACAACAAGAGGGAATTTTTTAGTATAAAACAAACGCCATGAATAAAGCCCATTAACCTCCTATGCATACATAAGGGCAGACATTAATTCTTTTCCCAAATTGAGATTATACTCATCATCCTTATTAAGAAGATGCTTTGATTGCTTCTCAATGTCCTGTGTGGTGTCCATGCCTCGGGGCATCTGGCAGGATTGCAACAGCTCTTGGGAACACGGACTCAAGTGCCAGCTGGCCTGGGTTTCAGAGCCTTTCTCTGCCACTCATTACTTTTGTGACAGAGCGAGTTCTGCACCTCTCTGGGCCTTGGTCTCCTCGTCAGTAAAATGAGGATGCTAACAGGCTCGACGCGAGGCTCCGTGTGAGAACTAAATGGGGGGGAGGGGGCCTAACCTGGAACACTGTCGATTCTCGGCGAGTACCTGATATTAGGATTATCATTACTCCTCACCTAAAAACGGAGCCCAGCATCCTGGCCCCACCTCATTACCTAAGACTTTGTAGCTGGATCCCAACCCTGACCCTGAGTCTTTATCCGGGTCTCCTGGGCCTACCATAGGTCTCTTCCTGCCCCCGCCCCCAGGCTGGTGGGGGTGCTGGGGCCTGGGCTCAGCTGCCGAGTAGCATTCAATGGGATTTCTGACATGAGTCCTTCCTCAGTGACATGAGTAAGGACAGGGGTTAGAAAAGGGGAAAAGGGGAAGGGAGAAGGCAGAGAAGTGGCTTGGATTTAGCCAGGCCCTAGAAACCCAGCCCCGGGTGCTTTCGAGTCTCTGCCTCACTGGGCTTCCTCACCTGGTGTGCGAGCCCCGGGTCCCTCCTCGGTGGCGTCACTGGGAGAGACGGTTGGCGTGACTGCTCTCCCATGGCCAGGAAGGGCGGAGACCAAATCATAACCACCCCTAGAAGGAGTTGCTCAGGCTCAAGGGCACCACTTGGGGTTCACTCTGTTTGTTGGCCTTGACGGGGACCCGCTGACTTCCAAGTGTGGGCGCACGTGTGAGCTGGGACCCAGTTCTGAGCCCTGGAATCCACAGGCGGTGAACAACTACCGGCGGGCCATGCAGAAGATGGCAGAGGACATCCTGTCGCTGCGGAAGCAGATCAGCATCCTGGAGGCAGAGAACCACACGCTGAGGAGCCAGCTAACCCAGGGGGAGGTGGAAGAGGAGCAGAACGACACCAACAAGAGCCAGAATCTGGGTGAGGGTGTCCGGGCCACCGAGAGCATCCAGCTGCCCGCCTGAGCCCAGGCTCTAAATTGTGGGTCACGGTGGCGGGGAGCCTTTCCCAGGTGCACCTGCTCCTGGACACTGGCCGGGTCCTCTCTCCGGGATGGGAGACTCCAGCCCTGTCTCGAGCCCCAGGACTGAGAGACCCCCGCCCCCCCCCGCCCCGTCCCCAGCTGTGCTGAGCCAGGAGATGCGCCCTCCCTGAGCCGGCTCCCCCCAACACCCCCACACAGTGTCCATGAAGCAGAAACTGCTGCTGAGTGAGCTGGACATGAAGAAGCTGTGGGACAAAGTGCAGCATTTGCAGAATGAGCTGATTCGAGTGAGCTGAGGCTGGGGGACAGAGGGGAAGGGAGCTGGGGGGTGTCCAGAGAAGTACCCGCGAGCAGAAGGGAGAGGGGTGTGGAAGGAAGGGGGTGGTGCAGTTGGAGACTCAGCAGAGGGGCCAGCAGTAACCCCAGGCACTCCCTGCCCTCCCCCACCACCAGAAGAATGATCGAGAGAAGGAGCTACTCCTCCTGCACCAGGCTCAGCAGCCGCAGGCCGCGCTGCTGAAGCGGTACCAGGACAAGCTGCGGAAGACGAAACTGCTGGAGGAGACTGTGCGGCACCAGGAGAAGGCAGGTGTCAGAGGGGCCGGCCCATCAGGCGCCAGCCACAGACCAGAAGGTGCAGAGCCCCCTGGCGAGCCCAGCCTTTGTGCCCTGCCCTCCAGGTGATCGAGAAGATGGAGCGGGTGCTGGAGGACAAGCTGCGGGACAGGAAGGAGCCCCTGCTCACCAGGCTGCAGGGAAAGCCCAGCGTGGGTGAGTCTTTTGTCCCGTCCCCCCGGAAGCCCTGCCTTCCTGGAGCATCCGCTTCCGGAGCAGAACTGGGACAAAGGATGCTACCCCCCTACTGACGCAGGCAGTGAGAGGAGGGCTCCCAAAGGTCCACTGGGCTCCCTTCTCCTGCCAGGGAGCCCCTCAGGACACATCAGGGCAGTGTGTGAACCAGGTTAGAGACGGACGTGCTCGGACCACAGAGGGGAGGCACTGCAGACTGGGGTGAGCAGACAGGGGCTGCCCAAGAAGAGGGGCTTCCAGAACCCTCCAGATTACTTCCTCCTCTCCCCGTGTCTTCAAAGAGTCTGCTCCTACAAAACAAACAATACTTGTTTGTTCTCTCCATTGATGTTAACCAAAGCCACCCAGGACTGCCAATCTGACAGGGCTCTGGCGGGCAGGGGACAGCCAGCTCACCCCATATCAGCCCGGCCCAGGCAGAGGAGTTCCCTGAGCCATCTGTACAGCCTCACCGGGAACCCCTGCGTGCCCAGCCCTGTGCTCAGCCTTCACTGCATGGGGATGTCGGGCGGTGCATTCCAGAAGGCCTTTGGAAAAGAATGAAAGATGAGACTGCCTTTCAGGAACCCTGAGGTCATCCCAGAGTGGGAGAAGAGGGAAGGCAACCCAGGGAGGGCGGAGGACCAGGGAGTGACAATGCCAAGAGCGGAGAAGGGAGGAAAGAGAGAGGTGAAAAGCTAAAATAGACCCAGGACAAATGGCGGGGGAGTGGTTATGGAGAACACTGTGGTCAGGTTATAAAGAGCCCACAAGGAGGGCCTGGGGCGTGTGGATCTGATTCTACCGGGCAGGGAGCCGGTGAGCGCTTGGGAACAGAGGAAGGACAGAATGGAGCAAAATGCCGGGGCGGATCAGGCAGGGGACACGAGGGCAGGAGAGCCCAGCTCACGAACATCTGTGGCCACGTCTGCAGCCTTCCCTGTGCTCTCAGCCTCTGGCCTTCCCCCGGGGCCCGCAAGAGAGAACCTGCCCGTCGACCTGTACTCCGCGCTGCTGGCAGAAAACTCCAGGCTGCGGGCAGAGCTGGATAAGAACCGCCACCAGTCGGCCCCCATCATCCTGCAGCAGCAGGCCCTGCCGGTAAGAGCTGCACAGGCTTGGCCTGGGCCTGCCCCAACAGGTGCTCGGCGATCACTCACAGCACAATCCAAGTTGAAGACCGAGACCAGGAACTGGGCTTCCCAGGGTCTCCAACGTTCCTGGCGTCTCCTGGAACGCCAGCTCTCAGGCCTGCCCCTTTGCTCCCAGGGACACACATGGGTCTGAAGGCGCCACTTTTGCCCTCATTTAGCAGCCCCAAATGGCCCTTGACCTTTGATTCCTGACCCCTTTTGCTGGCCTGCCCTCGGACTCCACACAAGCCTCTCTGAGCTCCGTCCCGGAGCATTTCCTGGGATTGGTACAGCCTTGGAGAGCCCTTTTCCCCCATCCCAGGTGGACCCCGGGGAGTTGGGAGCAGGAGGAGACCTGGCAGAGAGACTGCAGGAGACAGATGGCCCAGGCCACTCCAAGGGCACAGAGACCCTGCCCGTACAGGTGGGTGCCCCCGGCCCCATAAATGCCCAGCCCCATTCCGTCTCCAAGGCTGCTGCAGGTGCCCTTGCCTCATGCAAACCCAAAGACGAGACATTTGGAACTCCAGCAAGGGGTGGCCAGGGGACACAGGAGAGTTTTTCTCTTCATCCCAGGACTTGCGGGAGGTGAGTTCTGTTTGAAAGCGCATCCGGTGCACTGACATCCAGGTGAAGTGCGGGGGGATAAGGGAACGCTTGCTTCACAGATGCTTCACTTTACAAGATTCCCCGTTCGAGATTCCTTTCTGGGCACCGACAGGCGCCACCTAGTGCATTTAACGTTTAGAGATGGATGTCCGGAAACTCCATGTAACCAAAATCTTTGGGGAGAACAGCTGTGAAAAAAAGCACACACCGTATCAGGTCAACTTTGAGACGAGGGTTTGGCCCTGGGTCTCAGGCTCTGAATCAGGCAGTTGAGTCTGGAACTCAGACCTGGCTGGTTTCTCCCTCAGTATCTCGTGGCCTCCTGAGCCCACACGGCCGCCATCCCCAGCTGGAGCCATGTGTGCGTTTCTGCTTTGCCCACAGGATCTCCTTGGCAATACTTCAGACAAGTTCAACCTTCTGGCCAAGCTGGAACGAGCTCAGAGCCGGATCCTATCCCTGGAAAGCCAGGTGGGTGAGGTGCAGGCGTCAGTCAGGCTGGGCGGGTTCACCTCTCAGCCTATGACCAGGGTCGGGGTCAAAGTGTGACCAAGGTTGTGGCTCAGTCTATGACCAGAGTCAAGGATCAGTGTGGACTGAGGGTCAGGGCTCAGTATGTTGTTGGAACTCAGAGAAGGTCCTTCTGTGTCTTAGACCCCTCCCCCGCCACCCTGCCACGCCTGCTGTTTCCGGAAGGTAGCAGGTCCACATTGCCCAGGGTTTTGCTCACTGCCCAGAGAGGAGGCTCAGGCTCTGGTTGTCCTGGATCGCAGGGATGGGCCCTGCTGCCCAGCAGTTCCCCATCTGTCCCTCTCCGTGTCCACAGTTAGAGGACTCGGCTCGACGCTGGGGACGAGAGAAGCAGGACTTGGCCACAAGGCTACAGGAGCAAGAGTACGGCTTGGCGCAACCCTCAAACTCCATCATCACTGACCTGCCTGTGAGTGAGCCCTCTGGACGAGCTCCTTGGGGGTCAGGCAGTGGGGCTGGCAGCCACTCCCCGCCCCAATCCCGAGTCACCCGGCCTTGAGAAGAACTACGCAGGGGGACCAGCTACCCACTGGAAGTCTCAGTTTCTGCTCTGTTACCACCAGAAGCCCTCGCCTGGTCTCGATGTCCCACCTGCCTAAGGCATCGCTGAGATGCCCCACGGGTGGTGGTGAGAATCAAGGGGTGATGGCCGTGGGTGGGGGTTGTCCAGGCGTTTCTGGACTGCTCTGGCACTGGCTGTCCTTCAGCATGGGCAGAGTAGCTGCGGCCCCCACCCAGCCCCTTAGCACCTGGGGTCCTCCCAGGAGCTCACCTTCTCGGGCAACTGCAGTGCCGCACCCCTGCCAGGGAGGGGAGCAACGTTGCCAGAGAGAAACACTGGCGGCGTCCTGAGCGCACATGGGCCTGTTCACAACTGCCCTTCAAGCTCAGCCCCAGGCTCCCAGGTCCCCCAGAGCAACACCCCTGAAGGCTCCTGCCCTTGAGCCATCAGTGTTCTGCACATCTCCAGGCTCCCGGAAAGGCCGGAAGAGGATGGGAGGTTGGGGCGTGGGGGCGGGACACTGACAGAGAACACAGGGCTACCTTGGCAAAGTCACCTGCTGAGACCTGGGGGCTCTTGGAGAAATCGGGTTTGACTTGCTGTGGTTAAACAGCTGTGGGAACCTTTGCGAAGTCGTGGCCCACTAGGTTTTGGATCCTCTGAGGCATGGCTTGCCAAGATGCACTTTAATGGGTCATCCCCCGCCCCCAGCGGCAGGGGCGTGCTCACCTCACTTTGCTCTGCACGCCACAGCACTACTCGGCCCTCTCCAAGGACAGCAGGCGACCCTCAAAGCTGGACCCCTTGACGCCCAGCTCAGAGACAAAGCTCAACAAGCCCTCGAACTCCCAGAAGACCTGAGTCTTAGCAGACCTGAGTGCCGGAGCAGACCTCCCTCTCTGTGTGCTGGGGAGTCTCATTCCACCCCCCAAATGACTCCATTAAATGCTGTAAGTCCCTGAGCATTCGTCTCTTTTCTGGGGTAGGGCAGCCTAGGGGGCCCAGCTTCCTCCTTCCAGACCCCACTCTGGGCCCGGTCCCTCTGCTGCAGCCTTATAGCCTCCTGCCTGTCCCAGAAGCTACCATTTTGGGAGAGCCAAAGGCCATAGTGGACCCAGGAGGGTGGGGGAGAAGAGGCCTTCCAAAGCAGGAGCCAGGGAGACAAGCCCCTTCCAGAACTCCAGAAGAAATGAGGCCACCTGAGGCCAGCTCTGTTGGAAGATGTGAGGGAGGCCGGGACTTTCCACTTGCCCCTAAACATCTCATATCTGAAATCCCTTCTTTCAAGTTCGATTGATCAGTTTCTTGGGAAGGGAAAGACTTAAAGCCTGACCGTGGCAATCAGTTACATGTTAGTGTGAAATAGTCCATTAACCAGGGCCAGGCTGAGTGGGCAATGTTGTGTCCATATATAGCCAGGGACAGGAAAGCAGATGGGGCTAGGGGAAGGAACCCTCTGCTGAGAGTCGGAAGGCCCGGATTCTAGTTATAAACATGCTGTGCGACCTTGAGTGACTCAAGAAACCTCTCTGGGCTTCCATTTCCCCATCTGTCCCATGCAGAGCTTGACTTCTTCGATGGCAGTGCCCTTTCCAGCCCTACCGTTTCTGAGTCAAAGACAACTGGGGCCCAGAGAAGTGAAAGGAAGCAAGAAAGAGAGAGAAAGCCAACAAGAAAGATGATTCTATGGTAGGGAAAAGTAGAAAGGCTCCAAAAGTGGACTCAGAACCTTCAGATGCTGGCAGAAGAGACCAGGGCAGCAGGGCCGCTGTCCTGGGTGGGACTAGCTCCCCTGTCTGCCTGCAGAACTTAGACTTGGCTAGCAGAGGGCCAGGAGGGACCAGGCACCTGGTCGGGAGTTATAGAACTCAGAGAGGGTAAGGGGGCCAAAACTGGGACCAGTGTCAGGCAGTCCAAATAACGCACCAAAGGCCCAGCCACAGTCTTCCTGCCTACTGCCCAGAGAAAGACCGGGTGGGGTAAAGCAAACATACTGGCCTCTTATTCCCTAGATTGGCCACCTCACACCAGACCCTCACTCAGGCTTCAGCCGCGGACATGCCCCAGAACTCTAGCTGACCTTGGCAGGAAGTCCTCATGACCCCATAGGGAACTCCCACCCTGAGTTCAGCCAGTCAGAGGTCTACAGGAACCTCATTCCTGATAGGTGGGCCTGCCCGGAAGTCTGTTCTCAGACCACCCTGTTCCCTCAACAGAAGCCGGGTCCTTTGTCCCTCTGCCCGCCGCTCCGGGAGCTCCCCGCACAGTGGCAATAGTCCGCCACCCGCTCTGCCTTGCCCCCAGCCCCAGGCAGCAAGGGGGTTAATCCTACTGGCTCCTGAGCAGGTGGGTCCCAATAGAATTGGCTTCAAGGGAAGCTGCCCTGGGTGCCCCATTCGTGCCCAGATCCCGTTGCTGACCCAGGTCAGGGAGCATCGTCACAGGAGCGATAGATCACTCGGGGGTCGGGCGGAAATGAGAACACTTCACACGGTTCGGCCATTTATTGCCTTCACGGGTCAGGAAAAGAAGGGGAAGAGGTGGCGTGAAAGAGGGGTGCCCTGGCCAACTTTCTCCTCCCAGAGCTGGCCCAAAAGGAGCAGGGGAGGGGGGCTGGGGACTGAAGAGCAGAACCGCCATGGGCCCCACCCCGACCTTCCTCCAGCACCCCTGCTGGCCTGAGAGGTGGGAGAGGCAGCGTCCACCCTCTCTAATCACACCTGGGGTGGGTCCTGGCTGTAGGGCCTGAAGGTGAGGAGGATGGGCTTGTCGGGCATCAGGATGAGGTTGAATGTGGTGCCCACATCACTGAGATGTTGCATTTCAACTCTGAAGTTCTCCAGAATCTGAGAAAGAGGGGTGGTGGGCTTAGAGGAGAGGTGGGGAGGGGCTGTCTCCCCGGGGCCAGGCTCATTCACCTGTAGATGTCACCTGTCGTGAGTGACTGGAGGAACTCACCGCCAGCTCCTGTTTGGCCCTGCACAGTGCCTGAAAATGCATGACTAGTGCCTCGTCCCCTCGATCAGCCTTATAGCTTCAACGAAACCTTGTCCCCCCCACCCCCTTACCCGTCCCATCCCGCTTGGGGGGTAACAGATGGCCAGGGGACACCGATGGGCCATAAGAAGATTAGCCCGAAAAAAAAAAAAAAAAAAAAAGAAGATTAGCCCGAAACTGTCAGGGAGGAGGAAGGCAAATAATGGGAGACAGATGTCCCCAGCCCCGTACTCCCTGGGCTCCGGGCAGAGATGAGAGTAGGAGGGTCACTGCCTTCATTAGGGCCATGGCCAGCCCAGGGTGGCCAGGTGCCCCCGGCCGGACTCACATGGATGAGGAAGAGGGTCATCTCGAGCTCAGCGATCCGCCGGCCCACACACTGCCGCACACCCCAGCCAAAGCCCAGGTTCCGGAAGTGGATGAGTTCCTTGTCTTTACTCAGCCATCGGGTTGGGTCAAACTTGCCCGGATTGAGGAAGAAGGTGGGGTCTTGGCCCAAGGCATAGGTGGACACCTGCACCAACGTCTGGGGACAAGGTGGGCAGAGGCCTGAGAGGCTTCATCTACTCCCAGCCGGGAGCATTAACTCAGCTTCCCCACCCCCGCTCCCCAGCCAGGCTGCCCAGTGTTCCAGCACGGGACCCCACCCACCGTGTGACGTTGAAAAAGTTCCCACCCCTCCCTGAGCCTCACCCATCAGATGGGCAGGACTGAAGACTCAAGGCCAGGGATGGCTCAAGGGATTGTCCAGCCCTTTCCTCAACCCCAGAGGGCTCCCGAGACCCAGTGGGGCCTCCCTCCTAACCCTGGGCTCCAGCAACATTCCAGGGACCATCACGCACTATGCCCAGTACTCCTGCCCTTCATTCCTACTTGGACTGCTGCACCAGCCAGCTCCAGGGAGAAAGAGGGGACAGAAACCCTCATCGCCACCCATCTGTGTGCAACTGCAGTCTGTCCCCAGCCTCCTCTGTCTGACTGGCAGAGCCGGCAGCCCCGCCCCCCCTCCCCCCCCCCCGCCCCCGCTGCACCCACCTTGGCAGGAATCATGTAATTTCGAAGAACCAAGTCATTTTCAAGGTATCTCTGCAGGGTCACGGAGATGGGGTGGAGTCTGCCGGAGGAAGGCATTCAGAAGCTGATGCCCCAGGGCACCCGGGTGGCTCAGTCAGTTAAGCGTCCAACTCTTGATTTCGGCTCAGGTCACGATCTCACGGTTCATGACTTCGAACCCCACGTCGGGGCTCCACGTTGTCAGCTGTCAGCGCGGAGCCTGCTTGGGATCTCCCTCCCCCTCTCTGCCCCTCCCCCGCTTGTGCTCATTCTCTCTCTCTCTCTCTCTCTCAAAATAAATAAATAAACTTTAAAACAACAGAAAAGGAAGCCGATGCCCTGAGGCCTGGACAGAGCCTGTACACCCAGCAAGGCATCTCAGCCCCAGTGCCCCGGGGGCATCTGGGGACGGACCGTACTCTTCTCTCCTCCCTCGCCATTCCCAGCTGTCTCCCCGGACTTCTCACTTCCTACCAACGCCCTCCCTTCAGCCCTGCCCAGGGATGTGGGGGATGAGGTGGGTGGGCCTGGGAGGGTTGGGCTTGCCTCAGTGTCTCCTTGATGCTGGCTTTGAGGAGCGGGACGTGCTGCAACATCATGCTGAGGTCTCCCTGGGCCTGGCGCCGGGCAGCCCGGACCTCCTCCCGCAGCATCTTCTGCACCTTCAGGCTGCGTGCCATCTCGTACAAGTGCCACTGCAGTGTCACGGACGTCTGGCAGGGAGTGTGCGGTGTGGAAGACAAGGAGGACCCGTCACTCCTGAGGCATCTAAACCCATGCTAAATTCTCACTTCCAAGGATCTTTGCCCACTCTCATCCCTGCATCCAGAGGCCACCGTCCACGAAAGCAAAACACAGTTTGACAGGCAAACGTCCAAAGAGCCTGCCTCACCCCCCAGGCAGGAATGTTTGGGGCAGCATTTGTCCCTGCCCTCGTCCCCGATGTCACCAGCGCCTACCTGTTTCCCCAGCCAGCAGAGTCACCCATACAGCTGGTGCCTTCTTCCAGAGGACTCCAGAGGCCTTTGGAAGCCAAATCCTACTACTGTAAGGGCTGTACTCCCCAATGACTGCCATCCCACCCCTCTCCCGTTAGACCTTCCCCAAACATTAGTCCTTGCCTGTGGGAACAGAAAAGAAAGTGAGGCCCAAAGATACTGAAACCAGAGCCACCAGACCCGTTTTCCATCCGTGTTTCAATGAGCAATGCGGTCTATTCTGGGATGGACCAGCCCATCTCAGTATTAGCCGGAGTCAGTGACCAGTAGCCCTTCACTGAAGCGTGAGTGACACTCGTCAAGCCCCACAGTCCAAGATTCTTCACGGGGAGGGGGGACCCCAGGCTGAAGCAGCCCTCCCTCCTGGGGCCAGGACATGCTGCTATCTGACCAAGGGTCATATTTTGGTCTCCTCCTTCCTCCCAGCAGGGGCACTCCGGAAAAAATGTCATGAGGCCACTTCCCAGCTCCAAATCCTTACCTGGCCCCAGAAGCTTTTGCCTGACCCGTGAGGCTCCCCCCAACACTTGCCTACCGCTCCCAGGCCCCCTGCCCCCTAATGTTCTAGCTACACACAGCTCCCGAAGCCCAGAAATCTTCCTCATGCTGTTTGCTCATTCTAGAATTACCGCCCCCACCCCCGCCGCCCCCCACCAAACCTAGGAGGCAACGATGTACTCCTTTAAGGCTCAGATCAAATGTGTGTAATGGTCTTATCACCTCCAAGGCCTGACACAAACTAGGTACTTGGGAGATAGTGAATACGATAGTCAACTAAGTTACCAACTGTGTGACCTTAAATTGCTTAACCTCTCTGTGCGCCAGTTTCCTCATCTAAAACAGAGGGATAATAGTAACATACCTCATAGTGTTGTTTGTGAATACTAAATGAGTTAATACATGTGAAAAGCTTAGGAGCCTGCCTGCCATCTAGGACAGGCTTAATTTTTAAATTTTTTTTAATACTTATTTTATTTTATTTTTTTATTTTTTATTTTAAATTTTTTCAACGTTTATTTATTTTTGGGACAGAGAGAGACAGAGCATGAACGGGGGAGGGGCAGAGAGAGAGGGAGACACAGAATCGGAAACAGGCTCCAGGCTCTGAGCCATCAGCCCAGAGCCCGACGTGGGGCTCGAACTCACGGACCGCGAGATCGTGACCTGGCTGAAGTCGGACGCTTAACCGACTGCGCCACCCAGGCACCCCAATACTTATTTTATTTTTGAGAGAGAGAAAGAGACAGAGCATGAGCTGGGGAGGGGAGGGGCAGAGAGAGGGGGAGAGGGAATCCGAAGCAGGCTCCGGGCTCTGAGCTGCCAGCACGGAGTCCTACGTGGGGCTCGAACTCACTGACTGAGATCATGACCTGAGCTGAAGTGGGACGCTCAACCGACTGCGCCACCCAGGCGCCCCTAGGACAGGCTTAAAAAATGTTACCCAAAAATAGGTGAGCGGTTTTGTCTTCTACATAACTGATGATGAACTAGGTTTAAAATATGCTCAAAGGCTCGGCTGCATCCTGTCCCAGAGACCAACAATCCGCTGTTAGAGCCCAACAGAAATCCGATACCAGGAAAGAAAGTTACTAACCCGAGGGCTTTGGCACGTGTCTCCCTAGTCCTGAAATTTCTGCTTCTCCCTCCTCTCAGCAGCAGCCTTCAAGACACAAGCTGAATGTCGGCTCCTCTATGGGGCGCTGTCCCTGTCCTACAAGGCCACCGTTTTCTCTCCCTCCTCTGGGCACCGTCAGTAACTCGGCACATGCCTGGTCGGCCGACCCTACAACACGGCGTGGTGGTCATCGGCGCCCATGCAGCCTCCTCGTCGTGGGCTGCCCCGCGTCCCCGCCAAGTTCACAGGCTGAAGTCCTGACCCCCCAGTACCTCACCGTGGGACACTGAGGGCCGTGGGGCCTTTCAAGAGCGAATTAGGGTGAAATGAGGTCACGTGGGTGGGGCGTAATCTAACAGGACTGCTGTGCTTCTAAGAAGAGGAGGTTAGGACACAGACACACGTGCGCATGCGTGCACAGACCCTGTGAAGACACAGGGAGAGGACAGCTATCTACAAGCCAAGTAGAGGCCGCAGAAGAAACCAACCCAGCCACCTGGCTCTTGGACTTCTAGCTCCAACTGTGAGAAGATAAATTTCTGTGTTTTAGGCCACCCGGTCTGTGGTACTTTGTTCTAACAGCCCCGGCACGCTGATATGCCCTTCCTTCCCGGGCCCTTTGGGACATTTGGGGTCTCTAGCATTCATCTTTACGGTCTCGATGCCTGAATCACAACTAACACTCCATAAACACTAAATAATGAGCCCTCACTATCACAGCGGCCTGGGAAGGTTCAAGATAGTGGTAAAAGGGACCGCACACAGGCCAGAGACATGTTGACAGTCAAGAAGTTTCTGGGGTATTGAACCGCCTGTGGAGAGGGCCTGAGGGAGAGACCACAGAGCATGCCTCCAGACACAGGGGGCACCATGGGGGACTGACATCTGGAAGGGGGAGGATGTTCTACTGGCTCCCAGATCTTCTGCGGTCCTGCCTGCCTTCCTGAATCGAGCAAGCTGTGTCCTCCACCTTTGATTGGAGCACCCCTCCCTCCCTCAAGGGCTCCAGGCGCAACCTGGGCCCGCCACCTATGCCCAGGTGCTCCGTTCTCACAGGCCAAGAAAACCTGGCAGATCAGCCTCAAGTTATGCACCATGGGTGACCATGTGACCTGGCCCTTCCTCATCCTAGAGGATTAGGATTTAAGAAATGCAACCGGAGAAAGGGAGGCCCACCCCACATGGGTAGGGTTTCAGGCAACGAGGTGGACTGGTGGGGAAGGGGCACGGGACACAGGAAGGGACAGGATGTGCCTTCGGCCACCTTACCGTGTCCACACCCCCTGCCAACATCTCTGTTATGTTGGCCTTGACATCCTCAAAGAGCAGCTTGTGACTTCTTAGGAGGCGTTGGAGGATGCAGGGGTAATTGTTGAAATCTCTCTTGTGCCTCAGGTCCCAGTAGAAGTTCTGGGTGTATACCTCCGCTGTGCAGGAGGAGAAAGGAAGAGTGAGCTCTCTGCAGGTGGGAGGGCAGGGGAGGGCAGGCACCAAGGGCCTGCGGGTTCAAGAGCCCAGCTTGCTCGGCTGCCACTTTACTGAGCACACACTCTCTGCTAAGCCCTTCATATCCATTTAATTCTTGACCACAGCTCCAGAGAGGGAGGTGAGATCATCCCCATTTTACAGATTAGGAAACAGAAGCCCTAAAGAGGAGTGGCTTGCCCAAGGTCACGAGAGTGTTGGGGGTGGGGGGGGCAGAGCTGGGATATGGTTCTAGGTCTGAGGTCAACACCACACCCCCATCTGCCTTCTCCACCCTACCTTACCAGTCTCGCTCACCAAAGTCCTAATCTGTCACCAAGCACAGCTGTGTCTGGAGCACCAGTCCTTAACCCTCGGGAGATCCTGGGCTCTTGGGAAGAATATGATGAATGTCTTTGATCCTCTTTCTAACCATCTCCAACAGCCAGCCTTTAGGCCACCATGGACAGGAGTTCCGGGGCCTTCCTGCCTCCTCTCCCTGCCCACCAGAGAGCAGAGATTTCTTACCTTTCCCCGCCCCCCCCCCACCCCATCCCAGGCCTGGGTTTCCCACCCTCTGGGGTAGACAGGGCTCTCCTGGCCCCCAGACTTGGCTAACCAGCCTTCACCTTTATTGAAAATCACATCCCACGCAGCCACATGGTCCCTCCAGGTCTTGGTCTTGAATAGACGGAACAGGTCTGGGGGGAAGTTGAGCATGGGGACACTGGTGTGGAACATCTGGTAGACAGCGTTGATGAACCGCTGGGCGTCAGGGTCCACCACCTCCTCCAGCATCCCCAGGCGCTCCCCGAACATGACGTTGGTGATGGCTGCAGGGGGAGGCAGAAAAGCCCCTTTCGACCTGGCCATCTGAGGGCCTCAGCCCCCAGGAACCCCACCCCCGCCAACCCAGAGGATCTCCTGCACCCAACCTCAGGCTCCTTCAGTAAAGAAACTGAGGCCTGACTCCCAAACAGTGGAAATGGCAGGACTGAGGGAAAGCTACCCTCTGGGAGCCACTCAGGTCCTTCAGAGGGGCGAGTAGAAGACCCTGCAAAGGGTGGCAGGAAGCAGTCTCCAGCAGGGAAAGTGCCCAGGCGGGACTGAAACTGCGCCTCCCACCCTCCAACAGCACCCCAAGCAGCCTCTGGGCTTTCCTCCTGGGAAGGGAGATCAATTTCTCATCTGGAAGTGACCAAATTGGCTATCTCCCAAAACAGGCCATATAGGAAAGTGGATTGGCCATCCAAGACCCACTCTGGCTGGACCTAAAAACTCCCAAGCGCCCCAAGTGTTTCCTGCCTACTTGGTCAGGAATTTGAATGTTGACTTCATACCAAACTCTGGACACCCCGAATCTCCTGCAGTGATCACATGATGGCCATCAAGCCACAGGCCTTTGCATGCACCATTCCCTCTTCCCATACTGCCTGACTCCTTACCCCATCTATAAAACCCCTACATATCCTCAGCTACCCCATTTAGATTAACCCCCTTCCCCTGTCCCTTCCCCTCCCAGACCTCGAAGGTCAGTGTCCCAGGAGAGAGAGAGGTAGAGGATGAGTCCAGCAGTTCATCCCAGAAGCCAATCCCAATGCTTCTTCAGGATCTGTGCTGGGTCTCAAGGTAGGAGGCTGGGTTCTCCCACCCACAGGACCACTGCCAGGCAGAAACAGTCTCCTTACACTCAAAGGCAAAGCGAAACAGGTCATCACTGATGTCCCCTGAGAACTTTCCGGAGCCCTGCAGCTTGATGCGCCTGTGCAGGACTTTCACAAAGTCCTGAGACACTGGGTCCAGCAGGGGAATGAAGTTCTTTATGGCCTCTGGAGACATCACCTCCTGGTTCAGGGCCAGTCGGTCTTTCTTCCAAGCTCCTGACTTCCTGAGAAAACACAGGCCCTCAGGCCCTGATGGTCACAAACCCCAGGCCTGGCAGACACAGAGGGGGCTGACTCAACTTTCCCAGGAGGCCGAGCCACAGCTCAGAGCCCAGCACTCACTTCCACCCCCATCACTCTGGGCCTCCCATCTCCCAGCTTCTGCCTGGCATGGAGGCAGGAAGAAAGAGGGTAGGGAGAACAAAACCCCGACCTCCCCCCACTGCCTCTACCCCGCTGCTGCTGTGGCCAAGAACTCCTATTCTTAGAACCTCAAAGTAACTTTCAAATCCTCTAGTGTTTGCCTCAGCGGCACACATGCCCTTCCTCTTGGCTGATGTTCACCTCCTGCCATTCAAGTGCCCCTCGACTTCACCTTTTCTGGCCCCTGCACAGATACAACTGGCCAATCTCTCCTCCTCTGCACCCCTGGTTATGTCCCACCAGCACCATTGGTGGGGGAGCTCAGGTGCCCTGAACTGGGTTAATGATAGACCTCAGCTTACGGCCCATACTTGGAAAGAGATCCACACAAAGCCCTCTTTGCAGTTTGAGGGCTTCGCTTGTTTATAAGGATATTATTACAAACTCACCAGGCAACACGAAAACTAGGAACTTGACAGTAACTTACATAGGCCGACCTGGTCCTCCCACTTCCTGCCTCCCTGGCCAAGGGGACCACCCTGACTCCTCTGCTTGTTTTTGTATATAGTTTGATCTATAATTATTCTAAAAATGTATACCTGATGAATGGATAAAGATGTGGTACATATTTACAATGGAGTATTACTCAGCAATCAAAAAGAATGAAATCTTGCCATTTGCAACTATGCGGATGGAACTAGCAGGTATTAGGTTAAGCGAAATTAGTCAGAGAAAAGACAGATATCATATGACCTCACTCATACGAGGAATCTAAGGTACAAAATAGATGAACATAAGGGAAGGGAAGCAAAAATAATATAAAAACAAGGAGGGAGACAAAACATAAGAGGCTCTTAAATATAGAGAACAAACTAAGGGCTGCTAAGGGGTTGTGGGGAGGGGGATGGGCTAAAATGGGTAAGGGGCATTAAGGAAGACACTTGCTGGGATGAGCACTGGGTGTCATACATAGGGGATGAATCACTAGAATCTACTCCTGAAACCATTATTGCACTATATGCTAACTAACTTGGATGTAAATTAAAAAATAAAAAAATAAATTTAAAAAAGGGGCGGTGCCTGGGTGGCTCAGTCAGTGGAGCATTGGACTTCAGCTCAGGTCACGATCTCACAGTTCATGGGTTCGAGCCCCACATCGGACTCTGTGCTGACGGCTCAGAGCCTGGAGCCTGCTTCGGATTCTGTGTCTCCCTTTCTCTGCCCCTCCCCTGCTCACGCTCTGTCTCTGTCTCTCAAAAATAAATAAATGTTAATAACTATAATAATAAATGTATACTTGTTTTCAGCTTTTGAAAAAAATTTTTTAATATTTATTTTTAAGAGAGAGAGAGAGACAGAGTACAAGCCGGGGAGGAGCAGAGAGAGAGGGAGACACAGCATCTGAAGCGGGTTCCAGGCTCTGAGCTGTCAGCACAAAGCCCGAGGTGGGGCTCGAACTCACGGGCCGCGAGATCTTGACCTGAGCCAAAGTCGGTGCTTAACCGACTAAGCCACCTGAGTGCCCCTGTTTTTAACTTTTTTAAAGAACTGTCATGACTTGCTTTTTTCCCTCAGTTTTACACTTCTAAGTATCATCTGGATGGTTGCGGGTCACTGAGTCCATTCACTTTGACTGGTGTGTGCCACCACTCACTCATTCTCGCTCCTGTCGGGCATTTAGGTGGTTTCCTGGGCTTTGCCTTATGAACAGCCCTGCTCAACCACTCTAGCTCACGTCCCCTGGGGACCCGTGCTTTGGCGTCTATCCCTGAGCGCAGACCTGCTGTCTTGTAGGTGTGTGAACACTCAGCCACAGGAGGCGATGCCCAACCGTTTTCCAAAGTGGCGGCACCAGCTTTCACTCCCGCGAGCAAGCCACGAGAACTCTCATCTCTCTGTATCCTCAGCAACACTTGACATGGTCACATGTCAACGTTTGATGAGCGATTTGGTGGACAACTGTGTCCGTTACACTTACATACACCGACTTGTCCGCGATTCTCACTGCCCCTTTAGACTCACGGTGGCGGGGCCCTGCCCTCCTTGTCACTGTACCCCAGAGCCTGGCACACAGCAGGTGCTCAAAAAGATGGGTCTTGGGGCGCCTGGGTGGCTTGGTCAGTTAAGTGTCTGACTTCGGCTCAGGTCGTGATCTCACGGTCCATGGGTTCGAGCCCCGTGTCGGGCTCTGTGCTGACCGCTCAGAGCCTGGAGCCTGTTTCAGATTCTGTGTCTCCCTCTCTCTCTGACCCTCCCCTGTTCATGCTCTGTCTTTCTGTGTCTCAAAAATAAATAAACGTTAAAAAAAAATTTTTTTTTTTAAAAAGATGGGTCTTAAAGCGTGAACCAATAAATGAGAACTGTTCTAGATCTTTATTTACTCATTACAATCTTCAGCCTGAGCACTTCCCTGAAGGCTGGCAGAGCAGTTCACCATCAGCGGCTTTATGGTGACAGGAAGATGCCAGGGATTTGCCCAGAGGCCCCATGGCACAGCTGCCCATCATCTCCCACCAGCTCCCCGGAGATGGCCCAGGACTCACTTCAACAGGACGCCGAGGGGTCTCTGGAAATGCTGGTGATAGGCCACCCACGGTGGGATGGAAAATCGTTCTGGAGTGGGACCCTCGAACTTAAAGAGAAGGGCCACATCTTCAGGGTCGATGATATAAACCGACTCCATGCTGCCCAGCTTCTCCCTGGGGGAACAGAGGAGACAAGCTAGGGTGGGTTCCCGGAGAGCCATGCAGACTCGGGGCAATCAGGATGGGGCCCAGCTCACATATAACCGCCTCGTGGCCAAGACTGCAGAGCAAACAGTCCTGGGAGTGGACCCCGATCCCACAGCACTCCTTGCTGTGTGACCCGAGGCAAGGCACTCACCCCTTCTGAGTCCATTTCCTTCTTTATAAAATGGAGATACAGTACCTGTCTCACAGGGTTGCTGACGGACAAGATGATACAGTCTATGGAAGTGACTCTAGTCAGGCATTGGATAAGTGACAGCTTTATGTTCCTCTTGCCATCACGGTAGCTGCTGCCTGGCCCCAGGACGAGCCTGCCCCCACCCAGGGTCTACTGTGGACCATCAGATCCTCGCTCCCACGCCCTTCTTCCTGGGCATCCAAAGCCTCAGCACCCTCCCCGCCTCGCACCCACCGCAGAGCTCAGAAACAGCGTGGTCCTGTCACTACTGGAGGGACTCGGGGTAGCTTTCTAGGTAGTCCATAGGCCCGGCCAGCCAGTCCCTTCTAGGCTCTAGGATTGCAATTCTGGGAGTAGCCACCCTGCCTCTCCTCAGACTCCAACAAAGCACTTTGTCTCTATTCAAACAAAACCCTGGTAAAATATCAGGCCTCGGGCATAGATACCTGTCACAAAGCACTTTACAGTCTCTATTAAAACACCACCACAGGGGCGCCTGGGTGGCTCAGTCGGTTAAGCGTCCGACTTCGGCTCAGGTCATGATCTCGCGGTCCGTGAGTTCGAGCCCCACGTCGGGCTCTGTGCTGACCGCTCAGAGCCTGGAGCCTGTTTCAGATTCTGTGTCTCCCTCTCTCTCTGACCCTCCCCCATTCATGCTCTGTCTCTCTCTGTCTCAAAAATAAATAAATGTTAAAAAAAAAAATTGAAAAAATAAATAAATAAAACACCACCACAAAAGACTCTTAAAGATAGAGAACTGAGGGTTGATGGGGGGAGGGGCACGGGCTAGATGGGTGATGGGCATTAAGGGGGGCACTTGGGATGAGCACTGGGTGTTCTACGTACGTGATGAACCCCTCAAGTCTACTCCTGAAACCAATATTGCACTGCGTGCTAACATTTAAGTAAAAAATTGAAAAACATAAACCACAACTGTGGGGAAACAGCAGAAAAGTCCACTTCTCACTTGCATCTGCCTTTTGCCTAAGAAACTTAATTCAAGACACCCTATAAGACAACATATAAAAACACACAGGTCCAAGCCAAGTTCTCTCCCCTCCCCCTTCCTCAAAGAGATGGGGGGGAGGGGGGAGGAGGGGAAGAAAGAGGAAGAGGGGAGAGGGAGCGGTCCCTCATTAACCACTGACCCATTGCACCCCAGCCTACCTTCCCAGGTTCCCTTGGGCTTTGTCTGTGGCCTCCCAGAAAATCCCCTCCGTGTTTTTCCAGCTACCAAGCGACCTCACACCACTAGCCCCATCCCCCCCCACCCAGCTCAGCAAAATCCTTGAACTGCCATTGTTATCAATTCCAACTCTGGGAATCTAGCCCGAGGCAGTGATCTGAAGCGTGACAATGATGCCTGATGGATAAGCCTCGTGTCTAATAGCAAAAAACCCCAGAGAGGGCTGGATGTCCACTTTAAAGAACTGGCTACCATCATAAGGCTTATCCACACTACGGACTACCGTGCTGCCTTTTAAAATTATATTAAAGAGAGAAAAGAGGAAAGAAGTCCTCCATATGTCGTTGTGGGACCCCAACAAACAGCATACATAATATATTCACATTCTTAATGTTACATAAATATTATCAAAATTGAGAGGCGCCTGGGTGGCTCAGTAGGTTGAGTGTCCGACTCTTGACTTCCACTTGGGTCATGATCCGAGTTGTGGGATCGAGCCCTGCATCTTTGGGCCCTCTGAATGCAGAACCTGCTTGAGATTCTCTCTACTCTCTCTGCCTCTCTCCCCCTACATCATGCACTGTCTCTCTCTCAAATAAAAAATATACATACTATCAAAATTGAGATTGTGTCTGATTGCAATTTTTCCATTGTGCTTGTCTATATTTTCTGAATTGTTTATTCTCATTTATTCACAAATGTATCATTTCTGGGCTATAAGTTAGAACATAACAGTGACACTGAACTAGAAGTCAGACAATTGGGGTTCCAAAGATAGCCCTGGCTTTGCCCTGACAAGCTGTGTGACCTTGGCAAGACGCAGGAATGACCTTCTCCTTCCTGGCTCAGTTTCTCCATCTGTAAAATGTGAATAGTAACATCAAATACGAGGATGCGTCGAGAGGCTCAGATGATAGTGACTCAGAAAACAGAAGGGGCTTGATAAAATACGAGTTCCTAGGTTCCTACCCGAGGGAGAAGTAGCAGGGAAGGAGGAGGAGCGAAGGGAGCAGGAAGGGAGGATCCATCTTCTCAGTGCTGGGCAATGCGTGGGGGGGGGGGGGGGGGGGATGGGACTCCCTGCTTCCAACCAGCTCTGGGAGAGAAGGAGGTAGGAACCCTGATGGGAGAGGAGGAGGAAGGAACCCTGACCAATGAGCAGCTGCACCCCTCCACAAACACGCCTGCCCTGCCTGCCCTCCCGTCCTGACCCCCCCTTCAAGACAGCCAACATATCCTATCAATGCCCTTTCCCCATCCTGACCCTTTCACTTAAAGGAAAATGCACCGTCCCTCCCTGGGTCCCCTCCTTGCCCCAACCCGCACCTCCACCACCTCCAGTCTCTTAAGTATCTGCTCAGAACAAAGCCCAGGTGTGCCTGGAAGGTGCATAGCTAAATCAGAACGAGTGAGGCCTCCCACCAAGGGCAGCCCGCAGACCCCGTCCCTCGGAATAGGGGAAAGGGGGGGAAGCACATTCAGAGGCTAAAAGACCAAAGGCCCCTTCCTTGAGGCAGAAATCAAGGCAGATGCCTGGAGAAGAGGAGCTGTGGCCCAGCCGAGGGGAAGGGACAAAATCAGCTGCTCCAGAGCTGCGCAGGGCTGAGGGGTGAGGCCGGCACCCCAGCAGGAGACCAGGGCAAGAATCCTTACCTCTCCAGCTTCAGTTTCCTCCCACAGTGGGATGACACACTTACCTTCCAAGCTGTCTTAAGGACGGCTGAGGCAGGGAGGCAGTTAACAGGGCTTCGGCCCTGATTACCTCCCCCCCAGTCGATTTCAAAGCCCGTAGGACCTGAGGCCTCAGGGCTGGGAACTGAACCCATTGTCTGGGAAGCCTTCTCCCTTCTCCTGCCACCAGCCCCAGGCAAGGAACAAACAAGTCAGAAGTAGACCAGAGCCTAGAATGGAGGGCAGGGAACTGAACCCATTGTCTGGGAAGCCTTCTCCCTTCTCCTGCCACCAGCCCCAGGCAAGGAACAAACAAGTCAGAAGTAGACCAGAGCCTGGAATGGAGGGCAGGACTTTTGGGGAAGGGGACCCCCGGCCTAAACCAGCGGTGCGATGTCTGGTATTTCCTGTTTCACAGAACCTTGAGTTGCTGGCTGTTTTTTTGAGCCTATAAGCAGATTTTTTCATCCTAAATTTCTTGACTTTAAGTTCATGTTAATGGCTTTATGTTTGAGACCTCTCTCTTGAACAGTTTTTCCTAATGGAGCCCTGTTATATCTAGGATGGGCAGCCCTCTACCCTATCCCATGAGCCCCACAATCTGCCAGGCTTACCTGTAAATGGGGCCATACTTCTGGAAGTTCTGGAGTTGGTGATAGTGGATTTTCTGTGAGCCCATCTCCCTCCAGAAATTGTACAAGTTTAGCCAGCCGTTGTTTCCCGGGGAGGGGATCTCGCTGAAGGGGCGGGGAATCTGAGTGGAGATCCCAGCCCCCTCCCCAGTGGGCGCCCTGGGATGCCCTGGACCCTCCCGTGCGGTGTTCAGGAGGGGCTGGCAGCCTTTGACCAGGACTGAGCGAAGAGGGAACCCCTTGGCCAGCATGCTGTCCCAGGGTGACTCTGGCCCTGGGCCCCTGCGGCCCAGCTTATAAGCAGCAAGTCAAGGCTAAACGAGCTGACAAAGCAGTCAGCCTCCCTCCTTGGCCTGTTGGCTCCAGCCCACACACAGCCCCTCCCAGACTTGGGGTGACTTGGGAGACTTGGGAGACTCAGTCTGGGATTTCTGCAGCCAGAAAAACTTCCCGAAGCACAGGAAGACCCCTCTGCCTCTGTCCTCACTACAGCTCCAGCAGATCCCTGAAATGGTACAGGTTTGTGCCTTTCCTCTGCTGGGGTGTTGGGGCCTCCGGCTGAGCCCTGCTGTAGGGACCCAGCCGCTGGCAGACATCCCTCAGCATACACGGACAACCTGGGGCCCAGGAGGAGGAGGTCAGAGCCACCCTGCAGCTTTGGGCCAGCCTGCATCTTAGTTGCGGCCCCATTGCTGATTGAGAGAGAGAGAGAGAGAGAGAAAGAGAGGTAATTATAAACTGTTTTTTGTATAGTTCCCTGATTTTTTTTTTTAATTTTTTTTTCAACGTTTATTTATTTTTGGGACAGAGAGAGACAGCATGAACAGGGGAGGGGCAGAGAGAGAGGGAGACACAGAATCGGAAACAGGCTCCAGGCTCTGAGCCATCAGCCCAGAGCCTGACGCGGGGCTCGAACTCCCGGACCGCGAGATCGTGACCTGGCTGAAGTCGGACGCTTAAGCGACTGCGCCACCCAGGCGCCCCAATTCCCTGATTTTTAAAATTCTACTTTTTCTGCTTGGAAAAAAAAAATCTATATTTTCTGAAAATGGCAGGTGTTGTTATCGTTATTTTTTTAATGTTTATTTATTTGGGGGAGAGAGAGAGCGTAAGCAGGGGAGGGGCAGAGAGAGAGAGGGAGAGAGAACCCAAGCAGGCTCTGAGTTGTCAGCACAGAGCGGGCCTCGAACCCACGAACCGTGAGATCATGACCTGAGCTGAAATCAAGAGTGGGTCGCTCAACCAACTGAGCCACCCAGGGGCCCCAGGACTTATCATTTATTTTTAAAGATACTATCTATAAAAAATAAACTAGGAGCGGGGCTCCCGGGGGCTCAGTTGTTTGAGCATCCGACTTCGGCTCAGGTCACGATCTCACAGATCGTAAGTTCAAGCCCAGCGTCAGGCTCTGTGCTGACAGTTCAGAGCCTGGAGCCTGCTTCGGATTCTGTGTCTCCCTCTCTCTCTGCTCCTCCCCTGCTCACACTCTGTCTCTCTCTCAAAAATAAATACATATATAAAAAAAATTTTTTTTTTTAATAAATAAATAAACTAGGGGCGCCTGGGTGGCTCAGTCAGTTAAGCATCCAACTTCGGTACAGGTCATGATCTCACAATTCACGAGTTCAAGGCCTGAGTCAGGCTCTGTGCTGACAGCTCAGGGCCTGGAGCCTGCTTCTGATTCTGTCTCCCTGTCTCTGCCCCTCCCCCACTTGTGCTCTGTCTCTGTCTCTCACGCTCTCTCTCTCAAAAATAAATAAAAACATTTAAAATTTTTTCTAAAATAAAAAAATAAACTAAATTACAGTTGTGTTTGTTCCTTGTAGAACACTGAGGAAAAGGACAAACAAGAAAAATTAAAATCTCCTGAGTCTTTGATGTTGAGTGAAAAAAGCCGGACCCGGAAGAGTCCATGCTGTTGGACTCCACTCGAGTCAAGTGCAAGAATCGGCTAAATGAACGTGTGGTGTTAGAAGTGGTTCTCTTGTGGGGTAGCGACTGGGAGAAGGCATGAGAGAACTTTCTGGGGTGCTAGAAATGTCCTCTGTCCTGATCTGTGTGTTCACATGTGTGAAAATTCACCTGAGCCATGAATTTGTGATATTTGCGTTTTAGGGAATATAAGTTACCGTGATAAAAATGTAAAGGAAAAAAAAAAAGTCGTCTTTTTCTAACAGATTCTTTTGCCTATAAAAAACAACGGGCCTTGGGGCGCCTGGGTGGCGCAGTCGGTTAAGCGTCCGACTTCAGCCGGGTCACGATCTCGCGGTCCGTGAGTTCGAGCCCCGCGTCGGGCTCTGGGCTGATGGCTCAGAGCCAGGAGCCTGCTTCCGATTCTGTGTCTCCCTCTCTCTCTGCCCCTCCCCCGTTCATGCTCTGTCTCTCTCTGTCCCAAAAATAAATAAACGTTGAAAAAAAAAAATTAAAAAAAAAAAAAAAAAAAAAAACAACGGGCCTTTACAAAGAGGACACAGCCTCACTAAGTACGAGTTAAACCTGACTCAAGCTAGGTGCTGCTCCCTGCTCCTAAGGTGGAGGGAGAAGGAAGTCCCTGGGTCAAGGGACAGCGCGTAGCCACTGGGGCACAGCATGGGCCACCCTGACCCCACACCGAGAATGGGGAGGAGTACTGGAAGCCTGGGCCCCCAGAAACTGTGCGGGGCACTGCCACCTGGCAGGGAAGAGGCCGCAGTTCCCTCAGCGGGTCCCAGCAGTGGTGACAGCATCGCCACACCCGAACATCTGTCCGGCTGGCTCTGGTGGCAGCCGGCAGACTCTCACTGTAGTCGGGGCTGCTGAATGTGGTCCTGGCTTTTATCAAAACCTGCTGGGTATCCAGGGTGGGGCTGCCCAGGCACAAATGCTCACAGATTGGGTTTTTTTTTTTTTTTTTTTTTTGGAGATTCTCCAACTAAGGACTCCACACGCAAGGCAGAAACCAGAAACTCACTTTTCCAGCGTCCCTGGAATGCAGGGAACCCTGCCTGGGATGCAGGCAGATAGCTGGGGCTCCCCAGTCAGGCGTCCTCTCATGAAATTTTGGTTGAGCAGGTAGTGACACGAAGAGGGGAGCGCCACGTGAAACCCGCTATGGCACGTGATGGCAGAGACCCTCAGCCAGGGCCAGCTGCAGCACAGGTGAGACCCGTGCAGATCAGGGGGTGGCCACCGAGGCACCTCTGGGATGGGATTCGGGTGACGTTCCTGACACCCGATTCTCCACCCTCCCCGAGAGTCTGTGAACTACGTAGTATCTCTTGATAAACTCTCCCCTAGGAAATATTAGCCGGAGTGAATTCTGTTCTTGATAACTAGCAACTCTGAATGATACAATAATATACAATGATATTGCTAAAAGTCTGTCACAGGTTCAACCAAAGAATCAGAACTAGTAGGCGTGTAAGGGATTGGCTTATGCAATGTGGGGCTGGCTGGGCAAGTCTGAAATCCACAGGTGGCGCCGTTAGAAGCGCAGGCGGGACTCTGCACCAGCGGAAGCTGCAGCCCACGGGTGGAATTTCTTCCCCTTCAGGGGCATCTCAGCTCTGCTCTTAAGGCCCTTCAACTGGTTGAACCAGGCCCACCCAGATTGTCTAGGGTGATCTTCTTTACTTAAAGTCAACCGATTATGGATTTGAATCACATCTACAAACTACCTTCACGGCAGCACCTACATTCGTGCTTGAATAACTGAGGACGGCAGCCTCACTAGGCTATAACATCTGCAACTGACCATCATGTTACTTCAAAGCTTATAGGGGAAAATAGCAGTCCTCTGCTCCGGCCCTCGCAACTCTTGATGCCATTTCCCAGAGGGGAATGGAACTCTCTTCTCAACACAGTCAAACTCATCGGGTCCGGGCTGGGTACTTGGTAAACCCTCCTAATCTGGAGACTCACATCCTCAAATTTCTGGACACGTTCTTGTACAGTTTATTTAGGAATTTCCCCCTCCATTTCCTCCCTTCTCTATTTCTGGAACTCCTGTTCATCATATAGGAACTTTCTGGATTTACCTGCTGCTGATTTTTTCTTTTCTCTTCCATGTCTTCTCATCCCACCTAATGAGAGATTCCCTGCTCTCACTTCCAACCCCTCCACTGGATTATGGACACGATATGGACATAACGGCTCCTCAAAACTCTCTAAAGATATTAATCATACAGTTGTTGTTTAGTTGTTTGGGGTTTTTGTTTGTTTGGGTGTTTTTGTTTTCTTTTGCTCTCTGTATTGTCCCTGTTTCCTCTGGGTTCCTTTTTCTGTTTGTTTTGGACCCTGTCTTTCATGTTAGAAGTTTCCTGAAATGCCTACCAATTTGGGGCGGTCTGCTAGAAGTCCTGCAGAACCCAGAAAGCTGGCGAGTTTGGAGCACGTTAGTGGCACTTGTCCCACTGTGGCAGGGTCATCAGGGAGGACTCTGACAGATCTCCAAAGTCAGCGGCTACATGACTCTTCACTTAGGCTGGTCATTTGCCCTGAGGAACAATCTTCCACGTTTTTGGTATGGAACGTCTCACGTGCCTCGCCATGGCTGATGTCTCCAGAGAGCAAACCTCACCACATTGACCCAGAAGCCCTTCAGGGGGGTCTGTGCACATAGCTGTGGTCATCGGGTTTGCACAGTTTCGTGTCCTACTGCATTTGCACCAAAACTGGCATTCGTACTTTCAATGCTCCTGAACTATCTCTTAGAAAAGCCACATCACACGCCGTGATTGGGCTTATCTGTGCCTTACTCTTTTAAGTTCAAAACTCTAAGGTTTGAGGTCAACTTGGGTGATCGGGTGGGACCAGACCGTAGTGGGGACAGGTGTATTGATTTGTTCCCACACCTGTAGCGCTCCACTCCTCTATTCCAGGCACTGGGCTAGGTGATGACACAGAGGGGAGGGACACATGGGCGCTGTCCTCATGGAGGGTACAGTCCAGGGGAACAGCACGAAATCGAGGCCGCAGGGAGGCTTCCAGCCTCCGAGGAGAAGGATGACGTTCAGGGGCCCCCAAGGGTGGGAGCAGGAGAAGATGAGAACCCCAGGAAGAGGACAAAGAAGGAGCATGTACAGAAGGCTGGCAAGAGGCAGGAGAGGGCCACATCTCCAGGGGAGAGCGGAGAGGCTCAGCCAGAGCTGGCACTTCTCATTCCTGTCGGTTTTTGTGCCGTCTGTGTCCTGTACCCCGAACTGCCTTACTGAGGCCAGCTGAGGGCACCATCCACAGCCTGCTGGGCTCTTGTCCGTCGTGCTCTCTCCAAGGCAGCCATCGAAGGATCATTCTAGAGAACAAATGACGCATGGAACAGAGGGAGTTAGATCGCAGCTCGAATGAAACCGGCCCGGACTAGGGCGCCACCTCTTACCGACTGGCTACCCTGAGACACGGATGCATCTCTGAGGGTCCACCTCTGTCCAATGAGTTGGACCCCCGATAGGGTCCAACTGGAAGTCGGGGGACACTGTCTTTGGAACTCTGCCCACAGGCCTTGCGCTCCATGACTCTTGGGCGTGGACCTCCCCCTGGAGGAGCATGTCCATGGGGGAAGGGCACCTGGACAGGGCCTGGATGGGGCAGCACCCTCCTCAGCTGACCTCAGGGTGCCTGGGCCAAATAAGGGGAACCTGCTCAGGTGGCGAGCACCAGAGGGAAGAGAGCCCAGGTAGGAGGTAGGGCCAGGAGAGCGGGGAGCAGGCCCAGAGCCTGGGTGGAGGGGACTGAGGGAGTGGGGCAAGGCCAGTGGGGACAGGAGGGAAATGGGCTCCACAGAAAGTTCTTTCTGGGTCACACTATGCCTGGCAATGATGAGCAGGGCTCGGGACGACGGTGGGGAGAGACAGTTGCGAGAAGGAAAGTGACGCCCTAGGCACCGTGTCTCGCCACACTGCACCCCTATAAGAGTGAAGAACTTGGCCCCCCGTGAGCAGGACATGGCCTTGTCCAACTACCTACAGCTCACTCCCCAGGCCACCCACATCCCTCGCATCCCAGTACCCTGGCCCACAGCTCCAGAATCTCCCACAGCCCCTGTCAACACACTGCCAAGGGGAAATAAACGAGACCAGTGCCCAACAGAAGTAGAGAGGTGTGCTCCCAGGCCCCCTGCCTCACAAGCATCTGGATTTGGGAACATTGAGAAGATCCTGGTTTTCCATTTCTACCCCTGGGCAAGCCCCATAACTTTCCACGTGCGTGTCCTAGAACATACTGGACATTTCCTGTGTGCAGAGTACCTTACGTGCATTATCCCGCTTATTCGTTATCTCACCACGAGGTAGGTCCTAATAGTTTCCCTGTGTTAGAGATGAGGAAACCAAGGCATAGACAGGATGGGTATCTGCCTGAAGTTACAACACTAACCAGAGGCACAGCTGAGATCAAAACCCAGGTGGTCCCTTGGGGAGCTCAGTCCTTGGGGAGGGACTCCCTTGGGGAGACTGGTCCCTTGGCTCCGTGACCTCAAGGTTGTGAGTTCAAGCCCCACATTGGGTGTGGAGCCTACTTTAAAAAAATCCCAGGGGGTCCTTCTCCCAGACCTGGACTCTCAGTCCTGTTGCCATGCTGCTGAGAAGGCCTAAGGGAACAAAATGAAGGCAAATGATAAGCACTCTGTGACTCTGTGTCACTCTGTGCCTGTAGACCAGTGACCAATGCCCCTAAACTGAACAGGCTGAGACCTGTGAGAAAGGCCCTTAGGTATCATTTCTTTGGTCTCCCCTTATAGAGAGAAGAATACCGAGATCCAGAGAGGGGCAGAGACCTGCCCTGAGTCACTAGAACAAAGCAGAAACAGAGGCAGGCCTGAAGCCAGGCCTTGAGCCCACCCACCCAACCGCAAAGAGCTACAGGGACCCAAACCAAGAGTGGCCATTTGGAGAGGCATGGCTGGTTCCTACCCCCAGCCTGTGTGAGGCTAACTCAGCGATCACTGCAGACTTTCACAGAGTAGGCACCTGGCTGATGAGAGATGGGAAGTCCGGAGAGGAAGAGGAGGTTTGAGAAGGCCTTCATGCACTAGGCCTTGAAGAAACTCAAAACAAAAGAATTTCACCTTGAACCCCAATCCTCGTCATTCCTCCTCAGCTGGCCCTGATCTGGAGCCAAGATTCAACATGGCTGACTCAGAAGGAGCCCTGGGTCTCTTGAGTGAGGTCTGTGGTCAGGCCACTCTGGACTCACTCCAAGATCTTGGCAAATCAGGTCACCACCCAACCCGGAATGTCAACTTCTCCCTGTCCCCACACAAGCTCTCTGGACTGCCTTGACAACCCCTACCACTATACCACACCACAAGGTCCATCCCAGCCAAGGCCAGCACCCCCCACATATCCCCTCCCTGCACCCAACACCTTCCCAGATGACAAAGATCAATCATAATAGACTTTCAACAAAACTACAGCCCATTGGATAAAAATGTGTATGTCAGAAAGCACACACATGCCATGGAGAACATTTCATGACAACAATCTACACTGTATCTTATATTTGACATTGGACAATATAACTTCTCTCCATTTTTTTCAGAATCTTATCTGCTGGCAAACAAAAGATATATTGAAAACACACCAACAAGAGACAGAAAGTAGAGGGGATGATATCTACAAGGTATGAAGTTTCTTTTTGGGGTGATGAACATGAAAATGTTGATTAATTATTAATTAATTAATTAATTGAATTGATTATGGTGGTTGTTGTATAACTCTGCAAATATACTAAAAAATGCTGGGTTGTGCCTTTTAAGTGGATGAATTGTGTGGTATGTGAATTATATCTCAATAAAGCTGTTACCACACACACGCAAACTGTTGTCCTCCTGACCCCTTCTGTTACGTTTGGCAGCCCATAGATCACCCATGACAGTGAATGTTGTCCCTATACAGTCACTTGACCCAGGATTCACATAGTGTTGGACCATTTTCAACAAACTGAGAGCAGCAGGGGCGCCTGGGTGGCTCAGTCGACTGGGCGTCCGACTTCCACTCAGGTCATGACCTCACGGTTTGGTTTGTGAGTTCGAGCCCCGTGTTGGGCTCTGTGCTGACAGCTCAGAGCCTGGAGCCTGCTTTGGATTCTGTGTCTCCCTCTCTCTCTGCCCCTCCCCTGCTCGTGCTCTGTCTCTGTCTCAAAAATAAATAAAAACATTAAAAAAAAAAAACCTTAGAGTAGTTTTTTAGCAAAATAAATAAATAAATAAATAAATAAATAAAATACATATATCTACACGCACACACACACACGTGTGTATATACATATATATTTGCACTTATCAAGAGTGGTTACTGCTCTCCCAGGAGGAGGGACCACTGCCCCATCCAGGCATGAACTTTCTGATAAAGAGAGTTTAGAGGGAGCTGTTTTGCCTCACTGATGACCTTGAGCCTGGAATGACATCAGTCGGGGAAGGTCATGTCTCACAGGCAGCACTGGGGCAATGAGCTTCCACAAAAAAAAAAAAAAGAAACGAAAAGAACAAAACAGAAAAGAAAAGCAATCAACTTGTTTTCCTTCACAGAATTGCAGAACCAAGGTAAAATTCACGAATTCCTGACTTAGAGCCAAGTACTTTGAGTGGCCCCCACATTCCTCTAGGAGGAAGGTTTTGCTGGAGGCTTCTGAGACAGAAGCTTCTTCTCTTTCCTGAACAAACTTCTAGAAGCACATCGTCTTCCCTGGACAAGCTGAATATGTTGTCTATTGCTGCTTAACCAATTGTTCCAAAACTGTGGCTTAAGACAACAAATGTTTGTTACCTCAGTTTCCATGGGCCGGGGATCCAGGAGTAGCTTCTGCTGGGTGGCTGCAGCTCAGGGTCTCTCACAAGGGGCTGCTGTCACCTGAGGTCCGGCCGGGGCTGAGGACCAACTGCCAAGCTCATTGGATTAAAGTGGCCCTGCTTCAAGACCTTTCAGTGGCCACTGGCCGGGGGCGCGGTTCTCCCTGGCTGTTGGTCAGAGGCCTCCGTTGTCCACCTCGTGGGCCTCTTCCTGGGCTTTTAGGGCCTACTCACTTTTGCTTTTTTCTAGGTGTTGGAAGAGCACTCAAGGAGAAGGGAACTTGGCTACACCTTTTAAAGGAAGTGTCAGGGCACTCATGGGCATATTTTAATCTGCACGGAGGAAGCCTGCAGCCCCGGAGATGTTTGGCAACCATCCTGGAATTACAACAGGGGGTTTCATAGAAAGGTGTCGAGAAGCCAGGCCTACTTTGAGCCTTTCCAGGACATAAGCTGATGAGTCCTCTTATACTTCCAGCCGGTTTGAGTTGGGGTTTCTGCTGTTTGGAATCGAATAGCTCCTGATGGCCTTGTAGAAACGGAGAAGACACTACAGAGTCATAGGGTCCACAAGGGCAAGCACGCCCACGGCCTAGAAGGGACACAGGATATTGCCCACCCACTCACGAGGCTGCCCTGAGCAGAGGGGCCGGCGGGCTCTCACCTAAGTGACAACTAGCCCAGGAGGAGGCTGATGAGGAGACTCGGTTCAGGAGAAACTCTGGGACAGTCACACAGACGGCATTTTCTCATTTTGCTTCCCTATGAGAATGCTTAAATGTCAGATTTTTGAGCTCAAACCAAAGCCCTGAAGACACACTAATCGGGCCCCAGAAATGAGACAGGTTCGTGCATTCAGGTTTGCATGGGCCTCACACCCTCCGCACTACACCAGGTCGCTCTGGACATGCCTCCCTATGCCTTCGACCTCCGACTCAGACAAACACCCACAAGTAGCGGGAAAAGCATCAACAATTTTAAGAGTCTGCCAAATATGTGGTCAGTTTCATATCTACCCCCTACCAGCTCTGGGGCCCTTGGCAAATGCTCAGGCCCCTCATCTGCTCATGGAAAAATCAGCACCCACCTCACCCCCGACTTCTCTGATGGGTGAGGTTGGACCAGTGAGCGGGACCCGGAGTCCTTCCTGGCTCTCTCGGGAGGGCTGGCCGGGGCTTACAAAGCCCACATCCCCTCCTCCCCCTCCTGCTTCCCGCATTCCGTAGCCTCCCTGTAGTCCTCAGAGTGGAGCTAGTACACATTTAGATCCATCTAGAATGTTGTCTGTGACCAAGATGGTGATTATATTGACTGGGATCAGATTCAGATGGATAAGCAGCAAATCCAAAGTACAGGCTTACCCAAGATAGGAACTTATTCTCTCCCACAGAAAGGGAGCCTCGAGGTACCACACAGGTCCAAGTACATCTCATTGGCTGCACCTGACCGCACGAGTGCACCTAGCTACGGGGAGGCTGGGAAATGCAGTTTTCCCTTTGGCGACAACATGGCCAGCTAGCAGTCTTGGTGACAGTAAGTTAGGCCAAGTCAGGAAAGAACGGGAAGGGAGCCTGGTCCTTCTATCCACTTTTTCCAAGAGTGAAGCCAAGAACCTGACCCTGTCTGACATCTGGGTCTATCGTTCAATCCCTGCAAAATCTGCAGGGAGTAAGAATGCTCCTGGAACCCCAGATGGCCCCCAGCACGGTGTCTGAGACAGACTAGCTGACCAGTACTTGCACTCCTGTGGAAGACACTTTGTAAGGGGGCTCCCCGTCTCATGAGAAGCCCCTCTCCTCTGGAAAAGACCCTCAAAACAGAGGTGAGTCCCAAGTAACCCTCCCCTCTGGTCACAGATGACAGTTCTCCTTGAGTATCAGTTGACCCAGGCCGGGCCATTCATGAGCATTCTGAAGTTCAAGTGAGGAAACAGCATCAGTCTTTCGATAGTGGCCAAATGCTGAGATAGAAGGCCATGTTCTGTCCGCCCAGAGGGGGAAAAGCCAACAGGCAGGACGAAGCCAGAGCCACAGCAACTCAGAGAATAGCACCACAGAGAACACTAGTCACAGCCGGGACTTGGCTCCTGTTCCCAGGGCCCTAGAGGCCCAGCTACTCCTCTGGCCTTCCGGTAAACCCCCAGTCTGCATCGTCTAACTCCAGCTGGCTTTCTGTCACTTGCCATCAAGAACTGTGACTACCCCAGTCACCTTTCCCTTTCCAGCAGGGAAGAGCTCCATGTTCGTACCACATTTAATTGTAGAATAGTATTAGCTAGAATTCTTGCAGTAGCAAGTGGCAAAAATCCAGCTCAAACGGGCTTCAACAAAAATAAATACACAAATAAATAAAAATTCATTGACATAAATTTGAAAAGTCAAGGTAAAAAGCTGGTGATCCAATAGTACTCCAGGGCTCATACACTCTCTCTGTAACTCTCTTCCTGTCTCTCGCCTCTCCTTTCATGCATCCTGGCCACAAGCTAAATCAAGAGTTGGATGCTGAACCAACTGAGCCACGCAGACGCCCCAGTAATACACGTGTACGTCGTGAAACGGGCAAAGGCTTTGGAGCCGGATGAATGTGGGTTCCAATCCAAGTGCGGCCTTGAGCAAGCTACTTGAGCCTTAACTTTCTTATCTTTAGAATGGGGAATCTGGGGCGCCTGGGTGGCGCAGTCGGTTAAGCGTCCGACTTCAGCCAGGTCACGATCTCGCGGCCTGTGAGTTCGAGCCCCGCGTCGGGCTCTGGGCTGACGGCTCAGAGCCTGGAGCCCGTTTCCGATTCTGTGTCTCCCTCTCTCTCTGCCCCTCCCCCGTTCATGCTCTGTCTCTCTCTGTCCCAAAAATAAATAAACGTTGAAAAAAAAAATTAAAAAAAAAAATAGAATGGGGAATCATATCTGCTTTGGGGGATTGTTGCAAGGATTAAAATAATGAAACATTCAGAAGCAGGTCCACCTCGTGGGCCTCTTCCTGGGCTTTTATGGCCTATTCACTTCTGCTTTTTTCTAGGTGTTGGAAGAGCACATTCAGAAACTGTGTAGGTTCTCGGAGTAGCCAAGCTAACGTCACTGAATTTAATACCCCCCTCCCACTGTCTTGTGGCTTCGCTTAGGATATAAACACCATACATGAACACTATGCTTCTTTCCTTGTTTCTTTACTCATGCACAGCTCCAGGCTGCATCAGGCCACCCCGAGGTCAAGCCGCACCCTCCCCACTCCCTTCTCAGAGGGAGGGAGTTTCTTCTACGTTCTCATGCCACGACCCGCACTTCAACAAAGGGTCTGGGGTGGAGAGTAGGCAGGACCCAGACAGTTTAGAGAGAAACCAGCCCAGTGACAGGCCACAAGGTTGTGACCTATCTAATTTTAAGTAGCAAAATGCAACTCAAAACTTTATTATTGTTAACACTAAATTCCTTTTGCTGTTCACTGTTCTTTCTTCTCCCCACCCCACCCCCGCCTTTTTTTTTTTTGGCCTTGGGAGGGGTCATGTGGCCATTTGTGGGTCATGAGATCTTCCCAGGCAGAAATGACAACATCTGTCCTCCCCACCCAGGCTGGCCATCACATAACCAGGGTTTATAAAGACTGAGCATTTGTGCCCTGAAGGAAAGGGGATCCCACTTGGGGAACTTTTGGTGGATCCTGAGCTAGTTCTTCTAACCAGAGAGAATGAAATGAAGGAAAATATGGGACTGACTTGACAGAACTTTTGAGGTGGCAGTAAAGTAGGGTGGGGCTGGGAGGAAGACAGGACCCGGAAGCCAAGGGCCCAGAGCCCTTAGCAAAGGAGTGTTCCCAGTTTGGGGGTCCCTGCAAAAGGCACCTCTGAGGGCTGGCCCCAGATGCCTCTCATCACAACCCTCCTAGAAGAACTTATTCCTCTTGGGCTGAGGACTGGGCACATGGACTCCCCGTGGGTGAGCTCAAGCCTGAGCCCTAATCTTCACTCAGCGACAGTGTGGCCCTTCCCTGCTCCTATAAGAACCCATGACCCCACAAGTCCAGAGGAGCCCCTGCACCCCAACTTAAGGGGTTGAGTAACACTTCCTGAAGAAGTAAAAGAAGACATAAAAAATAAAATTTAAAAACAAAGGAAGTAAAAGAAGACATTACACCTCCCTCCCCCTGTCACCATCACTGTCCCCATCCTGTCCCCTGAGACTTTCCTGTGCCCCATCACCACCCCCACCCCCTCATCCTCACTGACGCCTGCCTCCTGCTTCACCCTAAGACAAAAAGCTGTTTGTAGGACCTCTGCAAGCCCTGGCATTTCTGTTTCTGACAGCTTTGCCCTATATCAGTGCAAACATATTAAAACATTAAAAACCTGCTGTAATATTTTTGAAAGGATATTTATAATTTTGCTCTTGAAACCGTTTGGCTAGGAGTAACTGATTTAAATTACAATTGGGAATTCTCGTAAAACCCAGCCCACACATTCCTTCAAATGTAATAAAAATTTTATGCATACTAAATTTAACAATTAATGAGGTTGATATAATGTTACAGTTGGACATTTGATTAAGAATTTATTGATTTCAATTTTGCAGTATTCTTATTTTAGACCCAATCTTTTTTTTTTTTTTTTTCCCTGTCAAATATTCGAATGGTCCCTTTGGAGGCTCGGACCATGGGTTCCTCTGACGGGCAACATTGAAGTAACCTGGGCCGGCGGGTCTTCCCTAACTTCCACCCAAAGCATACGACCCTTCACACGCGCACACACACACACACACACACCCTAAGGACAAACATCGCCTTGGCTGGACTGTGGAGGCAGGGTCCAGCTCCAGATCGGGAAGACAACGGAACCAGTTAAGAGCAGGGCAGGAAGCAATGTCATGTCCCGTCGTGCCCTGTCATGTGAGAAAGGACTTCTTTACTGCCACCAGCGGCTGGAGCTGCTGAGGGCACAGAGGCTGACACAAGCCAGCCTCAGAGGGTGGCACAGGCACTTCGTCCCTCCTGAGGGTGGTGGGTACTGGAGGCAAATGTATTTGGGGACTACAGAGGCAGGTGGACGCAGGGGCCAGAGGGCTGTGAGAAGCTTCTCCATGGCACCAGGGCAGCGCACCACCAGGAGGGCGGGAAATGTAGACACAGTGGCACAGGCAGAGGGTGATGAGATAGGGCAGAGAGCAAATGGCTGAGAAGAAGCCGGCATGAAGGCAGGGAGAAAAGTGGAAAGAGGGCTGGTTTGAGTGCCAGTACTCAGGGGAACGGAAGCAGGATCTCTTAGGATTGTGGGAGCCCTGGGACAGCAGCAGCAGCAGCCAGGTGTCAGGGCCAGCCCAGAGATGGGGGGCAGGGGCACCAATTCCTCTGAGAGTCCTTGCTTGTTAGGTCACCAAAGCCTTCTGGGGGCAGAGGGGACTGAAGGGGCATCTGTGCTTGGCAAGAACCTCCCGCAGCACCCCGGCCTCCCCTCGGAAGCGGAGGGAGGGGATGGGCTGAGGCAGAGAAAGGCCACTTTGGGCTCACTCCGCTGTCACCGGGCCGTGTCCAGGTATCCCCTGCATACCAGCCGCCGCCACCTTCGCCCCAGCCTGTCAGTGCCTCTGAAGTTACACTTTGTGCCCCTAGGTGGAGCCAAAGCCCATGGCAAGGGCCTTGGGCTAGGCTGGGACACCCAAGCTGCCTGGGTTTAAGACGATGATGGGCTCGGGAGGCAGAGGACCGAGAGAAAGGGGCTAAGTCTGGACCCTACAGCGGGGCCAGCGAGGGGACGGGACAGCCAGCCCCAGCTCAGGGTGGACTTATTGGAGCTACAAAGTCTGCCTCAGCAGTAAAGGCTAAATAGTCCCAGAGCGCACAGGGAGGAGGGCGCACGTGAAGAAGGTGCCGCCCCCAGATAGGGCAATCCCGAGAGCGGGCACTGACCGGGTACACGCTTGGCTCCGCGTCAGGCACCCAGGTCGCCATCCCTTCCAGCACCCACAAGAGCGGAGGAGAGGCCCAGGATTCCGCGAACAAGCGCAGGTGACCCAGCATCGCAAAGTGTCCACTGCCGCGGCTGCAGGTGGAGGCGGGGCGGGGCTTGGGCCGAGAGGCTCCGCATTGGACGTGGGGGTTGCTGGGGCTCTCCGATTGGCTGGGGGTGAGGGGCGGGGCCAGGGCGGAGCTGAGAGACAAAAACCTGGATAAAGACTGCGTGGGGAAGGGCAACAGACCTGGCGCAGGTGTTGCGCGTTCCTTTTTTAGGCCAGGACGCGAGCTGCAGAGCTGATCCGGCATCCGGGGTAAGCATTGGCCATGTTGTCCCCAGGCACAGGTGTGCCGCGGGAGACCAAGTTCCAGGCTCCTTCGGGTAGCCTTGTCAGCTCCATAACTCAGACTCCCCCTATTGGGGGGCATCCGGGACAGCCTGAGTCCAGAACTCTTGCTGCCCCTCCCCGTGGTCTAACCTCCCACCAGCCAAACCAGGTCGGTGTCCAGACCTTCTCCAACCCACTCGCCCCCTCTCACCAACAGCCAAGCCCTCCCTTTACTTTCATCTTTCCTTTTAAATAAGTCTCTTCCCAGATTCCATCAGCGCTCAGCACAGGGCCTCCCCTCCCCCAGTAATGCCTCAGAAGATCCCCCCACCCTTGTGTGGTGGCCCCTTCAATAGGAGGAAAGCGGGGCAGGGAGCAACAAGGCCACGTGGTTGCCATGAGTGCCTTACCCATTTCACAGAGAGGAACTGAACATCTACCATGTGCCAGACCCTGTCATGGGCACCAGGGATAGAGCGGTGAGCAAAACAGACATGGTCTCTGCTGCTCCCCAGTTTCCACACCCAACTGTAGGAGGAAGAGGAAGAGACAGAATCTGAGGAAATGAACAAGTTATCCTCACGCTGGGGGTGTGGGTGATCACGTTTGGCTTCAACAGTCGAATGAGGAAGTTTGCAGAAATGTGTTGGGGTTAAAGGTAATCACACCTGCAAAAACTAAAAATGATCAATTAACGTCAATGTCAAGAAGCAAAATCCCCCCCTTGTAGCTTTTCCACTACAACAGGGTGCTGCTTCAAGCAAACCAATAAGCGAACACCAACCCCAAGTGACTTCTACTTGGGAGGAAGGGGAAGTAATTAGTTGTTTGACTGTATCCAAGAATCAATCATAACGTTTCCTTCAATGACAGATTTCCTTTGAAATTTGAAGGAAGAAATTACCTATGTGGACACAACCAAGCGCCCCTCAGGACAGTGCAGCCAGCGTCCACTAGAGGGCAGCAGAGAGACGGAGATGCTAGAGAGAACCATGGATTAGATGAGTTCACAGCCACTCCAGACGACGCAAGTAGCCTAATAAAAACAATACCAATAATAGTTCACGTTTATTGAGTGATTACTCTAAGGCATCCTAAGGGCTTTATAAAGAAATTACCTCATTTGATCCTTCCACCAACCCTATGAATGAGGGGGGGTGCATGGTGTTAGCCCCATTCTACAGATGAGGAAACAGAGAGGCTGAATAACTTGCCTAAGGACACACAGCCAGTAAATAAATGCCAGATATGAACCCTGAAGTGGAGCTATAGAGCCTGTGCGCCCACACCATGCAATTCTGCTTCCTGTGAAGATGGTGGGCAGGATGGAGAATGGAGGAGGCAGCTGGGGTCCCCGCAGACATAACTCCAGTGGGCTCCCCAAGGCCAGTTCCAGAAGCAGGCACCAGACAAGGGCTTTTAGCTAATCGAGGACCTCGAGTCATCTGTGGAGTAAGGTCGGAAAATCTGACCTTCCCGCCACAGATACCCCACGTGCCTTGCTGGGGACATAGCCGTGGGGAGGTGGCTATATCCGCCCCATCACCACCTGAAACTGGACCCAGCCCTCCAGTGCCCACTGCCATGACATACCCTGTCAACCGCTGTGGCCTCTCTGGCTTAGATGTGTGAAGTTGGCTTCAAGCCACCCCCTCCCTTGTCCCTTTGGCAGCCCCGCCCACCCCCAGCCTGGCTCAGGCCTCCTCACTGCAGTCAAGAAGGGGCTGCTCAGGGGCTGTGCCGGCTGTAGGAAGGTTGGGGTCCAACAAGGATGAAGAAGACACGATGAGGGTCCCGCCCAGGAAGACCTTGAGGAGTTTTAGGCCAGAACCCAGTCCTTTCCTGGCCTTCTTCCCTACCGAGCTGCTGCTGTGTGCAGGTGCTGTGCTCACTGCACAGGCTGCAAGGGGTTCTTGCTGGGTGACCTTGAACCAGCCATGTATCCACTCTGCCCTCTGTGCATTCCTCTTCTACAAATTAAGAGGTTGGAGACCAGGGTTCTTAACTGGGGACTGACATTGCACGGGTGTGTCTGAGTACATCTTTCCAGATCCGGATTTCTCAGCCTCAACACTGTTGATGTTTTGGCCTGAACCATCCTTTCTGGGGGGGGGGGTGGGGGGTGGGGGAGTGGTGGCTGGGCATTGTAGGATGTTTAATAACAACATCCATGGCCTTTACACGCTAGATGCCAGTAGCGTCCCCCTCCCAGTTGTGACAATAAAATCATGTCTCCAGGTGTTGCCAAATGTGCCCTGGGGGGCAACATTGCCCCTGGTTCGGAAACATTGTAGAAGAGCTGCAGGAAACCCCTGGGCTAGGTGAGCTGCAAGTTCATGGGTGTCCCCTTCTGTATGATGAGGGGAGAGCAGGACTGTTAGATGAGGCAATGGGTAGAAAGTGCTCCGCCTGTCTTCTTCCTCATCCCTGACTTTCTGGGATGTTAAAGGGTCTGCTGCCCAAAGGGTGGGCTTTTTTTTTTTTTAATGTTTATTTATTTTGAGAGAGAGAGAAAGAGCGTGCAAGTGAGAGTGGGAGAGGGGCGGAGAAAGAGGGAGAGAGTCCACACTGCCAGGCAGAGCCCCACACAGGGCTCGATCCCAAGACCCTGGGATCGGGGCGCCTGGGTGGCTCAGTCGGTTAGGTGTCCGACTTCGGCTCAGGTCACGATCTCACAGTCCGTGAGTTCGAGCCCCGCGTCGGGCTCTGTGCTGACAGCTCAGAGCCTGGAGCCTGTTTCAGATTCTGTGTCTCCCTCTCTCTCTCTGACCCTCCCCCATTCATGCTCTGTCTCTCTCTGTCTCAAAAGTAAATAAATGTTAAAAAAAAATTAAAAAAAAAAAAAAAGACCCTGGGATCAAGACCTGAGGCAAAACCAAGAGTCAGCCGCTCCACCCACTGAGCCACCCAGGCGCCCCTCGTGTTCTTTTTTTTTTCTCGCCCATGTTCTTTCTTAAAAGTGGCACCCCCTCAGGATCACCTGGGTGGCTCAGTCAGTTGAGCATCTGACTCGATTTCAGCTCAGGTCATGATCCCAGGGTCGTGGGATTGAACCCTGTGTGGGGCTCTGTGCTGACATTACAAATCCCAGCCTGCTTGGGATTCTCTCTCCCCTTCTCTCTCTGCCCCTCCCCTCCCCTTGCACATGCACGTTGTCTCTAAAAAAAAAAAAGAACAGAAAAGAAAAAGAAAAGAAAAGAGAAAGAACCCGAAAAGGCCAGTTCTTACCCACAGTCCTAAGGGAGGGCAGCGCTTCAGGCACCCTCTCCGAAGCCACCCAGCCACATGGCCTTTCTGCCCTCCCCTTCTGCCGCGGCCAGGCTGGGAGGGGTGCAAGAAGGTGGCACACTGCCATGGACCGTTTGGGAGGGGAAGCAGCAGGACCTCCTCTGGGCTCTGCTCTCTGTGCACCCTGCCAAGGCCGCCCACACCTACCGCCTCTCTGGGGCCCCTCGGTCCTGGCCTGGGAAAGCTGACTCCCCTGCACCCCAGTACCCGCAGATACAGGCCCCAGCCATAAGCCTGACCTGTGTCCCCGTGAAAGCCCCAGAAGAAAACAGGGCAAAGGCTAGAGCCAGCACTTGGCGGCAGATGTTGGAAGCCTATAATCCTGCTTCCCAAGGCGAAGAGTACGTTCTTTGTCTCGTCTTGTCTCGTCTCACTCGGCACTGCGGGAAGGGCCAGGAGGTCAGAGGTGAATTCAGCGGTGCACTGAGAAACGTCTGACAGCCAGCTCTCTGGGATGGGGTGAAGGGCCCCGATACGTGGCATTTGCTCATTCCTAGCATGGCAGGTATCAAGGCACCAATGTGATGTCGCTGAACGCCAAGTTTGTTCACACCTTTGTAACGTGCGTGTCCACACTCGACACGATAGCCATAAATAACCTTAGTTAAAAAAATTTTTTTCCAACGTTTTATTTATTTTTTGAGAGCGAGAGACAGAGTGTGAGTGGGGAAGGGGCAGAGAGAGAGGGAGACACAGAATCCAAAGCAGGCTCCAGGCTCTGAGCTGTCAGCACAGAGCCTGACACGGGGCTCGAACCCACGAGAACTGTGAGATCATGACCTGAGCCGAAGTCTGACGCTTAACTGACGAGTCACCCGGGCGCCCCTAAATAACCTTAGTTTAGATATCAGGAAGATAATTGGGAAGTGATGAGTTTTTAGCATGCATTTCCCTTTTGAAGAAACTGGTTTTAATTGTAAGTTTGTAAAATGTAATTATTAACAATGGCCGAGCTTAACAACCCATTCACAAAATTCCTAAAAATTAACCAGCTCTCGAAAGCCACTGCCAGCCAGCCCCAGTCCCCCACTAGGAATCGAGTGTGGTCCGTTACCCCGAGATCATACTAGCTGAGTAAGGAAGGCAGGCCCACCCAGGGTGGGGTTGTCAGGGAGGGACAAAGGGATACAGTGGGGCCATGGAGAACCTGAGGAGGCACTGGCCCTACCCAGAGGTCCAAGGAAGCCTTCCTGGAGGAGGTGGTGCCACACAGAAACCTGAGGGAAGAGTTCAGAGGATCCCAGAGAGGGGTGGGAAGTGTGCCAGGCTGAAGGGAGTGCCAGGGAAAGACTAGGAGGGGAGAGAGTGCTTGGCATGGACCAGAAACGGGGGGGGGGGTCCTGTGCCGGTTCTGCTGTTGGCACCCTTGTCACTTGGGGCAAGTCCCTTCCCTTCTCCAGGCTTCTCCCTTCTGTCAGACTGGGGCTTTGAACCAGATGGCCTCCAGGCCTGTTGGCTGTCTGGAGCCCCCAGGGGTCTGTGGAGGGGCCTGGGCAGTGTGTGTGTGTGTGTGTGGGAGGGGGGGTGTCTGGCCCACAGCAGACCCTGTGCACCCAAGCCATCCCCTCCCTTCCCCTCTGCCTTTCACCCCGGTTCCCCCAGGTGATGCCCGAAACTCCTGGTTTGGCTGCAGAAAGTAGCAATAATTACAGTCATTTACAGAAGAGTGTGCTCCTTCTAATTATCAAGCTATGCAATCCCAATTACACGTCTAAGGAAGCATCTCGGGAGCCCCCTTCCCACGGCCAGCCTGTCAGCTGCAGCCCCAGGCCATCCAGAATTGGGGAGGCGGGCCGGCAGCTGCTGCCAGACCTCCCTCCATGGCTCCCTTCATGCCCGACCATGCAGGAAACACTGGCTCAGAGGTCTGCCCTGGAAGGGGCGCGGGGGGAAGGGCGTGGGAGGAAGGGAGGCAGCCCCCAAGACGCGGGACTTGAGACCCAGGAAGGGACAGAGGCTCTCTCTGGCAACGCAGGAGGCCTCCATGTACACGGCAGGTGCACGGACCCGACCGCAGCACGAGTCAGAGCCGGAGCCAGCGAGAGGCCGTTTCACGTTTAGGAAGCAGTGGCCGCCCGACTAGATGCAGGTTCTCTGGTCTCATGTCCGTCACCACCTACCGCAAAACCCCCTCAGAAACAGCCCTCAGCCTGCGTCACATGCCTCCTGTGACAGGGAACCCAGGACCCCAAGTCTGTCTTCTCCGTGAGGGCTCCATTTATGAGAAAGAGAAGCCTACCCAGGGGGTCCCATCTCAGCCCCCTAGAGCTACTCTTCCCTACGTCCCTGGGTCCCAACGGCTGCTGCTGCCCCTCGGTTCTCTCCCAGGCAGGTGTCTGGCCCCCAGACCTTGCCTGGCTCCTCAGCCAAACCACTTTCTGAGAGGACCCTGACTTGTGGCTTCCTGGAGCTTCCCTTGTACACGTGCTCCTGGGTGCCCACGGCCAGTCCCACAGCTGACAACTCCCGAGGGGGTCCCATCCTGAGCCCCTGACTATCGCCTCCTACCCCCTCCCACAACCCGGCCATCCTGAGCAGCCCCCTGGCCCACCCCCACCCCATGCCCAACCCAACCCCATGAGCTTCCTCTGCCCTGTCCCCTTGACCTCCAGGCTTCAAAGCCTCAAACTCCAGCACTTCCTCCTCCCAAGTATATCCCAATTCCATCCCTCTTCAAGAACCCTGGTCCTGCCCCACTCAGGCCACCATCCTCTGTCACCTAGAACACCGCAAGACCCCTAGCTGGTCTCCCCACTGAGTTCCACGAGGCAGCGGAGCCTGGAGATCGGGTGCAAGGCTCAGTGGGTTCCATTCTTGGCTCCTCCGCTCATAGCGAGGCTCCAGGTCATGAGCGAGCTACTGAACATCTCTGTGCTACGTTGCCGTCGTATTAGCACCTGCCTCCCAGGGTGCCTGTGAACGGTATGGTTCCCAAGGAATTCAGAGCGGCCGATAGGGGCTGGGGGCAAAGGGGATAAAACGAGGCAGAAAGGGGCACAGGAGCGAGGGCTCTGAGAACTTCTGTGTCCAACGAAGGCCCGTGAACTTGCTCCTGAGATGATTGGAGCGCCTTCAGGATAAAATCTTCCACCAATGTTGCATCCTAGCTGGTGCCCAAGGGACGTCCTACCTCCTCTCCTGCAGAGCTGAGAGTCTGCTCCGCCCCAGGGAGGGTCTGGCCGCAGCCCCACATCGGCTCTAGAGCTCTGCCGGTCACAGGCCTGTCCTGTCACCAGGCTTCAGGCCTCTCTCACCACGAGGGGCCGGGACGAGACAACCAGGGGTCCGACCTGACTCCCAACCTGGGAGGGTGTGCCCGTGGCCAGCGAGTGCCACTTGTGCCGGCACGGCCCTAGGGGCAGGAGTCTGGGGACAGTATCCTCCCAGAGTTACTCACCGCCCCTCCTCTGACACATATCCGCCACCTACGAAACTCTTCTGTAAACATATTGTTAGCCTGTTTAATTCTCATGGCAGCTCCGGGAGTTGGGCGTGTTTATCCCATTTTACTACGGGTACACTGAGCAGTGGTGCTGTTACACACCCGTCCAGGGCCCGCTCGAATAGTTGGTGCTGGGGTAGGAGGGAGGCTGAGGGTTGCTCCTGAAGCCAGCGAGGCCTGGAGGAGAGCGTGGAGGCTGGCAGGTGGGAGAGGGGTCACAGAGACTCAGAGGGGTTGCCCAGGGCTGAGGCCTGTCAGACACCAAGAAGAGGGGTAGGCAGAGAGAGGGCTCTCAAGCTGAGGTCTGGGGGAAACCTCCTTGAGCCACCCTGATGATTGTACAGATCGAGAAACTGAGGTCTAGGCAGGAACAGAAACTTGCATAATAAGGTCACTCAGCCTGCCAGAGGCCAAGCTGGGACCTGTCTCTTGGCTGTGGCTCTACCCCTACCCAGTGTATCCTGAACTGGCCAGGGTTGGGGGGATGCTGGTGGGGAGGGAGGCCTGGCTGAGGCCGGGGTCCCAGGGCACACCCAGCTTGGCCTTGGGGACAACCGAGGATCCAGCCTCTCTTGAGGCCCCAGCAGCTCGCACTGGGCTGCCCAGCAGGCACTGATGAAATCTCTGGCCTTTCTGGACGACCAGCAGAGGGTGGTGCTGACCCAGAGTAAAAGCTCCCAGGTGCCCAGCCACCTCCCCAACGTCCATCCCCAGGTCCCAGAGCAGGTGTAGGGGAGGGGCGAACAGAGGGGGAACTGAGTTCCCAGGAGCAAGAAGAACTTGCAGGGCTGAAAATCAGGACCGATGCAGTCCCCTCCTCCTGCCTAAGGGTCCGGTTTCCCCAACTGAGCACTGTAGAAAATCGGCCCTTCTCCCCCTCCTTACGTGCCCACGGCTTAGAGAACATTTTGGATATGCACCCAGCTCCATCCAACCTCTGCTCCCTGGAAAAGAGAATGCATCCTAGGCTGCAGCCCTACATAGAAACTTGTCTTGCAAAGGAGGCTGGACTTAAGGAGGAGCTTCCCAAGATCTCCACAGAGTGTCCCTGATGGATTCCAGGATTGTCCTAGTACCGAAAGCCTGCTCTGGGGGGCCAGGAAGATGGTCAGACTGCTGTGGGGCGAGAAGGGTCGGATGTCTCTGTACTGTCTCAGTTCCCCCTTAGGTGAAGGGAGACAATCTTCCCCAGGACAGTGAGGGTGGGGAGTGGGGTGATGAACCGTTCCGGGCCCCAGAAGAGATCCCAGCACAGGGCAGTTGGCCCATTGTGGGAGAGCTCCACGTCGCCGCTAACAGCCCAAGACCCTTCCCACTGGTGAGGTTTCCTATTCCCAGTCTTCTAGAATCTGGTCACAGCAGGAATCCCTGCTCTGACTGAGAGCTCACTATATCCCCTGAGGCCTCCTCTCAAAGTCCCAGATGTCCAGCTTCTAGGGACAAAAGTCCCGGGACAGGAGGCAATGCAGGGTCTGAGGCACTGAGGGTACTGAGATCCCCGGGGTCAGAAAGAACCACCGGCCCTGCCCCTGCCGAGACTTAAAATGCCCAGGAGGCTGGAGGCTGCCATCCAGGTGTTCTGTGCTTTGCTGTGGAAGTCGTACCCTCTCTGGTCCTCAGCACCCAGCCTGGCTGTGCTTTGTCGGGGACAGACCATATGGTCTTCCAGGGGCCCCTTCCAACATCACGGCCCTAGAGATTCCCACCGATGCCCCCACATCCCCACATCCAGGCGAAGTCTGCGGGAAAGCCCCCCTGTAAAGGCCAGTTGTCCTACACTTAACCCTGCGGTCCTCACAAGCTGACGGGCTCCTCTGCCCAAGAAAGCAGACCAGGTGGGCAGGGAGCTGGGTGCCCCAGCGGGCACCCCGGAGACCGCGAGGCAAGGACAACGGAGATGGGGACACACAGGAGGGACAGCATCCTGGCAGGTGGCAGGCTGTACTGCCTAGAGGCGTGTGTGACTCACGAGATAGGACGACAAAGGGGCATTTCCTCCCAAAGCCGAAACCAGACAGGGAGGAAAGAATATACATCCTGAAGCCTTTGTTCGCCCAGGTACACTTCCAGGTCGGCCCTGCCATGAATCACTGTGACCCTCCTGCCCTGCTGCCTCATGCTATCGTCAGAGTCTGGGGCTCTCGATTCCACAGTCAGAATACCCCACCCCCTTCCACTGCCACGAGCACCCCGGGTCAGCCACCACCACCTCTGTCCTGGACCACGGTAAGAGCTTCTTCCAACCATTCCGCTCATGACTCTCTGCCCCCTTCGGGGGCTTTTTCATCCCTCAAATGGCAAAGGTGGGCCTCCTGAGGCCCCCATCCCCTCCCCAGCCATGGGGCTCTTCCTCAGCCCCTCCCACCGACGCCCCCTCTGTTCCCTCTGCCTGGAATCCCCCTCCCACTCATTTTTGCCTAATTGGTACCTACTCTTCAGGTTCAAGCTAAGTCATCTCCTAGAAGCTTTCCCTGCCCCCCAACTAAGTCAAATCCCCCATGACGTGTGCCCCTGGCACCACACACCCCTCTCTAGCCCTTGTGGGAGCTGCGTGTATCTTATGAGGTTTAGCACTAGGTCAAAACCGGATCTAGTTTGCCCTCCGTTGTCTCCACAGCATGTGGCACGGGGCCAGGCACTCGGTAAACAGGCGCTGAATGGATGGATGTCCTGTGGTGGGTCTGCAGCCCCTCACCTCCCACCCTACCAGGCCCCAGCTCCTCCCTGTAACGCTTGTCATCTGCAGTCCGTGGAGCCTCCTACTGGTTGGGCTCTGTGGTAGAGACTGGGCAGCGCCCCCAGACCCCAAGACCAAGGCCAGACTGAAGACCCTTGCAAGTTCCCCAACAGGCACCAAGGATAGCCCCCTGACACTAATTGCCATGACCTAGTGACTCGGAGGAAGCCAGTCCTCCGGAACCCAGCCCCCCAACTGGAGGAGCCCGAACTAGAACCAGATGCCCAGAGACAGCCAGGGCCTAGCCCAAGGTCACACAGCAAGGCCGCCACAAAGCTATACCAAGAATCCAGGGCGCCAGCTCCAGCTTAGGGTTCTCCCCGCGCTATATAAATGTGGCTATTTTTAGGAAGCTAATTAGCAAGTCAAATATGACTCCTGCTAATAATAATACCACCTTTATGCTTTTCAGTCTCTGCATCACCTCATTTGCTCCTGCAGCAGCGGAAGGACCAAGCAGTGAAGTAGGAGGTGATCTCATCAGAAAGGTGTGGTCAGGAAGGAGGAAGTGACTGGTCCTTCAGCCTATCCCACCAGCTCAGTTTAGCGATGCTCCCTGAGGCCACAATGTCCCAGAGGCTCCTACGTCTGTCTGTCTGTCTGTCCGGGGCCTGACTCAGAGTGTCTCAGGTGGCCTGCTGTCCCTGTAGGGCCCCCAACTCCACCCACCCAGCTGAAGTCAGCTTCCCGCCCCTGGGAGTCCCCACTCCATGCTGGTTTCAGTCCCAAACCTGCCTCCTCATACCTACTGGGCTTCAGGTGGCTTTGAGGGCTGGTATCCATTGGGTAGGTTTTTTTTTTTCCCTGCGAATCTGTAGCACATGTAAAGGATAGTTCTGGGAAAAGAGGCATGGGCAGCCTAGTTCTATAGCCTGGGCTGCCCCCCATCTCAGGACCCCAGCTAGGATGAAGGACGGCTTTGGGGTGCCCGGGTGGTTCAGTGGGTTAAGCATCCAACTTCGGCTCAGGTCACGATCTCACAGTTCGTGAGTTTGAGCCCCACATTGCGCTCTCTTCTGTCAGCACAGAGCCTGCTTCAGATCCTCTGTCCCTCTCTCCCTGCCCTTCAAGCGCGCTCGCTCTCTCTCTCTCTCTCAAAAATAAAATAAACATTTTTAAAAAAAAAGAATGGAGGACAGCCTTGTCCCAAGAAGGGATAGAAAGTCAGGTCCAACCTCTTGTCCTACAGCCCCATCTCCTGCCCGCTCGCTCCTCCCCTGCAGAAGCTCCGGGGACATCCGGTGGCACCAGACAGGGCTGGGCTCAAACATGATGTCAGATCCTCGATTGCTTCCTGTGACCTTCCTGGAGGAGAGAGGTGCGTCCCACTGGGATGCAGCCGGGCTATTCTGTCAGGGAAATGGGTTGGGGCAGAGCTCCTCTTTCTCAAATGGGCAACCGAGGCACAGGCCAGAATGCTGTGCCCCTCACCTCCAGTAAGAGCCTGCACCGAGGGTGCCTGGGTGGCTCAGTCGGTTAAGCCCCTGACTCTTGATCTCACAGTTCCCGAGTCCCCGCCCTGTGTCAGGCTCCTGACAGTGCTGAGCCTGCTTGGGAGTCTCTCTCTCTCCCTCTCTCTCTCTGCCTTCCCTTTGCTCTCATTCTTGCTCTCTCACACTCAAAATGAATAAACTCAGCATGCCCTGAGCCCCCAGGGGCCCAGAACCCGCCCAGGAGGGTGGTGGGTGAGACAAGAGGACACCTGGGCTGGTTTCCAGGACTCTCAGCTCACAGGACAAGGACCCTCTGTGGTAGGTCCTTCACCCAGACTCAGGCTGGGGAGCTCTGTGGTCAGGAGGACTTCTCAGAAAGGGGGCACCGTGGGGCAGTGAGACAGGGCAGAGCAGGTGCAAAGGCGTGGAGGGGAGGATGGGCTCAGGGATCCCTGCTGAGATGAACGCCCCTGGCCTCGCCGGCCTCAGCTGGCTAGACTAGCCTGCAGGGGAAGACTCTGGGCTCCCGGCCCACCACAGTTTTGACACGAGTGGGCCCCCAGGTGTGGTAACTGTCCCGGGCGCTGCCCCCTGGAGTCTCTTCACTGATAAGTCAGGCTCTGGCTCTCGGTCCCTGTGGGGCCGGCAGGGAGGGACTGCTTCCAGGAGGAAGACAAAGGCCATCCCGGTGAAAGAGAAGTAGAGGCCTCCCAGGGCGGCTCATGGGTGCCCAGGGGCGATGGGTGCCCCTCCCTCCCTCCATTGCCTGGGCACGCCCTTCACCCAGTCCCAGGCCTGGTCCTCACCCACAGGAGGCCCCCCACCCCAGGGGCTCTCCTGGCAGGGGGCAGCGATGATGCAGACACAGCAAGAACAGAGCTACCAGTGAACAAAGGGAGAGGGCAAAAGGCGGCTGCCTGTGCGGGAGCCGTTCCTGAGGTGGCGGCGGGCATCACGGGCTGCGTGTCTGAGGGAGGAAGCATGAGATCGCCTCTCCGCCAAGTGTAGAGTTCCTGACCAGAGACTCGGCCTCACGGCTGCAGCTCAGGACATACTTCAGCCTTCCCGGGAAATCCCTGTTACCCCCTGCCAGGGGCCTTTCTATCCTAATGGAAAAGGTCTCTGAATTGCCTCCGAACCCTGGTAGCAGGGACCCCCAATCCCCCTGCTCCCCTCTGGGATGGGAGGGGGAACGTACATTAAGGGGACCCAGCAGGGGCCATGCTGAGCCCAAAGGCAGGCGGCAGCAACGTGGGAGGGGGGGTTTAGACACCGACAGCCTTGTGGCAGGGGCCGTGCCCCCTACCCGCGGTGAGGGAGGCACCCCGCAGCAGGGCGGCAGGACAGGTGCAGGAGTCCCGAGGTCAGGCCTGTCACACAGCATCAGGGAAGGAGCGGCCAGTACCCAGGGAGGAGCCTCAGGGCAGCTGTAGCTTTTCAGCTGAGTGAGCGAGAAACATGGGCTAAAGTGCCCCACTTTCCCGGCACGAGCTAGGGAGGGCTGCCCACTGCCCACGGGGTCGGGGACTGCATGGTCCGCAGAGTCAGAAGAGGCAGCGTGAGATCAGGGCTCAGAGAGGGGGGCGGGCGTGTGGCAGCAGACATCCCACCCCCATCCCACATGAGGGGAATGAGGTTCACTAGGTAGGAAGGAAGGGATCCCTGATGTCCGGGGTCGGGGGGCGGCGCTCCTTAGACTGTGAGCTCAGCAAGGCACAGTGGCCTGCGCCTCCCTGGTCCGGTGGGGCTCAAGTGCTGGATGCAAACAGGGCAGGCACTGGACTCTGGAGCTAGGTCCTGGGAGTACCCCAAGAGTAGCTTCAAACTTAGACCCAGGCAGGAAGGGCTCCTGTCCTGGGCCCTGCACATTAGAGGAATCCACTCTGACCCTCCTCTGGTTTCACCCCCACAATCGAGGGGCAAAATGCCCGTGAGCCAAGGGGACATGCCCACCCAAGGCCCATGCTCTTCCTCCGCATGCAGGATCCCACAACTCCCTGCCCCACAGTCTGCGTGGGCCTGTCCCCTGGCCCTGCGGCTGGTATGCACACCCCAGGCCTAAGGGGTAGCCAAGGGCAGCTGTTGCCTGGTCTGTGAATGAAACATGGCTGGATGGCCTGGGGCAGCCTTGGGCAGTATCCAAAGTTGGAGCCAGGAGAGGAATTGGGGGAGGGGATCTCCTCGCCCTGCCACATTCCAGCACTGGACCCCAGGAGTCCAAGAGTTCAAAATTGCACTCTGACTTTCCAGGTTGTTCTCCGGGCATATTTATCCACGTAAGAGGCTAGAATGTATTCCATTTAGCAATTTGTTAGCTTGATGTATAACCTTTAAATATCTAGACATATATGGGCCTCCCCTTGTGCTTCTGTTCTGAGCCCCACAAATGTTAGGGGTGGGCCTTGCAGAGGCGCTTCCTGCAGGGCCCCCCCACCACATGGTCCCTCATGCTTGCTCTGAAGTTCATGGTCTCTTTCCTCCAGGATGCCGGGGAGAGACATGAACCCCAAACGCCCAGGCTAGACCATTAACTCCCTGAAGCAGGGACCAAGTCCTAAAGCTCTACTCCATTTCATTCCAGAGTTGACTCAGTCCCAGCACCTAGCAGCTGACAGTGGGGGGCATCCCAGGAGCCTGGGGTCCTGGGGGAAAGGAAGTAGTACTAACTGAGCACCTTCTATGAGCCAGGCTCTGGAAGAATCTCCCCTAATCCTCAGGAATCTTCTGGGCACATTGTCATTGTTTGCACCCCTTTCTTGCAGAAGAGGAAAAGTTTCCAATTGCTTACAGACCTTGCCCGAGGTCACACAGAGACTCACTCTGAGCCCCAAGCCTATACCCTTGGCTCTTAAGCAGGCAGAGAAGAGTGGGAGGCATTTCTGGCTAGGGCATCTGTGGGAGGCTAGGGACCAGCAGAGAGCTGGCCTCTGGGTATCACAATGGGGGGGGGGGGGCGGGGGGCAGATCGAGCCACCATGTGTGGACTCCAGGCTCTGGTCACTAGCCCCCTCAGAGGCCAATCCCAAGTCTCCAGTGGGGTGCGTGGGGACTGAGCGTTGTCTGAGAACCAGGCCGTGTGCTGAGTACCCCCCTTGGAGCCTCTCTCAGGCCCTGAGTGCCTCTCACCAGAGGTGAGGACCCCTTTCATAGGTTCGTATGAGCCTCAAGAGCCCCAGGCATCTAGGAAACCAGCCACTGAGATAGGAGAGATTAGACATTTATCCGGCCACATGGAGTGTTTGGCCCACCATGTGCAGGGGACAGATAACACCATGGCCAGGCCTCTCCTCTCCACACTCCACCTCCATGTCAGTGACCTCCATCTCACAACACGGTGGGGCCTTGGGTGAGTCACTGAGCCTCCCACAGCCTCAGCTTTCCCGCTTGTCAAGAAGGGAAAACAACAGTGTCCTCTCTTTGAGGCCTTTTCACACCAGGTGAGTAATAACCAGCTCTGGGCCTCGAACCTGCTCACACTGTGTGTGTGTGTGTGTGTGTGTGTGTGTGTGTGTGGAGGGGGAGGGCCACACAATGAAGGTTAGTTCCTTTTCCCGAAATTAACAGCAGTAGTTCCGATTTTCAGAAAAGAGGAAGTAGGTGGATTCCTGAGAACCTTTTCACCAGAGGGGCAGACCCACCCCCTTGGCAAACCTCTAGCTCTACTGATTCAGTAGGTGAGGTCAGGTGTCCCACAAAGGGAGGGGGTGACCAGACTCGAGCTGTAAAGCCAGCACCTCTCCCCTGAATTCTTGTCTACCTGGACCTGCCTCCACCCGTCCATTCCCTCCTGGAACGTTTGGCCCCCTGCCCTGGAGAGGGTGGTGGGGTGGTGAGCTCCTGGGGGCCTGCCCAGGCAAGGGGCGGGAGGCAGACACAGGGCAGCGAGCATCTGTGGTTCGGTCACACTCAGCCACGATCCTGTGGCACCCAGTGCTGCCGAGCAGTGCCCAGGCACCCCTGCCTGGCAGGCTGGGCTCCCCAGCTGGCCCTCAGTGCCTCTTGGCATCAAACCCTCTGTTTACGGCCTTCCCGTCCTCCGAAAGCCCTCTCTCGGCCTCACCTCCAGCTCTGCCCAGCAGCCCCTGAAGGCGTTGTCCCCCCTCTGCCTCCGTGGCTACCTCCAACCTCCCACCTCCCCTTGACCTCAGAGATCTGGCTCCCGCCAGTGCTCCGCCAGGGTCACTGGCAACCTCTCTGTTGTTACTCTGTGGCACTTCCCTGCCACCCCAGATTCGCCTCCTCAGTGTTGTTCCACTCACGCCCAGACCTCTCACCTCGCTGGCCGCTCCTCCTGCGGGCCCCTTCTTGCGTCTCCCTTCTCCCGATGCCACCTGCAAGTGGGCCCCCACCCTGAGCTCTGTCCTCGGCCTTTTCCTCTTCCTCCCGAGGAGACAGACCTCTCCCACCCCTAGCTTGTACTCCCCCTGCATCTTCAGGGCTCCAGCCCCCTGGTGTCTCTCCTGAGCCCCAGACCACATAATGCACATGCTTACATGACACCACTTCTGGCTGCCTCTCAGGATCTCCCCGAAACCTACTCTCTCTCTCTCTCTCTCTCTCTCTCTCTCTCTCTCTCTCTCATTGACCCAGATGCTGATGCCAAGCACACCTTTCACTTTCTCCCTCCAGATCTCATCCAGTCTCAAGGCATCAAGTGTCTTCTATGCTGTGGACACCCGAACACCCACACACACGCACCTGCCATCCCATGTCCAGACCTCTCTCTCCCCAGTGGCTCGCTCTGTGATCCACTTGATGTCTAACACCTCAGATGTCCCAGGTCCTGCTCCTCTGCCTAGAATGCCCTTCCCCTATGTGTCTGCAAGGCTCACTCCCTCACCACCTTTATGCCTTCTTTCAAACATCACCTTCTTGGTGAGACTTGCCCTGGCCACCCCCATTTAAAACTTCAAAAGAGGTGGGGCGCCGGGGTGGCTCACTCAGTTAAGCGTCCGAACCTTGATTTTGGCTCGGGTCATGATCTTGTGGCTCATGAGATAGGGCCCCATGTGGGGCTCTGCGCTGACATCACAGAGCCTGCTTGGGATTCTCTCTCTCTCTCTCTCCCTCTCTCTCTCTGCCTCTCCTCCCTCCTCAAAATAAATAAATAAACATTAAAAAGAAAAAAAAACCTTCAGAAGCTTCCTTGGCCAGGACTGCTTGTCACCACCCTTGCCTTTATTTTATGTTTTCCGCCCTTCTAACAGACTATGTAATTTACATATCATTATGTTTATTGTCTTCCTCCACCAGCTAGAATGAAAGTTCCTTAAGGGCATACATTTGTCTGTTTTGGGGATTGAGGCCAGCCCGGTTCCCAGAACAATGCCTGGCACGAAGTACCTAGTACAGCCACTCCATGATTTTGCTCCACGAGTGTGTGAACAATGGGATCTTGGGCCCCTTCCACAGCGGCCACACCCCACTCGCCACCAGGGCTTGTTTCTACCTTCTTAAACACTTTCAAATCTACACCTGAGTCCTCATCCCCAAAGCCACTGCTTTCCCCCAGGCCCTATTGCTCCCATGTCTGGATTGTTACCACAGCCTTCTGACTCTCCCTCGCCTCCAGCTGGCCCCCTCCAGGCCACCGCTCTGAGAGGACGCGGCATGGGCTCAGGAGCCAGGCTCTGGATTCTTTCTCTGCCTGTGCCGTTTACTGGCTGTGTGACTTTGGGCTGGTTCCCTAACCTCTGTGCTCTATTCCCTTATTTGTGAAATAGGGGTGATGATAATAGCACCCCCCCCCCCTTGTGGGATGAGGAGTCGTTGAGAGGTTTAAATGATACAACGTGGGTAAAGCGTGTTATAAATGTGGGTCATTGCTTTGCAGTTGCCAGATCTTGTTACCAGACAGAGCAGATCAGAACTTACTGAAAACTATCCCTCGGCTCCTGGTGGTTTCCTGTTTCTTCTCTGAAAGAGAGGGACCCTCCCAAGCGGGCCTCCATCTTGCTTGCCTGGCATTGTCCCCTCGTTCCAATCATGCGAAATTCCCCGTGTCTCCGGAGCCGTCCGTCACGCTGCGTCCTGCCCCTGCCGGGACTTGAGCCACTTTCTCTGCCCTCCGCTGACTCGTACTTGCTTTTTCACTTGACAAAAACCCCAGAGCTTTTTTGCACCGTCACACACAGAGAGCTTCCACATTCTTTTCACGGCTTCATGGTAGTCCCTCACGGGGACATGCCGTAGGCTCAGCCCGTCCCACGCTGATGGACAGACAAGGTGTTCCCAATCTGTTCCTGCCACAACAGTGCAGCCGTGAATGCTCTTGTGCGCACGTCGCATGTGTGTGGGTGTCTCTGTGGGACAGAATCCCAGGAGTAGGATTGCTGGGCCAAGGGTGACTAGCAAGGTATGACGGGCTGCCCTCCTACCGCCTCGCTGACCTGGCGTGTGCCCCAGCAGAGCCTGGATCTGCACACAGGGCGGGACTCTGAACTCACGCTCCCCTCTGTACCAAGCTGCCGTTCCTCGGAACTAGGGCCCGAGCCCGCAGTGGGACTGATGGTCCCCTCTGCTTTCTGCCTCTGTCACGATCGGCCTCCTGGAGCCTGCAGGGAGGGATACTGGGGGGCCCAGCTGGGAGCACTGGGGAGGCCAGCCCCCAGACTCTGGAAGAACACTTTAAGCCTTCATGCATACCAGGGGAGGGGGTACGGACTCCTGCCCAGCCCCCCCCCCCCTCGCCCCGGGTCTCTTCTCTCCTGGCTGCTGCCTCTGACCTACCCATCAGCACACACAGTACCCTGCGTTGGCTCCCTCAGAGATACGGCAAGAGTGGCAGCCGGTGAGCAGGCTGCAGGGCCTTCGAGGTTGTTCAGACCGAATGGCGGAGCTCCGAGACACTGGCATGAGGGCAGCCCCAGAGAGCCAGCCCAGGCCATGCCACAGCTCAGCTGGCTCGTGAGGGCGGCCTCCCTCTGGCCCTCACAGAGGCAGAGCCCGGTCAGCTGCCATCTGTCGTGGGGTGGGGGCTGTCCTTGCCAGCTTCGTGCAGGAGGCCTCCTTGCATGGATGTGAGGGGCTCAGGAGGGTCCCAGCTCCCCGCCCCTCGGCTGAGGCCTCTGGGTCCTTGCAGAGCCTCCCTGCTCACCGTCTGCCCTCCTGTCCCCACACATCCACTCCAGTCAGTCACATGGAAACACTTGAGTGCCCCCACATAGGTCGTTCTGCCTCCTACCTCTGTGCCTCTGACCCAGCAGGTGCCCCTGTCTCCATCTTTACCTAGCTAACGCCTGCTTCTCCACAAAGACAGAATCCAAGAACCACTTTGGTTTTAATGCCCCCCCACCACCACCGCAACTCCGCGGTCCTCCGGCCCCCCCGGACTGTTCATCCCAAAGACACCGATGACGTCCTGATGTCTGTCCTCACAGCGCCACCAGCCTGGGCAGCTAAGCCAACCAGGCAACCCCGGGGGAGTTTTAGCCGTGCGGAGCCCTTGGCCTTGCCAAAATCCCCCACCCGACTGTGCCACAACACAAGGGCAGCCCCAAGGAAAAGCCAGTCCCTCGAAGGCCCTTTGCTAAAGATGTAGAACTTGCCCCTGAAGCCCCGTAGGAATGCCGTGATGGGGAAGTGAGGCCTCAGGAGGCCAGAGGAGGGGGAGGCACTTCAACGCCATCATCCTCTGGACTTCCCCATGTCCCCATAACTCGAGTTTCTTTACAAGCAGCCACAGGGACAGGCGTGGGGCCTGCCGGGGAACAAGACCAAAAGCTACCATCAGCCTGCGTGAGCTGAGTTCCGAGATGAGGAAATGAAGGGACATGGGGGGAGGGGAGGCTTGAGAGCCACGGGGCTCCCTCCCAGCTCCCCTCTGAGCACCCAGGTCAGGCTGGTCCCACCTGTCTACACCCCATCGGCACTACCACCACTGCCTTTACCAGAGCCCTGAGCCTGCTGGTGGGAGGACCAAGGGCTGCGTCTACGCTGTCCCCACACACTTCAACACCTGGTCTGGCCAGGGATTTACCCTGGGGCCCCGTGAGTCACTGAGAATATGCAAGTGAGAGGGTGAGCACATTTCAGCTTAGTCCTATAAAGTATGAGTTCATGGAGCAAACATTCCCCAAATCGTGCTTTTGAGGCCGGCCACTGGAGGCTCCAAGCTCCACTACGTGCCAGCCAGGCCTTGCCTGTAGCTCACCCCTACCCATACAGGACCGACCCAGACAGGCTCCAGCCTCCTCCCTCAGACTGTAGGACCTGGCAGGGACAGGAAAGCAGACTGAGGGAGGTGGCCATGGCTCATGGTGGGCCCATCCCCCCAACCCTAATCCCGGGGTCTCAAGGGGCAAGTCAGGCAGAACTGAAACTGGGCAGAGGACAAATGGGTCTAAGCAGGCCCCAGGGACCTCCACTGCTCACGCCTCACCCACATACACCTTGCCCAGGGCCCCTCCCCCCAGCCTGGGAAAATCTTTGAAGCTTGGCTTCCTCCTACCTGGGCCTCCCTTTCAGCCTCCTGCCAGGGCCTCCCTTTCAGCCTCCTGCCACCTTCCCTTCCCTACCCCCAACCCCCTGCTACCCAGGCCTCACCCCATCCAAGCTAAAAGGACCACTAGCCTGCAGTCTAGGGGGCTGGAGGTCAGGGCTCTGGGTTTTCCTCGGCCGCTGCCTTCTAGGGTGACATTTGGCAAATCATTCCCCACTGTGAGCCTCAGTTTACTCATCTGGCTTGGGCTGCCGGCACATGACCTGGAGATGAGGACTCAACAACACAAAGGATCTGGCTGTACGGGTAGATGTGAGGCAAGGATGGGACTTCTCAGACGGCAGCCCTGAGGCACTGGGCACCGCGACCATCACCCTTTCCAGAGACGTGATGCTGAGAGGGGGCAAAGGCAGGGAGCGGCGCCCCTCTGAAGCCTTCCCTGCTTGTCCTGCACACGTAGGGCCCCGTTACCTTTCCTTCGTTCCACTCGTCACCAGGGCCACTATTTTAGGTCTGTGTCCCCTTGCTCTGGTACAGCAGCCCGAGCCTCCATGCCCTTGCACCCCGGGCCCCAGGCACATCAAGTAGGTGCTCAACAAAATATGTAGTGAAAGAATAAAGGCACGGAAAATCACCAACAAGTGTTGGTGAGGAGGTGAAGAATTGGAACCACACGTCACTGGTGGGAATATAAAATGATAGAACGTCCATGGAGAGCAGTGTGACAGCTCCCCAGAAGCTAAAGAGAAAATTACCATATAATTCCAAAATCCCACCCCAGGGAGATAGATACCCAAAAGGACTGAAAACGTAGGGCGCCTGGGTGGCTCAGTCAGTTAAGCATCCGACTTTGGCTCAAGTCACAGTCTCAGGGTTCCGTGGGTTCTAGCCCCGTGGGCTCTGTGCTGTCATCGGGGGCCCGTTACGAATCCTCTGTCCCCGTCTCTGTCTCTGCCCTTCCCCGGCTCACCTGTGCACACGCTGTCTCAAAAGTAAATAAACATTAAAAAAAATTTTTAAACATATGTCCACAGGAAAATTTGTGCACCTATGTTCGTACAGCACTGTTCACAATAGTCAGAAGGTGGAAACAAACCAGGTGTCCGTGAACTGATGAGTTGGGTAAAAAAAAAAAGTGGGGCACATGAGGGGCTATTATTCGGCCAGGAAAGGATGCGAAATACTGATAGATACTATAGCGTGGGTGAACCCCGAAAACATTAGCACGGGTGAAAGAAAACCAGACCCAAAGGCCACATCTTATATGACTCCATTTATGTAAAGTGTCTGCAACGGGTAAATCCCTAGAGACAGAAAGTAAATTAGTAGGGAAAGGGGCAAGGGGTGCGATGGCTAATGGACAGTCTCTTTTGGGGTGATGGAACGTTCTGTAACTAGATGGTGGGGATGGCCACACAACATTGTGAATACACCAGATTGTACACTTTAAGATGTGATTTTTGGGGCGCCTGGGTGGCTCAGTCAGTTAAGTGTCCGGCTTCAGCTCAGATCACTATCTCTCGGTTCGTGAGTTCGAGCCCCACGTCAGGCCCTGTGCTGACAGCTCAGAGCCTGCAGCCTGCTTCGGAATCTGTGTCTCCCTCTCTCCCTACCCCTTGCCCACTCACACGCTGTCTCTCTGTCTCTCAAAAATAAGTAAACATTAAAAAAAAAAAAAAAGATGTGATTTTTATCTCAGTTAAAAAAAAAGAAAGCAAAGTACCTCCCTAGGGATGAGTCCGAAGGCCAAACCTGTCTGGCCGGCTGGTTTGTGTCTGAAAACACCACCCCATGGGAGCCACTCTTTGCCCTGGGAAGGCGCAACCCGCTCACCCCACCCCCACCCCCACGGCCACTCAGCCTGGGAGGAGGAGGAGGTGAGAGCGCCCCAGGGGACCCAGTGGGCCTCGTAGTGGGATGGAGCCCTCCCCTTGTGCGCGCAGCTTCAGGACAGGTGTCCCCCACGACAAAGGGACTTGAGGTCTGGCTACAGGCTTCTGACACAGCTCCTGTCCTCTCCTCCAAGGACACCAGCAGGAGGACAGAGCCAGAGGACTGGGCACCCCCACGAAGTCCTCTCCTTTGGCACACATTCCAGCAGTGTATGGCCCCGCAGTTGGGAAGTTCTTCCTTTGGTCGGACTGTGGTACCCAGCTTGGAGACAGCCGTGGGCAGAGGTTTCCACAGAGGCAGCCTGATTCAACCTTACTCAGCTTCAGGCCCCCACAGCGGTCCTCGCCCCCCGTGTGCACTCTGCCATAATGGAGCAAGTTGTCGTCTCCCTCGAGCCCTGTGAACAGCTGCTTCCTGAGATGGTTCTGGTGGGAACCACTGAAAGGGGAAGGTTGACATCCTCTCCACCCACCTGTGGCGGCCCCCCAGCCAAGGTAGAGGGGCCCCCGCCCCCACCCTTGGAGGGTAAGTTGGCAGGCGGCCCTCCCTTCTCTGAGCCTCTTGGAACAGAGATGGTGGTCCCATCATCTTCCTCTGATGGCCAAGCATCAGGTCCAAGCAGATTATGTGTGAGAGGTCCTGGTCCCCTGGGGCTGCCTCTGCCCCAGACCTGACCTTGTTCAGTTGGCCAGAGTGACCCCATCCATCTGCTCGCCTCTGCTATGCACATCCTGTGTCAACCACAAGCCCAGCAAAGAACAGTTTAATGAATAGCTACAGAATGAGTTCGAGCGAGATCAAATGAACTGGTCTGAAACCCCAGTTTTTTTTTCTTTTCTTTTTTTTTTTTAAGTTTACTCATTTTTGAGAGAGAGAGAAAGTGCGAGCCAGGGAGGGGCAGAGATCCAGGGAGACAGAGAATCCCAAGCAAGCTCCATGCTGTTAGCGCAGAGCCTGACGCAGGACTTGAACCCACAAACTGTGAGATCATGACCTGAATGGAAATCAAGAGTCAGATGCTTAACCAACTGAGCCACCCAGGCACCCCTGAAACCCCAGTTTCCTAAGACAAAAACTAGATGTGTGTTTTTGCCATGATGAGTTAGTAAATTACTTACCTTCTCTTTCAGTCCCTTTAACAATAAAATAGAGACAATAACAGTATCGACCTCATAGGGCTGCTGAGAAAATTAAGATAATTATGTAAAACTTCTAGAATAGTCTCAAGCATGTGTGTGATAGATGGTATACAGCCACCACCGTAATTGTTTGTCCCCATGGCCTTTCCCGAGGGAGCCCAGCCAGGGCACTGGCTGACCAATGCCCCTCTCTGGCGAAGAGGGAGGGGGGAGATAAGTGACACCTTTGGAAAGATTTCTGAGCTCCTCCTGGGTCAGCCCCAGACCCTGGAGGGACTTTACTTCCTGCGGCAGCAGTGAAAGCTGCCCCTTCCCTAGTGCCCAACCTGGGATCCTCCTGCCCCTCACAAGCCTCCTCCACACAGAGCCTGTGCTTAATAGGTGATCAGTAAGTGGTCTGCTCTGAACAGAGACAGGCTCTGGGGACCACTGGAGCCCTGAAGCCAGGACAGGGAGGTCCTTGGTGACTCCAGGGACTTCCTGCCTGCCCCACCTCCCTTCCCCCTCTCCCCCTCCATGGGATCACTTTGACCCTGGGAGACCAGGGAAGTTAGGCATTCCAGGAAAGCCCTGATCCGCCCAGGAAACCCAAGTACCTGGTGGGGCCTCATCTGGCCCATTGTCCTAAAGGGACGGAAACCAAGTCCTCGGTCACCATGACCCTCCCTCCAGGGACATCCAGCCCCCAGCTCTCCGTGGGTGGGGTACGTATTCAGTCAGCCTTCCTCCCTGTAGCCTCCTGACCCTGGTGCTTCCTATGGTTCAGTTGTCCTCTGTCCCCAGCTCCCAGGTGGGTCAGAGGGCATCTCAGCAGAACCACAGGGAAGGAGCATAAATGGGTCTGGGGACCCTCTGGGCCAGTGCATCATTAACTCCACGTTGCATCCTTGTGTCCCTCTCTCCTCGGCTCACCTCCAGGGCGGTCTCTCCCTGTCTCTCTGCAAGTGACATCGGCCCAGTGATCCCTACTAGATTCCCCAGATACTAGTGGGGATCCCAGACTATGTCTTCAAGCCCCCAGTTGCCAGCACCAGGGAAGCAGGGACAGCTGGAAATGAGACGCGGGTTTGCCTTAAGCCTGTAGACACACGAGAAAATAGCTTCATGCCCCTCCCCAAGTATGTGGACAAGACCCAAGGAGGGCAGGTCCTGTGGGTGTGCGCACGCGTGCACAGATGAGCGTGCCTGCATGAGTGTACACGTGAGCAGGTAATGTGTGTGGTCCTGTGTGCTTGCATGGTATATGTATACGTGCTTATCCTTTGTGAGTAAACCTAAGAGAACGAGTCACAGAGAGAATCAGGAGGGACGCGAAAAGAGAGAGACCGGTAGAAAAGGAATGAGACTGAGACAGAAAGGCACAGAGATAGAGACCCCGCAATTCCATCTTCCCCGGCGTGGGCTGCCAGGGCACAGCGCTCTCCTCTCATTACACTGCTTGGGGCAGGTGTCCAGAGGAGGTGAGCAGGCAGCAGGTGGAGTTCAGGGAAGGGACGCATCAGGGCTGGGATGGCAATAGTTCCATACCTCGTCATTCACAGAGCCATTCTGGGCCTTTTTCAAAGGCTGTGGTTTCTCAAACTGAGAAAGGGGTTTAGGGTCCCAAGGATGCTATCCGGGGTACAGAAGAGCTCCAGATGCCTGTGGGCTCTTGAGGGAGCTAGGGGAGGGGAACACCTATGACATGCCCCAGGGCCAAAGACAGATGTCCTAAGACTGACACTGCATGGTGGTCAATGTTCACACTGAGGAGGGCCCCCATCTGCTGGGAAATGAAGGCGGTGGCTGCAGATAAGGAAACCTCAAGGGTCTATAAACTTCCCCCAACACCTTGGCCAAGAAGCATCTAGATCACACCCACCCCTGCTTCCTTGGGGGCACATGCCATGTAGGGGTGGGAAGAGGCAAAAGTCCTGGGTTCTAGGCTAGGCTGTCAGAAACTATGCATCTCTGGGCAAGAAGCTCTCCTCCCAGGCATCACTCCTCCCCCCGACCTGCCGTCTTCTATGTGGGACAATAAGGCCCACACTGGCACTCTGCTTCCAAGGGCTTTGGCCAGCCTACCAGGAGATGGTGGGGCAAGGACTTTGGTAATAAGGATTCCTGCCACCAGGTATAGGAAGATCTGCTCTATGAACTCAGCATTTCCCCAAGAGTCACCCCTCAGAAAAGGAAAACATGACTTCCACCGCTCTCACTTCCTGCAGCTGTGACCCCGCTCAGCTCAGAGTGGGGAAACAGTCATGGGCCAACAGTGTCATCTGCATACTCACTCTTGCCACCAGGAAGGCCCTCCCCAGAGTAGGTTCCCAAACCCCACTCTTCAGACTCAGAGCAAGATGTGCTCCCAACAGTGATCAGCTGATCTCAGAGTGGGGGGTGGAGGAGGGATGGGTCCCAGCAGCGGGGTCAAGATATGGAGGTTCTAGTCCCAGCTCTGGGAGTCACTCCAGGTTGCCTCGAGTACCTCCTTTCTCTGGGCATCGGTGGAGAATCCTGCCTGTCCACCTGCAGCCTTATGAGCAGGCAGGAACCCAGGCAGATCGTATCTGGAAGGTACCAGGGTTTCCCACAAATTATAGATGTGGGTGGCCTAAACTGCGGGGATGGGCCCTGGCATTGAGAGCCCCAGGGCTCCACACATGGAATGGACAGAATGGCAACATGGGCTGCCAGATGTAAGAGGGACAGCCCCCTCCCTGTGGGGCAGGACAGAGTGGGCTAGAGGACCCATGCATGGGGGATGGGAGCCAGCAGACCTACCCTACTGCCTTCAGGCCCGTGCCTGACCCCACCGCTCCATCTTGTTCAATCAGCCCTTCCAAACAGCTCATCCTCTGCCATGTGCTATAGCCTCTCACACCATTTGGTCGTGCACTTCCTGATTCTACTGCCTGGAACGCCCTCACCCTGCCTCTGTGTGTGGCCGACATCCCCTCAAGAAGGGGGAAATGGACAGAACACAGGGTTTGGAAGTCCAGGGTGTCGGGGCCCAGTCTGCTTGGGAGGGCGGAGCCGCAGGCAGACCCTCAGCAGGTCTGACAGTGGGAGCATTGAGCTCAGGGTCCCCAGGGACCAGGATGGGACTGAGGCGGAGGAGACGTGGGTCGGTAGCTGGGGCAGACTGTGCAGACGTTCTGGGCTGTGGGGGAGCTGGCGGGCTCAGGGCCTGGCTCAGTGCAGGCGGCTGTGGGGGAGGCTGAAACTGCAGACTATTTTTAGGCTCCTGTGCTGGATGGAGAGACAAGGATGCTCCAGGCTATAGCCCTTGTGTGCTGGGGAAAGACGGAAGTGGCCCCGTTTGCACCTGGAGCTCAAAAGCTTCCTATTTTGTCCCTAGAGACGAGGGGCTGGGGCCAGGAAGTAGACTGGAAGCATCTCCAGCACCCCAGAGAGGCAAATGCCCGTAAGAGGTGATTTCCATATCATTTGCACTGCCCTGCTTCCTCATCCGCAGGAACCGAAAGTTCCGCTTCAGAGGACCAGTGGCAGAGAAGAGCCGTCACCCAAGACCACCACTAGCTGCCCCTTCTGGGTTTCGAGAGAGTCCAGCGAAGGCGATACATGTTCTAAAATTGCAAAGCACAAATGGGGATTTGAGCACCTTGCTGGAGCTGTTGGATAGGTTCAGGGTAGCAAATGCGTTCTGATTAATTGGTGGTGGCCTGAAGGACCATGTTAACAAGGAGTCATTCATTCATTCCACACATAATGACTGAACCCCTACTATGTGCCAGACACTAATCTAGGTGCTGGAGATTTAGCTGTGAACAACAGCAACAAAAAAGACACAATTCCCTGCCCTCATACAGCAGGTATTCTAACAGTAGTGCTGTCCAATAGAAATATCTGGGAGCCACACAGATAATTTTCAATTTTCTGGCAGCCGCATTAAATAGAAGTTAAGAGAAACAGGTGAGATTAACTTTTACACTATGTATTGTTTAACCCAAGGTGTCCAAAGCATTTTCATCTCCAAGTGTAATCAATGTAACAAATTATTAAAAAGACCATTTTTTCTCATATCGCACCTTCGAAATCCATTATGTCTTTTGTACTTCCAGCCCCTCTCAATTCAGATGAGTCACATTTCAAGTGCTCAGTAGCTTTTGAAGAACATAGTTCCAGAGGAAATTCTCCCTCTGAGCTCAGGAGAAAGAAATGCCGCCATTGATTAGTGATGTCTGCTACGGGCGTGGGTAGGCCCCGTGAGCTAGCTGCATAATGTTGCAGTCCACATGCTATAGCCTGTGTTCACCTCCACCTAAGCCCTCTGAGCCCACTTACTATGCCTGACCTACTAAACCTCCAGTGTGGGAGTCCAGAACTTCACGTGCAGGTCGAGCAGTTCTGACATGGGCACTATCCAAGTACTTCCTGGGTGTGGTTCTGTGTTTTTTCCTCTCCTGTGGGCTGGCCTGTGGCCACTGGTGACCCTGGGAATGTGCGTTTTGTTTTTGTTTTTTTTTTTCCCAAGGCCTCTTCCTCCCAGACTTAACCAATATCAACAGAAAAGTGTTTCCTGAGACTGGGTTAGCCATTTCAGTCCCAGTCCACCAGCCCACGCCTGCAGACCTCCTGGCCAGAACCCCAGCTGGGAGGAACCCGACCCAGACGCTCCACTTGTTTTCCAGACAATGAGAGACTAAAATTGGGCCGCGGGGGCAGATGGATATTGCTGGGGATGGGAGAGGAGGTGAGCTTTGGGGGACACGGGTAGGGAGGCCCCCATTAAGCCCCCATCACCCTTATCATCATTATAGTCCTCAACACCCACCCTCTGCTCAAAATCCTTTAATGGCTCCCTAGAACCCTCAGGGTGAAGATCAAAGGCCTTAGCTCTCAGGAGCTGGCACCAACAGTCATTCCGCCCCAGTTCCAGATACTCTCTCCTCTTTTATCTTATTCATGGATTCAACAAGATGTGTTGCAGTCACTGTCCTAGGTGCTAGAGATGCCACTGTGACCCAAACTGACAAAAGTCTCCCGGCCTTCCTGGAGCTCACACTGCTCTAGCCAAGCCCACGACACTCCAGGCCCTTGCACACCCCAGGCCTTCACAAATGCTCTTCCATTCTTCAGTGACTTCTCTACCCTAGGGAGTTCTACTCATCCCCCAAGGCCCACTCAAAACTTTCCCTGACCCCCACCCCACCATAGGTTGGGTACCTTCTTCCTAGGACCATCACTTGCACTTTCACCCTCCAGCCCCACTTCTGCCTCCCCTATCAGGCTGGGAGGGTCTCAGGGGCAGGTGCTATGCCTTCCATAGCCAGGACCCCAGGGTCTGATTCCAGCTGCACTCACCCGAAGGCTCCATCTGCCCCCTCCCCAACCCGCAGCTCAGGACCCAGCAGGCCTAGGCATTCGTGGTGCTGGTAGAGAGGGGGGTTCAGGACTCCTCTGAAGTCGTTCTGAAATCCCTGCCTGAGATCGCCCTGCTCTTGGCATTCGAGGGGAGAGATTCACAAGAGCAAAATCACAGCGTTTCCAGCAAAGGTGGGTAGGGGACTGAGGGTGATGAGGATAGAGAAGACAGGGGTGTGTGGGGCTGTAAATAGAGAGTCAAGGACATCAAGCAGCAGAGAAACTAGAAGGCAGTGATCTTTCCCCAAGGGAGACAGGAGGGGAGGGGGGCAGGGAGGCAGACACCCTGCCTCCACTCGCCTCCGCCTTAATGGCCCTGTAGTTATAAACGAGTTCCCCCTTCCCTTCCCCAGGGGAGCTGAGCCTTGGTCTTTCACAGTCTCAACTCCCTATTTTGCCAGATCCCCTCTTCCCCTCTGGTGGCAGGAGGCGATGCACAGGAAAGAAGACAGAAAGACAGGCCTGGCTCCTGGCCCCAGCCTGGCCCCCAAGAGGCTGATGCTGGTGCCATGATATCAGGTGGATCTCCATGCTTCCAGGCCCAGCCGAATGGTCCTGATGGTCCACCGCCATCCAAGGCCCACTGTGCTTCTTGCCCATTGGGAGAAAACAGGACAAGAGGCTTGTGTCCCGCATGCCCCTCCCCGCCGGCTCATTTACATGGGATTTACACGGGCTCATTTCATGCCTCGATGCACACGGCTTCCTCCTTCCCTGGCCTCTGCCGGCACCTCTGTGGAGACAAAGGAGTGTGTTCTGTCCCTCAAGTCTTCTCCCCAAAGGCCCATCCGGGCACCTAGAGCACCGCCACAGGAAAGAGGGATCCTACCCAGAGAGGGCAGAAACCTCACTGGAGGTCACTCAGCAATCCAGGCAGGGCCAGGACTTGAACCCACACTTTCTCTACTTGCTGCTCCTGGAACCCACTCCTTCCTCCCTTTCCTCCACCGTGGGGTAGGTGGGCTTGCTGAGGGGGAAGCCCTGCCTCTACCTTTGCTTGGATGTGAGCTGGCCAAGATATAGACCCTGAGCTCCCTCCAAGACCGAGTTAATTGGTCTTAGAACCCAGAACTGTGTGCAAGAAAGGGCCCCACAGAAGCGCCGGCCCAGCCCCTTCTTCTTACACATAAGGAGAATGAGTCTCAGGGAAGGCAAGGTCTGCCCAGGATCACGAGGGTGACGGCAGACCCATGTCTCTACACCCAGCCCAGAGCTCTTCCAGATCCCCCCAAACTCCCGGACTCCTGGCCCGAGCACCTGCTCTTGCCTTGGTCATTCTGGGAAGGCTGGGTATGGGGAAGAAAGAACCAGGCAGAATCTTCAGTGGGGGACTGGCCCAGGAAAGCACAGGGGAGGCTGACAGGGAGGGGGTGCCATGGGTGAGGGTGATTCCAGTTCTGTGGGTGTCCACCAGAGCCACCCAGAGGCTGGGCTCAGACTCAGAGAGGGGAACTGCCCCAAATCTGCCACATTCCTCTTTCTAGCAGTTACTGTTCAGGAAAATCTCCCAGCAAACCCCAAAAGGTCTGGGTCCCTGCCACAGGGGTAGGCCAGAAAAGAACAAAGGGGAGGAGAGGCCTCTGGGGGATTGCAAGGTTCCTCTCCGCGTCCCTCCATCTAGCACAGCCCCATTCCTGGTCCTGCCCTAGCCCACTACCTCCCTGAAACAGCCTCCTAACTCCCCTCCCTGCCACTCACCCCATCCCTTCTCATGCACCCTTCTGAGTTCTGAAACCTAGGCGCTTTACCTTGGAGGGAGTCAAGTTTCTAAGGCACAGACCCCACCCCAGCCCTGGTCACTGCCCTGGGGGTTGAAAAGCCAAACTCTGGGGCTAGCACATAAACCCCGCACCCCACCACCAGTGTCCCCTTGCTCGCCAGCCTCCCCCTCTGCACATATGCCCTGCCTGGCAGGCCAGCCCGGAGGAAGTACCTCGTCCCCACTCAGGCACCACCTGCCGCCACCCTCCGGCTTCCTGCACACACACTTCTATCACCACACATTTATCCCACCGGGTCTCATTTGATCAGCTCTCCCTCCCAGCGTGGGCCCCCTGAAGGCAGGAAGGCCTGAGGCGGTTTCTAGCCTGGCTAGGCCAGGCCTCTCAGGGGAAGTGGTGGGAGGTAGAGGCAGGGGGGTGGAGGTGGGGGTGGGGTCGGGTGGGGAGAAAGGCCAGCTCCCCAGGTATGAACAGAGGAGCTGGTGTGCAGAAGCCGCCTGGCTTCCCGTCAACGGCTTTGCAGGCAGCACACCACGGCCCAGGAGATGTGGGTGCACACCCCACCCCTGTCTCTCACTAGCTAGGTCTCTAAGGGCAGAAACAGCGAGTGTGTGTGATGAGGAGGTGGCGAGTCATAAACAGGAGCCCCCCACCCTTGTCCCCCAACCGGGCTGGCTTTCCAAGCAAGAAGCAGGCACAGGTAAATAAATAGCTTGTTTATTAGTAATATGTTACATTATTAAAGTGCATTGAGAAGAGATGCAGGGGCCAAAGCTGGAAGGCCGCCGGCCCCAGGCCCTGCCCTGGGCTGGCCAGACACAGCCAGAGAAGGGCCCAGCTCTCTGTTGAAACCCACGGACAGGGCTGGGGGCAGAGCCGTGCACCTGGAGAGCTTGGCCCAGGCTGTCCCCACCGGAATTCACAGTTTAGCCTAAGTTATAACATGTCCTGAGCTGAAGGTGGGAGACTAGGAGCATGGAAGCACAGCCCCTGGGGAAGGGGGCTGAGGGGAGGGGAGGGGGCCCCCCCGCCCCCCAGCCCCCAATGCCAAGGGCAGAGTCCTGGAGCCTCCCCCTGAGGACCCGGCTCCTCCTTCTATATGAATGTGGTGAACCTAGGGCTCAGTTTCTCCTTCATTTTCCCCTGTCTCCCTCACCCGACCCCCTCCCATAACCGCCCCACACTGGGGACTGGGACCATGCCCCCCTCAGACTGGGATCCCAGGGCAGAGCCAGCTCATGCCACTCTCCTCGAACCCATGCCTGTCCCTAGACTCTTATCCCATCCCCGGAGCCTCAGACTGGGACCCCCCCACCCCAGCCCATTCCTTCCCCAGTCCCTCCCTGTCCCACCCCACCCCCAGCATGTAGTTTTGGTATTTTCATACAGATGCAGTCAGAATTAGCTATACATGAAATAAGCCTAACATAAAAATAGAGCTTTTTCCGTCCTTCTGTCCGGAAAGCAAACATCCTTCAATAAACATGCAAGACGGCTGCCTAGTGGGACCCAGGGCTGGTGAGGGAGCCGTAGAAGGCAGCCCTGGGCCTACAAGAACAGCAGCTACCCCCAGCCATGGCAGGAGGGAGGAGGAGGGGGCAGTTTGCGTATAGAGAGTCCGATGGACTCGGGCCTCAGCCCCAAGGTCCAGAGCCTGGGGCCCAGCTTCCCTTTCCAAATCCCATTCTGGCCCATGGACTCTTGGGCTGGGAACATCACTGCATTTAGTCAAGTTTGAGGAGGAGTTTTTGAAAAGTAATCTCCAGAAGGTAAAATCTTAGGTCACCAATGCCCCAGCTTCACAGTCAGCGCCTTCACTCTGTGGCCCCCGCCACCCGTGCCTGCTCGGGCCCGGCAGCCGCCTGCGGCTGGCCATCTCCAGGCCTGGTGTCCTTCATCAGGTTATGCAGTCCCCCTGGAAGAAGCATCGGGCAAGGAGCTCGCCGGGCCCAGCCGGCTCTGGACGGGAAACTTTTCTAGTGCCCCTGAGGCTGCAGGAGCCTGTGCCATGCCCAGCCCCAGGGGACCTTAGTGGACCAGCAGGCCGAGAGTGAGCGTGGGCAGGACGCCCAGCCAGAGGGAGGCGGCCAGGGCCCGGGCCCGACCCAGCAGGTGCTCGGCCATGGCGCCGTCATCGGGCAGCAGCTCCCAGTGCTGAGCCTCACGGAGGTAGGAGCCCTCCTGGGCCTCGCAGTGGTAGTGGCCATACTGGCGGGCTGTGAGGTTCTCGATGAACAGGATGCAGTTGGGGCTCTGATGGCCTGGCTCGCAGCTCTGCTCCACGTTCTCCTCGTGGCGCCATGAGTAGGTGGCATGACGGGACTCCATGGGGCAGCTCAGGTAGTAACGAGAGTTCCGAGCCAGGGAAACCTTCTGCAGTGGGGCCCTGTCTGGAGAGGGACGGGGGAGGCAGCCGTGAGGAGAGGCCGAGGGCTCCCAGGGCAGACTGTATCCTCCTCTGCTGGCTGGGCCTCCAGGGCCAAGGCTTCTAAATGAACACAGTGCCAATCTCCTCCCCACTCTCCCCTGCCTCCCTCACCATCCCCCTCTCAACAACCACCCTCCCATACGACAGGGCCCCCTCTGCAGGACTGTCCTGCCCCATCTGCCTGGGGCCCCCAGGGCCAGGCCATGTCTCTCTCAGACAGGGCTGTGCCACCCTCAGCAGATTGGGGCCCAGCAGGGCCAGATCAGGTACCTGGCTTTGGGTTGGGGCATTCTTTGTGTGGCTCAGCTGGATTAATGGACTGCAGCACCGGCCTGGAGTTGGAAGGGGAAGAGAAAGCTGAGTGGACAGGAGGTCTCGGGTCTGGCCCCCCATCCCTGTCCTCGTTCCCCACCCCCCACCCCTCCCCCCACTCAGAGGAGGTTGTGGCCCAGCACCGAAGCCTCTTGCAGCCCACTGACGCCACCCCCACTCCTATGTCCACCTCCTCCCAGGAACAAGGGATCCTGGCCAACGTACCCTTGGGAGCTGTAGATGGAGACACAGCGGCCCTGGTCCCAGCCGCAGTAGGGGTCTCGGGCCATGAGGCAGCCATGACAGCCCCCGCCGTAGACCTCACACAGGTCCAGGGGCACCTGGCTCACCTCCCACTGGGAGCTCACATACAGCTTCCGCTAGAAGAAGAACACAACTCGGGTCAGGCCAGGGCCCCCAGCCCCAAGAGAGTTCTAAGTCCCCAGGCTACCCTCCAGGCTCTGAGCCCTGGGGCCCACAGGCTCTTAAAAGGACATGCAAATCTCATGCAAAGGAGCTCTGTCCTCAGCTGGCCATCGCTGGGTAGCTCCATAGGATACAGTGGGGTGGGGAGGCTCACCCGCTCAGCGTCCAGCGACATGGCCTGGATGGCGGCCGGGTGGTGAAAGGGCTGGATCTCCATGATGTTGAAGGCAAGGCTGCGTTCCCGCTCCTCTGACTCCACCACCTTGTGGATGGTGCCCCTGTCTGTGGGCGAGGGGCAGAGGGTCAGCGGGTCGGTGGGCAGGAGATCCCCAGAGCCAGGCAGCCTCCCTCTTGGCTGCGCCAACCAATGGGATAGTCGGTGGAGGAGGGCTGGGAAGTCATGGCTCAGGCGAGGGTCACAGGACTGGGGTGGGGTGAAGCGGGGAGAGGGTGACTGGGAGCCTGAGGGCAGCTCTGAAAGCTTCCAAATCTGGGCCACAGAGGCCATCCCAGGAGGCCCAAGGCTCTACCAGTCCACAGGGGCACAGAGCCGACTGTCCTATAGGCACAGCCCCGAGTGCCTAAATCCTGTGGGTGGGAGCCCATGCGCATTAGCATTTCGGTTGTTGAATCCTCCACACCCTTAAGAGGTGGGTATTATCCTCCCAGTTCAAGAAGGAGGAAATGAGGCTCAGAAAGGCTGAGCAACTTGCTCAAGGTCACACAGGTGATGACCGGAACCCAGAGGCATCAGAACCCCACCCCTCAGCTCCTTCTATGATTCCCCTGTTTCCTGGACTCTTTGGGGATGTTTTCTTTAAATAAACTTTTCATTTCGGAGTAATTTTAGCTTTACAGAAAAGCTGCAAAAATAGTACAGACTTCCCGAATACCCTTCACCCAGTTTCCCCTAACGTTACCGTCTTATGTAATTGTGGTACATTTGTCACAATGGAGCAATCGACACTGAGACATTACTATTACCTCAACTACAGACTTTATTTGGATTTCTTGGGTTTTTCCACTAATGTCCTTTGTCCGTTCCAGGATCCAATCCAGGACTCCACATTGTATTTAATCTTAGGGGATTTTCTTTTTAATTTTTATAAAATCTTAGATCTAAAAAGGGCCAGGCTGCCTGCCTCTGAGGCCACGCTCTCTCCATTCATACCTGTCAGGGACTAATGGGCATCCTGACCCCCGGGCCCTCCCGTTCCCACCTCACCCGCTGTCCCAGTTTCTAGAATAGCCTACCTCCCCCATTCCTCCCTCCCAATTTCCCAGGGCATCACTTGCCCCAAAAAAGCAGTCAGATGATGGGATGATTGCTTGCCTAGGATTCTCCTTTATGTGTCTATGGCCCCCCTCTGCAGGCTCTGAGATGGGGCCAGACGCTCCTCTGTCCTGACAAGCCCCCAGCCTTGCCACTGCCTTTGCACACACTGCCTGCTGCAGCCCCATAACTGCTTCCCACAGCTTCTCCCAAATGGGTGAGCCTCCTGCTCTCTGCAGAGGGCTCAGAAAGTTCTATATCTCATCTGGCCCTAATCCTTCCTGCTGCAGGATCCAACATGGCATCTCTCCAATGGCCCTCACACCAAGACCTCATCACTCACATGCACTCACCTCCCAGGTCTGCAGGAAGGGAGCCCACAGCCAACCTGGCTTTCCTGGTCCTGGCTCCTGCTCCCATGCCTGTGTTGTGTGACCCTTCCTCTCCGACACCCCAATGCCCTGCCATCGCCTGGCTGACCACAGCAGCTAGGCCAGCCGCTGCCGAGCAGAGCAAGGACAGGGGCCCATGGGTGTAGCCAGGATGAATGGAGGAGTAAAGAAGTGGGGTCTCAGGACCCAGAAGCCGGACCCCTTGGGGAATTCCTTTCCTGGAGGCCTCTAGGAGTCAAACAACCAATAAGGCCACCATGGCCCTGAGAAGGCCACAGAGTGAAACAATAGCAGGAAGCCACATTGAGGGGGAGATGTGAATAACTGAGGGTGGGTGCCTGAGGCCCTGACTGCTAGGCTCCTGGGGGAGACACTGCCCTTTCTCACAGCACCACCACTCAGTCTCAAGGAAAGCCTGTGGCCCCACCAACACTGATCTCCATGCTTTCTCCCAGCAGCCCCCTTTGCCCACAGCCTGGGAGCAAGAAGCTACCAAAAACTCAGCTCAGAGCTGGCTCGGCAGAAAACTGCCCCCCGGGGAAGCCCCCTCTGTGGTCCTCTGCAAAGGCTCCGCTGTCTGGAAGCCCCTCCTCACGGCTCACTAAATTCTTGGCATCCCACATCAAATGTTTCCTCTCACCTGCATGGTCCCCAAGACAAGGAGAGAGTTTGATTTCCTCCTTCTGCCTAGCAGAGGCCCACAGGATCCCAGTGACCAGGTCCTTCCTCCTGACTTTCCATTTCTCTTCCTACCCCCTTCCCCGGGTCAGACATCTGGACCAAAGCTACGCCCAGCTTTGCTCGGTCTTGCTACATTTCGGCCTCTAAATCCCCACGCTTGTTCTCCTCCCATCCTAGGATACCCTCTCCTCTTCCCTCTGCCCTCACCTCCCTTCCACAGCCACACACACTGACACCTGACAGCTCTTGGTCACTCAATTCTTCCTTCCAAGTATAAAGTTCCAACCAGATGCCAGTGATATCATTCCCTATACATTTCATATCCGTTTTTACAAAGCAGGCCAGAAGGTCCTGGGGGAGCCCCTCACCTGTGGTTAGGTAAAGCACGTGGAAGGTCTCCCCACGGCTGGCCTGCATGCGGTGGACAACCACTTTCTGGTAGTGGTACTTTGAGTGGAACAGTGGCGTCTTCAAAGGCCCCATGGGCTCTACTCTCTGTGCCACCTCAGGGTGACTGTCAGCCACCTGGAAGGTCTCCGTGGGTATGGGCTGCCGGTCTGGGAGACACTGGGCAAGGAGAACAGGTCCAGGTTAGTCAAGTGGCTGGGGGGCGGGGCTGGGGCCTGGGCCACGGTGGGCGTCACAGCTTACCTTGCCAGGCCGAGGGTTGGGAAGGCTCGAATGGTAGCCCTTGAGTGAGGAAGTACGAAAGACCTTGTCAATGTCACCAAGGGAGTACACACAGACAGCTGAGTAGTTCCTGGGGGGACACAGAGACCGCCTCACTGGAGGGCCCAGGACCCACCCACCCTCATTCACCCAGGCCAGCCCAGCAAGCCCGGGCCTGAGAGTTATGAAACACCGGAGAAGGAAGGAGGAAACGAGAGAGGAAGGGGGAAGGGAGAGAGGGAAGTTTAACCAAATTTCTCTCTGTCACAATCTAATCGCCCAACCTGTGTTCTGTCACAGAATCACTGAGTTCAGAGGCTAACCCCAGGGCAGGAGAAATCCCAACACACGCACTCCTGTTGGGTGATTCGCCAACCTCGCTGGACACAGCTGCAGCACACTGATGCCCAACACAGGCCTGTCCCCTTCCCAGCCTGGCTGGGTCTACCTGCCCAGGGGCAACAGAGCAAGGTTTTGGCCTCCCCACCCTGTCCCCCAACTCTCCTCACATCCGCCTAACACCTTTGCCTGCCTTGTTTTCAATCAATGAGAGTGATTAAGAGGTGTGAATTATCAGGCGCAGGCAATGCCTGAGCAGGTGTGATAGCACCCAGCACCTAAGAGGCCTCAGCAGCCTCTTCCCAGCGCCCAGCACCCACTCTGAGCACATAGCTGGTGGACACACAGGCACAGGCGCAGTCACGAGCATCCACATGGCATGTGCGCGCACACCTGTCGTATACAGACTCACAAACACACCAGTGCACGCACCTCCCTGAGCACTGGCTATCCCCCACCCCATGCCCAGCAACGGCCCTGTCCCTTGAACCTGGAGTCCCCACTCGTGCCACGCCAGCCTTCTCCTCAGCAGAGCCCAAGCCTCTTAACCAACGCCAGCTCCAGCCCCAGCCCCAGCATGAAGGTCACTCACCAAGGGTTGGAGAAAACACCATAGACTCTCGTGTCCCTCCACTGGCCATTAGGGTCAGGGAGCAGAAAGACGTCCTGCAGCCTGTTGAAGTTCTTGTTGGTGGCGACATCGCTGCACACCAGCATGGCTTTCAGGAAGGTGTTCCACTTGGAGACTGACAGTGAACTCTCGCCGCCCTGGTCCCCCTGAAAGGGTGAGGAAGGGGAGGCCCTCAGCACCTGCCCACGCTGCTGCACACACCCGAGGCACCTGCCACCAGGAATGCCAGTGCCCAGGCTTCAGAGGAGGAAAGAGAGCTCTGAAAGGGGCCAGGACCTGCCAGGGGACAAGGCACAGCTGCCTCTCCTCTCAGGCCAGGTCCTTGGGCCAGGCTCCAGCCGATCCAGGGCACAGGGCCAGCAATGGGGACCTGCACGGTAAGGGTGCCAGGTCCCCATAGAACAGATTGGCACCTTCACACAGGTGAAACAAACACGTGTAAACACACGTTCATACTCACGAACACACTCAAACACATCCGGCATGAATACAGACATTTGCACACCACCACACATGCATGAGACCCACTCTTTGCCCACGTACAGATGCATGGACCTTCTCGTGCACACAAATTTGCTCCCACAATCCCACTCCCAGACTCACTCGCACATTTCACGCACTCCTTTATGGAAACACGTGTGCACACCTGACCCAGGCATGTATTCCCTTGCTCCTGTTCAGGCTCAGACACACACTCTTGCCCACTAGGCCACACACTCACCCTGCAGAGCTGGGCCACACGGGACACATTGAGAGGAGCCTCGGGGTTCTTGTCGGGATTGTCCTCTCGGAAGAAGTAGTAGATCTTGTCATCATAGGCCTGGTCTTGGTGCACAATGGTAGCCTTGATGAACTGGGGGTCTGCCAGAGACACAGATGAATGGATGTGAGGCTGGGAGCCTGCTCGGAGGACCCATCCTGACTCTGTGCGCGCACACACACACACACACACACACACCTAGTCTCTACAAACAAACCCAGAGCAAATCAGACCTAGACTAAAACTCAGAACATCAGGTTCAACAGCCCAAGGGGCCTGAGACTCTGCACCCCCACCCCACACTTGTTTTGCCCTCTTCCACAAAGATGTCATCGGCCCAGGAGCAATGACTTCATGCCTAGGGACTGGGGGGAGGTCCCTGGGGGCCCCTATGTCACTTCTGCCTAATTGGCAGAGCCCTAATGAGAAGGAGGAGGTGTGGCCCCGACATGAGCTCAGCAGAGGGATACACTATGGCTCTTGGGGACCCCACGCTGGGTCTGCAGCTTCCTCTGTTTTGCTCCCAATGTGTTGGGCCCACCCTGCCTCCACACCATTGTCTCTGTTGGTCCCTTAAAGACAACCTCCTCAGGGGCGCCTGGGTGGCGCAGTCGGTTAAGCGTCCGACTTCAGCCAGGTCACGATCTCGCGGTCCGTGAGTTCGAGCCCCGCGTCAGGCTCTGGGCTGATGGCTCAGAGCCTGGAGCCTGTTTCCGATTCTGTGTCTCCCTCTCTCTCTGCCCCTCCCCCGTTCATGCTCTGTCTCTCTCTGTCCCAAAAATAAATAAACGTTGAAAAAAAAAATTTAAAAAAAAAAAAGACAACCTCCTCAGCTCTGGGTACCTGCCCCCCGTTTCTTGAGCGGGCTGTGGCCCAGCAGCCCTTGGGGAGCCCTCCTATGGAAACTGAGGGCTCTCCATCCACTGCCCTGGGCATTCACACCCCTTCAGCCCCCACAGCCCAGCCACAGCCCGACTCACTCTGCATAACGGTATCACTGGTATACAGCTCAATCTCGCCCTGGATGCGGCGGAACCGAGGGATCTTCCCGTTGAACTCCTGCTTCCGGATTGTGGAGTACACTTCGTCCCCTGGGCATGGTGGGAGGGGCATGGGTAAGGGCAGACAGCTCCTAGAAGTCCCTCCTCCGAACCTGGGCCACAGGACACAGAGCTGACCACCCTCCCCCAGCCCAAGGCAGCTGCCCTACCATCAAACAGAACCAGCGAGTTCTCATCTGGGCTGAAGGGGGCATAGCCTCTCTTTTCGCCAAGCGACTCCACGGTGCCGTTCACCTGGGGAAGACGAAGGAGGGTCAGACAGCACATGATGCCATGGCCACCGCTTCCTGTGGGCACCAGCTTCCCAGGCACGATCCCCATCCTCCCAGGGATTTGATACAAAGTGAGGCCAGCCTCAGAGTCCCCCCCCAGCTCCTTCCCAACGTGGTGGGGGCAGAAGCCCACCCAGACGAGGGTGAGCTGACCAGATGCACGGGGAGGGGCCTTCTCACCAGGCTCCAACAGCTGGGGCGCCGGGCATTGGTGCCACAGATGAGAAGCCCCTCACCCTTCCTCTCCAAGAGCGTGATGTAGTTCTCACAGTCCTGCCAGGGCAAAAGGGAAAGAGAGATGTTGGCTGGAGGCCCGGCAGGCCCAGCACTAGGACCCTCAGTCTTGGGGCAGGAGGCTTCAGATCTGAGCAGAGGAGGTGCCACTGACTCCAATGCCCCAAGAACAGCAAGGACACAGGGGCCTTGGTGAAGAAGCATGTCTCCCTTCAGAACTGGGAATCCTGGGGCAGGGCTACCTCTCTCCTCCCAGACTGTGGCTCCTGAGGCAGGGCCATGCCTCCTTCCCCAGACTCTCAGGGACTCCTGTCCCTTTTCCAAGCGGGTCAGCCTCCCCTCTGTACTCTTCTCCCTCACTCACCCGCTTGTCCAGGCAGGACCCCTTCGTGGAGCCAATGTTCACCTGGAGGGGAGGGGAAAGCATTAGGCCATTCTGCCAAGGCAACATGCCTGTGTGTGCTTTCTATGCATCTTCAGGACGAGCTCATTTTATAGATGAGCAACTAGGGTGAGTGATTTACCCAAGATCACACAGGCTATTTGCCCTGATACCCAGAGCCAAAGCCCAGAGCTCACAGGCCAGCCCAGAGATCTCAGAAGATAGGGGCCATAGGGTTCTGGAGCCCAGCTTCCTGACTGGGTCTCCCCCATCAGCACTACTCACTTGGCCTGGGAGGTTAGCTCCAGGCTTTTGTCCGCACTGCCCCAACACCCACACCAATCTGGACTACCTTTAGGGAGCCTCTCGCAGGGACCATATATGGAACATAATGGGGGGGAGACCTGTTCAGGAAGAGATGCTAACTCCCCCGGATTCCCTGAGGCCCCTCACCAAGGACAGAGGGGAGATGAGAGAAATGGGGCGGGGAGGGAAGGAGGAAGGGGCTCAGCTCTGTCCCTGGAGCCAGCAGAGGGGTCCAGGCAGAGGGGTCTAGGCTCACCGTGCGCATGGAGGCATTCTTGCCCTCGGGGAAGTCGAAGAAATAGACCTTGCCACGTCCACCCACCCACACGGAGGAGCTGCCGGGCTCGTGGAAAAGCACCGTGTGAGGCTCAGCCAGGCCAAAGTCCACCCAGTCCTGCCCTGCGCGGCCTGAGGAGGAGGCAATTGGCAGAAACGTTGAGGCTGGGCCCTGGACAGGAAGAACCCCAACCCTCCCCACCCTGCCAGGCGTATCAGCACCTGCGTGGCAGCTAGTGTTTGGGTCTGGGCTGGGGCAGTACCAGGACTCAGAGCCACGAGTGGGAGAAGTGAGGGATCCCCTGCTGGGGTCCAGCAACCAGCTGTCCTCACCTCAAAGCCAAGGCCCCTGTCCTACAGTATGTGTAACCTCAGGATGAGGGCAGGATTTAGGGACCCCTGGGGAGAAAAAACACCCCCCCACACTCACCACGCACATACACAGGCACACGCACACACAGTCGGCTCTTCCTGGGAAGCTGGGCTCTGGCAGGAGGAACCAGGGCTCCCCGTCTCTGCCGCCAGGACAGAGCAAGCAGCCACCTCCTTCCCCTGCAGGTAGCTGGGCCTCTAAGCAGCCCACTTAGAGTCAAGGTTCCCAGGGATCACTTTGGTCAGAGCCCGAACCCCTCCTTTGGGAAGCCCTCTGCAACCCCTTCCCGCCCACCCAGCCCCTTAGTGAGCCGGTCAACTTAGATCAGAGCTAGAAAGGAATCTGAACGTCCACTCCTTCCCATGTTTACAGATGGGAAAATGGAAGTCCAGAAAGAGGCAGCCCAAGGTCACACGGTCGGTAGCAGGCGCTGAACTAGAGCCCACGCTGCTGCCCCCAACTGGGCTCTGTGGCCTGGCCTGCTCTGGTCTGGTTTCACAGGGCCGCCAGCTCACCCCGGTGGGGAGAGATCAGCCCTCTCTCCCCAGCAACTCCGGGACAGGGAGCCCTTCACAGGGCACAGTAAGCAGAAGGGCTGACCGGGACAATTTTGCCCAAAAAAGAAACCGTCTGTAGCCACTGCCTCCAGGGAGGAGACGTCTCATCTCCGGTGACATTGCTGAGGTTGTCCTGGTTGCAGGGCTAAATTACAGGGATGGGACAGCCTGTGGCTGTGACCCCAGCAATCAGCCACAGCTAGCATCTCCCCACCTCTGACCAGCTCTAGGCCTCACCCCAGAGCGCGGCCTGACCACTGTTTATTCAGCTGCAGCAATTTCAGGAGCAGCCAGCTTACCCAAGACCCTGAAGCAGGACGCACCACAGCCCCACAGGAGAGGACAGCCATTTCCCTGAGTCTGCCCCCACCCCCGAGCCCTCTTGCTGCCATCCAGCCATTCCTACCGATTCTGCCTTCAACGGGGGTGCACCCCGTGACCCGTACCTTCGTTCCCTTTCCCTAAGCTACCTCCCTGCTCCGTCAAATCATCCCTGGAAGTGGGATATTCTCCGTCTTCACCTCAGCTGTGGCCTGGCTCACAGCACAGAGGTGGAAACTCGGCCCCTGGGGGGCACACTAGTCCAAGGTCACACTAGGAGGGAAGACAAGCTGCCTTATCCAGACAGTATTGGCTGGGGTGGGGGGTGGGGGGGTGGGGGGGACATTCAGAGAGATGCAACACCGTGGGCCACAGAGAAGTGCTGAGCTCACAGCTCTCAGGTTCCCCTGGCTCTCCTGGGGCACCCCACACACAGCCAGAGCAGCTCAGCACATCAGGCCTCATCGTACCCTGGGCTCACCCCTTCAGCCCCAGCTGTGCAGGGCAGGGCTGAGACCCTGGCTCTGCACCGGGTCGTGGGGACGTGGTGCTGGCCAAGGCTCATGGCTGGCAGGTCTCAGCCCCCTGGGCTCCCCCGCCTTTTCAGTTGGGGTAAAATTAAAGTGCTGGGGTCAGCTCTCTGGCTCCCCTTTTACCGGCAGCCAGCCAGAGATCCAGACAGTCTGCAGCCACCGCCCCCCCCCCCGCCCCCACTTCCCTAGCCAGCTATGGCCAGGGAAGGCTGCTTGTCTGGGTCTGGAGACAGGCTGGGCCCTGAGAGCCCAAGCCCCTGGAATCCTACCCCTCAAGCCACACTGGCCTCAGAGGAGGGGACTGCAAGGCCAATCACACACAGCTCTAGTGGTTGGGAAAGAGGCACCCGAGTGGCCCCTGAGGGACAGCTCTTGTCTGGGGGTCACGGTCCTGCCGTGGGGAATTTAGTCTGATGGGGGAAAGAAAGCCCTGCCCTGGGGAGTCAAGCCTGATGGGAGATGCATGGCCCAGCCCTGGAGAGCAAGGCCTGAGGGGGAGATCCGGCCCTACACCAAAATCCAGCCACAGAAGCGAGATGGCCACACCAAAGCAAGCCTCCCCAGATCTCATGCAAAACTGTTCTGGGACAGAACTCAGGACTGCTCACGAAGTACTTTTGAGGACACAATGGGAGGGAGGGTGAGGGCTGCCCGCAGCTGGGTGCAGCACCAGGCCCAGGGCAGTCCTGCACAGATCTGCAAGCCTGCGCCCCATTCCCTTTAAATCCTGGCTGCAGCAGCCGGGGTTGGGGGGGAAGCAAGGGACTACTCGCCCCATTTTGCAGAAGAACAAACAGGGGCTGGCAGCATTGCCTCCCTTGACCCCCTGGCTCCTACCCCTCCCCAGTCTGCGCCTGGCGATGTGTATGGGGAGGACGGCACCAGCTCGAGGCCTTGGCCCATTCTCCACCCCTGCCCCAGCCTGGCTCCCGCACTGCCTGAGGCCCTCAAAGGGCCTGATTGTGCCCGGGAAGTGTCTGAGCGGCAGCAGCTCGATGAATACATGAAAGGAAGCTTTGTTCAGGTCACAGGAGCGGGGGCTGGGGGCTCAGGGGCAGGAGGGCTGCCTGGAAGTGAAGGCAGCACTAAGCCTTCACAGCCAGGACCCATGGCCCGATGGCACCATCACAGAGAGCTGGGTCAAGGAGGGGGCGGCATTCAAGGCTCCGCCCATGCAGGGGCTGAGCAAGCCCAGAGGTTGCCCCTAAAAAGACCCAGCCAAGTGAGCAAGTGTCACATCCTTAAATGCATCTTTTTGCTTCCCGGTGAATCCATAGGGCTGGGGGAGGCAGATCAAAGCTACGTGGGTCAGGAACAGGCAGGAAGAGAATTCCAGACAAGGGAACCAGCTGAGCAAAGGTGGGGAGGCTGACTGAATGGTGGGTACATAGACCAAAAGGTCCAGAACGTGATGTGGAGGGGAGGTACGGAAGCCCAAGGATACTGCCCATCAGTCTCCACTGCTGCCTTCTCCTCCCTTGGAGCAGGGCTAGGGTTGCAGGGCCAAGCTGGGGAAACCTCCCCTCCTCCAGCATCCCCCACCTCCTTTCTCTCCCTGCCTGACCAGCCCCCTCTGCTTCCCATCCTGCATGTCTAAAAGGAGCACCGTCTGGCACCGTGTCTCCCCCCTCACTCCCCGGCCTGACGCATTAGTGGCTGACTAAGTGGTAGCTAAAAGCTCCCAGAATAACCAGGGGTTCAGGCAGGGGAGGGGGCTAGGGGCACATGGGGAGGGCATGGCCCCAAAGGTGGGCCAGGCACCCACCCCATCCTTGCTCCTTCTGGACCCAGAAAGCCCCCTGAGTCCCCTCCCTCCTCACAGTGGCAGGAGCTGCAAGGCCCAGCCCCAGCCAGAAAGGAGGGTCAAGAAGATAGCTGGGGGTGGGAGACAAGATGCTGTTGGCAAGAATCAGACCTGACTGCTCTTGGAGCCACCACCCTCCTACCACAGTCCCGGTGGCCCATGGGCTGGGGCAAGTCCGGGGTTCACACGCGCTGAGTTTTCCTAAAGCAGGCTGGCCTGGAGAGGTACTGCTCCTCCTCTCCTTCACTCTCTGTGTTGTCACCATCTGGTCCCCACTGTCCCCATATCCTCATTGCCTATGAAAGACAGGGGCAGCCCAAGGGGACGGTAGAATTGGGGCTGGAATGTATGGGATCTTGCTGTCCATGAAGGGAGCAACAAGGCAGGGACAGCCTTCCAACCTGACCCACTGACCCAAAGGGCCTTGAATGCTAACCTCAGGGAGCCCTTTGAAAGTGGGCATTGAGGCAGGCTCTGAGAATGGCAGGAATGTGGGCACGCAGCAGGGAATGCCTGAGTCAGGCAGCCTGGGGGGCCGGGGCACGGAGCAGGAGCCAGGCCAACCTCTGACTGGGGACCCAGCCACATCCTCCCACGACGGCACCCCACCCTGCCTTGTCAGGCCCACCTCACACCCTCGCATACCACACACACGTGGCTGAGAAAGAGGAGGGAGTCCTCCTCCCCACATGCAGTCCAAGAATTAGCATGCAGCCTCTCCACCCTTTGCAACGCATACCCCACAGGTCAAGGTAGAAGAGAGAGGATCTGAACAATCACTGGGCTGAGAGGGCACAGAGGCCAGACACATGGCAAGGAGGGCAGAGGTAGGGCCAGGCTACAGCCCAGGGCTTCCGGTGCCCATCACCAGCTCCAGCCCTCCAGGACCACAGCCCGGACCTCCCTGAGAGCCTCTTGATTTACAAAGCACTGTATATTGCTTCTTCCTACTTCCCTGGGTCATTTCCTGCTCCCCATCCTTCCCTCCCTGACTACCAGGTGAAAACTTGCTAACCTGATAACTGAAGGGAATCACCCACTCGCCCACTTTCCAGGTGAGCCCTGATCTCTAGGGAGCCTTTAGTAATCCAGGCCTCAAACCCTAAGGAGTGACTAATGGGGAAACTCAGCACTGCGTCAGATCAGCGGAGGGAAACTCTTCCACTGGGATGAGTGCAAATGAACAAGTGTTTCATCTCTGTTTCTCCAGATATGGCCAGGAATGAGGGCAGGAGAAGCCATTCCCATCCACAAGCCCAGTTTCCAGGGTGGCCCCAGCCCATGCCAAGGAGCAGTGATGGTTGCTCTTGGAGATCTGGTAACACAGGACAGAGCAATGTTCCAGACAGCTGCCTGGCAGGCCCTTGAGGTGGTACGTAGCTCATGGCGGAGTGACAGGTCTGCCTGTCTTCATCAGCCATAGGAACAGTGAGCTATGTGCTGGGCTGAAGGGGCACATCCTCCCACCCACCAAGGTCAGCTGTGGCGGGGAGGGGAACATATCTCACGTGTGGGCTCAGTCCTGGCTCCAAGAAGCCTGTGCTCCCTTTGGAAGCCAGGTGGCTGGTTGTTTGTGACCAGGGCGTTCCTGAGTTCAGTTTCCTTCTCTGTGAATTGAAGAGGTTGGTACCTGCTACCATCTAGGTTTTATGACCCACTCATGGTTCTCAGGACAAATCACAAAACAGTCAGGGTTGAGTTCACAGGTCCTTTTGGGGAAGGTGGGATTATGAGTCCTGGAAAGGTCAGCGACAGCTTTTGGATGGAGGTGGGGGTAGCAGAAGAAGCCAACCTCACCTTCTGCCTCCATCAACTAGCCTGCCAAATTCCCCAACCACCCTGCAACGAAGGCAAGTCAAGTGTATGCACCCCCATTTTTTAGTTACTTTTTTATTTGAGAGAGAGAGTGGAGGAGAGGAGCAGAGGGGTAGGGGGGGGTGCAGAATCCCAAGCAGGCTCCATGTTGAGCATGGAGCCTGATGAGGGGCTCGATATCATGACCTGAGCTGACAAAATCAAGAGTCAGACGCTCAACCCACTGAGCCACCCAGGTGCCCCTGTACCATTTTATAGACAGGAAAACTAAGGCCCCTCCAAGCCGGCAAGGGCCATGCGCTCTCTGCACCACGCCACTGTGCTTGAAGGGCCAGAGGCTTGGCTGGTGGGGAGACCAGCTGGGGCCAAGGCTTCAGGGGAAAGGGCAGTGTGGACAGCAAGCTGTGGGGGTGCCAGTCTGACACCAAAGCCTACGTGGAGCAGGGAGGAGGTTCCAAGGCCAGGGAAGGCAGGAAACCCAGGATGAACATCATGTCCTGTCCACCTTCCGCCTGCTCTTCAGCCCAGCAGGTTCCAAAAGCCCCAGAGTAAGGCCAAGGTCAACTATCCTTCAAAGGAGAGGATGGGCAGAGGCATAGGGCCTGCCCTTGGGCCCAGAGCCAGGGCAGAGGTGGGGGAGAGGGCAGAGATGGCTACATCACCCTAGCAGAGGGAGGCAGACACGATGGGAAGGCTTGAGAAACAGAAGGTTCCCCAGCTCACTCTTAGCCTGGGCCAGTCGGGAGGGTGGGAGTGGGCAAAGAGCAAGGGCAGGCACCCAGCAGAGCCAGTAAGGGAGAGCTGGCAGGGGCCGGCTGCCAGGGCTGCATTTCATCAGAAATCAGAATGTCAAAGGAGGAGAATGACAGTGATGGCAACAGTGATTTTCCTACCACCAAACTGTTCCACTGCATTTATTATGTGCCAGGCACTATTCTTAAGTGATTTGTAGATAAATTAACTCACTTGGTCATCACTGAACTCTTAGAAGGTGGGATCTCTTACTACCCCCATTTCATAATGAGCTCAGCGAGACACAGAACTTGAGTAACCCGCCCAGGATCACACAGCTGTTAAGTGATGGAGGTTGACTCTCAGGCAGCTTGATTCTGGAATCTGTGCTTAAAGCACTGCGCTCCATAGAAGGGCCCTTGGAAGCTTCCAGGCCAGTGCCTCCCACACAAAAGAGAAGACTGGGGGGCAGAGAGGGTGGAGCCTGGTCAGAGGCCTCTTGACCCATGAAGGCCTGACCGCGATGCCCCAAAGAGAGTGTAAGAGCGTGGGTGTGCAGACCCGAGGCACCAGGGATTAGGGGTGCGGGGTGGGGTGGGTAGGGATCTGGGGGTCCAGCACAGCACTGAGTGCTGACCAGCATGACTAATTAGGAAGATAAATCTCTTGAGATCTCTACCCAAAATAGAAAGCACTATCGAGCCTGAGGCAGACCACAGTGAAGGGCAGGATATGCCCATGAACCCTTCTTTATTATCTGTCCAGCCAGGTTCCTACCCAACCAGCACCAACCAAAAACATTCGCCTCCACCCCTGACCCCTCAGCTCAAAAACCCACCATGACTCTCAACTGCCTACCCAGCAGGGCCCTCCCCCTCTACCTGGCAGTCAAGGCCCATGTCTGCTCATCTCTGCCAAGGCTCTTTCCCTCCTCCGCACCTTTGCTTGTGCTCTCCTTTACCTTGATTGCCCTTTCCCCTTCTGTCTGTGCACATGGTCTTTCCTGTCCTTGAACACCTGGTCTCAACCTCCCTGGCTTTAGGAAGTGTTCCCTACTGCTCCAGCCCTCACTGCTCTGTCCTCCCTCTGACCTTGTGCTATATACCATCTGGCACACACCATCTTCTCTCAGATCACCTGTCTGGTGGGATTTCACCTGGACTGTGGGGTCCTGAAGGTGAAGTCCAGGCTTCCTCTCGCTCTGTGGGCCCTGGGCCAAGCCAAGGCCAGGGCTGGGCAAGTAGGGACAGTTTAGATAGTAGGGAGGGGCAGACTGGGGCAGTAGGCCACGTCGGAGGAACTAACATCTTGGATGAGGCTCCTGAGCCACTGACAGCGTGCTTAGTTTATCACAGTGACCTTCCTTCCTCACCAGGCTGGCTCAGAGCCCTGGGCCCAGCAGATAAACAACATGAGTGGTTCTCTGCGCCCCACCTTGCCCCCACCACATACACCTGCCCTTCGCTCTCAGTCTGGCTCTTCCTCTCACCCCACACTGACCTGTCCTGCTCTCATCTCCTGTCACAGTCCGTGGCTACACCTACAGGTTCCAGATCTCCCAGGTGCCCTCCCTAACCAGGCAGCAGGCCCACCTCTCCAGGCACCTGTGTGCTCCCCAAGGGCAAACCCTTGGGCCTTCTCCTGCTCTCTCCCCTAGAGAAGCTGCACAGACCTAGGCACGGGGGCAGGTGCTGGCTGCCTCCACAGTGAGGGCTGCCCCTGAGGGTGTTAGCACAGAGCCCGAGCCCTTGACTAGAAGCAAGGGGTGCAGGAGGCAGGGTAGGATCAGCCTAATCCCAGGCTGCCGTGACAGTTAAACCCAGATTAGCCCATGACACAGATCAACCTGCCCTCAAGACCTGAGGCCCAGCTGCCCTGAGGAAAAGACCAGAGGAGGCACATCAAGCTGGCCCAGTCTAAAGTCCTGAAGGGAAGATGGTCATGGCCAGTGGGGCTCCTGGGAGCAGAAAGCACTGGGGCCGGAAGAGTCTGGGCTCAGCCGAGCTGACCGAGGAGGAAAGTGCTCAGTGAGCCCCAAGCCTGGGGAAAGAGCATGTAGACAGACAGACAAGTGAAGGGAGGCCAATAGCTGAGGCCAAGAGCAGGCTTGGGCAGAAGATACAGTCCTGGTCCCAGCTCTGCCTATGTCATTGGGTGACCTTGGGCCAGTCTCTGTCATCTCTGGCCTCAGTTTCCCCATCTGTGGAACATGTCAGGGAACGTGTGGATCTCTGACATTTGTCTTCTGATGTCCTAAGCTCTGCCCATCAGGCTGTGTGGGTTGGAGTCATTCAAGAAGTTTCCTTGGAGGAAGTGAGACAGAAATGGCAGAAAGGAAGAGAATGGGGTGCTGGGGCGGATGACAAGCAGGGCAGTGGCCCTGAGGCAGGAAAACATGGGCGCTGGGGAGCGGTGAGGAAAGATGTGTGGGAGACAAGGTAGGCATGGGGCCCGGCCACCACGCAGCACTGGGGAAAGCAGTAGCTCTGTCACTGTGTATTCGAGGTGAACTGTTCAGCGCATTAACGTGAAGGGATGGAGGGGCCTCACGGGACAGACAGACGTGTCCAAAAAAGGAAATTAAGAGAAGGGGAAGCTTTCCGGCCCCCGAGCTGCCAACAGAGCAGAGGAAGTATGGTCAGTCTCTTGTGACATAGCCAGACGCCTATAGTGGCTGACATAAGGGACACGGGGCTGGGTGTGGAAGACAGGACGTCAGCTAGGGCCTCAGCTGTCAACTGTAGGGCCACCCACTCCCACCACTGCCCTCTGCGGGCTGCTGGACCCCTTCCCCTGGCTGAAGCCTCAGCTTACCACCTGCACATTAGGGGCCCTGACCCGACCCCCCACAAAGAAGGGTACCCAGTTCTCCCTGCTTCTCCTGGGTGCCCAGAATTCTGCCCCACACCTGCCACGTCCCCTATGCCCAATGACCTACCCCTGCTAAGGTGACCTTCTCCTGGAAGGGAAAGCTGGTCAGAGGAAGGGCATGCTGCCCTCAGCAACAGGGCCTAGATCTTCCCCACAGGGAGAGTCTCTGGTGAGGAACAGGCTGCCTCATCTGTAGAACCTGGGCAGTCAGGAGTTAGGCAGAAAGCTCTGGTCTCCCTGGACCCAGCCCTGGCTTCCCATCAGGGAGCTAGGACACTCAGGAGGCCTTCCCTGCCAGATCCCTCTTCCTGCTGGCTGTGTAAGGTCAAATGGCTCACTTTAGATGTCCCCTCCTGCAAGAAACCTTCCTGGAGCCCCCAAGCCCTGGCTAACTCAACGTCTCCCTCCTGGAGACACCCACTCAGCTCCTCTCCTCTCCCTGGTCCTAGTTGCAAGTTATGAAATTATGTCACACCAGGTACTTCCTCCTGTCCCTCCCCTCCGACGCTGGCTTCTACTCCTCCTGGCATCCCAACTTATCACCTCTCCCGGGAAGCCCTCCTTGATTGGGCAGACTGGGTTAGGTACCTCCTCAACCCCCATAGTTGCCCTTTGTTACAGGCCCTGCCACATTTTATTGTAAGTGAAGGCTGACCTGCCTGTCTGCCTCCCCATCTACCCTGAGAAATCTACAAACTTGTCTACTTTCTCATCCCTGGGTCCCCAAGCCCTGCCCTGGGACCAATACAAGGTTGGCCCCAGCAAATGTCAAATATGCTAAATTACTATGTCCACCCTGGAGACCACAAACCAATGAGCCACTTCCTCCAGCTGATTCACAGCCTTCAGCTCACAAGAGAAAAAGATAGGAAAGAACACAGAACTCAAGGATTTCCCCTGACTTCCCAGGTTTCAATTTCTCCTCACCGCTAAGGTTTGAACTGGCCACCACAGCCTCTGCCCATCCCAGAGAATTCGCGCTCTGATAAATATAAGCTCCTCCCTCCTTCTGCCCACTTTGGACATTTGAGGAAACTGAGGCTCAGAAAAAGGCAAGTACGTGCCCAAGGTCACACAAAAAACCAGGTCAGAGCTAGGACCAGAGCCAGGCTCCAGACCTCCCATCTCTTTTCTCCAAGCCGTATAGTCTTAAGCCCGTGCCAGCATCCACCCCACCCCAGCCTACTCTCAGAATCTTCACTATCCAGGACAGAGGGGCCACACAGCTTGGCAGGATGCTCCCGGTGACATCACCGTGCATCTCTCCCAGCTCTCCCAGCTTAGGAAACCCCCCTCTCCTCCTGGGAATTGCCCCCCTTCCCTGGTTCTGCAGAGGGAGTTCACCTTGAAGGTGATGAGCACATCTAAGTCCCCAAGGGGGCAAGGATTTCCACTGGAAATGCTGATGCTTGGGGAGCCCCAGCCGTGACCTCATCTCCTGGAGGAGGTGACAACAACCCCCTACCCTGGGGAGTCGCCCCATAATGGCTCCCCCAGCAGCCACCAAGTCAACAATAACATCCTGTTGTTTAATTGGACAAGGGAGAGCCCAGAACCAGCTGGGCAGGTGGAGACTGGAGACTGGGCACTGTTTCTCTCGTTTCATGCTGGCTCACCTCTGATCTTGGGGGTCAGGACCTTCCTGGGCTTCTCCATCTCCTCCAAGCAGGGATGGAACAGGAGAGGGGTGCACAGCTTACATAAGCATGCCAACACAATCTCCTCTAGCCCCTGCTTGCAGGGAGGTAAGGCTCACACCTGGCATCTGTGACCAGTTCATGTGTCAGTGATGCCCTCAGAGGACAATCTCCAGAGCCCTTCCTGATCTGGCAAGCTCTGAGGGTCAGAGACAGATGCAGAGTTCAAGGGAACCCAGCAGGTCAGTGCTGACACAGTCCTCTCTCTCCTGGCCAGGCCTTCATCAGGCTGAAGAGGCATCAGCCTTCCCAATAAGTGCAGGCTGGGAATCTCTCAGAACTCCCTGATCTAATCTTTCCCTGAGGCTTAGGAGACCAAGCAACAAAAAATAAATGACAGAGAAGAACCCTCCGTACCCACTCCAGTCCTTGCACCTATCCTGGCTTAAAACTAAAACTCTAGTCTATGCTTCATAAAAAAAAAAAAAAAAAAAAAAAAAAAAAACTGGCTCCAGAACTACCATTATCTTTGATCTAGTCATTCATGGAAGTCAATTCCCACAGCACCCCAACCCCTGCAAGACAGGGACCTGGCCTACAGCAAAGGCTGGAGGGCCCTCTTCTCAGCCTACTCCCCTGTTTGCCCTGCCCAAACCCATTCCTGTCCGACTGCCATGTGTCACCCCACAGGAAATAGGAGACAGCTGTCAGCCAGGCATACCATCACCAGCTGGTGGGCCTGGGGGATAGGCGGATGGCAGGGTCCGTCTGGCCAGTGGGGCGCCTGGCACTGGTGCAGATGAGCAAAGACTGCCTTTGGACAAGATAGGTGAGGGGGTGGCAGATCCCAGTAGGGATCAATAGTGCATTATGAAGCAGAGGGCACGGCCAATGCGGGCCTCTGTGGTACAGTTGTGAACTGCGCGCAGGGGAGAGGTGGAGCTGGGCTGGGAGCTTTGAAAGTGGGTAAGAGGACTGAAAGCAGCTTTAAATAGCCCCAGGGTGGGGACTAAGTGCCCAAGATGTGGAGGTTCACATTAAGTGCTAAGATGTGGCTGCGCATTAAGTATAGGGGGAGGGGTCTTAGGAAGACTTGGGGCTAGGAACAAGCAGAGCCAAATGCAAGGGGTTGGGTGCAGGGGGGAGATTCCAGAACACTCAGATATGGCCATTTGCCCTTTTCAGAGTGCCCAAATGCTGTGCTGTCCAGGACAGCCAAGGGGACGGAGTCAAGGCAGGGATGCTGGCAATGCAGAGAAAGCCCGGGCTGGAGCTCGTATGACTGAGGGGTGGGCAGGTGTCCACCATGAATAGGCGACCAGAGGTCCAGCTTCCTGCTCTACTCCTACCAGAAATACCTCTGCCTGGGAGCAGAGTCCCTCCTTTATGGCCAAAAAATTGCCTAAATCCTTCTCTCCTCCCTAACTCAGAAATAGCACTGGTCCTGTGCCAGATCAGAGCCCCCAGTTTGCACTGTGAGCTCACACACTGCGGAGTGACCTTGGGCAAGTCACATTCCCCCCGCTGCAGCTGCAGATCAGGCTACTTGTTTTGTGTGTGGGATTTTTTCCTCTCTCTGCTAAGAATACCTGCCCCAGATAATGCTCAGGCTCTGGCAATTCCTGCAAACCGCCTCAGGCATCAAAGGGCCCCCAGCAGGGCCAGACCAGACCAGTCCCCCAGTCCCCCAGCCCCCACTACGAGTCCACCACCACCACAGGGAGTCTGCAGTGCCGCCAAATTTGGAGGACAGAGCTCTGTCGGTCTAGGGGCGGGGAAGCATTTGTGTGCAATGCAGGGGAGGGGAGCTCAGTTCCTGGCAGCAGAAAGACTCAAACCCCACCTAAGCCGGCTTTCTGACCCATTGTACAGGGGTCTAAAGTGAGGCGCCCCTGGGGGAGACTCTGGTCCCCCGGTTCACATATCTATCGAGGCCTAAAAGCTGCACTCCCTCCCCAGATCCGCCACCTGGGGGTCCCAACGTCCGTGCCCCACCCAACGGGCACTGCCCCCCAAGCTGGCGCCGATTCCTGATGACAACTGCCACGTGCAGACAAGGGGGGAGCGGCCGGTCCTGGCATTGCAGAGGCAGCGCCCGGGTGCCCCAAGCCTCCGCACCGCACCTTGTCCCGGCTCGCCACTGGGTGTCCACCCCTTTACCCGGCCCGCGCTCGGGGCCGGGGCGGGGGCGGGGGCAGGCAGCGGGGTCTTTGTTCCCGCAGCCGGAGCGCAGCGGCGGCGGCAAGGGGTCCGCGCCCCCCTTGCCGGCCCAGCCTGCGCTGCGTGCGACAGCGGAGCCCGCAGCTCAAGAAGAGGAGACCTGGGTGGAGGTCCCGGCCGAAGAAAAGGTCCTGTACAGAGGTCCTAGCGCTGGAGGACCGAGAATGCCTCTCGGCCGAGAGAGGGGCCCTCTTCCTCCCCTGCGCCCCGGCGCTGCGGTTCCCGACTGGGGGCGGACTTGGAGCGACTTAGCCGGGGCTCCGGCCCCCGCCGCTCGCTCGCCGCAGCGTTACAGCCGCTCCAGCGTGCCAGCGCGCACACTCACACACTCACCCAGACCCACACGCTCCCCGCGGGGACAGCCCGGGACCCGCAGCGCAGCGCACGCACTCCCTCCGGTGCCGCACACTCTGCACCCGCCCCGCGCGGCGTCCGTTCCCTTTCCCCACCGGCCGCGCGGCGCCACCTACCTTTCCAGACAGCGGAGATGCGGGGTCCGCTCCTCTGGTGGCCTTGGGTGGCGGCGGCAGTCCAGAGCAGCAGCAGCAGCTGCAGCAGGAGCCAAGACCGAGCCAGCCGGCCGGGAACGCGGGCGCGCGGGGCGCCGAGGGAGGCGCATCCGGGCGGAGGCGGTGTCATCCCGCAGCCCGGGAGCGACAGCGGCGAGCAGCCGAGACTGAGCCAGCGCCCGACCGCAGGCTGCTCCCAGTGCAAGGAGGCGGAGTCAAATTCCTGACCCCACCCTCCCTCCCCGCTTCCCCACCCCGCAGCCTTTCTCGCCTCCCTGCTGCCCAAGGGGGGCGCAGTGCCCGCAGCTAGGGAACCTTCGCCACCCTCTCCCGGGCAACTCCAAGGGGAGAACCCGGACCGCCAGGGACAAGACAGACGTGGACTTCTCTGATCGGTGGCAGGCCCTGTACCCTCTCTGGGCCTGAAATCCACTCCCCCATACCCCATGAAAGGGTTGGCCTAGAAGTCGGGAAGCATCTCTCCTAGGGCATGGACCAGGTAACTGCACTAATGGCCAGCTAAGTGGTTTGGCCCCTGAAAGCTTGGTTCTCAGAGGACAGGCTAGCTTGAGTGTACACGGTTCCCTCGGAGACTATATGGAGGAGCAAGATGCTTTCCCCTGGGGGAAAACAGGCAGAGGAGTAGATGATCTGTGGGGAGCACTCAGCACCCCATCATTGCTCTGCCGTGAGAACGTGGAATTTTCATCTTGGCCTGACTCCCTCCCCTCTCCCTTCTCCTCCCTTTCCCAACCAGCAGCCTTCTGGGCTGCCTCCCCCCAGCCAGCTGGTGTATGCTCAGAAAATCCAAACTCATTTCCATGTGAGTGGAGGGGGATGTAATTAAGAAGTCCCCTTTCCCAAGTAGAGAGAGGGGAGCCTCCTGCATTCCCAGGACTCCTTGTCCTGGAGGCAGGGTCAGACCAGCTTTAGGGAGTCTCCGCCCCCAAAGCATATAGGGCTCAGCCAAGCAGGCAACCTGATGACTGAGTGATGATGCCCGGCAGGATCCAGACCCAGTCCCTCTGCAGTTGGGTGGACAGTCCAGGCAGTTCTGCCATCAGCTCATCCTCTTAGAGCCACGTGGCTGCCCTCTATGAGGGGGTCTCCTCTCCTCGGGCCAGAGAGCGCCCAGACTCTCCACCTCTGCTGTGCCTGAGGGAACCAGGGATGGGAATCCCACTTACCCAGGACTTACTGGATACCTCTCCCCGGGCAGGCTGCACTGAGAGGAGGCAGGGTGAGGAGGACGTAGCAGAGGTACACATGGGCCTCTAGGACCCACACGCCTAGCTGGACTTGATTTACACGCTTCAGATACCATCGAAGACGGATATAGGCTGCCCAGGCCTCAGCCCCGGCTCCAGCCTTTTGCCCTGTGCCATGGCCAGAAGAGTTTTCTTACCAGGAAGTTTTGCTGCACCATTCCATACTTTGTTTCCAGCTATCCCCTTCCTTCTTCCCTAAGGGCCCCAAGATACCCGAACAGGCCAAAAGGTGAAACCAGGATGCCTCTAGAGACCGGGCAGGACTAGGTTCCTGGCCTCCTGGGTGGGGCCAACAGCTTCCTGATGCCCAGAGTACAGTGCCCCAAAAAAGAAGGAGGCTGTGAGCAAAGAGCCCCTCCCCAGGCCGCACCCAAGCCCGTGGCCCTGAACCCAGCAGCATGCCCTTGCCCAGGCTCGTCTCCAGGACATATTAGAGGACACTGAGGCACAGGGAGGGGGAGGGATTTGCCCAAGGTCAGCTGGTAGAGCCAAGGTGGACCTGGGTTTTCTGACTGCAACAACCAGTGGCTGGCGCTGAGGTTACTATGTGCTACGCATGTTTCACAGCCCCACTTTAACTCAGTCCATCTTCAGTCTTCTAAGTAGGTGCTATTGTTTGGCTCCCTTTGCAAACAAACAAACAAACAAACAAACAAACAAACAGAAACCAAGGTACTGAGAGGGAATGTGATGTACCCAAGGTCACACAGCTAGATAGAGAAGGGCTGGGATAGAAGCTCAGGTCATCTCCCTGGGGCCCACACCTCTATCTTCTACATCATCATGTTCCACTCTCAGTGCACTGCACCCTGTTGCTGCTGCCTGCTGTGTGTAGCTGGGATCTGGATCCAGATGATCCTCGGAAAGACGCAGACAGGGCCCAGGTTACCAGGTGCCAGGCTCGGGCTCAGCCTCCCAAGCAACAGGGCAGCAGATGGAAACTGGGGTAGATGCCAAGGAATTTTCTTTTTCCAGGCTGGGGTGGGGATGAGGGGGTAATGCTGAAGATTGTTCCACCTCATGCCCTAGGGTGGGCCTCTGGCTGGGCTTCTCCATGCCTGGCTTAGCACCTGCTACACCAACGGGCACCCCTGAGCCAGCCAATCTAGGGGCAAAGGGCCAGATGGCAGCCCACTCCTGGTTGGCTGGGGAGGTAAGGACTGGGAGTCCAGGGAGGTAAGGACTGGGCCCGTGATTGGGGCAGTAGCTCTACAGGAGAAAGCAACTACACTGTGGGTATAGTGGGAGCAGGTACCCAGGGTGCGCAAAGCAGAGGACTGGTGTTTGGGTGTGGACTTTGGTGTGCCTCAGGCAGCACGGGGAAATCAAATGAGGATGGCACAGGTGGTGACAAGAGCCTGCCTGCCTCAATGGAGGCCAAGGCTAGCTTTGGGGCCTGGACCAAGGGTGGGGGCATAATCTCCACTCACAGCAAATGGTGGGAAATGAAGGAGCAGAGGAAGCCACAGATGTGACTGCAGACAGATCTGAGGGTAAGTGCATTCCTATTGCCCTCTTCCCCATGGCTCCCCACATGGGGGAGTCCGGAGAGAAAGCTGGGAGAAAGAAATGGTGCAGGGGCTCCTATTTGGAGAAAAAGACCTTGAAGGGGTCTTCCCTGTGGGGAGCTGAGGCACAGCCAAATCCGGAAGACCCCTTAGGGAGTCAGAGAAATGGACACACACCGACCTGAAGTTCATGGCCCCATAGCAGCATCGGGACCCCTTCCCCAGACTTCCAAGCAAAGCCTTGCAGGGCCCTATCAGAGCATTCCTCCTCTCTCCAAGCTTTCTCTGACCCCCTCCTCAGCCCTGATTCCATGGGTCTTCAAAGGAGTGACCTGCCTCTAACAAGAAGCCCGTCGTAGGTATAAGGCACCCAAGCCCATAACAGCCCCTTCGTGCTAGACCCACCATGTTAGGAGGTCTCATGTCCACTCACAGCAGCAGCTCTAACTGCACCCCCTCCACTAGCACGGGGCAGAGACCAGGGAAATTCTGAGAACAGTGAAGCGGAAGGGGGGCGGGGTGGGGCTGGGGAACACCAGGAGGGCACACGCTCCATCTACAGAGCAGTTGCTACTTAGCCCCAGGCTATAGGGGCCATGGGAAAGTACACCCAAGATGACAGGCAGTCTGACTTTTCACTGGAAGCTGAAAACTGAGTTTATGTTGAAACTATCAGTTTTAAAACAGTGGCAAAAAAAAAACCCCAAAAAACAAAAACCAAAAAACTCAAGTAAAATGTTTATGACCACCCAGGCCACGTCTGGAAATTCCAACTTACTGTGTGCTCACTGTATGCAGGCCCGTGACTATCTCATGGGCACAGGCATAGACACAACAGCGGCTGCCTCCCGTGTACTTGGCCCAACCTCCAAAGACCATATCAGGGCTTAGGCATGGACCACATGATGTACACACAGGGCACCCTCCTCGGCTTGCGCGGGCCCCGGTACCGCATCTCCCCCTCCCCTCAGAGCTCTGTCTGCCCCTAAAACTCTCCCCACCTATCCAAGCCTGTGTCTTCCTTCTAGGCCAGCTCAGAGCCACGGTCTCCCAGGCGGCTGCTCAGACGGAGAACTTCACACAACTGCTGCCACCCTTCCTAGGCTGAGGGTCAGCGCTTTCCTGAAGCATCCCATTCCTGCATCTCTGTTCTCCGACCTAGTTATTCCAGATACATTTTTATTTGTTCGGTCCTACCCTAAATTGTTAAGATTGGGGTCTGGCTTGCCAAGGGGAGAGACAAAAGCAAAAATCCACAGGGGGCTATTCAGTGATGGACAGGAGACTGGCAGATAAGAGCTAGCCCTTTTCTCCTTCCATCAGGACACTCAGCTCACCTAAAAACATGTCAGGGCCTCCCATGGCTTGCAGGGGCAACCCAGTGTCTTATCCCCCAAACTCGACACGCCAGGCCCTGGGCTTGTGGGGCAGGAGTGCCACCTGGTGGCCACTTTGGAACAGAGGGGAGTCTTAGCATAGGCTGTGGGTAGATACAGACTCCCAAGCCTTTCTGGAGACAAACTCCTCCCTCCACCCCACCACACCCCCACCCCCATCTTTGAGCCTCTATTCTCAGTGCCCAAGGCCTGTGGCACAGCAGAATCTCGTGGGAGTCATGTGGAACCCATCCTGCCTAAAAAAGTCTCCTGACTAGATGTGGCTGAGGTCAGAGCAGGTCCCAGCATGGCCAGTGACCCAAGTAAGGCCCTGCCCTAGCCCAGGCCTCCATTTCTTTGTTTACAAAATGACAAAGAGAAACTATCCTTCTGGTCTATCTCCAATCTAGACCAGAGACACACCAAACTTTCTCATTCTTTCTGCGTTTCCTTGTTTGTAGATTGAAACAGATATGCTTTTAAAATTATCTCTGCAGGACAGGTGTCCCAGGCCCTCCCAGCTCTGATGTGTCACCCGAGCCTGCTGGGGCCACCTGCATGAAAAGAAAGACATGCAGACATGTGATCTCCCACAAACAGTTCACGTTCTTTTGTAGATACAATGATCTAAGAATCCCAATTCTTGACTCTCGGAGGTCAATCAGTCCAACCTGGGAGCCCCTCACAGCAGCCTAGATGGCAGTCATGCAGCCTCTTACATACCCCCAGTGATGATGAGCTCACTTCCAGGGCATCTTACTCAGCTCTCATTAAGCCATCTCCCCTGGGAGAAGACTCCTGCCCAGTGGTCCTAAATCTGTCCTCTGAGGCCACACAGACCACGTCTAATCTCTCTTCCTGGGATACAGCCAGGGGATTTCAATAGGGAATTTCAGCAGAGGTCATGCCCTTCTAAATCTACTCTTTTTTTCACGGCAAATAACCCCAATTCCAACTAGGTCCCTCAGGGGCTTTGCTTGTTCTCTGTGATCCTTGTTGATTCCTAGGACGTTAGCCGTCAGGCATTTGACAAACTTCTACAGAGAAGCTCTTAGGTGCTGGGCAGCTCGGTTTGTGTCCATCTCCTTCATTTACTTTTTTTTTTTTTTTTTTTTTTTTTAAAGTAAGCTCTACGCCCAATGTAGGGCTTGAACTCACAACCCCAAGATCAGGAGTTGCATGCTCTCTTGGGGCGCCTGGGTGGCTCAGTCAGTTAAGCGTCTGACTTCAGCTCAGGTAATGATCTTACAGTTCATGGCTTCAGGCCCTGCATCAGGCTCTGTGCTGACAGCTCAGAGCCTGGAGCCTGCTTCGGATTCTGTGTCCCCCTCTCTGCCCCTCCCCCACTCATGTTTGCACGCTCTCTCTCTCTCTCAAATAAATAAACATAAACAAAAACTTTTTTTTTTTAATTAAAAAAAAAAAAAAGAGTTGCACATTCTCCTGACTGAGCCACCCGGGCACCCCTGTGTCCATCTTCAAAAATAGCACCCTGGTGGCAGATCAGAACACAACATTTAGAGGAGAGGCTGAGTAGTAAAGAGTTGGAAGACTGATTTCCCTCCTGACTACAGCCCCCCAAAGGCACTGCCTCATGGGGCTGAGATACCAGGCTGCTAAATCCTATCGATCTTAGCCCAGGGCCATCCTTGGGCCAATTCCCACCCATCAGCAGTGGCCTTCTGGAACACTGGTTGAGGAAGACTGAGTCTGAATCTGGGCTTAGGGGGGGGGGGAATGAGAACCCATCCTTCATGAGAACAATTGGTTTTCTAGTCCCCACCACAGGACCTCAGGTTGTCCCCATTCCTGTCCCTCTTGTTAGGGTTGTCCCTGCCTCCATCAGTCATCTAGAACACTCACCAGTCCAGCTCTGAGTGCCCTTCCATCTCTGCTTTATACCCTGTCAATATCTATCTCTACAAACTGAGAGGAAATGTCAAACAGGACACGAGCGAGGCTCCAAGAGGTTAGGCTGTCTGTGGAGAAGACCTAACTCTCAGCCCGTCTGACTCAGAAGATTGATTCCCCTCGAAGACCCAAGCTGCCGCTTCGTGGAGGGATGTGCCTCTGAGTGGCTTCCAGGTCTGGCAGCCAGGCCCCACGTGTGCACACTGACGGAATCGTGCTGATACAATCCCACCCCAGTCCTAGAAAGGGCCAGTTTCCCAGCACAGCCACATCCTGTTACACGAGGAAGCCCTCATCAGTAAATGGGGTAGTATCTACCTCTCTGGGTTGTTAGGAGGTTCAGCCGAGATGGCATATGCGTGTACCCAGCTCAATGACTGGCACAGACAGGGTTAATAGACGAGTACTGCCCTACTGCACTGCTGTCAGCCACTTTGCCAAGGTACAGCAGGGCAGTGCCTGGGTCTCTGCACAAGGCATTGCAAGCATACAGGGAGCTGAATGCTGTCACCGGCAACTGCAGAGCCTGAAGGAGCCAGACAGGGCGGGCCCAGGGACACAGGGGCAGAGCCAAGCCGACCTAACCCCCACCCAGGCCCACGGGGGGCTCGGGGAGGCTGGGTAGGCACACGGAGGCCTAAATAACCCCCCAACGTTCTCACCAAACGTTCAATGCCATGGCCCGTGGCAGAAGTGACAAGAGGCCAGCTCAGGGTAGGGCTCTGAGAGCTTGGTCTGGGGCCCAGGCCAGATGGGGCTGAGGCGAGGAGCAGAACCGGGGCCCATGTGCCCAGCAAGCTGTGCCAGCCCAGCCCATGCCAGCCCAGCCAAATTTGAGTTATATCAGGAGAAGGGATCTGCTCAGAAAACTCACCCATCTCTGCATATTTACATATTCTATTTTGGGGTCTTTTCCTTTTTTTTCCCTTAGCTTCCTAGAAAAGTTCTCGTGATCAATTCCAACTTCACCTCTGCTGAACTGCAAAAGCTCACTCTCAGTCCCATCTCCCTTCCAACTGCCAACTATCTCCCCTCCAGCTACCCTCCTGCAGGCAAGGTTCTCCAGAGTTCTCTGCCCTCCCTGCCTCTGCTGCCCCCACCTATTCAGGCCTCAACCCCTGCCACTGTTTTCTGGTTCCACTATAACGTTTCCGCAAGGTCACCATGGCTCAAGTCAGCAAGTCCAAGGTCAGCCCTGGGCTGCTAAGGTCTCTCCACAGAGCTCACAAAACTGACCGTGCCCTCTTTGTCCAGTTCCATTCCGGCAGCTTTGATGACTCATGGTCTCACCTTCCCAGAAGCGGCGGAGACCGCCCCCTTCTGTGTTCCATGGTCACCAGTCACCATCCCTATAAAGTCTAACTCCTTAGTGGGTGTCCCTTGGCTGCTACCCATCCCTGAAGAGTTGAATTCCCTTCTCACAGGACACAAGCAGAGTCGTCAGCCCAAGACTCCCTGATCATTATCTCCAACTTAAGAAACACCCACTGTTCTACAAGACACCCCCACCTGGCTGTCCCATGGCACCGTGAGCCCAACGTGTCCCAAACTGGCCCTGCATTCCAAAGCCAACCCCCGATCTCTTATTCTGGCCGCACCACCATCTACCCACTCACGCCCCACCACCTTCTCCGTCTCCCTCGTCCCCACATCTAGTCTGTCTTTCACATCTCACATCCCTCCCCTCCACCCAGCCCCCCTGCTGCGGCTCTAGTCCCCACGTGCGTGCGTCCCATCTGCAGGCAGCAAGCCGCCGAGCCGCCGAGCTGGTCTCCCACTGCCAATCTCACTTCCCACAAATCCAGCCTCCACACAGCTGTCAGGTTACCTCACGCGAATTTGGTCCCCGCCCCTCACCCCCCCCCCACCCCCCAACTGGCCTGCCTAAAGCCATCCAAAGGGTGCTCTCTGCCTTTAGGATAAAGCCCGAGCTCCTCCACCTGGTCAGCCCCTGCACCGCCTCCCACCCCTCTGCACCCACCAGCCAGGAGCAGCAGTGAGAAGTGCACCAGCTTTGGAGCAAGACAGACCTGAGTTCCTGAGGCCAACTTGTCCAATGCCTAACTGCGATTGTGGACGGATGACCTCACCTCTCAAGCCCCTGTGTCCTCACCCGAAAACCGGGGCTAATTAAGTAACGCTCACCTTTCCCAAGAGGCCATGTGAATGCTAAGTCCTCAAATGGCTCTCCACCCACCCCCCTTCCACACGGCCAGACTGCCAGGTGAGCCCACGGTCAGTGCTTAGTGGATCACAGCTTCCTCACTGGCCTCCCTGCCTCAAGCCTGCCCCACTCTCCACCTGTTCACACACAGCAGCCAGTGACCTATCTACAATGCAAACCTCACTCTCCCTGGACTCAAAATCTCCTGTGACTCCCAGTGTTCTTAACGGAAGTCCAAACTCTTTATACACGGCTTAAAAGGATCCAGCCTCTGCCTACCTCAAAAATCCACCCTGCCACACAGGGCTACAGGAGCTGTATTCTCCCTGCTTCTGGCCCTCTCAGCACGTACACTTTCCTGCCCAACTCCTCCTCCCCCTCAGCTCTCAAGTCAGACACCACTCTCTCCAAGAAGCTCTCCCTCACTCACACACCCCCACCCTAACCCTTTCTATGGGGACCCTTTCTCCCCTTTCTATGGGGACCTGCCTCGTCTGCCTGTCATCAGGCTTTAGTGTAAACATCTGTTTTTCTGTCTTCCCAATGATGTGGCTCTGTGACAGCAAGGACCCCATCAGGTTTACCTGGCACAGAGCAGAGGCTGAACGAATGTTTTTTGGGAGAGTAAAGGGAACAATGGTGAGGAAGGAGTCCTTGGCCCGTGGAAAGCCCCAGGCTCTGTGCGGGCGCTTATCAGACTCAACATATATTATTTAAAACATGGCCACAGGAAGTAAAGCCAACTTGCCAAGACCTCGGAGGAAACAGCTGACAAAGAAGGGAAGGGGAAATCGTGGAAACGGTTCAATTCTTGGAAACAGTGCAACTGGTATTTGGGGGGTCAGTTCCAGGGACAGGGCAGGGTTACTCAAATGTCCCCCAGCATGATGGTGTGGGAGAGTTGAGCCCCAGTGCTTGTGATGGCAGTCCCCAGGGGCAGGGTATGAGTGGCCACAGAATGGAAACTAGCTCTAGGCACGCAGTGTCATGGGGAGAAGGGCTGTGTCAGCAAGTGGTCCCATGTGGCTGGAAATGACCTCTGTTTCTACCACGGACAAGCCAGAGACATTGGGTGAAAAGACAGAGAGCTTCCTTCTTGGTCTTTGTTCCCACCCACAAGGAGGCAGCTGGGCTCCAGGTAGACCACTGAGGCCCAAAAGAGGCCCAGCACCAAGAAGCCTGGTAAGTTCCAAGCCTTTGCAGCAAATGCAAACACCTCTCAACATTAATTCTAGGATGGAGAGGGAAATGTGGCAAGACTTCACAGTTTCTGGAGGAGGGACAGAACACTATGCTACTCAGGCCATATCTAGAACAGGGGGTCCTCCTGAGCGCCTCCTCTTAAGAGCATCACTGACAAGGAAGTCATTCATGGAGAACAGGATGTGCGAGGCACCAAAACCAGCACAGGCCAAAGGGGCAAGTGAATTGTCACCCCTCTCCCTAACTAAAGCCACGCTAACAGAGCAGACAGGGCAGCAGGCTTGTCTGTGTGCTCCCTCGGGGCACAGATGGGACCAAAGGACAGAAGAGGCAGTCCTTTCAGTGGCAGACCTCTTGTCCCAGGAAGTGACAAGCAGAGGTTGAATGACCAGGACGGTGGATGCTGTGGGCAGGACGTCTGCCTAAGGCACAGGGCAGGCGCAGACCTGAGCTCCTTTCCACTGAAACACCATCTGAGGGGAAGGATCTTTTCCTGACAAAGTATTCAAAGCACACGAAACCCACTCACTCAACTTGGACGTGTCTGCGACGCAGTAGGAAACACTGTGCCAAGGGGAACGAGAGCTCGGGCAGATGGAGCGGCAGCTTGGGGGTTGGTGCCCTCTCTTCAAGATGAAAGCTGAGCCCTGTTCGTGTTGGTGTTGTTGTTTAGTATTGTTATTTAACTGCTCTTGTATTTACGCCTTGAGGACAGAGAAGAGGGCCCTGCCTCCTGGCACAGCTCTGAGGCCCAGAGTCTGGCGTGGTTACAGAATAGGCATCAAAGACTCCCTGGCGAGAGGAGGCCAGGGGAGGAATACGGAATCTCGTGGGAGCCTGTGGGAAGGCGAGCTGCCCTACCCGCTCACAGTAAAAGGACACCTGGCCACTCCTCAGACTGGGGTCATCTCAGAAGCGCAGGCCTCTTCTGGCCACAGCCGCCACACAGCAGCCACCCTGGACACTGGGTGGCGGCTCTGCTCCAGCCTTGGGTATGTCCTGAGGCTGCCACACCCCAACGTACCAAAGGTCCTGGGGCTATCACTGGAAACTTCTCCAAAAAAGAGAATGTGGGCATCACACAGCATCCCGTGATGTGGGTCTAAAATTCTCCACCCAGGGCTCAGAAGCAGGGGCAGGCCACAATCCCTGATCCCACGGCGCCAAGACCCACACACCACGCTTGCCCCATTGCCTCCACCAGCTCAGATCAGCCAGAACGGCCAAGCAATGGACAAGGCGGAAGGTCGACCATCAGATGTATTGGGGAGAGGAGAGATGGGGCACCTTCAGGAGTGCCTCCCACGGGCAGCCGCCTTGGCAGTTTGCTGGGGGGTCAGGAGGAGCAGGAGTTCACGGGGCTCCTCCGGCAAAGATGAGCTCCAGGGCTGCTTGGATGTCGCCGCCAGTGGCCTGCAGGGCCCGCAGGCTCAGCTCATCGTCCTGGATGCCCATGTCGCGCAGCTGCTGCAGCTGGGGCTGCCACTGGCTCTGCAGAAAGACAGGACAAGCGGAAGCCATTAGCTGGGATCCTCAGTAGACTTGCCGGGGTCTGCTCTCTCAGGGGGAGGGACGAAGGTCGGTTCCTAAGGCAAAGTCGCTGATGTGAAGTTCCACAGAACACAGGGCTTCTAGGAAGACTACCAGAGGGCCTTGAGAGTTTAGAGAACAAACGAGAAGTTTTCCCAATTAAAAAAGGAAAAATTTAACATAAGGATCAAAAAAGAAGGCACAGATTACTCACTATCTAAATTTTAAAAAATTAAATTACTTTCTTTCTCCTGCTCTATGTATAGACAGACAGACACATACACACAGATGGGGGGAGGGGGTACATTTTTAAATTAGTTTTGTTTTTGAGTGTGATGCATAGTGAAAAGTTTCCCTCTATCCACTCCCATACCCACCCCAGAGAACCTATTTTACTTATCTTTGAGAAAATACAAATATATATTCCCGTAGCTACTCTTTTCTTAGACCCTGTTCTACTCTCAGCACCTGCCTTTTTTCCAACATAATTAACGTAGCCTGATGATCTCTCTTTGCCACCAGAGAGCTTTTTAATAACTGTACAATATTCCAACTCATACGTGTCTTGAAATGTACCATAACTGAGCTGTTCCCAACCCTTCGCCACTACAAACGATGCCAAGGTGACGGCCTCTGTACAAATGTCGTTTTCTACATGCACACACATAACTCCAGGAGAAATTCCAAGAAAAGGGGCTGGAAGGAATCATGGCATTAATCAGCACTTCCTTTCCACGAAGAGCCTGTTCCTGTCCTTTGCCCATTTTTCTATGGAGTTGTTGGTCCTAAATTACTAGAATTCTACACACCAGGGAAGTTTTGCCTGGTATGTGTTACAGACTTTTTCCCTGTTTGTTCTTGGCCTTTGGTCTTTGCTTCTGGTTTGGTGTGGTTTCCTATGCAGAAATCTTCACTTTTACAAACTCAGAATGTATTACTCTTTATGTAATGGCTCCTGGATTTTGACTCTCAGCTACAAAAGGCCCTCTCCACTATAAGGGTTTAAAGAAATTAACCCACATTTTCTTTCTTTCTTTTTTTTTAAATCTTTTTTTTTTTTTAAGTTTTTTTAATGTTTATTTTTGACAGAGAGAGAGAGGGAGAGACAGAGCATGAGCAGGGGAGGGGCAGAGAGAGAGGGAGACACAGAATCCGAAGCAGGCTCCAGGCTCTGAGCTGTCAGCACAGAGCCCAACGCAGGGCTTGAACTCACGAGCTGTGAGATCATGACCTGAGCCAAAGACGGATGCTCAACCGACTGAACCACCCAGGCGCCCCCCACATTTTCTTTTAGTACTTTCAAAGCTTTATCAATATCTCTACTTCATGCAGGAGGAAGTGCACAACTTAGGGAAGACAATGTGCTCACTCGTGGGAAGAAGGCAGTGGGGATGAAATGCAAATTCAGAGAGATGGGCAGGCAGTGAGGTGTGGAGGGTCTTTCAAAAACCACACAAACCAACTTGGTTGGTCAGGTGGAGCCAGTGAAAGCTCGAGCTGGAGAGCAGAGTGAACAGGCATCTAGCTGGGGAAGATGAAGGAATGGAAAAGACAAGCTGTCCACGGACCCTGCTCCTATTCCCCTCACTGTCCACTGGGACCACACAGGTTTAGAGGAAACCACGGGAGCTTGAACCCTGTCTTTCCCACTTGATGGCTATATGACCCTGGACCAATTCCAGAAATGACATTCACCCCCAGGCTCAGGAAACAGAGTGGAAACAGAGTGAAGGAAACAAAGGAAACAAAGTGTTTGGAAACAGAGTGAAGGAAACAAAGCAAAGGAAACAGAGTGAAGCAGACAGCTCATGCACAGAGACATGCAATAAAATGTTGGCTCCTACGGTCTTCCACTTAGTTGCTCGAGTGACCTTTCCATGAAGCAGAGCAGCCATGGTGTCATTCCCTGCTGAAACCTTCCTTGGCTCCCTGGTGACTACAGGATCAAGTCTGGTCTCCTTCCTCAAACACTCAGGGCTGTCACACTCAGGGTCCTGCTCCCCTGTTCTCTGGCTCCGTCTGAGGATCTTCTCCATGAGGACACTGCCTTCTGGCCTTGCAGGCTCGGGGATGTCACATGTACCTCCACACATTTGCTCCAACAGGTGGCTGCCTCTACCTGGACACCATCCTCCCAAATACCCCTTTCCTGTCTGGCTAACCTCTAACCAATTCTTTGATAATCAGTTCAAACGCTCCTTCCTCAGAAAAGTTCTGCCTGACCCAGGCCCTCACTTGAAGCCTGGGCCGGGCTTCTCGCTCTACTGCTCCCGTTTCAATCTCCTGGTACCCCTCCACAGCAGAGATGATGATGGCTCACCTCTGCCCCAGGAGCTGGACCCAGATCCGGTATTTCAGTACTCAACACTCAGTCAATGCTCACGGGATGAATGAATGACTCTTTGACTAAAACGGCCATTAAGTGTCCCAGCCACACAGTCAGTGGAGTCAGGCCAGGGCCACAGGGTGCAGGAGGGGAAGCCACAGGGAAAACTGCCCTTGCTGGGAGCATCCTCTCCTGTCACACTGCCAGGCACCAGCTGTTCCTAGAGCGAAGAAGGCCCTCTAGAGAGCAGAAAGAAGCTCCATATTCAAAGTAACCAGGCAGCCGCATGGATACCGGAGTGGGGAAAACTGACCTGAAGGCTGGGCTGCCCAGAGGCCTGCAGAGCGTGCTGTAGGGCTTGGCTGAAGAGATCGTTGGTGATGGGTGTCCCTGACTGGACACCAGAAGACATTGGTGAGGTCCCTGAGGAATGGCCCTAGAGACAAATCAGTGGTTAGTGCCACCCTCAGAGACACCTCTATCTTCCAGTACATACATGAGACCGTCACGGCACCCCATCGTGGGTCCCTGGGGTACCCAACTACTGCCTCCCAATAGACACCTACGTGGGACAACCACACAGGGGTGCCTAAAAGCTCGCTGAGGCCAGAAAAGATTCCATCCTCTTCTGCCCAGGGAAATGGAACTGAGCCTCTGACCTAGCCTAGGACCGCAGCATTGGGAGAGATGGCCTTGGCAGCTAGAGTGACCATTACCAGGAATGCTTAAGCCGGTGACGGCTGAGACCTGTCAAGGATGAGGAAGGGCACACTACGCGAGGGGAGGTTCTGAACGATGAGGGGAGGAATTCTGGACTGTACTGCACCCCGGATGCTAAGCCCTAAAGGCAAGTCAGGGAGAGGGTGACCGGGCTGCAGTGAGAACCCCACCAGGGTTCCAGGAAGACTTCAGTTCAAACCAGATGTAGCACCAGGGTCAGCAAAGGTAAACCCACTGTACTGCTGGGGAGCTTCTCCCCTGGGGGCCCGGCCCCCATCTTCATACCTGGGTGCCAGGAGTCGGCGTGTGAGAGCTGCTCTCCGGAGTGCTGGCCAGGGCCAGGGCAGTGGCCAGCTCGCTCTGGGTAATGGGCCGGGGGCCAGCAGCTCCACTGTACCCCAGGGAGGCTGGGCGGGAGCTGGGTGTGCTGCTAGAAGGCGTGGACCTGGAGGTCTGGAGAAGGGAGGTGCCCAGGATCAGGGAAGTGGCACTGAGACATTCCCAGATGAACCCCGCCCCCGCGGCAGGAACAGAAGGAGCCTCCCCAAGCTGCCAGGTTCAGAAAGGAATAGTATGACATAGATTGGCCACCAGAGGGGTTAAGACCACCCCCCGGCTTGGGTGTGCCAAGTCCCAGGGAGAGGCGCATCCCTGGCACCATCTCCTCTAAATGGCAAGCAGCCAGGCCACTTACTGGGTGAAAGTCGTCCTCATCGTCAGAGAGCCCTTCAAACAGGAAGCCACCTGGAGGAGGGAGAACAGATTTCGGGAGGAAGAACAGAAAGGCACAGGCGTAGCTCCAGAATCTCAGTTCAGATACTCTCCAAATTCACATTTTCATCTCTCCCCTTGGAAAATTACAGGACAGATGCACTCCCTGACTCAAACCGAGAGTTCCCGAGGAACGCCCTCTGCCAGCGCTATACATAGCTGCTGAGTAAAGCAAATCCCTGGGCCACTGCCGGCTCCCGAGGGGGCCTACGTTACGCTTTCTGGGGCCTACCTGGCATGTCCCGGTACGAGCTGGAGGGCATGCTCCTCGAAGAGGAGTCAGCTCCTGGCAGTGGGGTGCTACCCGCCACCGAGTGCAGAACCAGGACGATGGCATTGACCAGGGCTGGGTGAGCAGGCACCAACCTGGGACAGAGGCAGGAAGAAACACAAGGGTGACTAAGAAGGAAAGAGACCCTTCAGCATGCCAGCAGTTCTGGGTGCCCCTCAAAACAGCTGCATTCCCTTGCCTGACTTTAAATTCCTTGGCACCTCCCATCGGTTGGCTCTGTTCTCCTGCCCTGCCCTCAGCAGCAATGGCAAGGCCGCCAGTCCTAGGGTCCACTGCCAATGCTTTACCTTCCCCTCTGGCAAGGCATGATAGGACATGCACAGCCAAGGCGGCTCAGGGGTCTCTCTCTAGTCTCATCTCCATCACTACTTTCCTGGATGACCTCTGTCAGGTGCCTTCTCTTCCCAGGGTGGAGCTGTTTTCTTCACTTGCAAAATAAGGTCTATAACCTGTACTGTCCCTTCTAGTTCTAAAATTCTAGGGATCAATGCTCCTGCATCTTTCCCCATCTTAAAATATTTTAAAGGCTCAGGGCACCTGGGTGGCTCCGTTGGTTAAGCATCCGACTTCGGCTCAGGTCATGATCTCGTGGATCGTGAGTTCAAGCCCTGCATCAGGCTCTCTACTGTCGGCATGGGGCCCGCTTTGGATCCTCTGCCTCCCTCTCTCTTTGCCCCTCCCCTGCTTGTGCATGTGTGTGTTTGCTCTCTCACTCTCTCCTCTCTCAGAAAAAAAAAGTATATATATATGTGTGTGTGTGTATATATATATATATATATACACACACATATATATATACTTTTATATATATATTTACATTTATATATATTTTTACATATATATATATATATTTTAAAGGCTCTCCAATGTCTACCGAATAAGCACTGAACTGAGCCCGGCTGCAAAGCCACCTCCCTCAGAACCCTGCTTCAACTCCGCATCTCCACGTGTCCTGTCCCTGGGCTTGGTCGGTCTACTGGGAGCCCCTGCTCTTTCTCACCTGCTGACATACTTAACAGGTAGACTTTGGGAGAGATGGGGTTGGGCTCTAAGAGCAGAATCTGGGGTGACGATTAGGTTTCTGGCCCAACCATGAGGAGACACAGGGTACCCTTTAATAAGATGGGTAGACTTACGTATCAAGCATGCTGGGATCAGCGAAGACAGAGAAGAGGTCCTTGTCCTGGAGAACACCTGAAGGAGAACAGGGCTCACCTCAGAGACTCTTCCTAGTCTAGGAGGGTATGAAGAGGCTTTAGGCCTCAGAGCAACCAGTTCAACAGGGACACAGGACCACAGAGCAGCTCTCATGAGAAGGGGAGGAAACAAAACACCAAGAAGCACAACCCAAGTGTTCTCCACCGTGTTCCCCACTCATCACCTCCCTCTGCACTTAGGTCACATGCTGCATACCGACACATCAGCCTCTCTTCCCCATATGTCTGGGTTCCTCCCTTGGCCACCAAAGTGTGTAGGAAGTCTTCCCTCCTGGGGGCAAAATGCTGCCCCCATCTGGCAACCTACCATCTCATTTATGATGTTAGCTAGGCCATGATTTCTCAGCAGCACTGACCGCTCTTGGAGGGCTGGATGTATGTAACACATCTTGGTTATCCCTCGCCCCAACAAGACTAGTGGTTCTTCACAAGATGGTAATTGCCTCTCCCTGTTTCTCCTTCTCCAACAACTCCTGTTTCCTCAGGCTCAGTCCTGCACTTACCGAGGGCAATGGGGTCACTGCTGAGACCTGGGGTGGCCACAATGATCTGATCCAGAGATTCCTTATTGCTGAGCATCTTAAAGACCTGCAGGAGAAATGGGGGTGGGGGCAGGGGCGCTGAGCACTCAACCAGCTCAATCCACTCAGCAAGCACCTGCACGCTGCTGAAGTGCTTCCTCCCTCTGTGTGCTTGCATGCACATCACCACAGTGGAACAATAGCCCCAGGAAACACATGAACTTTTTTCTCTAAGATTGTAGCTTACTGGAGGGGAAACAAACCATTTTTAAAGAAAGCAAGACCACGGTAAACCTTCAATCTCTAGTCCTGTCCCTCATCTGTAGTTCTAATGCTTCCAAAATAAAAGCTCTCTCTGTAAGCCCAATGGCAAACGTTCTTCTAGGTCCCAAAAGCCCTTTTCAATCTCTGTAAAATTATCATTTCATATGCATATATGTCGGGAAGTTTGCAGCTCTATTAACTCTGCTTATCAACTCTCCTACAGAAAGACATCAGCACATTTGCCCAGTGAGGAAATCCAGGTAAGGAGCAGTGGGCAGGCAGTTCAGCAAAAGTCAAAGAATGACGCCCGGCAGAAACAGCATGTGGATCCATTGGCTGTAACTATATTCATTCTGTGAGGCCAATCCACTATCAGGAGAGGTAGTATCATTCTCACGAGAGGAAATCAACAAGACCCAGCTGAGAGAGCCTGTTTGGGGGATGACAGGGCTCTACTGAGACCCACAGACACGACAAAAACTCCCCAAGGAACTCTTAGTAGCCATGGCAACAGGCTTCCAGCTCCCACTCGACACCACTCACCAGCGTTCACACCCTCTCCTGCCATCCTGGCAAGAGTCTGGGGCAAGGGGCCTCGGCACACACTCACCGCCTCCCTGTAGGAGGAGCTGCTGTGCAGGGCAGTGTGCAGCACCCGGAACTCCCTCAGGGCAGCCACTCTGTCCACAGGCTCTGGGGACAAGACACTCAGTTACCTACAACCCGGCCCTGTCCCTGCGGCAGATGCAGAGCATCATCCAGCGTGCTCCCTCAGCACCCCACAAAGAACATGAGTGCCCATTCAGAAAAACCCACTGATGCCACCACAGATGGGAGAACCACACCCTCTTTGGAGCAGCTCCAGTACACAAGGCAAACAAATTCAAGTTCAGGTGGCAGTGGCGGATCTCAGCACCTGAAAGAGACCGCTCCGATCGATATCCCACTGCGGGAGTTCTAGACTTGTTACATTTGAAAAGGGGGAATGTATAGCCAACTCTGTAGACTTTTAGACAGCGATTTAAAATAAGAACCAAAAGCCATCTGAACAATATGGAGCAACGCTGACACAATATGTTAAGCGAAAGAAATAGAACACGAAGTTGTACATATGTTCTCTAGTAAAACTCCGTAAAATGTGTCATTGTGCACGTGGTCCAAGGCTGGAAGGGGACAAAGGGGAGAAGAGAACTTAGGGAGGGTGGCAGGATCAAGGCTAATTGTTTTCTCTGTCATATTTTCTTTTAGGCTTCTATATTATTTTTAATCTTAAAATATACATATATATATATATATATATATATGAACCAAGAAAAAACACTGTACCCCTTAACCTTGTTATCACCTACGCCCAACAGCAAGCGTTTCACTGGGACTCAAAGCTCCTTCCTGACCTTTGGACACTATGATTTGTATATATGGGAAAGTTTAGCCGTTGGCTTAGTTTTAATTGGTAAAGCAGATGTTTTCTAGGAGAAGGTATTCTAAGCTTCAGTGAGACTGTGTGCAAAATCATGGGAGAATAAAAGAATGAGGTGCTTTGATGGAATCCCAAGTCATTTTTTTTTTTGTAGCCAGGGCTCACGGTACACGTCCCTGCTCAAACAGCAGGCTACGTAAGATCCTGAAGAGATCCGTAACCTGCCACAGAGAACCATCAAAGGGATCCAGGTGGGAAGGGAGGGACTGACAGGTTCTCCTCCTACAGGCGCTAATCTAGTGGGAGACCCAGAAATGTGCTTCCTTTTATAAGAGCACTCAAAAATAAAATATCCAAAATGCCACCGCGAAACCGTTTCTTTTCAGATCTAAGTTTATTTTCACCCCACAATAAAACATGCACGTGTTTCAAAGATAAAACTCCAGGCCAAAGGGAGGAGGAAAAGGACTCTTAATATCTGAATCCAGTCATCAGCTAAGAGCTGTGGTTGTCTCTGTAACATCTCTGAGCTAATCTCTACCTCACTCTTTGGAAGTGGGAAGCAGCCAGCCCAGTGGAAAGAATGTGGGCTCTAGAGCCAGGAAAACCTGATTCACATCCCAGCTCTTGCATTAATTTTCTAAGTAGGTGACCTTGAATAAATACCTTTTCTAACTTTCCTTTTCTTCATCTATCAAATGCTAATGCTGTTACCTGGCCTGCAGGTCTAATGATTAAATGGGATATCAAAGAGAAACAATCTGGCTTGAAGAAGCAACAAATGTTACTTTCCTTCTGTCAGTGCCCTCCAGCCAAAGACGAGAGGGGCACACCTGCAGTGGACCAAGTTGGGCTCACTGCTCTGTACAAAGGGAAGGATGCACACCACGAGAATTGGGGGTATCGCCATACGATGATGTTACAGAAGATTTATAGGATTTGGGATTCGGCTGGGGGATCGGGGATGGGGGGGGCGGTTTCAAGAAGTAGGGTTTTGTTCTGGATTGAACGCTGTCAGGAAGTGGGGGTGATTTTATGATTGGATAGCTAATAATCCTTAGCTAGAGGAAAGAAAACTAGAGCGAGGCCAACGCTGTAACTGGTAAAGAAGCAACAGCCGCTCATAATAGCCAGGATGGAGGGATATTTGGTCACTTCTGTGTTGTGAACAATGCTCAGGGCTTTGTCTCTGTTCAGAAATGGGAGGGATCTTATTTTTGTCTTGATCCATTATAGTCTCAGAGTGAGTGGCCTTACAGGTGTTGGCGATCTGTTGAAATTGTTCATGTGTCAAGGCCTAGCCAAGGGCCAGGCCAACCCTTGAATGTCAGAGACTGCCTTTCTCTTTCTCACCTCCCGTCAGTGGCCAAGAGATCTTTTTGTCCTTGATGTTTAGAATTGAAAAGAGGGAATATTTCAGACTGATAACCAATCACAGCAGTCATGAACATTTCAAAAATATGTCAGATGGGCAGTTTAACAAACCTCTTTTACATAGCTTAGCTTTATCCCTGGGGACACTTTTAAAACACAGATGTAAAACTGAAATTATGAATGCCAAGCAGCACCTTTTATTAATAAATCAAAAGGGCATTCGAGGTTTTGTGAGTGTTCTCCAAGAGCTACTTTAGTACTGTTCAAATATTTTCAAGCTTCAGGAAAATAAACTACCAGTACAGCAGAAGTGAGCTGTCCAGGGCCACTTGTGGGAAGATTTGCTACAGCATTAGGAGAGCACAGGGAGTTTCAGCTTTTTCCTAGTAAGAACAGCAACAACAAAGAGATCCAAAGTTCACTGAGAAATAAACCATTAATCTAAACAAGTTTAAAGAGACACACGCTCCCTACCCCCACTAGAATACAATGGGTAATGAACTTAAAATGGAGAGAAACAAGTCCCCTTCTGTTAGTGGTGTTGGCAGCAAGTAGATCAAAACTGTACTCTATTGGGGCGCCTGGGCGGCTCAGTCAGTTAAGCGTCTGACTTCGGCTCAGGTCATGATCTCCCAATCCGTGGGTTTGAGCCCCGTGTCGGGCTCTGTGCTGACAGCTCCGAGTCTGGACCCTGCTTTGGATTCTGTCTCCCTCTCTCTCTGCCCCTCCCCTGCTCGTGCTCTGTCTCTCTCTCTCTCGAAAATAAAGAAACATTAAAAAAAAAAAAAAATCAAAACTGCACTCTATTACCAATGGGACTAATCCACTATGTAATAATAGATATCCTCCATCACTATCTCAGTAACTCACTTCTTTGTTCCACCCAGGCCAGGCCTCAAGAGCACACAGACCCTTTCGGTGTAGACATTACAGAAACTCTGCTTGTCTAAGGGCCCTTACTCACCTGGTTTCTGATCAGGCTCGGGCCAGGACTTGCGCAGAACATGGACTGTGGACCCAGGTTGGATGCCGTAGAAGTCAAGGGTCTGGTCATCTTTAAGTTTCCGACCACAGTAGATCAGATCTAAAAAGAGAACTGTCCATTTATATTATATTCTTCAAAACAGTGTAGATAGTTTCTGCCCCTAAGAAACTTATCTTGATCGGACAGCTGGAGAAGGATACGTGCTTTAAAAAGTACTCTTTATTAATAAATACATTTTAGTAACAAATTATTAGCAAGTACAAACTCATAAAATACAGCATCTATGCGCAGGTAGGCTCCAGAGCTTAACATCATGCTGACTGATATTTAAATGAATGGGAAAATGCAACAACAAAAAAGGATGAACCCAGTGTTTTTATGACTAAGAACATACTTTTTGCCAGTTGGACACCTCAGCTATTATAAATTACGTTTATGATATCATTTAACATTATATTTAAATTCCCTCTTCCTCCACCTAGAATACCCTTACCATCTTCCTTTCCTTTATTTACTGCCTTCCCTCTAACCAACCAAGCAAGCAAAAACACAAATCCTTCTAATTATCCTTTAAAACCCATCTCAAATGCCATATACTAGGGGCCTCCCCCAACAAGCTGCTCCTTCCCTAGCATACCCCAAATTCTTGCTCTTTCAGGGAAAGAATTTAACAATGTCATGGTTAAGGAGCTCTGTGATAAAGGAACTCAGTATAATGCGCAACTGAAATGGCAACCAATAGTTTTATTTCATGGTTTGTGTTTCTATTCACCCAACTACCATTAACTTCCCTGGACCATTAACATTATGAGGCAACAAATCCCAAACTCTTAATTTACCCTTGTAATTCCCGAAGTATCCTCCCCCGAAAGAGAGCAGAGCAGCAGCCCAACCCGTTTCAGAGACTCACCAATCAGCTCAGGGTCTGGAACAGACTCCTGGAGTTTTCCAGCTATGAGTTGCTTCAGAAATGAAATACTATAGCCCCCCAGTGAGTATTCACCCAGCTCTGACTCCGGCAACTGAAGAACAGACTTTGGGGCAAGTGGCTGGTCGGCCAGCTTCACCGCCAGATGCCAATCTGAGAGAGACATCCTCTCTCTTTCGCGCTCTCTCTTTCTCCCTGTAAAGGAACAGAGCCTTAGTGGTTAAAGGGCAGACTGCCACCCTACGCCACCCCCACCCCACCAAGGGGCTGAATGAAAGATAATTCATTGTGACACTGTTGGAAAAACACAGGGTGCAACATCAGGAAGCCAGAACTAGAATCTGGGGTCCTTTCTATGCCCATCCTACGATAAACAGCAAAAAAACTTCAGCTCGCTAGGCCTCGGTTTCTTTATCTTTAAAGTGGACATAAAAATGGAATGTCGTGAGGTTCAAATGAGATCATCCAACCCCCTCCCTTACGTACACTCCTTATTTCCAATTTTCTTCATCAACTCTTGCTTGAACTGCCATAGCTTTATAACAAGCCCCTGCCTCTTGCCTCTCTTCCTATCAAATATCCATGCTGCCACCCAACTCATCACTATTTTTTTTCAATTCAGTAGAGCTAACAAACAGTGTTATATTATTTTCAGGTGTACAGTCTAGTGACTCAATAATTGTGTACATTACTCAGTGCTCATCATGCCAAATGTACTCAATCTCCATCACTATTTCACCCATCCCCCCCACCCACCTCTGTTCTGGTAACCATCTGTTTGTTCTCCATAGTTAATCATCACTTTAAAACACAGATCTTATCAAAACATTCCTCTGCTTAGGACTCCTCCAACGACTCCAAACCACTTCTGTGAATAAGTCTATAACTCCACAGCCTGGCTTATGACAACATTTGTTTTGTTTTATGTTTTGTTTTGTTTTATGACAACATTCTTTCTGTTCCCTCTGCCAGCCTTCCTCCCCAACAGAGCCCTGCCCTGCCCTAACCTCCCCAGCACTTAAGTCCACCCCCAGGAAGCCTCCAGTCTTAACAAACGTCTCCCACTTTATATCTCTGTTCATCTGCTAACTCTGCATGTATAATTCCTCCTCCTCCCTCTGGCCTCTTAGCAAACTACCAAGATCAACTCAAATACAACCTTCTCTGTCCCCTCTCTCCTTCCTCTGTTGTTCCCACATACCCTCAGGGCAAAGGGTTACAAATATCTATATACTTGTCAAACCCCAGTCCCCAACGCGTTCCTGAAGGCCCCTGATAGCAAAGACTAGAATTTTTGCCTTTATTGTCCCAACGCTTGGCAGATGTGGGTCCCCAGAAAATGAATCAGAAACTCTGAGGGTGGAAGAATCCTCCAAGGCAAGCCCTCGTTATAATCATTATTGCTTCCAAAGAGGCCTCTAGTAGGGAAGCTAAAAAAAAAAAAAAAGGCCGTGTGGCTTTGAAGCTGCACAGCAGACCCCAAGGCATCCTCAAGGTACCGATCTCCAGGTTTATAAGAAGGAAGGAAATAAATAGGTCTTTTTATATACCATATCATTTTATCCTCACAACTGTTCCTTGAGGCAGGCATTACCAACTAAACATTAAAGACAAGGGAACCGTGACTCAGAAAGGTGAAGTCACCGGCCCAAGGTTACAAACAGCTAATGGTGGGGCAGGAGCACTATCTCTTAGGTGACGACCCCACCATTCCCACGGAACCAGCTAACTAATGGACACATGTCGAGCCCGCGCGACCCGGGGCCCAGAGCCCTCACCCGTCCCGCGGAAGGAACCCGGCCGCAGAGCCGCCGGTGTAAACACACTCCGGTCCTCTCGCCGGAAACCGGAAACCCTGCGCTGCATTCTGGGAATTGCAGTTTCTGCTTGCGGCCCCGTCCCTTCTAAATCCCCTGCCTGCTGGTGGCGCTAATTGCAAAGCTTCCGGTTCTGGGGTGGGCGTGGCTTCCGAGCCCCTTGAAATTTCCCGCGCGGGGCACCTCTGCGGCTTTCGCGGGTGAAAGACCTGGTGCCTGTCTGCGTTCCAGGGCGCGAGTTGCGGGAGGTGGGCCTGGCGCCGTCCCCAGAAGCATGCAGAGTCCTCCGGCAGTGCTGGGTTGTTACTGCGCCGCCAGAGGGAAGGCCCCTCCCAGATCCCCTCCTGCTCCGACGCTCGCCACCCGCCTTCCCTAGCGGCCTCTCCAGACACACCCAGTGGTACCTTGCGGCCCTCCCCTGGAAAACCGAGGGCTCTCGGATGAAGGCATCCTCTTTTGCGCTTCTCGTAGCCAGTCTACCAATGAGGCAAAAGCAGGAACGGAAGGACGACTCCCTCTAAACGTGGGTCCGCTGTTAAGTCGGAATCCTTGCTTCACCATGCAGTGGTGAGGTTTATATAACAGTCATTCATAGAATCAATTTGGAGAGGGGAATTTCCACTGAACTGTAATAGAGAAACTGCGTATTTTAAATGCATGGTTAGAATTGGTTTGCGTTTGCACAGAAATTAGAATTAGCGCTAAAATGTTGAAGAAGGTTACTTTTTTTTTTTTTTTTAAATCTTAGAGCGAGAGTGAGCAAGGGAAGGGAAGAGAATCGGAGCCCGAGGCAGGACTTGATCCTGTGACCCTGGGATCATGACCTGCGCTGAAATCAATAGTCGGGTGCTCAACCTGCTTAGCCACCCAGGTGCCCCAAGAGGGGCCACTTCTAATTGGATTCTATTCGAGAATTAATTCAAGGACTAAGGAAAGCAAAAGAACAGGCGAATATAAGTGAATGAGGTTGATCATAGCAGCTGAAGGCTGATCTGGTGTGCACAAACGTAGAAGTGTAATTCTAGAACATTCTAACGTAAGCCTGGAACTGGGGCAGCAACTGAGCGGGATAGCTTGTCTGAGGAGAGCAAACCACAGGGTCTGGAAGGGCCTAACATTGCAGGCAGGGACCCCTCTGCTTTTCTGATATGTTATGTGGGAGATTTTCAGAAAGTCTGTCAGTCTGTTTTCAGGCTGAAGTCCACATTCCTTATGGCTGTTGCCCTACCCATCCTACCCATCTTTAGATATAACTCCTCAGAAATCCTGCCTAACTAGCCAGCTCTCTTTAGGCTCCTACCTCTCCTGTCTACTAAGGTATTTGTACCTGAACCACATATTTTAGTGTTTTACTAAGTTTTATTCGATACTATGTTGTAACTGCCTGCAGAAGACAGGGACCCTGTCTTCATTTTGTTTTCCTCAAAGTGGAGCTGAATATACTAAGTGTTCAAGAATTTGTTTTGATTGATTTCATGATAATTTCCATAGAGAAATGAACAATGACTGTCTTACCCACACTTTATCTTCAGCAGTGGACCACGGCCTGGCACATAGTAGGTGATAACAAATAGATACTGAATGAGTAATTCAGGCCAAAGCTATTTACCAAATGTGGTTGTCTTGCTGTGGCTTGTTCCTCCCAGTAAAGGAGATAATCTGCTTTGAGTTCTGAATCATCACAATGTTCAGAAACACTGTAGTGATAAATTATTTAAAAAAATTTTTTTTTAATGTTTATTCATTTTTGAGAGACAGAGACAGATGAGCAGGGGAGGGGCAGAGAAAGAGGGAGACATAGAATCGAAGGAGGCTCCAGGCTCTGAGCTGTCAGCACGGAGCCCAATGCAAGGCTCGAACTCACGAACTGTGAGATAGTGACCTGAGCCGAAGTCAGACGCTTAACCGACTGAGCCATCCAGGCACCCCTGTAATGATAAATTATTACATGAACAAATGAAGGAAGGAATAATCTAGGACCAAACAGGTTCTTTGGGAGCCCGTTTAGCAGGTAGATGCTGTGCTCAGAAGTAAGGGTCAGATTCTAGATAAAATTAGAAGCCTGGACACAAGATAAAGATGGAAGACCAGACATGTAGTAAAAAGGAAAGTGTCCTGACCCAGTCCTTCAGCCAACCCATATTTGAAGACATTGATACCCTCGCTAGTTTTCTCTGAGAAAGTGGTGGACGAGTGTTCATTAAGCCTTCAGGAAATTATTTGGCCCAAACGTTAACTATTGGAAAACAAATTATGAGTATGCACCTTTGCATTTTTTAAATTAATTAATTAATTTTTTAAGAGAGAGAGGGAGAGAGAATCTTAAGCCCCACACCTAGCACAGAGCCTGATGTGGGGATCATGACCTGAGCTGAAGTCAAGAGTCGGACACTTGACTGATTGAGCCACCCAGGCACCCCACATTTGCAATTTTTGTATTTATTTTGAGAGAGAAAGTGCGAGCCGGGGAGGGACAGAGGGAGAGAGAGAGAGAATCCCAAGCAGGCTCCATGCTTAACGTGGAGCCCCACATGGGGCTGCATTTTTAAAATAACTTTTCTGTTTATAATATTCATATGGGGATTTCTGGCAAGATAACAAATGAAATCATCTGTAAATACTCCCGCTACAAATCAATGTGTAAAATAGTACACTTACTAAAAATCACATAGCTGTGATCACAGGAGAAGTGGGAAATCCTCAGACACCAGAAATGAAGGGGCAACTGGAAACAAGGCAATGAACTTGAAAGCTGATGAGCAGCTCTCCAAAGAGAGTGGTGGTCCTGGGAACCTTGCTTGGAGAGTTTTAACACCGAAAGACTGAGCCCCTCAGAGATAGAAACTGACACCACGGCATGAAATTGAAACCTTTAAAAATTTTGCACCCTATGTCAAAGGGCAAACTAAAAAACGAAACAAAAAACCATGCATCAGCACTAAGAAAAGACAGGAAAAGTTCTCTCTGCTTGGCTCTGAGGGCAGGATAGTAAAAGACGAGCTGATGTGTGAAAGAATAGTCTTACCTTAGAATTTGAAACCCCAAGTCTATAATTTGTGCACGTTTATGGTCAGCCTTTCCCAGAAACATCCAAAATGGGTGGTAGGGTCTGCATTTTAACATACAGTAACAGTAGTATATGATGTCCAGTGAATATAAGATATATAGTATATAATGCCTCAGAAACTGAGGCACTATTAAGAGACTCAAGATTCTGGTGGCAAAGAGAAACTTTGTAGCTGGGTGGCTGACTTAAGTTGATGAGGCTGAGCTCTACTATTTAATGAGGAGGGGAAAGGCAAATAACATGTCATTTGAGTATCTACAACTAAAAAATTTTAATCTAGTTTATTCTTTTACAAAAAGTAGCAAAGTCCAGATCTATAGGAATAAAAAACATAAAGACTACAGAAATGGAGGCGCCTGGGTGGCTTAGTCGGTTGGGTGTCCAACTTTCGGCTCAGGTCATGATCTCGCAGGTCGTGAGTTGGAGCCCCACATTGGGCTCTGTGCTGACAGCTCAGAGCCTGGAGCCTGCTTCAGATTCTGTGTCTCCCTCTCTCTGCCCCTCTCCCACTCATGCTCTCTCTCTCTCTCTCTCTCTCTCAAAAGTAAGTAAACATTAAAAAAAATTTTTTTAAAGACTACAGAAATGAAAATAAAATCAGGTTGCTCAAAGTGTTATCTTGATTAAGTATTACCTCAAGTTTTGTTAAGTCCACTTTATTTAGAAAGAATTTGTATACAATAAAACCTACCCTTAAAACAAATGGTCCTGGGGCTGTTGGTAAAGCCAATATAAATCCTCTTCAGAGCAACACTACCAAAACCCATGCCATCCAACAAGAAAGAAGAAAGCTAAACTGAAGATTTCACGCAAAGAATTAGCAGACATTCACGGAAATGAGCCATTGTAAGAAAGAGCAGAAGAACAAAAAAGAGTCACAACAACAAAAACTTCAGATATTAGGAAGTCAATTTTAGAAAGGGACATAAGAGGTGCTTGGGTGGCTCAGTTGGTTGACTGTCTGTTAGTTTTGGCTCAAGTCATGATCTCAGGGTCGTGGGATCAAGCCCCACGTCGAGTTCTGCACTAAGCACAGAGTCTGCTTGGGATTCTCTCTCTCTCTCTCTCTCTCTCTCTCTCTCTCTCTCCCTCCCTCCCTCTGCCCCCTTCCCTGCTTGCTCTCTATTTTAAAAACTAAAAAGGGGGGCGCCTGGGTGGCGCAGTCGGTTAAGCCTCCGACTTCAGCCAGGTCACGATCTCGCGGTCCGGGTCACGATCTCGGGGTCCGTGAGTTCGAGCCCCGCGTCAGGCTCTGGGCTCATCGCTCAGAGCCTGGAGCCTGTTTGCGATTCTGTGTCTCCCTCTCTCTCTGCCCCTCCCCCGTTCATGCTCTGTCTCTCTCTGTCCCAAAAATAAATAAAAACGTTGAAAAAAAATTTAAAAACTAAAAAGGGAAATAAAATAAGCAAGATAACCCACAGCTATATGGTCAACTAACTTCTGACAAAGCAGGAAAGAATTTCCGATGGAAAAAAGACAGTCTCTTCAACAAATAGTGTTGGGAAAACTGGGCAGCAACGTGCAGAAGAGTGAAACTGGACCACTTTCTTACACCATACACAAAAATAAATTCAAAACGGATGAAAGACCTAAATGTGAGACCGGAAACCATCAAAATCCTGGAGGAGAACACAGGCAGCAACCTCTTGGACCTCAGCCGTAGCAACTTTTTTGCTAGACTCATCATCAGAAGTAAACAAGCAAAAATGAACTGTTGAGACTTCAAGATAAAAAGCTTCTGCACAGCAAAGGAAACAACCAACAAAACTAAAGGTCAGCCTACAGAATGGGAGAAGATAATTGCAGATGACATATGAGATAAAAGGTGAGAATCCAAAATCTGTAAAGAACTTATCAAATTCAACACCCAAAAAACAAATAATCCATTTAAGAAATGGGCAGAGGACATAAAATAAGCAAGATAAAATTTATTAAAGACATTAAAGAAGATATCAAGGCTTTAAGAAAGAGTAAGACATGATGAAAAAAGAACAGACATATTTGAGAAGAACTTTGAGAAATAACTATTGTCACTGAAATTAATTCCTTGTCAAGAATGTGTATTGTGCAGGGTACCTCAGGGGCTCAGTCAGTTAAGCATTAGACTCATGATTTCAGCTCATAGTCTCAAGATTCATGAGCTCAAGCCCCAAGTTGGGCTCTGTGCTGACAGCACGGAGCCTCTGTGGGATTCTCTCTTCTTCCTCTCTCTCTCTGCCCCTGCTGTTCATTCTTACTCTCTCTCAAAATAAATAAATAAACTTTAAAAAAGAATGTGCATTGCGAATATCCTTCCATTCGGTGGCTTGCTTTTTTACACACTTAAGGGTGTTTTTAAGAATTTTTTAAAAGTCCAATTTATGGGGGCTCCTGGGTGGCTCATTCAGTTAAGCATCTGACTCTAGGTTTCAGCTCAGGTAATGATCCCATTGTTTCATGAGTTCGAGCCCCACATAAGGCTCTGTGCTGACAATGCAAAGCCTTCTTGGGATTCTCTCTCGCCCTCTCTGCCCTTCCCCTGCTCACACTGTCTCTCCTCTCAAATATAAATAAATAAACTTAAAAAAATCTTTTTAAAAATCCAATTTATGGAATTTTATTTTGTTGGAGAGTGCTTTTTATGTCCCATTTAAGAAATCTTAGCCCTAATTTTGAAGCTATTTTATCTTCTGTAACTTTTATCTTTCATATTAAGTCTCTGATTAATTTCAAATTAGTTTTTAGGTGGGAAGTGAGATAGGAATCAAGGTTTTTATTTTACATATGAGTATCAATTGACCTAGCACTACTCTTTTTTTTTTTTAATCCTGTCCCCACTGAATTTCAGTGGCAGCTTTGTCATAAATAAATAAGGTGACTCTTTTGTATGGGTCAATTTCTGACTGTATTCCGTCTCACTGATGTGTTTTCCTCTCCCTGTGCCAATACCACATGACTTGATTTCTGCAGTTTCTGAATAGGTCTTGATATCTGGTAGCATACATCCTTGAGATTTGTATTTGTTTTGTCTTAAGATGGATCTATTATTAACTTGAATAGTTCCCTGTATGCTCAAGTTGTCTTTGAGAAGATGACTTTTTTTTTTTTTTTTGAGAGACTGAGAGAGAGGGAGGGGCAGAAGGAATGGGAAACAGAGAATCTTAAGTAGGCTTGGTGCCCAGCATGGAGCCCAATGCAGGACTTGATCTCCCACAACTGTGATGAGATCATGACCTGAGACCAAATCAAGAATCAGATGCTTAACTGACAGAGCCACCCAGGTACCCCAACTTTTTCATTTTTATTTAAAAGTTTTTCTTAAGTAGGCTTCACACCCAGTGTGGAGCCCAGTGTGGGACTTGAACTCAGGATCATGAGTGAGATCAGGACCTGAGCTGAGATCAGGAGTTGGATGCCTAACTGACTGAGCCATCCAGATGCTCATTTTTATTTTAAAACAATTTGAAGTTTACAATAAAGTTGCAAAAATAATACAAAATAACTTGCTTTCAACCTTCACCTAAAGCCCCAATTGTTAACATTTTACATTTACCTTTTCATTCTTTTTCATCCTCTCTAGATATATATTCTCCCACCTACATCCCAAGCCATTTGAAGGCAAGTTGCAGATATGATGCCCCATTACTCTTAAATGTTTCAGAGGGTATTTCCAGAAAACAAAGACATGCTTTCCTACATAGCCACAATACAACCCGTCAGAATCAAGAAATTAATACAGTACTACCATCTACAATTAATCCACAGATGTAATTCAAATTTCAACTGCTCCAGGTAGATGGAGGCTGATCACCTCATTGCTGCTTTCACAAATTATGTGGGAAATGTTGATAGTGTGTCCTGTCAGTCATTAATCCAAACAACCTTGGTTTATTTTAGTAGAGAATTGTATTTAGAATCCAAGTTTAGATGCTAGGTGTGTTTATTGCCACTGGGATGTCATTATTTCTAGTCCCTCTCAGTGGACATATATGAACGTTTACACACGCAAACCTACTCGTCTATATTTCTATTTCATATATGTATATGTGTGTGTGTACGATATGTAAATAAAAATTATATGGGGTTTTTTTCGTCACTTTTTAAAATTAATTATTTTTTCAATTTACATCCAAGTTAGTTAGCATATAGTACAATAATGATTTCAGGAGTGGTTTCCAGTGATTCATCCCCTATGAATAATAACCAGTGCTCATCCCAACAAGTGTCTTCCTTAATGCCTCTTACCCATTTAGCCCATCCCCCCTCCCACAACCCCTTCAGTGACCCTCTGTTCTCCATATTTATGAGTCTCTTCTGTTTTGTCCCCCTCCCTGTTTTTGTATTATTTTTGTTTCCCTTCCCTTATGTTCATCTGTTGTGTCTCTTTTTTTTTTAATTTTTTTCAACGTTTATTTATTTTTGGGACAGAGAGAGACAGAGCATGAACGGGGGAGGGGCAGAGAGAGAGGGAGACACAGAATCGGAAACAGGCTCCAGGCTCCGAGCCATCAGCCCAGAGCCTGACGCGGGGCTCGAACTCCCGGACCGCGAGATCGTGACCTGGCTGAAGTCGGACGCTTAACCGACTGCGCCACCCAGGCGCCCCTGTTGTGTCTCTTAAAGTCCTCATGAGTGAAGTCATATGATGTTTGTCTTTCTCTGACTAATTTCACTTAGCGTAATGCCCTCCAGTTCCATCCACATAGTTGCAAATAGCAAGATTTCATTCTTTTTGATTGCCGAGCAATACTCCATTGTGTGTGTGTATATATATATATATATATATATATATATATATATACACCACATCTTCTTTATCCATTCATCCGTGGATGGACATTTGGGCTCTTTCCATACTTTGGCTATTGTTGATAGTGCTGCTATAAACATTGGGGTGCATGTGTCCCTTCAAAACAGCATACCTGTATCCCTTGGATAAATACCTAGTAGTGCAATTGCTGGGTCGTAGGGTAGTTCTATTTTTAATTTTTTGAAGAACTTCCATACTGTTTTCCAGAGTGGCTGTACCAGGTTGCATTCCCACCAGCAGTGCAAAAGATACCGTCTTTCTCCACATCCTTGCCAACATCTATTATTGCCTGACTTATTAATTTTAGTCATTCTGACTGGTGTGAGGTGGTATCTCATTGTGGTTTCCATTTGTATTTCCCTGATGGTGAGTGATGCTGAGCATTTTTTCATGTGTCTGTTAGCCATCTGGATGTCTTCTTTGGAGAAGTGTCTATTCATGTCTTTTGCCCATTTCTTCACTGGATTATTTGTTTTTTGGGTGTTGAGTTTGATAAGTTCTTTATAGATTTTGGATACCAACCCTTTATCTGATGTTGTTTGCAAATATCTTCTCCCATTCCATCGGGTGCCTTTTAGTTTTGCTGATTGTTTCCTTCACTAGGCAGAAGATTTTTATTTTGATGAGGTCCCAGTAGTTCATTTTTGCTTGTCTCCCTTGCCTCCGGAGACGTGTTGAGTAAGAAGTTGCTGTGGCCGAGGTCAAAGAGGTTTTTGCCTGCTTTCTCCTTGAGGATTTTGATGGCTTCCTGTCTTACATTTAGGTCTTTCATCCATTTTGAATTTTTTTGTGTGTATGGTGTAAGAAAGTGGTCCAAGTTCAATTTTCTGCATGTCGCTGTCCAGTTTTCCCAGCACCATTTGCTGAGGAGACTGTCTATTCCATTGGATATTCTTTCCTGCTTTGTCAAAGATTAGTTGGCCATACGTTTGTGGGTCCATTTCTGGGTTCTCTATTCTGTTCCATTGATCTGAGTGTCTGTTTTTGTGCCAGTACCTTGCTGTCTTGATGATTACAGCTTTGTAATACAGCTTGAAGTCCTGGATTATGATGCCTCCAGCTTTGGTTTTCTTTTTGAGGATTGCTTGGCTGTTTGGGGTCTTTACTGGTTCCATACAAATTTTAGGATTGTTTGTTCTAGCTCTGTGAAGAATGCTGGTGTTATTTTGATAGGGATTGCATTGAATATGTAGATTGCTTTGGGTAGTATTGACATTTTAACAATATTTGTTCTTCCACTCCAGGAACATGGAATATTTTCTTTTTTGTGTGTGTCTTCTTCAATTTCTTTCATAAGCTTTCTATACTTTTCAATGTATAGATTTTTCACTTCTTTGGTTAGGTTTATTCCTAGGCATTTTATGGTTTTTGGTGCAATTGTAAATGGGATAGATTCCTTGATTTCTCTTTCTGTTGTTTCATTATTGGTGTATAGGAATGCAACTGATTTCTGTGCATTGGTTTTATATCCTGCGACTTTGCTGAATTCATGAGTCAGTTCTAGCAGTTTTTTGGTGGAATCTTTTGGGTTTTCCCAAAAGAGTATCATGTCATCTGCAAAGAGTGAAAGTTTGACCTCTTCTTGGCTGATCTGGATGTGTTTTATTACTTTGCATTGTCTGACTGCTGAGGCTAGGACTCCCAATACTATGTTGAATAACAGTGGCAAAAGTGGACATCCCTGTCTGTTCCTGACCTTAGGGGAAAAGCTGTCAGTTTTTCCCCATTGAGGATAATATTAGCGGTGGGTCTTTCATACATGGCTTTTATGATCTTCAAGTATGATCCTTCTATCCCTACTTTCTTGAGGGTTTTTATCAAGAAAGGATGCTTTATTTTGTCAAATGCTTTCTCTGCATCTATTGAGAGGATCATGTGGTTCTTGTTCTTTCTTTTACTGATGTGATGTATCACATTGTTTTGCAGATAGTGAACCAGCCCTGTATCCCAGGTATAAATCCCACTTGGTTGTGGTGAAGAATTATTTTAATGTATTGTTGGACCCAGTTCGCTAGTATCTTGTTGAGGATTTTTACATCTATGTTCATCAGGGAAATTGGTCTGTAGTTCTCCTTTTTAGTGATCTTTGTCTGGTTTTAGAATCAAGGTAATGCTGGCTTCATAGAATGAGTTTGGAAGTTTTCCTTCCATTTCTGGGTTTTTTGTTTTTTTTTTGAACAGCTTCAAAAGAATAGGTGTTAACTCTTCTTTAAGTGTTTGGTAAAATTCCCCTGGAAAGCCATCCAGCCCTGGACTCTTGTTTTTTTGGGAGATTTTTGATTACTAATTCGATTTCTTTACAGTTATGGGTCTGTTCAAATTTTCTATTTCTTCTTGTTTCAGTTGTGGTAGTTTATGTTTCTAGGAATTTGTCCATTTCTTCCATATTGCCCATTTTATTGGCATATAATTACTCAATATTCTCTTATTATTGTTTGTATTTCTGCTGTGTTGATTGTGATCTCTTTCATTCTTGATTTTATTTATTTGGGTCCTTTCCTTTTTCCTTTTGATCAAACTAGCTAGGGGGTTATCAGTTTTTTTAATTCTTTCAATGAACCAGCTCCTGGTTTCATTGATCTGTTCTACAGTTTTTGTTTGTTTGTTTGTTTTGGAATTTTTTGTTGTTTTTTTGTTTGGTTGGTTTTGATAGCATTGATTTCTGCTCTAATCTTTATTATTTCCTGTCTTCTGCTGGTTTGGGGTTTTATTTGCTGTTCTTTTTCCAGTTTAAGGTGTAAGGTTAGGTTGTGTATCTGAAACCTTTCTTCTTTAGGAAGGCCTGGATTGCTATAGACTTCCCTCTTATGACTGCTTTTGCTGTGTCCCTGAGGTTTTGGGCTGTGGTGTTATCATTTTCATTGGCTTCCAGGTACTTTTTAATTCCTCTTTAACTTCTTGGTTAGCCCATTCATTCTTTAGTAGTATGTTCTTTAGTCTCCAAGTATTTGTTATCTTTCCACATGTTTTTCTTGTGGTTGATTTCGAGTTTCATAGTGTTGTGGGTATGCACGGTATAATACTGATCTTTTTGTACTTGCTGTAGGCTGATTTATGTCCCAGTATGTGTTCTATTCTGGAGAATGTTCCATGTGCACTCAAGAAGAATGTGTATTCTGCTGCTTTAGCATGTAATGTTCTGTATATATCTGTTAAGTCCATCATGTCCAGTGGGTCATTCAAAGCCATTGTTTCCTTGTTGATTTTCTGTTTAGATCTGTCCATTGCTGCAAGTGGGGTGTTGAAGTCTGCTATTTTATGGTATTATTATCAATGAGCTTCTATATGTTTGTGATTAATTGACTTATGTATTTGGGTGCTTTCAGGTTGGGAGCATAAATGTTTACAATTGTTAGATCTTTTTGGTGGATAGACCCCTTAATTATGATATAATGCCCTTCTTGATCTCTTGTTAAAGTCTTTATTTGAAAATCTAGATTGTCTGATATAAGTATGGCTACTCCAGCTTTCTTTTGGTGATCATTAGCATGATAGATGGTTCTGCATCCCCTTACTTTCAATCTGAAGGTGCCCTTAGGTCTAAAGTGGGTCTCTTGTAAATAGCATATAGATGGATTTTGTTTTCTTATCCATTCTGTTACCCTGTGTCTTTTGATTGGAGCATTTAGTCCATTGACGTTTAGAGTGAGTACTGAAAGATATGAATTTATTGCCATTACGTTGCCTGTAGAGTTGGAGTTTCTGGTGGTGTTCTCTGGTCCTTTCTAGTCTTTGTTGCTTTTGGTCTTTTGGTTTCAGTTTTGGGTGTTGTTGTTGTTGTTGTTGTTGTTTGTTTGTTTTGTCTTTACTCCCCTCAGAGAGTCCCCCTTAAAATTTCTTGCAGGGCTGGTTTAGTGGTCACAAACTCCTTTAGTTTTTGATTGTCTAGGAAACTTTTTATCTCTCCTATCTTGAATGACAGTCTTGCTGGATAAAGAATTCTTGGCTGCATGTTTTTCCGATTCAGTACATTGAATATATCCTGTCACTTCTTTCTGGCCTGCAAGTTTCTGTGGATAGATAGGTCTGCTGCGAGCCTGATATGTCTTTCCTTGTAGGTTAAGGACTTTTTTCCCTTGTTGCTTTCGTGATTCTTTCCTTACCTGAGTATTTTGTGAATTTGACTGTGATAGGCCTTGTTGATGGTCGGTTTTTGTTGAATCTAATGGGAGTTCTCTGTGCTTCCTGAATTTTGATGTCTGTGTCTTTCCCCAGGTTAGGAAAGTTTTCCACTATGATTTACTCACATAAACCTTCTACCCCTTTTTCTTCCCTTCATCTTCTGGGACCCTATGATTCTGATGTTTATTCCCTTTTAATGAGTCACTAAGTTTTCTAATTCTTATATCGTGCTCTTTTGCCTTAGTCTCTCTCTTTTTTTTTCTGCTTTATTATTCTCCATATGTTTGTCCTCTGTAGAGCTGATTTGCTGCTCTGCTTCATCTATCCTTGCCTCCATGTCATCCATTCGAGATTGCAGTGCAGTTATAGCATTTTTTATTTCATCCTGACCAGTTTTTACTTCTTTTATCTCCACAGAAAGGAATTCTAATCTATTTTCAACCCCAGCTAGTATTATTATCGTGATTCTAAATTCTGGTTCAGACACCTTGCTTGTATCTATGTTGATTAAATCCCTGGCTGTCATTTCTTCCTGTTCTTTCTTTTGGGGTGAATTAATTTCGTTTCATCATTTTGAAGGAATAAAAGGAATTAATAAAGTATAAAAACATTAAAAATTAAGAACAACACAGAAAAATCAAATAAAGGATGCTAAATCCTAGGTGAATTTTGGTCTGGTTGTTGAAAGAAACTTGATAGAATAGAGAAAAAAGGGAAAGAAAAGAAAAAAAGAAAAATGTTTAAAAATTTGAAAAAATGAATACAATAGAATAAAATGAAATGATGAAAGTAGAATAGAATTTAAAAATTTTACAAAATGAAAAATATAGTAGAAAAAATTAGGAAAAATCTTTTTATTTATTTTTTTTAATTTTTTTTTTACGTTTTTTTTTTAATTTATTTTTGAGACAGAGACAGAGCATGAACGGGGGAGGGGCAGAGAGAGAGGGAGACACAGAATCGGAAGCAGGCTCCAGGCTCCGAGCCATCAGCCCAGAGCCCGACGCGGGGTTTGAACTCACGGACCACGAGATCGTGACCTGAGCTGAAGTCGGACGCTCAACCGACTGAGCCACCCAGGCACCCCAAGGAAAAATCTTTTTTATAAAAATGGAAAACAAAAATAATTTTTTTCTCTTTCTGTATTCAAGAATAAGAAAAGAAAAAGGAAAAAAAATTGAATAGATGGACCAGTGAACAGAATGAAATATGATTGAAATTGCATCCAGTTTCCCCTAGAAGTCAAACTATTAAGCACTTTATAGTCCATAAGCTAAGCAGACAGAGAGATTTGTGGTATTCCTCAAGAGCGCCATTCGCCCAGTTGAGCGGGGCTTAGTGTAACAGCTCTGTTCTCCACTAGATGGCGCTGCTTAGCTTACTGGGGAGGATTGTTGTGGCACGTGTAGGTGTGTATGTGCATTTGCGGGAGGGGGTGAAAATGGCATCACCCAGCTACCCAGTCTCTAGTTTCAGAACTGTTTTCTCCCCAACCAGCAATCAAGCACTCTTCCTTTGTCTACATCTTCTGTCCGCTCCCTACTTTTACACTGTCCATGACCAAGCTGTCAGGCTGCCAGGCAGCACCTCCCTCCCAAATTTTACCTCAGATGGGTCTGTGTTTCCCAACCCCTCACTTCTGAGGGAATGCAGCTTTGACCCGCTCAGACCCTCTGGGAGAGGGTCTCATGGAACAATGGCCAGGAGCTGGCCTGCCCCCAGGAACATTCGCCTGACCATGCTGCTGCCAATGTCCAGAGACTAAGGCCAGGTGCAGCCTGCCCCAGAAAAAGTTCACACAATCATGTAGCATCAGCGGTTCAGGGATTATGGTGAATCACAACACACATCTGGCACCAGGCTTCACCCTTAATGTCCTTGTTCCAGCACCAGCGAATGTGGTTGATCTCTGGGGTCCACTGGGACCTTTGCCTATGGCAAGGCCACACAACTTCTACCAAATGTCCTCTGAGCAGGGGAACCGCCTCTTTCTGTGTGGCCCCAGGACCCGCGGACCTCACTCTCTGCTCTGGGATTCACCCTTCCCACAAGAGCACTGCCAGGTATCAAGCTGTGGAGTTTCAGACTCTGCACTCCCCCTGTTTGTAGAGTCTTAAAGGAATTTAAACCCTCTCCTTTTTCCTTTCTCCCTCTTTTGTTCAGTCCCTTGTGGCTGTTTTACTCTTCCTCTTTCTCTGCAGCTGCTTTTGGGGGCGGTGCTTTTCCTGTACTCCCTCCTTGTCTCCATCCTCTCTCCACAAGCAAAAATAGCTCCCTGTGCTCCGTGGCTTCTCTCTCCCCCAGTTCACCTCTCCACACCACATACCTGCCAAGTTCTGTGGGTCAAGTTGTGCAGATTATTGTGTTAATCCTCCAATCAGTTTTCTAGGTGTGCAAGATGGTTTGGTGTTGATCTGGCTGCGTTTCAGGAATGAGAAATGCAAAAAAAAAATCCATGCTGTTTTGCGGTCTTGGCCCCCTCCCCAAGAAAAGTGTTCAAATTATTACTTATTGTATAGCAAACACACCCCAAAGTTAAAACTATTTTTTGTCTCACACACTCTTGTGAGCTGACTAGGCTCTGCTGGGCAATTTTAGTTGTGGTTGGATTGATCAAAAAACTTGATTGGCTGAATATTCAAAGTGGCTCATTCACATCACTGGTGGCTGATGCTAGCTGTAGGCTAGGAATTTAGTTGGGGCTGTCAACTGGAGCAACTACATGTGCCCTTTCCATGTGGCCTGAACTTAGTATAATGGCTGGGCTCTAAGAGGGAGTGGTCCAAGTTGCTCAGGTAAAAGCTGTCTAAATTATATGTGTTTTAACACCAATACTTCTGGAACACCTGGGTGGCTCAGTAGGTTAAGCATCCAGCTTTGGGTCAGGTCATGATCTCAAGGTTCATGAGCTTAAGCCCTGCATCAGGCTCTGTGCTGACAGCTCAGAGCCTGGAGCCTGCTTCAGATTCTGTGTCTCCCTCTCTGCCCCTCCCCTTTCCTCCCTCCCTCTTTCTCTCTCTCCCTCTCTCCCTCTCTCTCTCTCTCTCTCCCCCTCCCTCCGTCAAAATAAATAACATTAAAAAACTTTTTAAAACTTGTTTTAATAAAAAAAGATTATCGACAGATTTCTCATCAGAAATTTTGGAGGGCAGAAGGCTGATATATTCAAAGTGCTAAAAGATGGGAATGCAAGCTGGTGCAGCCACTCCGGAAAACAGTATGGAGGTTCCTCAAAAAACTAAAGATAGCACTACCCTATGACTTAGCAATTACACTACTAGGCATTTATCCAAGGGATACAGGTGTGCTGTTTCAAAGGGACACATGCACCCCAATGTTTATAGCAGCACTATCAACAATAGCCAAAGTATGGAAAGAGCCCAAATGTCCATCCACAGATGAATGGATAAAGAAGATGTGGTACATATATACAATGGAGTATTACTCGGCAATCAATAAGAATGAAATCTTGCTATTTGCAACTATGTGGATGGAACTGGAGGGTATTACGCTAAGTGAAATTAGTCAGAGAAAGACAAACATGACTTCACTCATATGAGGACTTTAAGGGACACAACAGATGAACATAAGGGAATGGAAACAAAAATAATGTAAAAACAGGGAGGGGGACAAAACAGAAGAGACTCATAAATATGGAGAACAAACTGAGGGTTACTGGAGGGGTTATGGGAGGGGGGATGGGCTAAATGGGTAAGGGGCATTAAGGAATCTACTCCTGAAATCATTGTTGCACTATATGCTAACTAATTTGGATGTAAATAAAAAATAAAAATAAAAAATAAAACAAGTTAATTTTTTTAAAAAGTAGGAAATCTGGGAGCTTAAGTGCAAAAATAAAAATAAAAATAAACCAAAGTGCTAAAAGAAAAAAACACCATCAGTCAAGAATCTTATATCCACAATTGCTTCTCAGCCTTTTGGCTAAGATCAAGTGAAGAATCTTATATCCAGTAAAAACTATCCTTCAAAGGTGAGGGGAAACTTAAAACATTCCCAGATTTAAAAAAAAAAAAAAAAGAAAAAAAGCTGAAGGAGTTCATTACCACTAGACCTGCTGTTTAAGAAATGCTCAAGGGAGTCCTGCATGGTGGAACAAAGGGACACTAGACGGTAATATGAAGCCATATGAAAAAATAAAGATCTCAATAAAGGTTAATACGAAGGCAAATATAAAAGCCAATACTGTAGTAACAATGGTTTGTAAATCTACTTTTTGTTTTATACATGATTTAAGAGAGTAAATTTTATTTTATTTTATTCTATTCTATTTGAGAGAGAGAGAGAGGGAGTGCAAGCAGGGAGAGGGGCCGAGAGAGAGAATCCCAAGCAGGCTCCACACTCAGCCTAGAGCCCAACTTGGGGCTTGATCCCACAACCCCAGGATCTTGACCTGAGCTGAAATCAGAGTCAGACCGATTGAGCCACCCAGGTGCCCCAAAAGTAATTTTTTTTAACTATGACACTAAAAGATGTATTATAAATTTGGTTTGTAACTCTACTTGTTTTCTACATAATTTAAAATGCACTAGTCTTTAAAAGAACTGTTAATTTAGTTTTAGGGCACAGAATAGATAAAGATACATGTAACACCAATAAGAGGTAGGGATAGAGCTATAAAAGAGTAATGTTTTTTGTGTTGTTGAAGTTAAGCTGGGTTAAATTCAAATTAGAAGTTTATAACTTTAGGATATTAAATGTAATCCCTGTGGGGTTCACACACACACGCACACACACACAAGCTATAGAATATTTAAAAAAGAAATGAGAAAGAAATTTAAACATTCCATTGCAAAAAATCAACTACACTCAAAGGAGTAAAGCAATAGATAAAGGGGAAAAACAGGGCACCTGGGTGGCTCAGATGGTTGAGCATCTAACTTTAGCTCAGGTCATGATCTTGCAGTTTGGGAGTTTAAGCCCCATATCAGACTTGCTGCTGTCAGTGCAGAGCCCACTTCGGATCCTCTGTCCCCCCTCTTTCTGCCCCTCCCCGGCCTGCACTCTCTCTCTTCTCAAAAATAAATAAACATTTTTTTATGTAAAGGGGAAAAAGTAATAAAGCATACAGAAAACAAATAGTAAAATGACAGAAGTAAGCCCCTCTTAATCAGTAATTACTTTAAATGTAAATGGATTCAATTTGCCAATCAAAAGACAGAGACTGGCAGAATGGATAAAAATACATGATCAAACTATATTCTGTCTACAAGAGATTCACTTGAGATCCAAAGACAAACTGGTTGAAAGTGAAAGAGAGCAGGGGTGGCTCTAACTAACATCAGACAAAATAGACTTTAAATCAAAAACAGGTATAAGAGACAGAGAAGGACATTACATAGTAATAAAACATTCAATACAGCAAGAAGATACAAAAGTTACAAACACTTAGCACCTAATGACAGTCCATCAAAATATATGAAGCAAAACCCAACAAATTCAAAGGGAGAAATAGCTCCATATTAGTAATTGGAGATTTCAATACCTGACTCACCACAATGGATAGAACAACCGACAGAAAATGAGTAAAGAAATAGAGGACTTAACACAATAAACCAACTAGAGCTAATAGACATACACAGAAAGCTCCACCCAACAGCAGCAGCATACATTTTTCTCAAGTGCACATGGGACATTTTCAGGATAGACCATATGTTAGGCCACAAATTAAGTTTCAATAAAGTTACAAAGATAGATACCATACAAAGCAGCATTTCTGATCACAACAGGATGAAGTTAGAAATTAATAACATAAAGAAAACTAGAAAATATACAAAATTATGGAAACTAAACACATTTTTTAAACAACCAATGGATCAAAGAAGAAATCACAAAGGAAATTAGAAAACACTCAGGAATTAATGAAAATTAAAAAACATACCAAAACTTAAGGGACACAGCAAAAGTAGTGCCAGCGGGGAAATTTATAGCCATGAATGCTTATGTTAAAAAACAAAGATCTCAGATCAGCAATCTACTTTGCAAATTAAGGGACTCGAAAAAGAAGAACAAACTAAATCCAAAGCTAACAGAAGGAAGGAAATAATAAAGATTAGAGCAGAGATAAATGAAATATAGAAGAGAAAAGTCAATGAAACCAGAAGTTGGTTCTTTGAAAAATCAACAAAATTGACAAACCTTTAGCTAGATGGACTAAGAAAAAAAGAGAAGACAAATTACTCAAATCAGAAATGAAAGTGAGGAGGGGTGCCTGGTAGCTTAGTCAGTTAAGCATCAGATTTTGGCTCAGGTCATTATCTCACATTTGTGAGTTCAAGCCCTGCATTGGGCTCTTTGCTGTCAGCACAGAACCTGCTTTAAATCTTCTGTTTCCCTCTCACTCTGCCCTTCCCTACTTGCTCTCTCTCTTTCTGTCTCAAAAATAAATAAACATTAAAAAAAAACATTTAGAGGAAGCATCTGACTTCAGCTCAGGTCATGATTTCATGGTTCATGGGTTCAAGCCCTGCTTCAGATTCTGCTTTGGATTCTGTGTATGTCTCTCTCTCTGCCCCTCCCCTGCTCACATTCTGTCTCTCTCTCCTCAAAAATAAATAAACATTAAAAAAAATTAAAAACATTTAGAAATGAAAGTGGGCACATTATCACTGATTCTACAGAAATAAAAAACTGTAAGAGAGTACTGTAAGCCATGTATGCTAAAAATTGGATAACATTGATGAAATGGACAAAATCGACCAAAACTAAATCATGAAGACATAGGATATCCGAAGAGACTTATAACTAGTAAGGGGATTGAATCAATAATCAAAAATCTCCCAATATCTGACAACTTATTGGTGCTGTGAAGTTTTCAATAGCACACTTTGCTTTAAAAACAAAAACAAAAAAAAAAACAAAAAAACAAAAAAAACTACCAACAAAGAAAAGCCCTAAACTTAATGGCCTCAGTAGTGAATTCCACAAAACATTGAAAGAACTAATACTAATCCTCAAACTTTTCCAGAAAACTGAAGAGGAGGGAACACTTCCTAACTCAGTTTAGAAGGGCAGCTTTATCCTGTTACCAAAACCAGACAAAGACACTACAAGAAAACTGTAGACCAATATGCTTTATGAGCACTGATGTGAAAATCCTCAACAAAATACTAGCAAACAATTCAGTAGTATATTAAAAGGATTATACACCATGACTAAGTGCGATTTATTCCTGGAACGCAAAGATAGTTCAACATACAAAAAAATTATTAATATAATTTACACCACATCAACAAAAGGAAGGGGGACAAACACATTAGCATTTCAGTATAGAAGTTGAAATGACAATTGACAATATTTTACACTCTTTCAAGATAAAAACACTTAGCAAACTAGCAATAGAAGGAAACTACCTCAACAAAATAAAAGAGGCCTTTTTGGGGGGGGGGGTAGAGGTGACAGGCATTAAGGAAGGTACTTGTTGGAATGAGCACTGGGTGTTATATGTAAGTCATGAATCACTGGGTTCTACTCCTGAAGCCAAGACTACACTGTATGTTAACTAACTGGAGAATGAATGAATGAATGAATGAATACCAGGCCTTTTAATTATATCCCCCTCCACTCACATTGAAATGAGTTTGGATTTTCTGAGCCTACATCAGCTGGCTGGGGGGAGGCAGCCCAGAAAGCTGCTGCTTTGGAAAGGGAAGCAGAGAGGGACAGAACGAGGTGGAGATGAAAATTCTGTGTTCTCCCAGCAGAGCAATGATAGGGTGCTGAGTGCTGAGTGAGGATCATGGACCCTCTGCCCCTCTCGTCAAGCGAAAGCGTCTTGCCCTTGCTTATAGGCCCAGAAGCCATGTCCCCTCAAGCCAGCCTGTCCTCTGAGAACCACAGCTTTCAGGGTCCAAATCACTTAGCTGGCCATTAGTGAGTTGCCTGGCACTAGACTTATCTGTGCCCTGGGAGAGGTCCTCCTCTACTTCTAGGCCAAACCTTTCATGGGGTGGAGAGGAGTGGATCTGAGGCCAGAGAGAGGACAGGGCCTGCCACCACTCACAGAAGTCCAGTCTGTCTTGTACCACCCCCCCCCCCACCGGGGGTTCTCTTCGTGGAGTTGCAGGTGAGCGGGCGCTGAAGGTTCCCCGGAGACTGGCACCGCTCGTTTAGGGTGAAAAAGGCTGCGAGGGGCGTGGTGGGGTCAGGCGTTTGACTCTACCTCCTCGCGCGATGACCAGCCTGCGTGGGACACCGGTTTGTCCTGACTGCTGGGTGCCTGGCTGCTGTTGCTCCAAGTACCCGGGATAACACCACCTCTGCTCAGATGCGCATCGCCCAGACTCTGCTCCCTTGCCTCCCGGCCAGCGGTCTAGGTCCCGGCCTCTGCTGCGGCTGCTGCTGTTCTGGTCGGCCGACGCCGCTCAAGGCCACCCGAGGAGCGGCCCCCCGCATCTCCGCTCTCTGGAAAGGTAGGTGGCCCCGCGCGGCTGGTGGGGCTCGGGATCAGACGCGGCGCGGGGCGGGTGTGGAGAGTGCGGCAGCGGAGGGAGTGCGCGCGCGGCTCTGCGGGTCCCGGGCTGTCCCCGCGGGGAGCGTGTGGGTCTAGCGGAGTGTGTGAGTGTGCGCGCTGGCACGCTGGAGCGGCTGTAAATGGCTCCAAGTCAGCCCCCAGCAAGGAACCTCAGGGTCGCCGGGGCGCAGGGGAGAGAGGGCCCCTCTCTCCACCGAGAGACGTTTTATTGCCCGTCTCGGTGCTTGAGCTGTCTTCACTGTTTCCTGTGCTCCTCACAGTGAGCCTGGAGGCTGAGTGTCATTTCTGGAACTTGTCATAAAGCCAGTAAGTGGGAAGGACAGGGTTCAAGCTCCTGTGGTTCTCTATAAACCTTGTGGCCATGGTGCACAGTGAGGAGAACAGGAGCAGGACCCGTGGACAGCTTGTCTTTTCCGTTCCATCTTCCCCAGCTAGAAGCCTTTCCCTCCGCTCTCCAGTTCAAGAGCTTTCACTGGCTCCAGCTGGCCTGTGAAGAGTCCGCGTGGGTTTGGGTGGTTTTTGAAAAACCCTGCACACCTCACCCTTGCCTGCCGGCCTCTCTGAATTTGTGTTTCATCCCCACTGCCTTCTCCTTCCCATGTGCGAGGCCCTACTCTGGAAGGAAGCCTTGAAATGTCAGTTTTAGAGTCCATACTGACTAGACTGCGTTAGGTCCCTTCAGACCTAAAGTGGACCCCTTGCCTTTGGCCACTGTTGGAATGGGTGGGAGAGAGTCTCCCAGTTTCAGCTGCTGTTCTGAAAATGGCCAGGGCTTTCCAGTGAATACCTGTTGACTATTTATACAAATTCCTATTCTCAGATCTATTAGATGTTATTACCATGCAAGTCTTGTGATTACCAATAGTTTGTCCTCACCAACTTGTATTTTGGAGTTGATGGGAATACTGTTATCTCGTATATTATTCTTGTAATGATGCCATGAAAAAATACCACAGATTGAGTAGCTTAAACAATAGAAATTTATTTCTCCCAGTTCTCAAGCCTGGAAAGTCCAAGATCAAGGTCCAGCAGGGTTTGGTTTCTAGTGAGTACTCACTTTCTGGTTTATAGATGGCTTCTGTGTCCTCACCTGGCCTTTCATTGGTGTGTGTTCATCTCTCTCTCTTTTCCTCTTATAAGGCCACCCATCCTATTGTATTAGGGACTGCTGACTTCATTTAAAGTTAATTACCTCCTAAAAGCTCTATCTCCAGATAATGTCATATTGGAATTTAGGACTTGATGTATAAATTTAGGGGGCAAACAGTTCATACCATTTAGTATTGTTATAAATATTGTCTTTGGAAAAATTTTTAAAAAGTTGGGGGGAGGGAGCACCCGTCCAACTTCAGCTCAGGTCACGATCTCATGGTTCATGGGTTCAAGCCCCACGTTAGGCTCTGGGCTGACAGCTCAGAGCCTGGAGTCTGCTTCATATTCTGTGTCTCCCTCTCTCTCTGCCCCCCCCCCATTCATGCTCTGTCTCTCTCTGCCTCTCAAAAATAAATGTAATAAAAAAAACTTATAAATATTGTCTTTGAGTTTTGGGGTTTGATCCTAGTTACTCTGGTGTCTATTCTATTCTATTCTATTCCATTCCATTTCATTTAATTTCATTTCATTTATTTTTTGAGAGAGAACATGCATGCACATGCAAGGAGGGACGGATAGAAGGAGAGGGAGAGAGAGAATCTTAAGCGGGTTCCATACCCAGCTAAGAGCCCAATGCAGGGCTCAATCTCATGACCCTGGGATCATGACCTGAGCAGAAATCAAGAGTCAGATGCTCAACTGTCTGAGCCACCCAGGCAACCCAGTTGTTCTGTTTTTAATTGGGGATCTAGAGAGATTAAAAAGCCTGTCACCCATTATGCTAAGTGAAATAAGCCAGTCACAACAAGACAAATATATGATTTCACTTATATGAAGTGCCTAGAGTAGTTAAAATCATAGAGACAGAGAGTATAAGGGTGCAACTATTTACAGAGTGTTTACAAAGTACTGGTTCCCATACCTAGGTAGAATTTATTTTGCATGTAAAAGGAGCTAGTCACTTTATAATAGTCAAAAGGTAAAGCAACCCAAGTGTCCATCAATAGGTGAATGGCTAAACAAAATGTGGTATGTACATATAATGGAATATTATTCAGCCTTAACAAGGAAGGAAATTCTGACATATACTACAACATGGATGAACCTTGAGGACACTTTGCTATTGAAATAATCCAGTCACAAAAAGACTGTCTCATTCCCCTTACGTGAGGTACCTAAAATAGCCACATTCATGAAGACAGAAAGTACACTCTGGAAAACAGTGTGGAGGTTCCTCAAAAAATTAGAAATAGAGCTACCCTATGACCCAGCAATAGCACTGCTAGGAATTTACCCAAGGGATACAAGAGTGTTGATGCATAGGGGCATTTGTACCCCAATGTTCATAGCAGCGCTTTCAACAATAGCCAAATTATGCAAAGAGCCTAAATGTCTATCAACTGATGAATGGATAAAGAATATGTGGTTTATATATTCAGTGGAATACTACTTGGCAGTGAGAAAGAATGAAATCATGCCATTTGCAGCAATATGGATAGAACTGGAAGGTATTATGCTGAGTGAAATAAGTCAGTCAGAGAAGGACAGATATCATATGTTTTCACTCATATGTGGATCTTGAGAAACTGAACAGAAGACCATGGGGGAAAGGAAGGGGAAAAAATAGTTACAAACAGAGAGGGAGGGCGGCAAACCACAAGAGACTATTAAATACAGAAAACAAACTAAGGATAGATGAGGGGGTGTGGGAGAGGGAAAATGGGTGATGGGCATTGAGGAGGGCACTTGTTGGGATGAGCACTGGGTACGATATGTAAGGCAATTTGACAATAAATTACATTCATTAAAAAAATAAATACATAAATAAATAAAAATAAATAAATAAAAGACAGAAAGTAAAATGGTGGCTGCCAGGGCCTGGGGAGGGCAGGGAGAATGGAGAGTTATTGTTTTTTTTTAATTTTTATTATTTTTTAATGTTTGTATTTCTTTTTGAGATGGAGAGACAGAGCATGAGTGGGGGAGGGGCAAAGAGAGGGAGAGACACAGAATCCAAGGCGGGCTCCAGGCTCTGAATGTCAGCACAGAGCCCGACGCGGGGCTCAAACTCACAGAGTGTGAGATCATGACCTGAGCTGAAGTCGGACGCTTAACCGACTGAGCCACCCAGGCACCCCGAGTTATTGTTTAATGTGTACAGAGTTTCAGTTTGGGAAGGTTACATTCTAGAGATGGAGGGTGGTGGTAGTTGCACAATAATATGAATGTACTTGATGTCACTGACTGCACCCTTAAAAAAAGTTAAAATGGTAAATTTCATGTTATATATATTTTACCACAATTTTAAAAAAACAAAGAAGACCCCCATCACCACCAACCCACCCAAAACAGGAACGCATCAAAATTTGAACGATCCCACCCATCAATCATTGGGTTGGAACTCCTCCACCCCTGCACTTGACAGGAGACTAGTCTATGAATTGAGATTATGAGCTCACTGAAATGACTATAAAATATAAAAACAAGTATTACCGGATATGTGGGGCTCTTTCTTCCTGTGGAGCCTGAAATAAATAAGACTATGGCTTAGTCTTAACGTTTATGGCTGAACGTTAATTTCACAAATGTTCAAGGGCCTGTTTTATGCAAGGCATTATGCCAGGAGCTGTGGTGAATGTGCAAATGAAGCATATTCAAGAAATTCATAGTCTGGAAAGGATATATCCATGTATAAATTTTTTCATGAGTAATTCCAATATGAGCTAAAACATGACACATTCCCCTTTCTGTGCCCTTAAAGCACCCTGTACTTCTCTCAATTATTGTTTGTGTTTCCTGGTATTGTCATTAACTTCAAGCTTTTTTTTCTTGCACTGTGGGAGATCGTGTTCATGGCCCAATTCTCCACCCCTGTATCCATGCTCTTTACCATGCAACCGTGCAATTCCTGCCTACCATCAGTAGAATGACCTGCCTGCCCTTTGATTCTAGTTTCCACCATTTGACTTGCTTTGGCCAGTGGAATGCTAGCAGCTCTGATGGAAGCAAAGGCTTTATGTGGACTTGAACATTGGGAGCTACCCTTTTTACACCTCTGCCATCACCATGAGAACATGCCTGGGCTGGCCTAAGGAGGATGATAAGCACATGTTGCAGAGAGCTGAATCTCCTGAACTGCCCTAGCAGAGACCTAACAGACAGCCTAGGTGGCTGTTAGATGAACCTCCAGATATGTGAGTGAGCCCAGCCAAGAAAAGTGTACAAATTATAGTTGTACAACTTGATGAATTTTCACTAAGTGAACACATCCGTATAATCACCACCCAGATCAAAACCCAGAACATTAACAACCCCTTGGAAGCACCTTGCCTGCCCCTTTCTAGTCATTACTCACCTCTTCCCCCAAAGATAACCATTAGCTTGACTTCTAACACCGTAGATTAGTTTTCGCCTGCTCTTGAACTTCTTCTAAATGGAATCATACCATATATGGTCTTTTGTGTCTGGCTTCTTTCATTCAACCACATGTTAACAAGATTTTCTCCTGTTGTCGTGAATAGAAGTAGTTTCTTCATTTGCAATGCTCAATCGTATAGATGGTATGAATGTAACACAATGTATTTATTAATTCTACTATTTGGGGTATTTCTTAGAACTATTAAGAATGGTACTGCAGGGGCGCCTGGGTGGCACAGTCGGTTAAGCGTCCGACTTCAGCCAGGTCACGATCTCGCGGTCCGTGAGTTCGAGCCCCGCGTCAGGCTCTGGGCTGATGGCTCAGAGCCTGGAGCCTATTTCCGATTCTGTGTCTCCCTCTCTCTCTGCCCCTCCCCCGTTCATGCTCTGTCTCTCTCTGTCCCAAAAATAAATAAACGTTGAAAAAAAAAAAAAAAGAATGGTACTGTAGTGAATGTTCTTATGCATGTCTTTGGATGAGCATATGTATGCATTTCTCTTGTACACATAGTTACGATAAGTATATATAGGATATATAGGATAAGTGGATATAGGATATAGGATAAGTGTATGTTCAGCTTCATACATGTTGCCAAACAGACTTCCCAAGTAGATGTACCAGTTTACATTCCCAGGAGAAATGTATGAGTCCCACTTTCTCTACTTTCTTGCAAACACTTGGTATTGTCAGTCTTTTTCATTTTAGTCATTCCAGTGGGTATGTAGTAGTAGCTCATTTTGGCCTTGTAAAAAAAATTTTAATGTTTGTTTATTTTTGAGAGAGAGAGAGGGAGACAGAGTGTGAGCGGGGTAAGGGCAGAGAGAGAGGGAGGCACAGAATCAGAAGCAGGCTTCAGGCTCTGAGCTGTCAGCACAGAGTCCAACACGGGGCTCAAACTCACGAACTGCGAAATCATGACTTGAGCTGAAGTCAGATGCTTAACTGACTGAGCCACCCAGGCGCCCCACATTTTGACTTTAATTTACATATCCCTCATGACTCATGAACATGAATACATTTTCCTATGAATACTTGAGTATCCTCTTTTCTGAAGTGTCTGTTCATGTAAGATTTAAGTTTGTGCCTCATAGGCTTCTGCTATAGGGCAGCTAGGCAGGTCACGAAGCTCCCAGCAAGAGATCCTGAAGATAAAAAAGAATTTTGCATCAGCTCAAACCCAGCCTTATCAACATCAGGAATAATATGGTAGGATTCCAGCATAAGATACTGAATGCAATGAAGCTTCAAATAAATACCCTGAGCAGGTGAAGGGTTGGACACATGACACATGACGATGGCTGGTTGCTGATAGACTCACACATTTTCAGATATCTTGGAAACACCAGGACTTCAGGGTCTGATTCTCAGCCACACAGGCTCAGAAAGAAGCTTTTGCAGACACAGTGAGTGAAAAATTAATATAAAACTCAGAATGCTGATGTGTTAGTTCACACTGTGAACCAGAATTGCCATGCATTCCAGTCTCTGATTACGGTACTCTCTCCCTATAAGAAAATAATTTGGGAAGTCAAATACAATCAGAAGCCTGCATGGCGAGCTGGAATTAGAACACCAGGATGAGAGATGGGGGCTGGTAATGACAAGAATGTGCTTCCAAGACTTTCACAGTAAAAAATGGATCTGCCATTGGAACTGGACAAGATATGACCTTGGGCCAGGCCTCCCTCTTCCCCACCAGTACTTGGATAAATGAATGCTGTCATTGTTCCTTCAGAGACTTGCTAAATTTTTTTTGTCCCATGCAGCTCCTGGGATGATTCCACCCCAAATCTAGATTTGGAGCTTGCCACCTAGGCGGAGCAATCAGCACATTCCATCCTCTGAGCCCAGGGATGGGTTTAGCATGTTAGTTGCAAATGCCAAGATCCTGATACTCTCCATTTCCTAGTGGGCATGAATGAGAAAGCCTGTAGCCCTGGGAGCCATCTGAGGACCACAAGGGGAGTCAACCTCAGATTATTCTGAGATGGAAGAAGACAGACTGGAGATCGAGCAAACACAGCCTCTGGACTTTTAGTTACTTGAGCCAAGGTATTCCTTTTCTTGTACAAACAGTTTGCATTGGGCTGGCAGACTCAGTTGACTATCCAATATCTATTCTCCTCTTCTTCCTTACTTACAGAACCTCCAGTTTACTCATAGTTTAAAAATATCCATCTCCCCATATTCCCCTGGAGCTAAGGGTGGCAATGTGGCCAATAAGATGCAAGTGAAACTCACTAAGAATATTGATTCTGAAAAAGTGATTGATTTTCTGATTAAAAAAAAAAAAGAGGGCAGACTCAACTGGCACATACATTCTGCCTTCCTCTACCCTTCTCTTCTTGCCTGCAGAGCAGATAAAATATCTAGAAGAATGACAGCCAACTTGTGATTACAAAGCCAAAAGATACTAAGGATAGCAAAAGAAGATAGAAGATGCCTGGGTGGTTCAGTCGGTCTGACTCTTGATTTCAGCTCAGGTCATGATCCCAGGGTCATGAGATTGAGCCCCACATTGAGCTCTGTGCTAAGTATGGAGCCTGCTTGGGATTCCCTCTCCCTCTCTGTCTCTCTCTCTCTGTCCCCCTACCTCTCTCCCCAATCTCTCTCTCTCTCTCAATCTCTGAAATTAAAAAAAAATAATGATAAAATAAAAAAAGAAGATAGAAGGAGCCTGATTCCTTAAACAGTTGCACCAGCCCTGGACTACATATCCCAGACTCCTCGTAACGTGAAAAAACTAAACCCCTTATTGGGTTAGCCACTATGTTAGTTTTCTGTGAAATGCAGTCAAATGCAATCACTTAGAGAATTCAGTCCATGAAACATGGACTCAATAGAGTGGTAGAGATGGGCCTTGGGCTGTGAGGGTACAGATATTGCAGACTGGAATGCCCATGACCTCATTATGCAGTGGTGAAACATTGCTTTTCTATGGAAGATACCCCACATGCCAACCAAGTGTGTTGTGTTAGGGAAAAATAGAATGTTGGCACTTGCAGGTGACTTCATTCCACTTTCAACAAAGTCCTGAAAGAGACCAGTGTACTAGAGTTTTCCAGGCTGAAGGAAAAAGGGAAGGAAATTCTTGTTTACAGAGCTCCTTCACTAAGGAAAAACACTCTGCCTAAGGCCTGCAAATCTTTGAAGGAGCCTCTCAGAATTTGGAGATTTTCAGGGCTGAACAAGATTGTTCTTTCTGTTCTCTAAATAGGTAGGCTGCCAAGCAATAGTCTAGAAGATGAGACTGGTGTCCTGGATCTTTCCTAAGTACCTTCCTTTAAGAAAAACCATTCAACAGAGGAAATGAGGGCTGACACTTTGTTTTGTTTGTTTTCAAAACAGTTGTTTTGTTTTGCTTTGTGTTCAGTTGTCTCAAATCAGTAAACATCAAGTTGAAGGCTAGAGGGATAGGGTAGAACACAGAGGCCAGATGGTTATAGAGGAGGAGTTTCATATTTAAAAACTGTGGCTATAATGAAGATAAAGAAGATGGATAAAGAAGATGTGGTATGTATATACAGTGGAATATTACTCGGCTATCAAAAAGAATGAAATCTTGCCATTTGCAACAACATGGATGGAACTAGAGGGTATTATGCTAAGAAAAATTTGTCAGTCAGAGAAAGACAAATATGATTTCACTCATATGTGGAATTTAAGATACAAAACAGATGAACATAAGGGAAGGGAAGCAAAAATAATACAAAAACAGGGAGGGGGACAAAACATAAGAGACTCTTAAATACAAAGAACAAACTGAGGGCTGCTGGAGGAGTTTGGGGTGAGGGGGGATGGGATAAATGGGCAAGGGGCATTAAGGAGGACACTTGTTGAGATGAGCACTGGGTGTTATATGTAGGGGATGAATCACTGGAATCTACTCCTGAAAACATTATTGTACTATATGCTAACTAACTTGGATGTAACTTGATAGATAGATAGATAGATAGATAGATAGATAGATAGATAGATAGATAAATGCCATGGCTATATAGGTGTTTTGGCTGTGGCTAATCTCACACATAGGACTGAATAAGAGATAAATAGACTGGAACCTTACAACATTTTTGAGGGGATCATATCACCAAAAATGAGACTCTAAGAATCTGGCCAGCAACACCTTATCATTTTTCAGCCCAGGCCCCTGAACACACATAATAGAACAGGCCTCCTCCCCAAAGTTCACTTCAGATATGACTGAGAGAGGATACTGAACGAGAAGTCCTCTGCAAAGAAGATGGAACTTGGACCATGGAGCACAATCAACGAGGGATATCTTCTCAGAGAGTTGGTTGGCTGAGTAAGGAAATTACTGTCAGGGTGGGAGTCCTGGCGACTCCTCTCTAGTAGCATCTGGTATTTGCTGTAGATGTACTTCCCATTCTTCCCTTTCCTGTGTGGGAGTTGTATTTCATTCCTTCTCCACTATTATATATGGAATATGTTGGGGAAAGATAACTTGCCTTTTAGTTTATTGGACTCTCAGAATTCACATCAGGGTTACATGGAGAAAACTATTGATTGACTAGAGATCTGGGCTTGTGAGATGGATGCAATGTCTGGATGAGACCTTGGCACTGTCCCCATTAGGGAGGGTGTATATTCTACCTATGGGAGGATGGATAGCCAACAGGGTGGACTGTAGTATTGACTGCTTTTTCCTATCCAATGACTCTTCTCCTTTTCTTCTTTATTAGCAGAACCTTGAATTTGTTCAGGGAAGCAACATGCCCCGCTAAAAACAACACCAAAGTTTTCTGGCCACTGAGACATAAGGAAAATTCTGCCAAGGATATCTGGAAAAGCTTTGCTTTCTGGCTGCAGGTATCACTCTTTTTCTCCTTTCCTTTTCCCCTTTTCTTGCCTGGAACCAGATGGAAACTTGAATCTTCAGAGCATCAGAAATGGTAAATACGTCAATAAATGTCAAAGTCTCTTTATTCCTCTTGGTTTCTTTACATGCATGTGGCTACTTAAATATAATGTGGGAGTTTCCCTTTTCCACATTCTGGAACATTCTAAGTAGCTTGGAAGGTTTAGGAAATTCTCCTATGAACTGATTTGGGTCTTGTGTCTTTTGAAGAGTAATCCTTTCATTTATTTAAATTCTTTATGTTTACTAGGGTCAATTTGGGTGAATGATATTCTCCTAGGAAATCATCATTGGTTTTCAAGTGTGTTGGTCTAGACTTGGGAAAAGTAGTATCTTAAGATTTTTAATTTTTCTTCTGTTTCAATGGTTATTTCCTCCCTGTCATTTCTTATCTTCTATATGTATGCCTTTTCTTTTCTTTTTTTTCCTGATTAGGTTAGCTAATGCTTTGTCTATTTGATTGATTGGATTGATTAGGTTTTTTTAAGAACCGGAGGTTGGATTTATTTATTCTTTTTACATATTTTTCTGTTTTCTAACTCATTAATCTCTGCTTATATCCTTAATAATCCCTTCATCCTGCTTTATTTCAGTTTACTTTTTCATTTTTAGCCTTTTTTAAACGTTTATTTATTTTTGAGAGGTGGGGAGGGAGGGAAGAGCAGAGAGAGAGGGAGACAGAGGAATCAAAGCACGCTCTGTGCTTAGGACAGAGCCCGATGTGGGGCTCCATGCAGGGCTTGATATAAGACTCCATGTGGGTCTTGAACTCACCAGTCATGAGATCGTGACCTGAGCCTAAGTCAGATGCTAAACTGACTGAGCCACCCAGGAGCCCCTTTAACTGATGTCCAATTTTGCTGATACAGGTATTTCATGTAATATATTTCCTTCTAACAACTATTTTTGCAGTATCTTATAGCTTCAGATAAGCTATGTTTTCATTATTACTATTTCATAAAATTCTGCAATTTTGGCTTGTATTGCCTCATTGGCCCATGAGTGGCTTAATACACAGTGCTTTAAATTGGCGGGTCTTTTTGCCTTTTAAAAATAATTGTTTTTAGGCGCGCCTGGGTGGCTCAGTCTGTTAAGTGTCTGACTTCGGCTCAGGTCATGACCTTGTAGTTTATGAGTTTGATCCCCACATCGGGCTCTATGCTAACAGCTCAGAGCCTGGAGCCTGCTTTGGATTCTGTGTCTCCCTCTCTCTGCCCTTTCCCCATTTGCATGCCAGCTCTCTCTCTCCCTCTCTCTCTCTCTCTCTCTCTCTCTCAAAAATAAATAAAATCAAAAAATTAAAACATTCTTTAAAAATAATTATAAGTAGGCTTCACGCCTGGTGCAGAGTCCAACTCAGGGCTTGAACTCATGGTCCTGAGACCAAGACCTGAGCTGAGATCGAGAGTCAGCTGCTTGGCAGGGCACCTGGGTGGCTCAGTCAAGTTAAGCATCTGACTTCAGCTCAGGTCATGATCTCATGGTTCACGAGTTCAAGCCCCTAATCACGGCTCATGGGTTCGAGCCCCACATTGGGCTCTGTGCTGACAGGGAGAGTCTGGAGCCTGCTTTGGATTCTGTGTCTCCTCTTCATCCCCCTCCTCTGCTTAATCCCTCTCTGTCTCTCTGTCTCTCTCTCAAAACTAAATAAACATTAAAAAAAAAAAAAAAACAGTTGGATGCTTAACTGACTGAGCCACCCAGGAGCCCACTTTTTGCTTTTAATTTGTTATTAATTTATAATTTTATTGATTTGTGATCAAAGAATGTTGCTCACGCTATTGCTATTTTTTAAGTTACTGAAATTTTTTTGTGTGACCCAATGACTCATCCATTTAATGACTTTTCCTTTCAATTGCCCAGTAGCCCATGTTCTGATCCACCAGGTGTCAGACCTGTCCTCAGTATCTCCCCTCACAGGATGGAACCCTCTCCTAGCTGATGTTGTTGGCATTGGCCTCCTCTAGGACCAGCTGGACTCCTCTCTTCCACATACCATTCCTGCCCCCCATACCTCATTGCTGATGTGAGCTCTGGAGCTGGCTTCTTGAGTTCCAGATGGTTACCTGCCCATTTACATGTAAATTGGAATTTGAGGTATTCTCTGTCTCCTAGAATGCTGTAGGTGAGAGCTGGGGTGATTTAATTTGCTTTCATTGTGGATTTGTGTGGTTTCCGGAGGACTGTGAAAGGGTTTAGGAATCTGCCATTATTGTACAGGAGTCAGGGAGCTCTGTGCTTTCCTTTTATCATATTTACTCTGCTGTTTTTTCTTCAATCCTGCCTTCCATTGGCTTAAATATTCTCTTTTGCCCATCCTTCTTCCCTCAACATTGAAGTCACATTTCTTTTTCTTTTTTTTTTTTTAAGATTTATTTGTTTTTGAGAGAGAGAGCGTGAGTGGGGGAGGGACAGAGAGAGAAGGGGACAGAAGATCTGAAGCAGGCTCCACACTGACAGCAACCGGCCGATGAGGGGCTCAAACCCACAAGCCATGAGATCATGACCTGAGCTGAAGTCGGATGCTCAACCAGTTGAGCCATCCAAGTTCCCCTTGAAGTCACAGTTCTACTTCCATTCTCTTAATGGTAACCGTGAAAACGGTAGCATGCACATAGCAAAGTCTAATGTTAACATCACTGCCTTCCTTCCCAACAAGGTAAGGGCCTTAGGACGTGTTGACTCCTGTCATCTCCCTCTCATGTTGCTGTTCATTCACCAAACAATTTTGAGTTACCATGTGCCAGGTTGATAGAATAATGAACAAAAGTTTGGAGGGGGGAGAGGGTAGAATCCCTGTTTTAAAGGATTTACACCTTAGTGGGGGAGAGAAACGAGATACAAATTTAAAATATGTAACATGTTACATAATAATAAGTACTAAGGAGCAAGAAAAAAATTAAGCAAGGTAGGGAATGTGAAATCTCCCCTGTGTGTGTGTGTGTATGTGTGTGTGTTGTGTGTCTAGCTAGCTATGCAGGTATCTTGGGGAAGAACATTCTAGCCAAAGAGAATATCAGGTGCAAAAGCCTTAAAGGACTTCTTGACAAGGAGGTCTGTGAAGCTGAGTGAAGTGAAAGGGGGAAGAATGGTAGGGTTTGAGGTCACAGAGCGAACAAGGAGACCAGAGTAGGCCCTCACAAGGACTACAGTCTGGACGACAGTCCACATTAGGGATTTTGGCTTTTATTCCAAGACGGGCAGAGGAATGACATGGTCTGACGTATGTTGTAGCAGGACCACTCTGGTTATTGAGAACAGACTGCTGAGGCTGAGCCAGTTAGGAGGTGACTGCTCCACATGAGAGAAGATGATGGCTGGCCCCAGATAGGACACTAGGAGGTGAGGAGAAGTGGTTGTACTCTATGTGTATTTTGAAAGGTGAGCTGACAGAATTTGATAACTGACCAGTGTTAAAAGCAAGGCAACAGGCCCAAAATGGAGTCGTTTATGCTAAGCCCCAAGTCACCAAACTGAGACTTAATTGTAGGTTTGGCCCCTCCCAGAAGTAGAATCTTAAGTCAATTGATCAGGAATCACCTGGTCGGCACTAGCAAGGTAATCTGCCTGCTAGACCCCTGTCATCCCCTAAAGGAAAGTGACCTTGTCACAGCACTCCACTTTTTGTTGGTTCCTTGTTCCCTTCTGCCTGTAACAGTTTTTCATTTTGTGCAGCAACTTAGAGCTCCTTTCTCCCTGCTAGATGGGATGCTGCCTGATTTATGAATCATTGAATAAAGCCAATAAGATCTATAAGATTTACTCAGTTGAATTTTTTTTATTTTTTTAACGTTGATTATATTATTGAGAGAGAGAGAGACACAGAGCATGAGTGCGGGAGGGGTAGAGAAAGGGGGAGACACAGAACCAGAAGCAGGCTCCAGGCTCTGAGCTGTCAGCACAGAGCCCAACACGGGGCTCGAACTCACAAACCGGAAGACCGCGACCTGAGCCGAAGTCAGACGCTTAACTGACTGAGCCACCCAGGTGCCCCTTGAATTTTTTTAATGGCAGTGAGGTGTGAGGGAAAGCAAGAGGACAAGGATGATACCCAAAACGTTGCCCTGAGCAACTGAAGGATAGAGTTGTCATTAGCTTCCTATTGCCTGGCATTTAGTCACATGCTGTAGGAAGCTGAGTTCTAAGAATGCCCTCAATGCCCCGTGAAGTCCCTACCCTTTGAGTGCGGGTGTGATCTCATCCTGTGATCATATTTTGTTACATGGCAAAAGGAAGGCTCTCCAGGTGGGCCTACTCTAATCCCAGGCCCTTTAAAAGCCCAGCTTCCTCCTGCTGGTGGGCAGAAGAGGAAGTCAGAGATTCAAAGCCTGAGAAGGACTTGCTGTACTGATGCCGTTTTAGAAATGGAGAGGGCCACACGAGGAGGGGTCCAGGCACCCTGGAGGAACAGACAGCAGGAAATGGGACCTCAGATCCATGGCCACAGGGATCTGGCTTCTGCCAACAGCCTGAGTGAGTTCGGAAGAAGGTTCTTCCCCAGAGCCTCTGGACAAGAGCCCCGCCCAGCTGACACCTTGATTTTGGCGTTGTGGGACCTTGAGCAGAAAACAGCCAAGCCCAGACTTCTGACCTACAGAACTCTGAGACAGTAAGTCTGGTATAAGCTGCTAAGTTTGTGGTAGCTTTTTACACTGCAAGAGAAAATGAATCCTCATGGCCACACACAACTCTTAGGGGGGCTGGGAGATGGTGTCCCCAGCTGGGCAATCACGTGCGTTGTTAAACTTGAGGGTGGGGGTGTGTGTCTATAATAAAAGAAAGAGAAGAATGAGCGCTAGGGGGATGATACGATGTTCTTGCATGGACTGTAAACATGCAGGGCCCAGTACAGCAGACACTGACCACAGGTGGACATTGAGCACCTGAAATGTGGCCGGTCCAAACTGAGATGGGCCATAAGTGTAAAATATCCACTAGATTTTGAAAAAAAAAAAAAAAAAAGGGAATGTAAAATATCTCATTAAGTGTATTTTATATCAATTATATTTTGAAATGATAATATTTTTCATATATTTGATTAAATAAAATACATTATTAAACTTAATTTCAACCTGTTTCTGTTTACTTTAAGAAAATTGGGGGGACAGGCACCTGAGTGGCTCAGTCGGTTAAGCATCGGACTCTTGGTTTCCGCTCAGGTCATGATCTCATAGTTTCATGAGTTCGAGCCCCGCATCAGGCTCTGCACTGATAGTGTGGAGCCTGCTTGGGATTCCCTCTCTCTCTCTCTCTCTCTCTCTCTCTCTCTCTCTCTGCCCCTCCCCTACTCATGCTGTCTGTGTCTCTCTAAAAAAAAATTTTTTTTTAATTTGGTCACATGTGTAGCTGAAAATTTTAAATTATATCTGTGGCTCCCATTGTAGTTTTCTTGGGCAGTAAACATCTCCTTCATTTCCGTCACATGCCCATGAATTTAATTTTTTAAACATCGGGTTTTTTTCAACATTACAGATTTAAAAAGGCAATGTTCCCATAAGAAATAATGTCAAAGAGAGGAGTTCCTAGTCACATTCAGCAAACCTGTTTTCCCAGACTACACAAATACACTAGTTGATGCTTGTACATATATGTAGGAGGTGGGATTGATGAAGGTCACGATATTCAGTGGCTGCCATCGTGGAGATGGAAATATTGCTTATACCATCATGATTCATCCCTTAAGGCTGGGCACACACAGCCCCCAAATAAAATGTAAGTTCTAGCAGCAAAAGCGGAGGGGTGGTTGTTACGTAGGTAGGTAATCACAACCTACCATAATGGGAGGGAAAGGAAAGGACTGTCTGTCACGGCTTTGTCTCTTCAAGACACATGTTTACAGCCCCCTGGTGGACTATGGCGGCACTTCAGTCAGGCCAATCAGATTCCCCTACTTTTTAACCGCCTCCACCCTTGTCCAAACCATCACCTCAGGCAAGCATTATCCTAAGAGATTCCTAATGGGTCTCCCTCCTTCCCCTCCTGTCCACCAGAATGAGCTTTAAAAACCTCATCAGGTCATGTTACTCTTCTGCTCAGAACTCAGGAGCAGCTTTCCTTCTAGTCAGAGTTAAAGCTAATGTCTTCACTTCCCCTCTTACCCATCCACCCCTCACTCCATGCTAGCTGTGCAGGCTGCCTGTGCTTCCTCTGTCAGTGTAACACATCGCGCGTGCACCTGTCCTGGCAGTTGCTATCAACATCACCATATCACCTTATCGCCCTAAATAAATAAATTGAAAAAAACAAAACATTAGTCCACCATTCTATACCATTCTATATACCCCCCTTAGCTGGATTCTTTTTTTTTTTTTTTTTTTTTGGCCGTAGCGTGTAACAAGTGACCTATTGCGTATTTAGTTGTTATATTAATTATGCATTTGTTTATTACCTGTCTCCCCCACTGGAATGTACCCTTCAAAAAGGCAGGAAATTTGTCTGTTTTGTTCACAGTTGTATCCCTCCCCAGCATTTAGAATAGGGCTTAGCATGTAGTAGGTGCTCAAAAATATTTGTTAGATAGATCAATGAAACAAGATCTGAACAACGAATAAGCATTGTATGGCCTTCATTGTTTTATCCTAGGATATGTGACTTAATGTCACTTAATGTCACAAAAAAGTCAATTCCATATATTTATATATGACTTAATTATAAATGGCTATATTTATATGTGACTTAATGTGACTTAATGTCACAAAAAAGTTAATTCCATATATTTATATAACATTAATAAAATTCCAGGGGCACCTCACTTGCTCAGTTAGAAGAGTATGTGAGTCTTGATCTTGGGGTCATGAGTTCGAACCCCATATTGGGTGTAGAAATTACTTAAATAAAAAAACCTAAAAAAAATTTTAATAAAAATAAATTAATAAAATTCCAGTTAGAATCTCCACAGAGTTATTTTTTATTGGATTAAATTATCTTAAAATTCATTTGGAAAGAATAAATGACCTATGATAGCCAATAAATGTAGGAAGAAGTACACTAAGGGTAACTTGGCTTACCAGATATTGGAAGACCCTGTAAAGCTACCATAAGAAAACCCATATTATATTGGCATAAGAATAGACAAATGAGCCAGTGTAACTGACTAGAAAATCCAGGAACAGATAATCTGTTTATAAGAACAGATTAAAGGCGAAATTCAGTGATAAAAGGATGACTATCTAATAAATGGTGTTGATGTTATCTACCAGGGAAAAAACTAGACCCCCATTTTATACATTTACAAAAACAAGTGCCCAGTAGATTAACTGCTGAAATGTAGTTGGTACTTAAGGAACTCTAACATAAATACAGAATTGTGTTAATTTTGTCCTCATGCCAAATGAAGACATATGGCCGATTTCATCACAGTCAGAATTTATAGTGCATATTCTTAATCCCTTTGATTTAATGAAAAAAAATCCTATTTCATGACTGGGCTCAGGGTATCAAAGCCCAAGCAGAGTGAGGAGGGAGTCTGTGGTGGGGAGAGGTGGGTTGGTGATGGCCAAGGACAAAGATGGGGACATGGCAGTAGCCATCCAGTTGGACATGTCAGAGTCTAAGCCAGGTAAGGAGAGGGCTCATGGAGGGGCAGGACAGTGGTGACATGGAAGATACAAAGGGATTTATCAAACAAGTAAATATTTCAAGGATAATTGGGTAATGGGAACCACATTTCTCACTATCAAAAACAAAAGGTCAGGGATGTCTGTGTGGCTCAGTCAGTTAAGTGTCCGACTCTCAGTTTCCGCTCAGGCCATGATCTCACGGTTTTGTGAGTTCGAGCCCCACATTGGGCTCTATGCTGACAGTGCAGAGCCTGCTTGGGATTCTCTCTCTCTTCCTCTCTCTCTGTACCTTCCCAACTCATGTGGTCTCTGTCTCTCTCAAAATAATAAATAAAACTTAAAAAAAAAAAAGGACAAACATAATAATGGAGAAACTAGAAAAAACCTGTGGTGCTGGATGGGAATTGGAATGGTTTCCATTTCATACAGATAGGTTATAACAATGTATGTATCTTGTATGGATGTATATTTATTTTATTTTTTTTTTAATTTTTTTTTTCAATATTTATTTTTGGGACAGAGAGAGACAGAGCATGAACGGGGGAGGGGCAGAGAGAGAGGGAGACACAGAATCGGAAGCAGGCTCCAGGCTCTGAGCCATCAGCCCGGAGCCTGACGCGGGGCTCGAACTCACGGACCGCGAGATCGTGACCTGGCCGAAGTCGGACGCTTAACCGACTGCGCCACCCAGGCGCCCCTGGATGTATATTTAAAACATAAATTCTCTTGATCTGTCCACTGAGAAAGACTGGGAACAACAACATCCTGAAGCAAGGAGTCTTCTTAGCACTGAGATCTTTGATTCTGAGTGCTGAGAAGCCTGGAAGAGACCATCTTAACCAAGTAAATCAAGGAATCAAAACTAACATCACAATTAATGCACCAAATTGAAATTGCATACCCCTGATAAAATGCAATGGGAGTATATTCCTGCCAAAGTGCACAACTTGAATCTAGACATGACAAAACATCAAACAAACTCAGATCAAGGGACAGTCTACAACATACCTGGCCTGTTACCATCAAAAATGGTCATACATGTCGAGGAAAGACTGAGGAAATGTTCCAGACTAAAGGAAACGAAAGAGAAGTGAAAACCAAAAGCGGGGTGTGATTCTGAGTTGGATTATTTTGCAAGGACATTTTGGGGGCCATTGGTAAAATGTGAATGTGCTCTGGGGTTAGATTGTAGTAACATATCATCATCAGCATCCTGGCTGTGATGGTTGTGTTGTGCTTATTTAAGAGAATGTTGTTGTTTGTAGGAAATATGCACAGTAAGGTCCTTGTGTGGGTAAAAGGGCATGTTGCTGGCAACATGCTCTTAAATAGCTCAGGGCAAGAAATGTTCTTTGCACTAGTCTTGCAATTCTTCAAGTTTGAAGTTATTTCAAGATAAAAAGAAAGGGAAAATCTTACTTTAACCACTGATCCAATAGAGGGGGAAAAGGCAACATAAAGCTGCACAGGTACAACCCAAGTTTACAATTTTAGGTGCCTGTGTGCATACTTCGCTACAAAATAATTGGCAACTTCTAGAAATAACGATTTGATGTATTTCTAGAAAGAAAGGAGTAATTGGCATGGAAAGCGAATCTATGGTTACCCATAGTAGTAGTCCTTATTATCCATTCTAGCATGATTCCAAATACCTGTGGCACACCACTGCTGCTATACTGATTCAATGAATTCTCTATGTCCTGGAGAATGGCACCTTATCTTTGCAGAGTATCGCCTCTGCCTTCAGCAGACTGCCCCAACACTCTATTGGACAAGCGTCTCCTCGCATCAGGCACAGCACAGGACATGAGCATAAATACCATGGCCGTGGGCCTATTCCACAACACTTTTGCTGCAAAGTGGGCCCCCGACCTGATACAGTTCTGTGGGATTCTATGATAGTGGATCAAATATTTCATAAGCCCTCAGTGAGTGGTGCTGGCCAAGACCTTGTGGGGAGGACAGGCAAACCCATACCTGGAATATGTCTGTTCCTGTAACAATGAACTGTTGACACTTCTGGGATGGGAGGGATCCACTGTGCTCTGGGCCTGCTTCAGGCAGCACTCAAAGCTGTCAGCTTCTCCCACTGTAGACTGGAGCAGTATCCCTAGGTGTACAATATGTTCACTCTGGAGCCCACCAGGTGGTGTGCTTCTTTCTTTGTGGTAGATGTAAGATGGCAAGAATTTGTCTTTTACATTGGAAGGGAGTCATCGTGCCCTGATGACTGGACTCATCAAAATTTTATGCATGTAGAAGGCCCTGAATTTCACAGAGCTCCCTCCGGAGAGTGTGTATCTTACTAAGGCCTCCAGTGTATTGTCCACTCTTGTTCATCTGGCCCATGAATGTGATGCCATCGATGTGGTGTATCAATGTGGTACTCTGCAGTATGTCCAGATATCTGAACCTCTTCAGACTATATTATGACATTGCATAGGAGACATAACCCGGGGGGGAGCTTTAAGTGTATATTGTTGTCCGTTCAATGTAAATGCAAGTTTTGTCTGCCCCTTTTTATCTGATTGGGATTTGCCAAATCAATGGTTGCATAGCACGCACCCGAGGCCAGAGCAATTGCTCTAGCTAATATGCCACATCGGGCACAGCAGCTGCAGTCAGGGCTACGGTACCTGGTTGAACTCATCGGAGTCTACAGTCACCCTCCAGGGTTCTGGGTTCTGCAGGGGTGAGAATCATGAATTAAGCAGAGACGCGATGGAAACCAGCATCCCTGCATCCTTTCTATCCTTAAGGATGGAACTAATCTCTGTTATCCTTACGCCCGGCACTCTTCTTTGTTGACCCCCAGGAACAAACCAACCCCTATTATATACTCAGGCGCTGGGAAATGACCACTGAGTGGGTCCAAGAACCCAGTGGACCCACTGTAAGCCAAACCTAAGACAGGATTCTGCTTATTACCTGGCTCCATGTGCCTCCCCAGCTGTAACTGGGAGCAGGCAGCTGCTACTTCAGGTATTCAGTATCAGTGTCAACACACACCCTGTCTTAAACAGACCTTGATATGTCAGGGTATTCTTCCTTTCACAGTGCAGTTGCCCAGGTAAATGGCCATAGATCTCTTTGGGAGAGCGCTGGGGGAATCATTAGCATATATTCTTGCTATAGTGTTGAGGGTCCTTCCTCCTACGGACCCAGCCACTTCTTCAGTCATGGTTTGAAAACTGCCTCAAGTCTGGACTCTGGGAAGGGATTGTGACTTTTGAGGGGAGCTAGTGCCTTCTGTCTTCCAGTCACCTACACAATTTTTTCTGCTGGTCAAGCTAAGTAGTACCCATGACAGTTACCCATCTATTTTGCCTCTAGGGATGCTTTGCTCTATTAACCATCTCCATAACTCCCTGCGGGCCAAGTCCCCCTCGCTGCCACTCCAGGTTTACCAGCCATTATGATAATTGTCATTCCCTCGCTTCTGGCAGTTAAGCACTGCCACTTGGCCTTTGTTGTTTCAGGGTCCAGTTGTCCCCATTGCTGTCAGTGAGTCAAATTCTGTAACAGTCTCTTCCATCGTCAGCCCTGGTCTTTGGAGGAGAGCCATGATTTAACCTTTTTAGAGATTCTGGTGGTCTCTCACCAGTAGATTTTTATGGTCTTGAAAAAGTGTGTCTTTTGGTTCTTTCCATGGATCATAATTGTCTGGTGGGCCTTCTGGTTATCCTTAGTCTATTCTGGCATACCCACTTCCCTGAGTGTTGTAATCACACTGCATCATCTTCCACAGCAATTCTGATACTTAAGCTCTTTAGCATGGATCATCACTTTTTCCAGGCTTTTTCCACCCTGGTGGTGAGTTTGCACCATCTTCTGGTTCTTGCCAGGATATTGAATTGTGTAACTCAAGAGAGGGATCTCAAATTTATTCCTGGGTTGCGATATTTGCAAATCAATCAATGTGTTACATCGCATTAATAAAAAATGATAACAACCATATGATCATTTCAATAGATGCGGAAAAAGAATTTGACAAAGTACAACATCCATTCATGGTAAAAACTCTCAACAACGTAGGTTTAAAAGGAACATATCTCAACATGATAAAGGCCATATACGAAAAGCCCACAGCTAATATCATCCTAAATGAGGAAAAAAACTGACAGCTTTTCCTCTACGGTTAGGAACAAGACAGAGATGTCCACTGTCACCAATTTTATTCAACATAGTCCTAGCCACAGCAATCAGACAATGACAAAAAAAAAAGGCATCCAAATTGACAAGGAAGAAGTAAAACTTTTACTATTTGCAGATGACGTGATACTATGTATAGAAAACCCGAAAGACTCCACCGAAAAACTGCTAGAACTGATAAACGAATTCAGTAAAGTTGCAGGAGACAAAATCAACAGACAGAAATCTGTTCCATCTTATACACCAATAATGAAGCAGTAAAAAGAGAAATTAAGGAATCAATCCCTTTTACAATTACACCAAAAGTAATAAGATACCTAGGAATAAACCCAAGAGGTATTAATAAACCTAAGAAAGACCTGTACTTTGAAAACTATAAAACACTGATGAAAGAAATTGAAGATGACACAAATAAAGGAAAGAGATTCCATGCTCATTGATTGGAAGAGCAAATATTGTTAAAATGTCTATACTACCCAGAGCAATCTACACATTTAATGCAATCCCTATCAAAATACCAACAGCCTTTTTCACAGAGCTAGAACAAACAATCCTAAAATTTGTATGGAACCACAAAAGACCCCAAATAGCCAAAGCAATCTTGAAAAAGAGAAGCAAAACTGGAGGCATCACAATTCCAGACTTCAGGTTATATTGCAAAGCTGTAGAATTCAAAACAGTATGGCTCTGGCACAAAATAGACATAAAGATCAATGGAACAGATAGAAAACCCAGAAATGAACCCACAACTATATGGTCAATTAATCTTCAGTAAAGGAGGCAAGAATATCGAATGGGAAAGAGACAGTCTCTTCAACAAATAGTGTTGGGAGAACTGGACAGCAACATGCAAAAAATGAACCTGGACCACTTTCTTACACCATTCACAAACATAAACTCCAAATGGATTAAAGACCTAAATGTGAGACCTGAAACCATAAAAATCCTAGAAGAGAACACGGGCAGTAACTTCTTTGATATTGACCATAGCAACTTCTTTCTAGATATGTTTCCTGAAGCAAGGGAAACAAAAGCAAAAATAAACTATTGGGACTACATCAAAACAAAAAGTTCCTGCACAGTGAGGAAAACAATCAACAAAACTAAAAGGCAACCTATGGAATGAGAGAAGATATTTGCAAATGACGTATCTGATAAATGGTTCGTATCTGAAATATATAAAGAACTCATAAAACTCAACACCCAAAAAATGAATAATCTAATTTAAAAATAGTCAGAAAACATGAATAGACATTTTTCCAAAGAAGACATCCAGATGACCAACAGATACATGAAAAGATGCTCAATATCACTCATCATCGGAGAAATGCACATCAAAACTAAGAGTTATCACCTCACACCTGTCAGAATGGCTAGAATCAATAAAGAAACAACAGGTGTTGGCAAGAATGTGGAGAAAAAAGAACACTTTTGCACTGTTGGCAGGAATGCAAACTGGTGCAGCCACTGTAGGAGACAGTATGGAGTTCCTCAGAAAGTTAAAAACAGGGGCGCCTGGGTGGCTCAGTTGGTTAAGCATCCAACTTTGTCTCAGGTCATGATCTCATAGTCTGTGAGTTTGAGCCCCACATCAGGCTCTGTGCCGATAGCTCGGAACCCGGAGCCTGCTTCAGATTCTGTTTCCCTCTCTCTGACCTTCGCCTATTCATGCTCTGTCTCTGTCTGTCTCAAAAATAAATAAACATTAAAAACAAATTTTTTTAAGAAAGTTAAAAACAGGGGCACCTGGGTGGCTCAGTTGGTTAAGCATCTGACTCTGGATCTCAGCTCAGGTCTTGGTTTCAAGGTTGTGCAAGCCCTGTGTTGGCCTCCATGCTGAGTGTGGAGCCTACTTAAAAAAAAAAAAAAAGAAAGAAAGAAAGTTAAAAATAGAACTACCCTATTATCCAGCAATTGCACTACTAGGTATTTATCCAAAGAATATAAAAATACTAATTCAAAGGAATACATGCATCCCGATGTTTATAGCAGCATTATCTACAATAGCCAAATTATGAAGACAGTCCAAGTATCCCTCAATTGATGAAGGGGATAAAAAAGATGTAGTATATACATATAGTAGTAATATATATATATATATATATATATATATGTAGTATATATATATGTAGTATATATATAGTATATATATATGTAGTGTATATATACACACACACACACACACACACACACACACATACATACACAATGGAACATTACTCAGCCACAAAAAAGAAGGAAATCTCGCCATTTGCAATGACCTGGATGGAGCCAGAGAGTATAATGCTAAGCGAAGTAAGCCGGTCAGAGAAAGACAGATACCATATGATTTCACTCGTATGTGGAATTTAAGAAAGAAATGAGCAAAGGGAAAAAGAGAGAGAGAAACCAAGAAACAGACTCTATAGAGACTATAGAGAAACTATAGAGAACTGAGGGTTACTGGAAGGGAGGTGGGCGGAGAGATAGTTTAAATGAGTGATGGGGATTAGAGAGTGCACTTGTTGTGATGAGCGCCAGGTGATGTATGGAAGTGTTGAATCACTATATCGTACACCTGAAACTGATATGACACTGTATGTTACCTAACTGGAATTTAAATAAAAAATTTCCCCCCAAAATTAAGTAGTTGATCCAAAATTGGGTACATGTGAAAACAAAGCCGGGGGGGGGGGGGGGGGGAAAAAGAGAGAGAGAAATCCCAAGTCAATAAACCCTTCCTTTCCTGATTTTATGTTCCTTCCCCCTCCAACAAGCACCCTCAGAATCCCGTTCCACATATATCCCCTCTGGCTCCTCCAGTTCATACTGGCTAGGCCTTGCCGCTCCTATGGGCAGAGTCCCTTTCCTCTCTTATCAGGCCCAACACTCGAATGCTGGGTTATGCTGCAGCTAACCTGGTATAGGCCTAGTGACTAGGAGGAGAAGTGGGCGTAGATCCTGAAGGGGTACCTGTTGCTTTATGAGGGAGAGCTGCCTGCACTGCCTCCCAGCAGAGAGGGAGTGCTGGCTCTCACTAGGGAAGGGTGGGCTACTTCTGCAGGCTCAGAAGATTCAGAGGAATTTGTGGAGTTAAAATCTTCAGAAGCATCCACCCAGATATCTCCATTCCATGTGTCGGAATCTCAGGTTTTTCCAACTAGGACCCTGACTTTAGCCTAAGGGATCTGCCTTATTTGGCGATTTAACTGTCTTTGAAATCAGTCACTCAAACTATTGAGTCCTGGGCTTAGTCCTCCACTTCTCTGCTCTTCCACTGCAGGAGATGTGGGCTTTGTTGTATGGGCCAAAAGGGCCCTCTGGGTTTCATACCCGACTTTTCCTGGTTAACTGTTCACTATCCTGTGGCACGTCCATGGCACTAGCAATAGCCATCCAATTCCATCATCCTTACGGCTACTATTTCCTCCGTACATCTCAAGCATCTGCTACCTTGTGCCCTCTAGAACATTCCATTCTATTCATTCACTCTCCCAACTCACCCCTGGGTGTGCTCCATCTACCTCTAGTAATGGGGTCCTCTTTGTAAGATGGGTGGTGACCCAGTTCCAAAACCCCATCTTCTCTAAACCCACTTTCTCGTCCGCTTCTGATACCAACTGTCGGAAGGTCAGGTTCTCAAGAGTTGAGGCTGAGTTGGAGTTTGGGATGTAAAATGTTTGTTAGAGATCCACAGCTATGAAAGGAGGGGAACAAAAGCAGGATTGGGCTGAAGGAAGTCTGTGCTGTGGAGTCACCAAAGTCTCAGCCAAATAGCAGTTAACCCTGGAGTGAGAAGTCCCATCAGCGTCAAGTCTAAATGGCTAGACCTTTATACCCCTGCTGTGTTCAGTCACCAGATGCAGCCTACACCAGGAAGGGCATGACCTTAGACAAGACAGCCCCCTGCAGGCTCTGAAGGAACGGACACTGGAAACTGTCCGCTAACCACTATCCCTGCAGCTGGGCAGCTGGCCCTTCCTTGAAACGGGATCTGGGCAATACATCGCCATGTGTCCCGCAGTAACATGAAAGTACATAAGTCCTGTGTGTACAGCTTGGTGAACTCACCCAGGTACAATCAGCCAGCTCAAGAAAGAGAATTTGCCCGAACCACAAAAAAAACATTTATCCCTCTTAGTGTTTCTCCCTCAAGGTAACTATCTTTCTTCCATCACCATAGACTCATTTACCCGTGAGTTTTTTTTTTTTTTTTAACTGTGGTCAAATACACATCACATAAAGTTTACCATCTCAACTACTTTTTAATGTTTATTTCTTTTTTTTTTTTTTAATTTTTTTTTCCAAAGTTTATTCATTTTTGGGACAGAGAGAGACAGAGCATGAACGGGGGAGGGGCAGAGAGAGAGGGAGACACAGAATCGGAAACAGGCTCCAGGCTCCGAGCCATCAGCCCAGAGCCCGACGCGGGGCTCGAACTCCCGGACCGCGAGATCGTGACCTGGCTGAAGTCGGACGCTTAACCGACTGCGCCACCCAGGCGCCCCTAATGTTTATTTCTTTATTTGAGAGAGAGAGAGAGAGCGAGAGAGAACACAAGCAGAGGAGGGGGAGAGAGAGAATCCCAAGCAGCTTTTGCACTGTCAGCCCAGAGCCTGACTGGGGGTTCAATCTCACAAGCTGCGAGACCATGACCTGAGCCAAAATCAAGAGTTGGTCACTTAACCAACCACCAAGCCACCCAGGCGTCCCTTAAATATTTTTAAGGGCACAATTCGGTAGTGTTAAATATATTCGCATTGCTGTGCAACCAATCTCCAGAACTCTTTTCTTCTTGCAAAACTGACCCTGTCTATCTATATGTGTATGTACCCATTAAACAACTTCCTGTTCTTTCCTTTTCTCACCCCCTGGCAGCCACCATTCTACTTTCTGTTTCTATAATTTTGACCACTCTAGATACCTCATATAAATAGGATCATACAGTATTTGTCTATTTGTGCCTGGCTCGTTTTACTCAGCATAATGTCCTCAAGTTTCGATGTTTTAGCATATGTCAAATCTCCATCCTTTTAAAGGCTGAATGATATTCGGTTGTATGGGTATCCATTCATCCATCAACAGACACTTAGGTTACTTTCACCTTTTGACTACTGTGAATAATACTGCTATGAATGAGTGTACTCCTTTACCTGCTTTTGAACTTTATACAAGATCATGGGTATTCTTTTGTGGTAAGTTTCTTTCCTTCAATATTAATGTTTGTGAAATTCATCCATCTTATTGCATATAACAATATTCTTTCTCATTGATGTATATTATTCCATTATATGATCACACCCTAAATCGCTCATCCATTCACCCATTGATGGATATTGAGATGGTTCCCAGGCTTTAGGATTTATTTATGAATAGTACCACTATGCATATTCTTGCTCGTGTCTTCTAGTAATACACATGTATGCATTTCTGAGGGTATATACCTAGGAGTTAAACTGCTGAGTCATAGGTTATATATGTTCAGTGTTAACTACATTCTGCCTCATAGTTGTCCAGTGGGCTGAACTAATCTCCCCTCTCAGGAGCACTGAATGAGAATTCCAGTTATTTCACATCCTTAGCAGCACTTGCTCTCATTGTAATTTTAGCCATTCTCATTAGTATAAAGTATAGCTCATTGTGGTTTTAATTTGTCTTTCCTGATGACTAATGAGGTTGAAACACTTTTCACGTTTATCAGTCAATTGCATATCCTCTTTTGTGAAGTGCTTGTTCATGTCTTTTACCCTTTTCTTAACTGAGTTGTCTTTTTTCTCACCGATTTTTAGCTTCGTAGGATTTGTATATATTTGCCAAAACGTGTTTAATTCTCCATTGCAGATGGCGCGGTCTTGTTCCAGAACCTCAGGGATCTCTCTGGAGCTTGTCACAAATTATGCACACCATCTTCTCCCATCTCCCACCACTCTGTGTGTGTGTTCTTGATAAGTGCCTATTGTTGGATATCGCAAATATATTCTCCCTCTTTGTGGCTTACCTTTTTGCTCTCTTCATGGTGTCTTTGATGAACAGTGGTTCTTCATCTTAATAAGCTTGAATTATTAATCTTTTTCCTTATGGTTAGTACTTTTTGTGTTCCACTTACTAGTTATTTTTTTAAGTTTATTTTTATTTATTTTGGAGAATGAGAGCAAGTGGGGGAGGGGCAAAGAGAGAGGAAGAGAGAGAATCCCAAACAGGGTCAGCCATGTCAGTGCACAGCCCGATGTGGGGCTCCATCCCACCAACCGTGAGGTCACGACCTGAGCCAAAATCAAGAGTCGGATGCTTGGGGCACCTGGATGGCTCAGTCGGTTACGCATCAGCTCAGGTCGTAATCTCATGGTTCATGAGTTTGAGCCCCGCATTGAGCCCTGCTGACAGTATGGAGCCTGCTTGGGATTCTCTGTCTCCCTCTCTCTCTGCCCCTCCCTCGCTTGCTCACTCTCTCTCTCTCTCTCTCTCTCTCAAAACAAATAAATAAACATTAAAAAAATAAAGTCAGCCGCTTAGCCAACTGAACCACCCAGGCACCCCTAATTATTTTAAACTATGCGTAAGAATAAATATGTATCTATTGAAATAAGAATCTCCTTTTGTGGCCTGCCTAAGGTTATGTTGTGTGACACCAGTGGTCCTCAGCGGCCCACTGGATGAAACCCAGATTGGCTAGCATGAATCACATTATCCCAGCCCTGGCCAGGCTTCCCAGGCTCCTCTCAGTGCTCCTTTCTCTGCACTTCCCCCTTCAGCTATTTGCTAACCAACCACCCTGCACTTGTATCAGCAATTCTGGAAACGATGTGTCAGGAACAGTAGCAAACGCTCTTTCTCTTTCCCAACAGGACACTGACTTTTTATTTATTTATCATATTTTTAAAGTAATCTCTACACCCAATGTGGGGCTCAAACTCACAACCCCGAGACCAAGAGTTTCATGCTCCACTGCCTGAGCCAGCCAGCACCCCCCCCCCCCACCAATATGCTGATTTTGTTCAGGCATCCACCCTCCTCCAGGTGGCCCTGTGCATCAGGGGGCCCTGAGCTACAGGAGGGGGCATCCCGATTGCATAATCCAATCATGGCTCTACATTCCCGCTGCTATGGACAATGGGACCCGATTCTGGTTAAGGAAATGTGCACAGCTCCTGGGAAAGTCATCTTTGCTCCTGTCAAAGAGAACAGGAAGAGGTGCCTTATTTCTTACTTTGGAAGTTATGGGGACTCAGAGCAAGTTCCACGGGCCTTTGATGATATTGGGCACCTGGGACCAGCATGTGCCTGAAGAACAAGCTTCTGCCAGTCTGCATTTCCTTCTGATTTAAGCCAGTTTGCATCAGGGTTTCAGTCCTTTCAACAGAAAGCACCCTGCAACATTGAGTGAATGTGGACATCCTCGGTGGATTGTGATGTGCAGGGCCAGCTTCACTGGTGTGTGACTAGCTGTCACACGAGGCCTCGTGCTTGGTAGTCCCCCTCCCCCCCCCCAACCCCGCTTGGTTTACTGTTCTGTTGTTACTGTTCTGAAATTCTTAATAACTTATAATCAAGGGGTCCTGCATTTTCATTTTGTGCTAGGCCCCCCAAATCGTGTAGCTGGTCCTAGCGATGCCTTGCCTGTAAAACCCACCAGCTTCACTGTAAAATGAACAGGTTGAACCACTCATCAGCTCATCCTTCTGGATACTCTCCAGCACTGTTAAGAATTCAGCTTTCCCCCAACCCATTTTGGTGAGTAATGACTTTTCAGCACCCCCAAAGTGTCCCGTACAGGCAAAATCCAAGCCCCCTGGCCTAGCACTCACCATCTGATTCGGTAAGTTGTTCATGTCTCTGTTTCTTTTAAAAAAAAAATTTTTTTTAATGTTTATTTACTTTTTGAGAGTGAGAGAGACAGAGCACGAGCGGGGGAGGAGCGGAGAGAGAGGGAGACAGAGAATCCGAGGCAGGGTCCAGGCTCTGAGCTGTCAGCGTAGAGCCTGACACAGGGCTCAAACTCAGGAGCCATAAGATCATGACCTGAGCCAAAGTCAGACGCTTAACCGACTGAGCCACCCAGGTGCCCCATGTGTCACTAGTTCATCCTCGACTTCCATTACTCTCCAATGGGAATCATCTACTTCAGTCAAAATGAAAACAGCAGGGGGTGCCTGGCTGGCTCAGTCAGAGGAGCGTGTGACTCTTGATCTCAGGTCGTGAGTTTGAGCCCCATGTTGGGTGTAGAGATTACTAAAAAATAAATAAATAAAACTTTTAAAAAAAGGAAAACAACAACAATAATGAAAACAAGGCATGTGATACTGGTTTATAGACTACATTAACACATATTGTAACATTTGGTCCTTGCAATAATTCTGTGAAACATAATTTTAAAATTACCCTGTACCTTCATTCTATTACAACTAGAATCTGCTGATCAGCTTATGTGTAGTGCAAAAGTCCTCAAATTTAATTAGTATAGTTAGTTACTAGTCACTTTTTTTTAACTTTAAAAAAAATTTTGGGCGTGCCTGGGTGGCTCAGTCGGTTAAGCGACCGTCTTCAGCTCAGATCATGATCTCACGGTTCACCAGTTCGAGCCCTGTGTCGGGCTCTGCGCTGACAGCTCAGAACCTAGAGCTTCAGATTCTGTGTCTCCCTCTCTCTCTGCCCCTTCCTCTGCTCATGCTCTGTCTGTCTGCCTCTCTTTCTCTCGAAAATAAATAAAAAACATTTTAAAAATTTATTTTTGAGAGAGAGAGAGAGCACACACTCGAGTGGGAGAGAGGGAAAGAGGGAGAGAGAGACAGAAAGAGAGAAAGAAAGACAGAATCTCAAGCAGGCTCCATCCCAGCACTGAGCCCACCACAGGGCTCAATCCCACAACTCTGGGATCATGACCTGAGCTGAAATATAGAGTCAGATGTTCACTGAGCCACCCAGACGCCCCAGTTACTCATCACTTTTAATGACTTTTTATTTTGAGAGAATTTCAGACTTATAGAATGGTTTCACGAAGACTACAAAGACCTACCATATACCTTTTATTCAGATTCCCAAAATATCAACATTTTATCACATTTGCTTTATCATTCTTCATATATATATATATATATATATATATATATATATATATATATATACTCATACACATATATATTCATTTAGGGGTAAAAAGGCTATCTGCAGTTTATTCTCAAATGGTCAAATGGTTCAGGAAATAATTATATAATTACATATATTATTAGTTATATTTTTATATGTTTAAAGCTATATATATATTATACATTAGTATGTTAATATATAAAAATGTATTCGTTTCATTATCTATATGTTTCCTGAACCATCTGAGAGTAAATCGCAGGCATGATGCCTTTTTACCCCTAAATACTTGAATATTTCCTGAAACAAGGTCATTCTTGACATAACAATAGAGCAATCATAAAATTCAAAACCTAACATTGATACAATAATATCATCTAACCTACAGATCTTATTCAGATATTATCAGTTGTCTCAATGATGTCCTTTAGAGCAAAGAGGGAACAAAGGATTTTTCTGGTTCAGGACGTGATCCAGGATTACATGTTGTGTTTAATCGACAAATCTCTTCAGTTTCCCTCAATCTAGAATAACTCCTCAGTCTCTCTTTGCCTGCCGTTAGCTTGTCACTTGCAGAATACAGGCCAGATGTTTTGGACAAAAATCATTCCATTAGGTTTTTTTCCTCGTGATTAAGCTTAGGCTATTCATTTTTGGCAGGAATACCACACACAAAAAAATGATGCTGTGTTCTTCTCAGTTAATCAGGAGGCATATGATGTCTATTTGTCCTATTACTGGTGGTGTTAATTACCTCTGATCCCTTGGTTAGGACGGTCAGGTTTCCCACCGTAAAGTTATTATCATTCCATTTGTAATTAATTAATAAGTATCATGTGAGGAGGTATTTTTATCCTTTATCCTATCCCTCATAAAGCTTTCACCCATTAATTTTAGTATCCATTGATGCTAAAGTTTCTAATTCTATTTTTGTAGGATTTTATTTTTAAATGGTCACACCCCACACAGGGCTCAAACCCACAACCCCGAGATGAGGAGTCACATGCTGCACCAGCTAAGTCCCAGTCACCAACCAGGCGCCCCGAGTTCCTAATTCTTTTAACGGGAAAAGTATCCATGACCCAATGGTTCAAAAGCTCCAAATAGCATATGAACATCATGAACAGTACAGTGAAAAGTAAGTCTTCTGAGGTCAGATTTCAAGTTTAAATTTTTTTTTTCAACGTTTATTTATTTTTGGGACAGAGAGAGACAGAGCATGAACGGGGGAGGGGCAGAGAGAGAGGGAGACACAGAATCGGAAACAGGCTCCAGGCTCCGAGCCATCAGCCCAGAGCCCGACATGGGGCTCAAACTCACAGACCGCGAGATCGTGACCTGGCTGAAGTCGGACGCTTAACCGACTGCGCCACCCAGGCGCCCCAGATTTCAAGTTTAATATGTGGCGACAACATGATTTAGTTTATCCTGGTAAAAATTTTCTAAAATGTTCCTCGTGGATTAAAAATACATATTTATGCATCATTTTATTGCCTGTAAGTCGGTATATTATGAAATATTCTATATCTCCCTCTTCTTACCTAACAACATCTTTGAGATTTTTCTACATCAGAATGTATAGCTCACTCTTTTGACAAGTTAGGGAGTGCTCTTTTCTGCGAATGTATTTAAATATATTTGCAAGGTCCCTTTCTTCAATTTAAATTTCTGAAATAGTTACTGCATACATATCATTTGAAAGCAGTTCAAAGAGTATACGTGAAAAATTCTCCTTCCCACGGCTTCCCTGAGCCAACACATTTCCCACAAGAGGTAACCAGTATTTCCTGTTCCACATGTATGCTTCCAAAGATACGTCACACATAGGTTGTGTAAATGAAGCTCACGTAAGTCTCCGGTTTGTCTCAGATCCCAAAACAATAAGGTCACATTCAAAGTTAACCTGCAAATCCACCACCACAGGATTTACGGCGGAAGATTGTAGAAAACCAGTTTTTCACTCTCGGTCCCCCCCTCCCCCACCTCCACCCTATAAAAGATGTTGGAGAGGGTGAATCAAAATAGGAGATTCAAGGTCTTTAGAGAAAGCTGTTGGGGTCTTGACTCACTGCCACACCCCTAACCTCATCATAAGGAACACGTGCCCATCACCTCACACTAATGGAAGGAGTTTTGCTGGAAGCACCCGGCAATATATCATATGTGTGTTCCTTCCAATCTGAGAGACACAGTGGCCAGTGTCTGAGTTATGCCTGGAGTATGTGAAAGGTGAAGGGCTGACTCAGGCATCCTGTGGGGTAGAGATGAGACTATGGTTGGGGGTGACCCAACAATGGATCAAATGAACATGTTTTGTCTAGTGTAGATATGGTGCCTACATGCAAGGGGTCCAGAGATGCACTGTCTTGGATCCTGTTCAAAAAACGCTGCCCAGAGGGGCGCCCGGGTGGCTCAGTCGGTTAAGCGTCCGACTTTGGCTCAGGTCATGATCTCGCGGTTCGTGAGTTCGAGCCCCGCGTTGGGCTCTGTGCTGAGAGCTCGGAGCCTGGAGCCTGCTTCGGATTCTGTGTCTCCCTCTCTGCTCCTCCCCCACTCATGTCTCTCTGTCTCTCTCTGTCTCAGAAATAAATAAACAGGGGCGCCTGGGTGGCGCAGTCGGTTAAGCATCCGACTTCAGCCAGGTCACGATCTCGTGGTCCGCGAGTTCGAGCCCCGCGTCGGGCTCTGGGCTGATGGCTCGGAGCCTGGAGCCTGTTTCCGGTTCTGTGTCTCCCTCTCTCTCTGCCCCTCCCCCGTTCACGCTCTGTCTCTCTCTGTCCCAAAAATAAATAAACGTTGAAAAAAAAATTAAAAAAAAAAAAAAAAGAAATAAATAAACATTTAAAACAAAAAACAACGCTGCCCAGAGAAGTGACTGGATTTCAGCGGGAGGAAGGTGGAGACACGTCACCGGAGGCCCAGAGCCTTGAGAAATAATTAAACAAACACCTGTAAAAGCAATACACTCATCTCCATGAGAGAAACTGCAGAGGTGAGATCCCCACTGATGGAATGAGGGAGCTCTCAAGAACTAAGGAATACAGTCCCTTCCCCAGAAAGAGCAACCTTAAGTGTCTGCGAACTCCAGAGAATGCCGATGCCACTCGTGACAGCGCTAGTCAAAGACAAACTTGACTGTCTGGCCTATTACTTCCTCCACATGCTCCAACTTCAATAGACCTTATGGTTGTGCAAGTTGAAAGGGGTACAAACCGGGGGGCCGCAATCCAGCCTGCTTTCCGTGCTCCAAACCATATGCCCTGGCAGGGGGCGTGTCTTCTGGGAGGAAGAATTGCCTTTTTCTTCTTTACGCAGAGGCACGGTACTCTCCCCACAGGGTTGCACCCATCCACAAGGGGAACCACTTTCTGATCTGCACCGAGACCACACTTGAACCGACAGCCACCCAGCTTGGAGGGCTCAGAGGCAATTGCTAGGGAGACGAAGAAGGGAATGGAAGCATTGACTGAGGAAGGACTGGTCACACAGTCCTTTTCCACGGGAGGCGACCTACCTCACAGAGGCCCAAGCTGGAAGGGGGGGAGAGGCCTCAGTTTTAAATCGTCTTTTAGAAAAATGTCTTTATTTATTTTGAGAGAGAGAGAGCATGCACATGATGTGGGGAGGGACAGAGAGAGAGGAGAGAGAGAATCCCAAGCAGGCTCTGCACTGTCAGCACATGGAACCCGATGCAGGGCTGGATCCCACAAACTGTGAGACCATGACCTGAGCCGAACCCAAGAGTCAGATGCTCAACTGAGTGAGCCACCCAGGCGCCCCCAAATCAGTTTTTGACTGACAGCTATCACAGGGAGCTGGGCATTTTTCTTGCTTAACTGATGCTGTTTGGGAGGACTTGTGACACGTAAGAGTGACCAGCAAAGTTGAGGGACCTGACCAAGAGTTTATCGAAAGGGACAGTAGAAAACTAGAACCCCAGGGAATAGATTAAAGGGCCGGTGGAAAAGTTGCACCCTGTAGTGGAGACCTCTAGCTCCTTACCAGTACACATTATCTCCTTCGGGCACAAAGCGAGGCGATACCTCCCAGTGTCCCTTGCAATCAGGTAGACTCTTTAGACTAAATTCTCTCCAATGGAATGTGGACAGGTGAGGGTTAATCTGATGGGCACCACCTCCAGGACTGGCTTAGCAACAACCCCTTCCCACTCCCTGCCATGAAACTCTTTTCTTTCCTCTTCTGCTAACTGGATACAGATGGTGACAAAGACACCAAGGGTGATGGACAGAAGGACCTTGGGTCTGTATAAAATACTTACTAATTACAAAGGGACAAAGAATGACTTCATAGTGGAGAGAACTGGCAGACAACCACCTTAGCCAAGTGGTCAAAGTTAACATCGCCATACTCTGTGTCTGCTGATATAATGCACTGAAAACCAACAACACCACCTCTGCGGTGTTCCTTCCAGAAATGCATATCCTCACATCTGATCAGGCAAACCCAAACTGAGGACAATGAACAAATCAATGGGCCTGTACTCTTCAAAAATGTCGAAGTCATCAAAGACAAAGACTGTAGATTATTTAAAGGGAAATAAAGAGACTTGACGATTTTAAATGTTTGACCCTGAACCAGAAAAACAAGTTTTTTGTTTTATTTGGTTATAAAGCCTATTTGGGGGATATTTAGAAAACTAGGAGTATGATCTGTAAGTTAGATAACAGTATGGCGTCAAAGTTAATTTCCAGATTTTGGGAATCATACAATGGTTATGTAGGAGAATGTACTTGTATTTATGAAACACACACCAAAATATTTAGGCATAGAGGGATGTTGTGTCTGCAAATTACTCTCAAATGGCTCATAGAATATAGTAATAATATGTATACAGAGAGGGAAAGAATGGTAAGGCAAATGTGGGAAAATGTTAACCTTTACAGAGTCTGGGGCAGAGTATATGGGAACTCTTTGTACTAATTTTGCAGCTTTTCTGTAAGTCTGAAATTATCACCAAATAGCTTTTTAAATTTTTTTAAGTTTATTTATTTATTTCAAAAGAGAGCGGTCGGGGGAGGGGGGGTGGGAAGGGCAGAAAGAAAGGGCTCTGTCGGTGCAGAGCCCTACTTGGGGCTTGAACTCGCAAACCATGAGACCATGACCTGAGTCAGAATCAATCAAAAGTTGGACGCGTAACTGACTGGGCCACCCAGACACCAAATAACTTTAAATTATATAAACCTGAACACCTAGAATGGAAAATTTTGGCCTCTAGGATAGAGAACAAAAGCATGGAAAGCGGGGCATGTCAGTGAGTGGTTCTCGGGTAGAGGCTTAGCACTTCATACAGTCATCAGCTTGCTGCAGGGTTCTTGTGTTCAGTAGCAACTTCTAAGGGTCATCTGCTTTCTGGCAGCTCTCTAGGAACTTGAGTTTAAAATTTCCAGTAAGTGCAATTTTCTGATTTTTACTGCTGTATAACAGATAATGCCATCTTAGCTGAGTAACATGAATCCAAAGATCAATCCTTTGGAGTTTGACTGCTGTGATAAGGCCCTCTTTTCAAGCAAGGTTTAAGTTTCTCGGATTTTTCCAAAACACCCAATCACCTGGTCTAGTAAGGGCATTTAGAAGAGGGTCAGTGGCTGGCAAGGGCGTGTGGCATGTGCCTGTTTACTGATCAGACTAAGTTGATTCGGTTAATCCTTCACAACAGCAGGCAGCTCTGCCTGTCAGAGGTTAGAATCCACTATAGGTAGACAGATTCCTAGTCACATGGGCCTGCCTACCAGGTACCACTTCGTAGGAAGGCAATCTGTGAGTTCCTGAATGGGAAGGACATGGAGTCTTAAGAACCAAGGACAGTACTTAAGGCCATGGGAAGTCAAGCGTGTCCACTAATTCAACTCATTGAAGTATCAATATTCCTTTTGTTCTCTCTTCTTGTCTAGGTGATTAAGAGTGATAAGGGCAGTGAGACTTCTACATGAGAGGTGATACTTGACAAAACTCAAGAATAATTGCCCCAGTGAAATTCCTGTGTCATTAAACACCAAGCTGGAATATCTTAAGGAGTGACTGCAAAGTGCAGTCAAAGCGCAGAACTGTGAGCGCTGTGGCTTTTTGACAGGGGCAGGCTTCAACTCACCCAGAAAAGAAACACGTGATTACCATAAGTGTCCATAACTCATACAGGGAGGTAATTGGGTGGAGTCTCTTTGGAAATATTCCAAGGATCTCTCAGGGCAGGATTCCAATATATGCCTCACTTTTATAAGGTTTCCTGGGTTAACTTGTTCACAGGTGAGGCGTGCATTGACCATGTCTTCTCCTGTCTCAGGTAAGTTTCCCCATCCATGTTTAATATCACGGCCACTCTGTCCCCTCTGTGGTGTCCAGTGTCCATCTGAGGTGTTCTGGTGTTATTGGAGGCTGGCTCCCTGGATCCTGCAACCAACCTGTTTCATGTATGATGGCATTCTTGAACCTCTCGTAGGCTCTTCATCCTGCTTTTATTTTTTTTATTTTTTTTTTCAACGATTATTTATTTTTGAGACAGAGAGAGACAGAGCATGAACGGGGAAGGGCCAGAGAGAGAGGGAGACACAGAATCGGAAACAGGCTCCAGGCTCCGAGCCATCAGCCCAGAGCCTGACGCGGGGCTCGAACTCACGGACCGTGAGATCGTGATCTGGCTGAAGTCGGACGCTTAACCGACTGCGCCACCCAGGCGCCCCACTTCATCCTGTTTTTAAAAGAAATCACCGTGTAAAGACTTCAGTTAGAGCAGCTTGTGAGCATAATGATTTATAAAGCATTTCCTCTAATCTGTGTATGTGTGAGCCTCTACTTAATGGAAGTAATTTCCAAGACGTCAAGAAACTCGCTTATTTGGTGTCCATTTTTAACAGGCACACCTGAGGAGGTAAAAAGAAAAAATACTCTCTTTCTTTCTGAAATCATGGTGTTCTGAAATCATGGGCCATGAGTCACTGCTTGTTCCTCGCTGTGTTTAACAAGATATTGTAAGAGGTAAGCTCAGGCTAGAAGGTCCTGGTTTGCAAGCAGAAATGAAAAGGAACCGACAGAGCCCAGAAGTAGGGCCTTACGCCCGACCAGCAGGAAAAAAGACGGAAAAGGTTTTGAGAAACAAAGGTCCACGAAGATATTTCAGTTAAACAGAGGAATTTTTCAGCACTAGTGCGAAGAACAGCTTCAAGGCTTTCCTCCCACCTAAGCCTCTCATTTCATATGGCTTCACTGTAACTGCCATTAAGTTGGGAAAGAGGCATGGAGTAAAGAAATAAATGAAAGTTGATACTTCTATCTTGAAAAAAAAATCTCTTGGCCATGATTTCTGGCACAAGAAGCTGCTTAGAAGCAAATAGATCTGAATTTTCTGAGGGAGCTGTATTGCCAAAAACCCACAAGCCTGGCCTGAATAAGCAAAGCCAGAAAACAACCCTTGGATCTCCAGACTCGCACCAGCAGGAAGCGGACTGTTAAGGCTGTAATGTCCCCAAGGAGGGCATGCTCCCTGCTTCCTATGTAGCCAGGGAGAGCGATGGCTGAGGGCAGAACCAGGGTACAAAGAAAACAAGGACAAGAGAATTTTCCCTAAAGGGAAAAATTGGGTCTAATCTAGGAACTTCTTTCACTGCCAGGAAAGGGAGTCTTCACTATGTACATCCAGCAGGATTCCACGATTGCTCTGCATGTGACTTCGTGTTTCCCAGTCTCCCTTTTCCAAATAGTTTTTATTGCAGTTTTCCTGCCCCCTCTGTCACTGTGCAGTGGGGTAGTGATGAAGTGGCAGTAACTTGGGTTTTATTTTGCTTTTTTTTTTTTTAAAGTAGGCTTCACACCCAATGCGGACCCAGCGCGGGGCTTGAACTCATGACCTTGAGATCAAGACCTGAGCCGAGATCAAGAGTTGGATGCCTAACCAACCGAGTCACCCAGGCACCCCCAACAACTTGGTTTTTAGTTCATACGTTGTTAGACCATGAGGAAATTAATCCAGGTCAACTAGAGAAGACTGCAATCCAGATTTTGATATGAATGCCATAATTGGATGGGACTTTCTGTCATCGCCCTTAGGGGAAGGGTGAGTCTATTTGGTGATCGGAAAGACTGACTATAACAGAGACCTCTTGCTGTCTAACAAAAGCCATTATTCTGCAGGCATACGGCTAGACTCTTTCTCACATCCCCTTCCAATATGGGAGTGGCCATATGACAAAGTGTTCTCCAGTGTAACATGAGCGGAAGCAACAAGCACCACTCTGTGACCTAGGGGACGGTAGAGCACAAGATGGAAGGGGCCTAGGGTCCAGAATGATAGCAATGAAGGAGCCACCTGCCTGACCTGAGTATCTGCCCAGGACTGTTAGGGTGAGCAAGAAATAAGCTGTTTTGCTGAGTCATGTTTGGGATGTAGTTGTTGCAGAAGTTTAGAGACCTACCCCATGAGTCATGCTTGTTCAACATAATGACCACACACGGACACCGTTTGTAAACACAATTATTAATGGTAACATACTAAACACCCTGTAACGAACCTTGCTTTTTTTCATTTAGTGTCCTGGAAAGCGTTCCATTATCAGTACATCAAAGACTTCCTCATTTTTCTCTTTCTTCTTTTTTGCTTTTTGATAGCTCAGGTACAACATTATTTAACCAGTTCCCTGCTGGTAGACATTTGGGCTGTTTCTGATCTTTTGCTAGTGTCACATGCTCAAGTTCTTTCCATTGGTACTCTGCAAACACAAGATACAGATCAGCCTCATGTCCAGCGTGATCTAGTTTCACTCTCTGATGCACGACGTTCCTTAGTTTTTTTTCTCCAAATTGCAGAGCTAATTATGTGACAATGTTGACTGTCTGTGGTACACTTATAAACTGTGCATTGAAAAATACACTCTGGGCACCTGGGTGGCTCAGTCGTTTAAGCGTCCAACTCTGGATCTCGGCTCAGGTCTTGATCTCCAGCTTATGAGTTCAAGCCCCCTGTTGGACTCCACACTGGCATGAAGCCAACTTAAAAGAAAGAAAGAAAAAGAAGCTCAAACGGTTACAAGTCAAATACTGACACCGCTGGGAGGAATATGGCATGGTGGTTACCAGCATGAATTATAGTCAGACAGCCCTGGGTTTTAAATCCCAGCTCTGCTCTCTATAACATGTAACTTAACTTCGGGCAAGTTACTTAACTCCTGTGAGCATGTTACCTCACTTGTAAAATGGGGCTTATTATGAGGATTAAGTGAGAAGGTAAGTGAAGTGCTTAGTATACAATAACTAGCGGTAAATAAATACTGTAGTTTTTTCTTAATACAGCATTTTTCTAATTCCCAAGGAAAGCAAAAATTAAACTTGAATCTAAGGTTAGGACATGCATCCTAAGTGTCTTTCTTCTTTTAAAAAAAAATTATTTATTTATTTATTCAGAGAGAGAGAGAGGGAGGGAGGGAGGGAGGCAGGGAGAGAGAGAATCTCAAGCAGGTTCCACGTTCAGCACCGAGCCCAACGCAGGGCTTGATCTCAAGACCGTGAGATCATGACCTGAGCCTAACTTGAGTTGGATGCTTAACTGACTGAGTCACCCAGGCACCCCATTAAGTATCTTTATTCTTCTTTTTTTTGAATGTTTATTTTTGAGAAAGAGAGAGAGTGGGGGCATAGAGAGAAGGAGACACAGATCTAAAGCAGGCTCCAGGCTCTGAGCTGTCAGCACGGAGCCTGACGCAGGGCTCGAACCCACAAACTGCGAGATCATGACCTGGGCTGAAGTCAGACACTTAACTGACTGAGCCATCCTGGCACCCCATGAGTATCTTTAGTCTTAAGGTGGGAATTGGTTTTCAAAAGATTAAATCATCATTCGATTTTTTTTTCAAAATGATTTTCTTTTACATACTTTCCTGCAACTTGGTAGTTTCTTTTTACATTCTACCCTGACATCTTCCCATGTCAGTAGAAAGTATTGACTTCATTGTTTTTAGTGGCCATAACCATTTTTTTGATAGCTATTCATTTTTTCATAAGGAGAAAGCCCTCAAATCTTGTGACCACTTATTTGAGTTTTCTATGTAACTATTAGAGTTCAATTACATTGGGTCAAGGCTTATACTGCAGGTTCAGGAAATTCACTTGTTACCATGTCATAATTAACGTTAAAACAAACAACGCAGAGGCCTCCTTGCTTTGGGGAGTGAGAAAGAGAATGGTAGAAAATGCATGCAAGTGTAAATGCCATTCTCCTAGCACTTGAATTCCAGAAGTGAAACTGGAGGGCTGAACTGTCCATATTAGGAAATGACTGGTTGCTTGATGGCCAAACAGTTAAGCTAAGTATTTTGCTTTTGGGGGGTGGGTGATATGGAAGAGAATTGGTCGGGAGGATATCAGATCAGTTAGCTTCATAACCGCCCTATTCTCTTTCAGCATAATCTCAGTGGTTAGAAGCATTATAAAATCAAGCTTTCGCTTTAATTGGAGAGACTTGAAAACCCAGCTCATTTTTTAAAGATGATGTTTCTGCATCAGTTTCCCAAATGAGGTTATGTGTTATTGGCTGAAATTGCAGCAGGTTAAAAGCCCAGGTTTGAATCGGGGCGCCTGGGTGGCTCAGTCAGTTGAGCGTCCTACCCTTGATTTTGGCTTGGGTCATGGTTCCAGGGTCATGGAATTGAGCCCTGTGTTGAGCTCTGAGCTGAGTGTGGAGCCTGCTTGGGATTCTCTCTCCCTCTGCCCCTCTGCCTTCTCTCCCACTTCCTCTTTCTCTCTCTCTCTCTTTCAAAAAAAAAAAAAAAAAGACAGGTTTGAATCAAAGCATTCAACACGCGCTTTTGCTATGAAGTCGTAAATGAAGGCCTGGGACACAGACAATCCTTTCAATCTCTCTGGCATTGAATGTATTTCACCCTGATAAAATATCAGGAATCCCCATTATATTATACTCAGTTTTCTTTAGCTAAGAATCAAGGATAAAAGGGCTGTAAACTGGCAATGGGAACATGGCTGTGTCATGTGCTTTGTGGGGGCAATAAAGACATGATGAGACCCAAACACCTCAAACCTAATAAAACGAGTGCTCTCCACGGTCTGCTTGAGAAACTCCTTTTCTCCACCCTATATTTAGGAAACTTCTTTTCCACTGAAGTTTCTCTAGGATACCTTGCATCCTCTGAGCCCGTGTTTCCAAAATACTTACCTCCGTAAATTCTCTATACTTACGTCCTGAAATTGACTTTTTTTTTTTTTTTTAATTCAGAGAGGACAAGAGTCCTGGTCGACCTTAACAATAGGAAAATGCACATTACTGTTCTTGATAATTCAACATTCAGTGTTGGTGCTTGGAAATAAAGATTATTTTGATGGATGGAAACCCCCTGGGCATGTGTAGGTGTCTGTGGACACATTTACAGCAACCGGTTGGCTCCATGATTCTCCCAGCCGACCAACTTCAGTTCAGGCGCCCTCTCCTCTTAGACTCGCCAGCACTTGACAGTGTCTGGCTTATCACAGCTCTGTCGGGTGGAGGGCCAGATGGCTCCCACAAAGCCCCGACCAGAGGCACAGACCTGTGACCAGATATCTCGTTCTGGGACGGATGGCTTGAACTGCCTCTTGCAGCCTTTTGCTCTACCAGTCTGTGGGACTGCCGAGGGCTAGAGCCACCAAAGAAATCTGGATGGAGTTTGTAAAGACAGCTTTCAATTAAGTATCAAGGAGAGTGAGATGATCTAATGTTTTCAAAGGTGAGTGAGTCACTTAGGGATTGGCCTTTTTATTTGCTTTAGAGGTCTGACTTGTTCCATTCCCAGGTGAGGGAAAGAACAAGATAGTCAAGGCAGTTTATCAGAATGTTGGCAAAACCCAGAGCCACCAGATTGGAAAGGACTTTTGCAGTGGAAGCAGGTCGAAAGGGAATGTGGCAAGACAGCAGCTACCAGCAGGAGCCCTTATTACTTTGAAGAATGTTCTCAAAGTTCAGCTTTGGGCCTCAGTAATTAGGTGCAGCCAGTCCCCCAGGCTTGACTGGCTTATGGAAGCTGACACATCATGTAACCCAAGTCATCAGACACCAAATAACCATTTTCTGATTCAAACTATAGAACTATAGAAACAGTTCTGTAAAAGAAAAGCCTGAAGAGTCGGCCTGATGGGCATCCCCCCACCTCCCATAGGAAAACCCAGTGGACAATGAAAGCCCCATCAGGCTGCAGACAACATCACTGGTGCCTCCACCTCCGTGATGAGGTCCCCTCAGGAATGCGTGGACTTGATCCACCTCCTTTCACACCCTCTTGGCCACTCACACTCTTTCTTTACACACGTTAATAACATTTACTCAGCAGAGGCTGTACACGTGCTCATATATAGCTCCTGAGGCTATACCTTGATCTCAGGACAAGAGGAAGCCTTAATCATCTGGTTACATTTTAGTTGTCCATGGCATTAAAGGTACAGTCACTGCAGAACAGTCCCCTCCTGCCTTACTAGTATCATTGTGTTCCCCCCTCTTGTGGGGCCAATGCAAATTGGAAATGTAATCACTGGTAATTTCAATGGGAAAGCATTTTATGTTTCTTGAGTCCCCAGACTGACACCCACTCATGCTAAAATACCAAATCTCATTAAGAGAGACACAATTACGTCAGTCATTAATATTGGCTATCAGAAACACAAACTGAAGCCATTCTTCCCTTTACCAGTCATGACTAATTACGTTATTATTCTATAATATGACCATTTCTCTGTTGTTTCTTAGTTTTTATGCCCTGTACATTTAAGATTAAATTTCTAACAACGTATACATACAAATGATACCCAATATTTATACAATTCAACCTTTATTTTAAAAAAAAGAGTAATAAAATCAATGAAAACCAGGCAAATGTTATTGGTTTTACCGAATGAGTTGAAATACAACAGACAGGATGCGTAAGATCACCCCTGCTGTAAATAAGCAAAACAATGAGAAATTAGATGGGAGAACATAAGGTAACATAGACTAACTAGGTGATGATGATGCATGATGGCTACCTTCTGCAGGTGCTAAGCAGCTCCAAGAAGTACACCCAAACAAATCCAGCCCAACAGATACAAAGAAATGCCCTGCGTATCTGTTATCTTTTATTGCAAAACAAACCACTTCACAACTGATTGCTTTAACTCTAAAACAATAAACATTATTTTTCACTGGTCTCTGGGTTCACTGGAAGTTTCTCCTGGTCTAGGCCAGCACAGCTGGACTTAGATAGTCTACAATGGCCCAGCTCACATGTCTGGTGGTTGGCAGGTTAGTCGATCCAATGAGCCACACTCGTATGTTTGGCAATTGGTTAGACGTCAGACAAGGTGTTGATCTCGTGTTTCTCATCACCCACCCATCAGGTTAGCCAAGAGTTTTTCACAAGGTGGTGGAGTTCCCAGCACTGAGAGAGCAAACCGCAATCGGAAGCACTTTTTAAGAATCTCCTTGTATCAAAAAAGAAGAAGAAGAAGAAGAAGAAGAAGAAGAAGAAGAAGAAGAAGAAGAATCTCCTTGTATCAGATTTGCTAATGTCCCATAGAACAAAGCAAGCCTTGAATGAGAGACTAGGGAGAGACTATACCTGTTGATGGGAGAAGCTAAAAAATACCAAGGCTATTCGCTTCAATCTACTATACCTTGGAAGCCAAAATAGAGAGATTGAATGATATTCTTTATAACCAGAATGGATGGTTATCTCAGGGTTGAAACGTATGTCTATGGGGAGGAGGACTTTTCTGTTTTAACTACTGAGGTCATCTAGGAAGGCTGCCCTCTTGGGTCTGCTACTACACCTGAGGCGAAGAGATGAAACCAAAGAGGTAGGCAGAGGTTAGGGCTCTGTAGGCCACATGAAGGAATTTCGGTCTTGATCCCAAGAGCAATGGGACCATAGAGCACTTTAAGGAGAGATAAGATCACTTGGGCTGCGGTGAGGACAGTAATTCTAGAAGCTTTTCCAGGAAGGGGAATAGTGAGATAAGCCATTAGTCATAGAATATGGGGTCAAGAGAAAGATTTTTTTGTGTTTTGTTTTTTTTGTTTTGTTTTGTTTTGTTTTAAGCAAAAGATGTTTGAAACTAGAGCTTGCTTGAATATTGTTAGAAGGATCCAGTATTCAAGAGGTTAGAGGGAGAGCCCTGAGAATTGAGAAAGGAAACTCGAGCGCACATGCAATGTTTGGCTTTTAAAAAATCATATAATAAAATTGACTGTATTTTTCTATATACAGTTTCTATTTTCTATTGTATAGTTCTGTGGACGTTAACACCTTCACATAACTGCCACCACAATCAGGATAGAGGAGTTCCATCTCCCCAAACCCAAACCCACCTTTTTGCTGTCCCTGTATTATTTTATTTGAGAGAAAGAGAACGAGAGACAGAGAGCTGGAAAGAGGGGAGAGAGAGGGAGAGAATCTTAAGCAGGCCCCATGCTGAGTGTGGAGCCCAACTTGGGGCTTGACCCCACGTCCCTGGGATCATAACCTGAGCCGAAACCAAGAATTGGATGCTCAACCAACTAAGACACCCAGGCACCCTTTGTTGTCCCTTTATAATTACTCCTCCACCTCGAATTCCTGGCAACCACTGACTTATTCTCCACCACTACGTGTTTATCTTTCAAGAGTGTCATTTTGAGACTAGCTTCTTTCATTCAACGTAATGCCTTTATCATTATGTTATAATGCCAAGTTGTTGGGTAGATCAACACTTCACCCTTTTTTGTTGCTGAGTAATATAATATCCCATTGGGGTCAGCTTCTGATAGCATTCCCCGGGTCAGTAAATGGTTTCACCATTCTACCAGTTATTTGGGCCAAAAACCTTGGCTTCATCCTTGATTCTCTTCTCCAACCTACACGTCCAATCCATCAGTAAATCCTGGTGGCTTTACTTTCAGAATAGACCTGGAATCTGACTACTTACCAGCTTCTTTGCTGTCATCTAGTTCAGGCCACCATCATGCTCTGGAGGACAAGAGCTTCCACTCTTACCCCTCCACCCTCAGTCTACTCTCCACACAACAGCTAGAATGAGCCTTTTAGAGGCTTCAATCTGATCAAGCCACTCTTCTGCTCAACTTGCCAGTGGTTTCAATGTTAACAATCCAAATTTGTCACCATGGCCTAAGGCCCTGCATGATTGGGCCCCTGACTGCCTCTCAGATCTCTTTTCCTGCTGCTTTCCCCCTCATTAATTGTGTCAGTTATAGGAGTCTCTTTGCCATTCTGTTAGCAAGTCAGGCATGCTCCTGCCTCAGAGCATTTGAATTTTCTGTCTCCTCTGGAACACTCCTTCCCTAGATATCCACAAGTCAATTCCAGTTTCTGCTGATCAGTCCTTCTCTGACTGACATGTAAAATAGCAGCTACAGGAGCGCCTGGGTGGCTCAGTCGGTTAAGCGTCCGACTTCAGCTCAGGTCACGATGATCTCGCGGTTCGTGAGTTCGAGCCCCGCGTCGGGCTCTGGGCTGATGGCTCAGAGCCTGGAGCCTACTTCCGATTCTGTGTCTCCCTCTCTCTCTGCCCCTCCCCTGTTCATGCTCTGTCTCTCTCTGTCCCAAAAATAAATAAACGTTAAAAAAAATTTTTTTAAATAAAAAAAATAAATAATAAATTAAAAAAATAGCAGCTACATGACACCACTGTCTAACCCTTAACTCTGCTTTGTTCTTCATATAGCACATATATATTTGTTTTTCTGTCTTTCAACACTAGAAAAATCTTTTAGGACAAGGAATTTTTTTGTTCACCACTTAACAAGCACCTAGAGGGGTGCCTTGCCTGGCAGAGTGGAAGTTCAATGAATATGTATTTTTAAATGTTTATTTATTTTTGAGACAATGCGAGAGACAGAGTGCAAGCAGTGGAGGGGCAGACAGAGGGAGACACAGAATCTGAACCAGGCTCCAGGCTCTGAGCTGTCAGCCCAGAGCCCGACGCAGGGCTCGAACTCACGAACTGGAGATCATGATCTGAGCCGAAGCAGGACACTTAACGAATGGAGCCACTCAGGCACCCCTCAACGAGTATTTTTTATTTAATAAGTCATAGGCGGAAAAGACAGAATGGAAACACCTGTAGATTTCTAGATTTTAGGACATTCTACATTTATTTCATTTTAATTCCAATATAATTAAAATACAGTATTAGATTCATTTCAGGTGTACAATACAGTGATTGAACAATTCCATACATCACCCAGTGCACATCATGACACATGCACTCCTTAATCCTCATCATTTATATCATCCACTCCCCCACCCACCTCTCCTCTGGTAGGCATCAGTTTGTTCTCCATAGTTAAAAGTTTGTTTCTTGGTTTGTCTCTCTTTTTTTCCCCTTTACTCCTTTGTTTTGTTTCTTAAATTCCACATATGAGTGAAATCATGTTGTATGTTTTTCTTTGCTTGACTTATTTCATTTAGCATTATACTCTCTAGTTTCATCTGCATTGTTGCAAAGGTTTTTTTCTTTTTCGTGGCTGAATAATATTCCATCGTGTGTGTGTGTGTACACATACCATACCATATCTTCTTTAGCCATTCATCTATCAATGGACACTTGGCTGTTTTCATAATTTGGCTATTATAAATAATGCCGCAACAAACATAGAGGTGCATGTATCCCTTTTAATGTTTCTGTATTTGGGGGGTATAGGGCATTCTACACTTTGTGACTTATACAGTAAGATAATCAGGGGAAGGTGTATGGGAAGTGTAGGGTTACAGATTTGCAGAGCTAGTGGACAGCAAATTAACTAGAAAAATGTTATAATGAAATTTCCAGGCACTAAAAAATTTCAGAGCCAATTTATGGTTGAAATTAATAAGCTAGTGATGGCAGTCTGTTCAGCAGGACAATTTTCTATGACCAGCTACAGGAATAGAGAGGCATGTTGGTCCACCTAGGGTGGAGGACTTAGTTGGAGAAAAAGGGCATGGCAGGCAGATTTAGTAGTAAGAGCCAGATTGTAATGGTACACCCTTGTATCTAAGACGCATAAGAAGGGAAGTGAAGAATGCAGACTAAGTGGAGGCTTTCAACGGATTAGAGGTACTGATAAAGTGAAAAAAAAAGTTCTGAACAAGTTCTTCAGCAGTCAAACTGAAAGGACATCAGGTTGCAATTGGACAGAAGGATGTTCCAATTACTAATTTGTGACACAACAATGTTTCTGGTGACAAGGTCCAGGCTTTTGCCTAAGATTGGGAGGCTGATGTCAGGGTCGCTAAAGATGAGGCCCAAGATGGTTCAGGGGCAGTTTCACTTTAATTATCAAGATGGAAGATAGAGGAGAGAAAATTAAAACACGGAACTGGATGCACAAATAAACAGATGGTTTCTAAGAGGCGGTTACATAGGTGGCAAAGTCTTAAGAAGTGTCTGAGAAGCAAGGGTTTTTACAAGAGATGACCGGATTCGGCACATAGCCCCCCACCTTTTGAACTTCGGAAGTGAGAATACTAACTCATGGGAGGGGGTTCCAGAGGATGCAGCATCCTCGGAACACAACCAGGTCCCAGTTCAAGAGGTTCAGAGAAAACTGGTCTGGAAGAGGGCATCTCAGAGGAAAATCGGTTTGAAAGCAGGTGGTTGGGAAGGGGACGGAAGCAGAAAAAAACACGGACACCTCTCGTCCTTTATTTACCTTCCTACCAACCTGACGCCGCGCCACACCTCCACAAACAGAAAACACAGAGAAGACTGAACGCAGCCCATCTCTTTTCAACTCCGCGCGGAAGCCCTCACACCGGAACGCCGCGGAGCCCACGCTCCCCATTGGCGGAAGCTTCCGCCAGCTTCCATCCGCTTCCGCCAACGACTCAGTCGGGCGGAGCCGTCCCTAGAAGTCACTTCCGCTTGACCCCGCCCCCTCGTTCCCATTTTGGCTGCTTCCGGCCTCAGGCCCCGCCCCACCCAGTGTGGCCCCGCCCCGGCCCCGCCCCGGGCTCGCGGTCCCGGCCCCGCGGCGCCGCTTCCGGTGCGGGCCCCGCCCCGGCTGTGGCCCCCGGCTGCGGAGGAGTCCGAGACGCAGCTGCTGCGGCGGGGCCTGAGTGGCTGCTTTCACCCCCCACCCCGGCCGGACCCGGAGAGCTGCGCACAGGTAAGCCGCGTGGGGCCCGGCTCCCTCAGTCGCGCGGGAGAGGGGGCTGTGGCAGGTGGAGGTACGCGAGGGGAGGCAGGTGTGTGGGGGGGAGACGCGAAGGCGCGGGCCGGCTGAGCGCGGGGCCGCGGAGGAAAAGTGAGAGCGCCGGGAGGAGACCCGAGGCGCCCTGCAACCAGTAGGGTGATTTGAGATAAAGAGATGGGAAGAGTAAGGGGCCCCCGGGAACTGAGGGCGAGGATAGGTGGGGTTGGGGCGATCGAAGAAGAGCCAGCGGATTGGCTGAGAGGGCTTGGTGGAGGTAAAAGTGATAGGGCTGCGATTGGGGGTATAATGAAGGGGGGGGGGGTGCTGGCGTAACCAGGGAAGGAGGTGTGGGGCTTGAAGGGGACCGGGGCCAGAGGGATCCGGCAGCGAAGGTAGCGGGAATGGTAGGGGAGGCCGGGTTCAAAGCTACAAGCGGTCCGTTGCGCCGGGCATGGTGGTCCGGGAACTTTAGTGGAAATGGGGGAGGGGGCCGTGTGAAGGGATGAACTGGCTTAGATTTCTGAGACACAAGTTTTCTAAATACAGGCAGGTGGCATTATTGTTTGGATCTTTCTGCTTAGGGACAGTTGGTTGATGGGCTCTTGGGGGAGGGTGTGTGTATTGAGTTGTGGAACTGAGTCATTTCAATCTTACTAAAGAGGCTGTGAGACACCTCCCCCTCTGCTGGGGACAGCATACTAAGAAGATGGTGCCACAGGACAAGAAGCAGTTGTTCAATGGCTGGCAGGACTCAGTCGAAAAATTATTCCTCTTGTAACTGATTGACTGCAATGATTGTAAGGAAAATTAAAATGACCACCGAATTATTTGCTTTATTCTTTTGTTTAATTTTTTTTTTACGCCAGTTTTTATCCTAAATGCATACTTTTGCCAACTGGATTTAATGTGGGTGTAAGTCTTTTCATGTTCTGTTACACTATAAAAAGGGCTAAAGCTGCAGGCGTAACTCACACTTTCTCAAGTGCCAAGAGAGGAAGTAAAGGCAGTAAGAGGCAAATTGGAATTTGAATCTTCCACCAAATTCAAAAGGCAAAAGCAGTACTTCTCGGATAAACCGAAAATGAGAATTCTTATCTCTGCTTTTTTGCCTAGCTTTAAAAATTGTACCTTTTTCCTCTAACCCACTAAGAAATTAATAAAACCACACAGTTTTTATTGCTAGGGATGTGATTGCTTCCCCATGAATTTTTGAAAACACTGAAGGCATTTAGTTTTTTTTTTTTAATCTTTATACTCCGTTCTAAGACAGTGAAACAATGCAAATATCAAGTCCCAACCTGTGCGAAGCAGCTTCTTCTTTCATGTGATGACAACATTGTACGCCATGTTGCGAGTCCTGTTACCTAAAATTTGCCCGTGCGTAGTAATCCAATCAGTTATGGGGAAACATAACTCAAAGTGAGGTTTGTTGGGGGTGGAGATCTGGAGAGGAGGACAGGAAAGAGGGAGCTAGCGGAGAAGAGGGTGTGAAAGGGGGATGTGTTTGGAGACTGATTGGTAAGAATGCTGATAAACCTGTCCCTAGAGTACTTTTGGCCTGAAAGCCTTTTCTTTTTGGTATTTGTCTTAGAATATCATAGTAGAAGTGAATCAGAAAGAAAAGAGATGTGAAGAGATTTACTTGGTGGTTTATAAAAAAGAAGCATTACCTTGTTGTTGAGACAATATTAATATCTGTTTCAATTTAATTAACTTTAAAATCTCCAGAGGAATTCCCCCACTGTTTATTTTTTGAGTGACGATTGCAATTTGAAACTCTTGCCTCCTTGTGTATTTCTTTCATGTTGTTGAAATTGGATTCTTTTTGAGGCCACAATGTACAGTTAACATGGCCCAGCCCACTTGAAGAGCAGGCTGGCAATTTGATCTGGGAAATTTGAAAAGTTTAAACCTAAAAGCCGTTTGCTAGGTTCTGTTTTGGTATGAGAGAAATCATTCTGTCTTCCTGATTGCTCTGCGTCTGGCTTGGATGGTACTTCTTTCTCTGATGGGCCTGGGAACGTAAACAGTGTTCCCTCTTTTGTAGGCAGGACCTTCTTTCCTTTATTCTTGAGGTTTTCATACTCACCGCCTTTGTACAGTGCAAACCCAGTTGCCTTTTCAGTAATAAACTGGCTAATGTTCGATAATGTTGAGAGAGAGAGATCAGAACACAGAAGTTCACAGTAATAAACTGGCTAATGTTTGATAGTGTTGAGAGAGAAAGGTCAGAACACAGAAGTTCACAGGCTAGGTATTGTCTGGATTTACTTCTTTTTAAACCCACGGTAGTCCACCTCTGCTGAGACTCATCCTGTCTTCACACCGTTCACTACGTCCCCTCCACCCTCCCTCCCCCCAAGTCCGCTCATTCCTCTTAAAACCCAGGCTTAGGAGTGTATGTTTAGTGTTCAGAACTCACACCCTTTAGTGGAAAAAAGAAAGTCTTTTAATACCCGTTTTACATTTTCCCCCCTTGTTTCTCCTTCTTTGTGGTTTCTGTTGATCACTTAAGGTTCAGACCCAGTGTGCCCACTGGGCTGTGCCCAGGTTCAGAGCCATGCCAATCGGTGGGTGAAACTCGAGGCAGTGATGGAGCCACTGCAGCAACAGAAGCAGCCGCCGCCACCGCCACCGCCACCGCCACAGCCACCACACCTGGCTCCTCTGCAGATGGATGCCAGGGAGAAGCAGGGACAACAGATGAGGGAAGCCCCATTCTTATATGCCCAGAAGTTGGTCGCGCAGCAGACTCTCCTTTCCGCCACCCCTGGGAGGTCTTCTGGCAGCCCTGCCCTGGGGCCCTTAGCCAGAGTTCCACCAGCCACAGCAGTGGCCCGAGTATTTGAACGGAGCAACGTGAACTCAGAGCCTGAGGAAGAGGAAGGAGGTCTGGAAGATGAGGATGGGGATGACGAAGTTGCAGAGGTGGCTGAGAAGGAGGCCCAGGCTCCTTCAAAGTATTTTCATGTGCAGAAAGTGGTTCGCCAGGACCCCAGAGCAGCACCCGTGTCCGGTCTGCTTCCAGCGCCGGGGCTCCCGCCGCGGGGACAGCAAGCTAAAGAAGACCATACCAAAGATGCTTCCAAGGCCCCACCTTCCGTCTCCACAGCTGGGCAGCCGAGCTGGAATCTGGATGAGCAGCTCAAGCAGGTCAGTCTTTGTGGTGCAGGGGGGCATTTGTCCTTCCTAAAGGCTGGCTGCGAGGGGTACTGCCAGGGCCGGGGTCTCCCCCAGTGTGTGCCTTCTCACCCCGCTTCAGTGACCCAACGGTCTCACCGTAAATAGACTTTGAGTGTTTTTTCCCCATACTCGTTTCTTGATTACAGCAATGAAGTGTGTCCTCCTAATATAGTTTCAAATTGGATGTGAAAGAATGTCAGTACAATCTCTTTTTAAAAAGGAAGGATGAGGTTGCAACAGTGTTATGAAGGATATCTAAATATATGCGACACGCAACTCTAATTACAGTTTTTGTACATTAGTAAGAGAACAGTCTTGCCTAAGACCATTTCATAGCCCCAGGCTAACCCAGGATCGTACTCTTTAAGGACAGTTTTGTTGTTTTGCAGTTAAGTGTAGCTGACAAGAAGCACCTGTGTTGTGTATGTTTTCCAACGAAGAGCATTGTAGACAGGATTTCATTTCACCCTTATACCACCCCCTTTGAAACAGGAAAAGGTAGCCCTCAAAATTCCAATTTTAGCCAAGGTAAGCTGAAGGGATCTTCAAGTGGCGTTTGTTTGTTTGTCTGTCTGTGACAGGGGTAGGGGCAGAGAGGGAGAGAGAGAATCCCAGGTAGGCTCCACACTCAGCACAGAGCCCCACATGGGACTTGATCTCACAAACGTGAGATTGTGACCTGAGCCAAACTCGAGAGCTGGACACTTAAACGTCTGAACCACCCAGGTGCCCCACACGCAGGTGATTTTCAAACGTGGCTGAGCATCACAGTTATCCTGTAAGCTTTAAAAAATACAGATCCCAGGGTCTTAAAGAATTATATTTTGGGGGGCGCCTGGGTGGCTCAGTCAGTTAAGTGTCTGACTCTTGCTTTTGGCTCAGGTCATGGTTTGTGAATGCCAGCCTGGCATTGGGCTCTGTGCTGACAGTGCAGAGCCTGCTTGGGATTCTCTGTCTCCCTCTCTCTCCTCTTTCTCTGCCCCTGTCCCTGCTTGCATGCACTCCCTCTTTCTTTCAAAATAAATAAACATTAAAAATAAAAATGAATTCTATTTGGGTGGAGCCCAAGGAATCTGTGTTGTCAGCCAAGCCTTTGGCTTCTGATTCCTCTTCCCTTTCTGACCTGCCATGCAGTTTTTCCTCACCAACAGAATGGGAGTGTTGGTGGATTGTTCCAGGTTAAGTGACTTGCTGGTGCTTAGGGAGTTCGTGATAAAGCTGGTAGTATCTGGGTACTCCCCACAAGTACATGCTCTTCATGCGGCCCAGTGGTGCTTTGCTCTTTGGAAATAAGTTGTAAAGAGCTGTGGGTGTTCACAGGGCAACTGAGAAGTCCTGTAAGAAAGGTCCTTTGGAACCTGAAAAATCAGCGGCTTTGAATACAGGAGCTCTGTGTAATTGATCTGCGTTTGACCACAGCAGTGTTTGCAGTAGATTCCAGAGCTAGCAAAGTGGGGGGTTCAGTTCCCATTTCTTCCATTTATTACCCTTGTGATCCTTTAGTAGGGCTCTCAGTCTGTGAGCCTGCATCCTTTCGTCTGTGGAGTGAAAACAGGCGTACCTCCCGAGGGTGTTGTGAGGATTGACTGAGCTAGCACGCTAGGTAGGAGTGCTCCAGGCGCTCTTTTATGCACCGTCCTCCACCTCCTCCAACGCAGCCACACAGGCCCCGGAGCAGGCAAGATGCCGAGGTGCACCGAGGTTTTCCCTCAGATCACCAGGAGGTAGTGGCAGAGCTGGGACTTGGATCAGAGAGTCCCCGCTTCCACGACAGCGGCAGCCTGGCCGCCAGCCCAGACCCGCCTCCTGGCTGATTGCTTTGGTTTAGCAAAACATCTGTGAGTTGCCTGCAGCCCCCGCGCTGCCTTGTGGCTGGCAGAGTTCCATGCCGGCCGCTGAGTCAGCTCATAGCGGGATCCCGCCCTGACAGCACTGGGAAAGTTCAGGCCCGAGGCGGCTGGGCTGCCCCCGCCTTGGCAGCTGGCCAGCCTCTGCGTGTGTGCGGTCGTTCCTAGAAAGTGCAGCCGCGTGCGAGGAACAAGTGGAGCTCCAGAGCCTGTCTGTCTTCAGGAAGTGTAGCAGGTGTTGAGGTCAAGCCATGAGAGCTTTGAAAAAAGAGACTCTCCCCAGCCGGCGTGTGCATGCACACACGGATGCACGGTAGCGGGCACCCAGCGCCGTGTTCTGGGCGGAGTGGCCCCAGGACTACACAGCTCAGTGCTCAGGGGCTGGCTGATGGTTTCTGAAACCCTTTGAGTTCATTTTAAGTTTCTGAGGCACACTCACTAATTATAGACTGCCTGGCAGAGCACCTGCCAGGATGTTTTATAAATGCCTGCGTAGCTGAGGCCTAATCTCACGTCCCAAATTTCCCTTCCCCTTGGATTCAGAGACCAAGAACTGGGTTGGAGAAAACCTCAGATGCACACCTTTTCCTTTTGAGTTTAATTTTAGAAAATTGCTTTGGTCTGTGCCCTCCTCCTTTGTCTAATCCTGCCTTAAAATTTTTTTTTCTTAATGTTTAGTTTTGAGAGAGACAGAAACAAGAGTGTGAGTGGGGGAGAAAGAGAGAGAGAGGGAGAGAGAGAATCTGAAGCAGGCTCCAGGCTCTGAGCTGTCAGCACAGAGGTGGATGCGGGCCTTGAACTCAAACTATGAGATCATGACCTGAGCTGAAGTTGGATGTTTAACCGACCAAGTCACCCAGGTACCCTTAATCTTTTAAAGAAGTAAATAATGTGCTTGGGATATTAAAAAAAACAAAAAACAAAACAAAAAACAAAAAAAAACAACTTTTAAAAAGCTGTGCTTAGGAAGGGGGTGCTAAAAAACTATACTTGGGGAGAGCCTATAGGAACCATCACAGAGCACGAAATGAGCTTTTTTATTGTTCACAGTCTTCTATTTCTGATGCAGTTGACTTGTAGAAAGCAGGAATGGGGTATCCTTTGCTCCAGCAATAGTTACAGAGATCTTCTACAGGGAACACAAAATGATCTCATTGTTAATGTGTTGCAGTATCCATTTTGGTCTTTTACACAACAGACTTTGTGAAAGTCTTCTTTGTAAAAAGCTTCTTTGCAGGGAGGGACTGAGCTCCATGGACTAACTGTGGGCTTCCCTCTCAAGATGCTCACCGTCTAAGCAGAGGCCGTGTGGAAACCTCCAGGAGGACTGGGTCTTGGGTGGCAGTAATTTCACTCTGTCCTAAGTCAGCCGAAGCCCAGCTGCCCAGTCATAGCAATGCTGCAGATATTTTAAAACGAGGTTTTGTTTCGGACATTCACACACCAAGGTAAAAAAGTTAATTTTCACAACAGCATGGCTAGCACAGCTTGGGAAACCAGCAGGAATACTCAAGTTATTTTACAAGACTTTGGGACTTGGGTCAGCAGGCATCTGCCAAGCAAAAAGCAAAATTTAAAAAGCCTAAGGATTCCACAGATTATCTTTTGTTCTATAGCCCTTTTCTTAGAACATGGGAAGTCAAGATAATTTTATGGATTCTCCTTAAAGAAACTCTTAGAAAAGAATTGCTTCTTAAGGCCTGGATCGTTAGACAGAATGTAGTATTCTCTGACACCAGAGTGATGGGAAAATAGATAATGCCATTGAACCAAGCATTCTAAAGCCCATCAGATTTCGATAGGCAGAGTAAATAATTGTAAAACAAGGCAACAGACAAAGAGCTGAGTGTCCCTTCTCTCAAGGGAGATCAGTAGAGCCCTGTCAGCATACAACCAAATGGGGGGTGTTACTGGCCTATTAGAGGTGGTCTTCTGCCCTCCTGGGAAGAGGGTAGTTCAGGCAATGCAGGCTTTGTCTGTCTTGAGCCTGTTAGTGGAGCCAGAAGGTTTCCAGAAGGGTGTAGACTCCCTGCCAGAGAATAGAAAGATGAGGAACACCTTGGTAGGCATGGAGGAGCCGAGTGTATGTGTCTCATTTTCGGCCTGCTTTGCTGGTCACCTCGGTCACTAAGTGTGGGAAGGAGGAAGGATGGCTGACTGCTTGGTCTGTAAAACCTATTACTAAGAGTTCCTCTAAGTAGTAAGGTGCCGTTTCTTGGACTAGGCCTACTTTTCTCGGTACATGCTACTTGTCCTTGGAACATTTGATGCTTTTTGTAAAGACTGTGCAAACTGGTGCCTGAAAAAAATAAGGTCATAAGCTTTCCTCGCTTTCTTTGTAGGTCTGTCTTGCGTGCCCTTAGCTTCTGCCATCACAGTGGAACCAGCCAGTGGTTGGTTCTGAATTGAGGTCAGTCTCCCTCCACCCTGCTCCCAGAGGTTGTTTGACAACGTCAGGAGACATGTTTGGTTGTCGTGACTGGGGTGTGGGAGATGTGCTACTGGCATATAGTGAGTAGAGGCCCTACTACTAAACATCCTGTACTGCACAGGACAGTCCCCCACGACAAAGAATTTCCTGGTGCAAAATGTCACTACTACCGTGTTGAGAAACCCTGCTCTACGTTGTGTAATTGGAAACACAACGTACGCCGTGCCTTCCTCGACGCTGCCCTAGACTCTGTTTCTTTGTGTTTTGGTCTTGGTCTCTGAAGAATTTGTCAAACTTAAAGTTTTTGTCACTTCTGCTTTCAGTGTCTGTGTTGAGTTCATGTCTTTCCCCACAGTCACCTGGGAGACCAAACTGTCACTGAGGAGAGGATTGAGACCTAGAACTTGTACTGTCTCATTTATTTCTACCAGTGGTGCTTCTAGCCTGGCATTCCGTGATGTCTAAAAATGTCTGTGGTGATTTTTAGACTTGGTTGCCCTTTTATACATTAACCCTGGAAGGTTAAGGCATAAATATTCAGCAAACTTGTTAATTGGTAACAGATTTAATTAGTAAATCGGCATTGGTTTTGGAGCCAAAAATGTGGCTTTAGATCCTAGCTTCACTGCTTGCTTGGGACAGGTGTCCTAGCCTGCCATTCTGAACCCATGCATCCATCTATCCCACAGGATGGTAATCCTCTCCTGCTGTGTTCAGTGAGCAATTGTAAAGATACTACCAAGGTGGGCAAAGAATAGAAGTGAGAGACCTTTGTACAATTTATACCGTCATACAAGGGTTGGGTCAGATTGTCATTAGCACTGAGATACTTTTTTTTTTTTATGTTTTTTTTTTTTTTTTTAATTTTTTTTTTTCAACGTTTTATTTTTGGGACAGAGAGAGACAGAGCATGAATGGGGGAGGGGCAGAGAGAGAGGGAGACACAGAATCGGAAACAGGCTCCAGGCTCTGAGCCATCAGCCCAGAGCCTGACGCGGGGCTCGAACTCATGGACCGCGAGATCGTGACCTGGCTGAAGTCAGACGCCCAACCGACTGTGCCACCCAGGCGCCCCTGTTTTTTTTTTTTTTAATGTTTATTTATTTTTGACAGAGAGAGAGACAGAGCATGAGCGGGGGAGGGGCAGAGAAAGAGGGAGACACAGAATCCGAAGCAGGCTCCAGGCTCTGAACTGTCAGCACAGAGCCCGACGCGGGGCTCGAACTCACAGACCGCCAGATCATGACCTGAGCCAAAGTCGGACGCTCAACCGACTGAGCCACCCAGGTGCCCCTGCACTGAGATACTTTTTGAAGCTGTAATCCTTTAGTCTTTACTACCCGTATAAGTAAGATGCTCCATAAATCTTAGATACTGCTCTAAAACAATTTCTTTTCAAGTTTCCTAGAGCTGTAACCAAACTCTAGTATTCTGGAGTTCTCTGAAACATTTCAGGTTTATGTCAGCTGAAACCATTGCACTTTTTTTTTAGTCCGCACCTTTAAAAAAATTTTTATTTTCTCCTTGTTGAGAAACAATTGCACTTTTGAAGCTGCTTCTTTCCACATTAAAATAGGGATATGTGGGGGGGGGAGGGGGGCGCCTAGGTAGCTCAGAGCTGGTTAAACATCTAGCTCTTGATTTCAGCTCAGGTCTTGATCTCAGGATCGTGAGTTTGGGCCCTGCGTTGGGCTCCACATTGGGCAGGGACCTTACTTAAAAAAAAAAAAATAGGAATATGTGCATATTTCTTTAGGTGGAACTAAGCCTTATTTACATTGAATTCTTATAAAGGCATGGTCGCGACTTAAGTTAGCTCCTTACAGTTCTTACCAAACATTGATCCCTCTACATGTGTCTGAGATCCCATCCCCTCCTAATTCTCAGGGACTTGCTCCATCAGAGAAAGGACTATTTCTTGGGACCCACTGGCTTCTGAAGCTTTTTTCCACATTCACGCGCGTTCTGCTATCTCCCAAATTTAAAAACAACAACAGCAAAAAGCTCCTTTAATCAGTAAGTCTGTCTGATTCATTTGTTACAAGGGAATGAGAAGTCACTTTTTAAAAACCTTCCCTTGACTGGCCATCTCTCCTTCCTGCTTGGTCCTCATTGTCTCCCCTCCCCACAACAGAGCTGCTCAGAGGAATTGTTTGCACTCCCCACCTCCACTTTGTCATCTCTTGCTTACTCCTCAGCACACTTCAGTCTGGGCTCTGTCTCTTCCGTGTCCCTGAAGTTCCTCTTGGTGAGGCCTCCCAGTGACTGCCATGTTGCTAAGCCCAACCTACCCTCACCTCACTTGATTTCTCAGTGGTTCCAAATACAGTGGACCCCTCTCCTTGAAGCATTCTCTTCCTTTGCTTTCCATAGCCCCTCCATTGGCTTATTTTCCTTTCTCTTCTGTGCAACTGCTAGAACCCCAAGTTACCCAGGGCTTGGGCTTAAACCTTCTCTATATAGGCTCCCCTGAGCAATTTTCTTTCACTCTCATGGTTTTAAATACTGCCCACAAGCCATGGACTCCAGTATGCATTGTTTGAGCCCATTTTTCCATTCTGAGCTCAATTGCTGTATCCCCAGCTACATTCCTGAAATGTCCACCTAGGTATTTTCCTGGCATCTCTTGCTTTCCAACCTACTCCCCTATAATTACTTCCTCCTTTATTTTTCCTTCTCTGAAGTGACATTTCTCTCCACTTGGTCTTCATGTCAGAAACCTCAGAGTTGACCATCTCTCATACCTCCTACTCTGTCACTCCATTTGATATCCATCCAGTCCAGCACCAAGTCTTACCAATTCTCCCATTGAAATGTCTAGCATTGTGCCACTTTTCTCCTTCTCCACTATCACCTACCTAATCCGGGTAGCCTACCTACTGCTGGAGCTATCCACAAGTTTCTGTCTTCCCTCCCCCATTCTAATCCATTCTCTACACAGCAACTAGAATGATCTTCTAAAAAATAAATCCGATTATGTCACTCCGTTAATGCCATCCAAGTGTGGTGTCAGTTGGTCCAGTTGCAAAAGCCAAAATCTTTATAATCTGATCCCTGCTTGTTTGTCCAGCCTTATTTTTGTGAATCTCCTGATCTATCATTCTACTCCAACCACGCTGCCCTTTTCGTATGCTAGTCTTTCTGCCTAGAACATTCCTCTAGGCTAACTCTTATCCCGCCTTCAGTTCTCACCTTAAACATCTCTTTCTCAGAGGCACTGTCTTCACCTTTGCTGTAAATCAGGTTATATGCTGTCATTGAACATTATATTTTTATATTTGTGCGGTTGCTTTGTTTGCTATCTGATTCCTATACTAGGTGTAAGCTATAGGAGGACAGGGACCGTATCTGTTTTGCTTATCATTGTATTTCTGTACCTAGCAGAGTGATAGCAGATAATAGGTGCTGAATAAATATTTGTGTCTTCCACTGTCTTTTAGTTTGCCCTGTTTTTGTTTTTCTTTTTTTTAACGTCAATGGCGTTATTTCTTTTTTTTTAGAGCAGTCTTAGGTTCGCAGCAAAGCTGAGTAGAAGGTACAGTGATTTCTCGTATAGTCCCTGCCCCAACCTACACACAGCCTCTCCCACTGTCAAAATCCCCCACTAGAGGGTACACCTCCTGCAATCATACCTATATTGACACATCATTATCACCCAAAGTCTGTGGTTACATAGGGTCCACTCTTAGTGCTGTACATTCTGTGGGTTTTGACAAATGTATAATGACATATATCTTCCACTGTGGTATCATACAGAGTAGTTTCACTGCCCTAAAAATCCTCTGTATTCCACCTGTTCATCCCTCCTTCCCTGGCAACCACTGATTGTCTCCATAGTTTTACCTTCTTTAGAATATCATATAGTTGGGAGAGCCTGAGTGGCTCAGTAAGTTAAGTGTCTGACTTGGGCCTAGGTCATGATCTCATGGTTCGTTGAGTTTGAGCCTGAGTCAGACCCTGTGCTGACAGTTTGGAGCCTGGAGCCTGCTTCGGATTCTGTGTCTCCCTCTGTCTCTGCCCCACCCCTGCTCACACTCTGTCTCTCTCTCTGAAAAATAAATGAACACTTTAAAAAGTTCAGAATATCATATAGTTGGAATCATACAGTATATAGCCTTTTCAGATTGGCTTCTTTCAGTTAATAATATGCATTTAATTTTCCTCCATGTCTTTATATGGCTTGATAGCTCATTTCTTTTTAGCACTGAGTAATATTCCATTGTCTGGATGTACCACAGTTTATCCATTCACCTATTGAAGGATATCTTGGTTGCTTTGGCAAGTATGAATAAAGCTACTGTAAACATCTGTGTACAGGTTTTTGTATAAACGTAACTTTTCAACTCATTTGGGTAAATACCAAAGAGTGCAACTGCTGGATTGTAGGTTAAGAATATGATTGGTTTTGTAGGAAACTGCCAAACTGTCTTCCAAAGTGTCTGGATCATTTTGCATTCCCACCAACAACGAATGAAACTTCCTGTTACTCCACATCCTTGCCAGTGTTTCGTGGTGGTAGTGTTTGATATTTCGGCCTTTTTTTTTTTTAATTGAAATTTTCATTGAGATAATTGCAGATTCACAGGCCAATATAAAAAATAATTTAGAGAGGGCCGCCTGGGTGGCTCAGTCGGTTGAGCGTCCGACTTCGGCTCAGGTCACGATCTCGCAGTTCTGAGTTCAAGCTCCGTGTCGGGCTCTGTGCTGACAGCTCAGAGTCTGGAGCCTGCTTCGGTTTCTGTGTCTCCCTCTCTCTGCCCCTTCCCTGTCTCTCTCTGTCTCTGAAAAATGAATAAATGTTTAAAAAAATTTTCTTTTTAATAATTTAGAGAGATCTCTGTACACTTTGCCCAATTTCCTTCAGTGGTAATATTTCATAAAACTGTAGTATACTCTCACAACCTAAGTATTGACAAAGACTTTATCCACTGATCTTAGATTTTCTAAATTTTACTTGTACACTGTATGTGTCTATTTCATTTTTTTTTATAAGTTTATCTATTTTTGAGAGACAGAGAGCAAGTGAGGGAGGGGCAGAGAGAGAGGGAGACAGAGAATCCCAAGCAGGCTCCACGCTGTCAGCGCAGAGTTCCATGTGGGGCTTGATCTCACAAACTGTGAGATCATGACCTGAGCCGAAATCAAGAGTCAGGACGCTTACCCGACGGAGCCTCCCAGGTGCCCCTGTGTCTGTTTTTAAGGCTAATTGATTTTATGTTTAATATAGCTTCTGAAATTCTTGTTAATAAATGCATTTGAAGCTGTAGATTTCTCCCAGGGTTGCACTTGTGCTGTATTCCACAAATGTTGATATGTAATGTTCTCATTGGTTAGTACTAAATACTTCATTATTTCAGTTGTAATTGCTTCTTTAACCCATGGGTTGTTCAGAAGTATTTTTTAGTTTCCAAATATGTGGGTTTTTAAAAAATGTGTAGGTTTTTAAAAAATACTAATTTATAGCTTAAGTATGCCACACATCCAGTGTGGGGCTTGAACTCACAACCCTGAGATCAAGAGTTGCATGCTCTACTGACTGAGCCAGCCAGCCACCCTCTCATTTAGCTCGTAATTAAGTTCTAGCCATTGTGGTTAGAGAACTGGCATGATACTCATTTTCTGGAATTTTTTATGATGTCCTTTGGGTTGGCCTTATGTATGATCAGTTTCTATATATTCTCCATGTGCTTGGAAGGAATGCCAGTTTTCTTTTTGATAGATGTGGGGTTGTGTATCTAGTGGATCAAGCTTATTAATTGTGTTATTCAGATCTTCCTTATCCTTACTAAGTTTTGTGTGTGTAATCAGTTTCAGAGAGGTAAATTAAAGTATTCCAGTGTAGGACTGGCTTTCTTTGGACTAGTGTTAGTATGTTTTTTCCTCACACAGTCCACAATCTTAATTTTATTTATTTATTTTGTAAATGTTTTATTTTTTATTTTTGAAAGAGAGCTGGGGAAGGGGCAGAGAGAGAGGGAGGAGAGGATCCCAAGCAGGCTTTGTGCTATCAGCACAGAGCCTGATGTGGGGCTTGAACTCATGAACTCTGAGATCATGACCTGAACTGAAGTCAGATGCTTAACCAACTGAGCCACCCAGGCGCTCCCTGAGCTGAAATCAAGAGTTGGACACTTAACCAACTGAGCCACCAGGTGCCCTTGACACATTCCAATCTTTACATCTTAAGACCACATATAAACAGGGCGTCTTAAGTGCCTCAGTCGGTTAAGCATCTGATTTTCTATTTTGGCTCAGGTCATGATCTCACAGTCATGAGATCAAGCCCCAAGTTGAACTTCACTCTGAGCTTGGCATGGAGCCTGCTTAAGATTTTCTTTGTCTCATGTGCCTGGGTGGCTCAGTCGGTTAAGCATCCTACTTTGGCTGGGGTCATGATCTCACAGTTTGTGAGTTCAAGCCACGCTTCCCTCCCTCCTTCTCTCTCTCTCTCTCTCTCTCCCCCTCTCCAACTCTCCCTCCCTCTCTGTCTGCTCCTCCCTTGTGCATGCTTGTTTTCTCTCTCACAAATAAAATAAATTCTTTTGAAAAGACCTATAATCTCTGCCTTTTTATTAGCTTTATTTGATCCATGTAGTTATTAGGATCGGTGATACACTTGGATCTATTTCTACCCTCTATCCTTGGGTCTTCAATTCGACCATAGTTTTTCTTTGCTTGTTATTTTTTTCTCTCCTGTCTTTTGTTATTTGATTGGGGTTGTTTTTCTTTTAATATTTTTTTTAATGTTTATTTATTCTTGAGAGAGAGACAGAGCATGAGCAAGGGAAGGGCAGAGAGACAGACAGACAGACAGACACAGAATCTGAAGCAGACTCCAGGCTCCAAGCTGTCAGCACAGAGCCTGACGTGGGGCTGGAACTCAGATCATGACCTGATCCAAAGTCAGATGCTTAGCTGACTGAGCCACCCAGGTGCCCCGAGGTTTTTTGTTTTTTTGTTTTTTTTAATTTATGTATTTTCTGAGAGCGAGAGAAAAAAAAAGAATGAGTGGGGGAGGGGCAGAGAGGGATGGAGAGAATCCAAAGAAGGCGCTGTCGGCACAGAGCCCTACGTGGGGCTCGATCTCATGAAATGTGAGATCATGACCTGAGCCAAAATCGAGAGTCAGACGCTTAATCAACTTAGCCACCCAGGTGCCCCATGATGGAGTTTTTAAAATTCAGTCTTTGTCTCATCTACTGGTTTAGAAATTAATTTCTGTTTCTGTTCTTTTTTTGGTTATGTTTAGCTTTTAACTTGCATCCTTGACTTTTTACACTACTATCAAAAAAAATTAGCAACTTCAGGATTCTAGTTTTAACATTTATTCTGCTCCCATCTTCCAGTTTATTGTGGCTAGTATTTTAGTTGCAGTTTGTTCTAACCCCTCCCCTAAATTAATTTTTTCCCTTAATGATAAGTATTTATTTAGACTTCCCAACAAGCCTATCCTTTTCTTTCCTCTCCATGACTTCTTACAGCCCACTCTTTCCCTTTGGGCTTGGTCTTCTTTTTCCTTTTTTCACTAATTCTTTTAGCAGAGATTTGTATGTAGTAAAATCAGCCTTGGTATTTCTGATAAAAAGTTTTTAATTTATATCTTCATTTTTCCCTTACTCTTGTATGATTGTTCATAGTTTTAAATTCTAGATTGACCTTGATTTTCTTTTCTTTAGGCTCCACACCCAGCGTGGAGCTCAATGCAGAGGTCAAACTAAAAACATTAAGACCTGAGCTGAGATCAGGAGTCAGTCACTTAACCAACTGAGCCATCCAGGTGTCCCACACCTTGATTTTTCTTAACACTTTGATGATGTGATTCCATTGTCTCCTAGCAGCTATTTTTCCGTTGAGTAGTCTATTGTCGGTCTAATTGTCACTTTTGTGATTCCTTTTTCTCTTTTGTGGCTTTTAAGATTTTTTTTTTTTTTTTTTTTTTTTTTGGCTCTGCTATTTTTCACTTGTACTTCAGTATCCTAGGTTTGGACTTAATTTTTTTTTTTTTTTCCACTTGGGCCTTTTTCTGCTCCTTCAACCTGATCTGTCTCCTTTTTTCCTCTGGCTGCTCTTTTTTTTCTTCACTACTGTTCTAACAGAAGTATTTGGACCTTCTCAATCAGTATTCTCTGTATCTTTCTTGTATATAGCCTTATCTCTTTATGTCATTCTCCTGCATTCTGGAACATTTTCACATTCTATTTTCCAATTTTAAATTCTGTCTTCAGCTCTGTCTATTCTACTTAATAACTTAAAAAATTGTTTATCTTACAGGGCACCTGGCTGGCTCAGTCGGTAAAGCATTCAACTCTTAATCTCAGGGTCGTGAGTTCAAGCCCCACAAAGGGCATGGAACCAATTTAAAAAAATTTTTTGTGTGTTTATCTTAATGTTGTTTAATTTCTGTACTTTTTTTGGCTTTTAAAAATCTGCCTGTTTTTACCAATTGGCTTCTATTCCTTCCTTTGAGCTCTTTGAACATCTTGAACTTTTTTTATTAATGTTTCTTTTTTTAATGTTTGTTTATTTTTGAGAGAGAGAACGCATGCCCAAGTGGGGAAGGGGCAGAGAGAGAGGAAGATAGAAACCCAAGCAGGCTCCACCTTGTCTGTGCAGAGTTCAATGCGGGGCTTGAACCCACAAACTGTGAGATCATGACCTGAGTGAAAATCGAGAGTGGGACTCTTAACCGACTAAGTCACCCAGGTGCCCCAGACATTGTTAACTTTTTAAAAAACTTTACATTATGGAATTTTTAAGACTTTTTATTATGGAAATTTCCAACATGCAAAAGAAAAGAGAATGGTAATGAACTGCCTGTGTCCTTTACCCAGCTTTCACCAATTACTAACATTCCGCCATTCTTTAAACATGCTTATTTTAAAGATGCTTTTAGATTATTCTGTTATTATCTCATCGTTGGAGTACAAGTTCTTTTGTTACTCTCCCATATGATGGTTTATTTCCTCTTATGGTGTTTTTGTTTTCCCAGTGGAAGCTCATTTTGAGTTGGGATTTGTTTCCATGGGAGTCCCATGTGCTCTGGATTATGGAGGCATTCCTAAGGGGAGTTTTGTTTTCTCCTCTGCTGGGGCCCTGCGAGTTTAGCTAGTTGTCATTACTTTGGAGTAATGTGTATTTGGAGTCTCCATCTGTGCCTGGTGAGAGTCTGGGCTTCTGTTCCTTATGGACTCTATTTTTCCATGAGGGCCCTGACAAAAGGCTAGTTCCCTTACTTCTCCAGGCTGGTGTGCAGTTTTTTAAGCCCCATCTAATGAGGGGTGGAAATGTATTCCTTCATGGCCTCCGGCTTTATGCATGTATCTCAGTTCTGGTTCCTGTCATGCAAGGGACCTTCAGCCCTGGACTCCTCTCCCTTGGGATTAAATCCCCAGTCCTCAGCCCTTAGATGTTAAGAACTATATCCAGGTTCCTTTTCCCTTGAGTCCTACAGCTTTGGCACCTGCTCACTGTTGGTTGATTCCTTTTTGTTCCTTGCACTGCAGGCTCGGCTTTCTCTCTTGGTTTCCGCTTAGCTATATGTGTAAGGAGTGGAGGGTGCTGACTTTTATCTAGCATTTCTAGGTGAGGTTTTCTTGGCAAAGGAGGGAGGTAGTAGAGTTCATATCAGACTGTCCTCAATCATGGTTTGTTTGCTGCTTTTGTTTTTTTAAAGTTTTTGATTTTTAATAGCTCAGACTTTTTGACTTCTTGTATGCCAGGTACTTGCCTTATTTCACTGAGTTGTGTGAGGCAGGCCCTGATATCATCACCCTTTATGTGTTTGTTTTATAGATGAAGAAAGAATTGTGGAGTGGGCGCCTTGTAGTCTCACAGTTGGGAAGCTGGGCTGGGAGTTCTGACTTCAGCCTCCATGCTTTACCTCTTCCCATGCTCCCTCTCACTCCTTTCCAGATGGAGCAGGGCAAGGATAATCTTCCTTCAGTGCTCCATTACTTTGAAAGTAACTTTGATTTATTTCTTCTGATTGTCACAGGGATTCGCACTCATTTTAGAAAACATCGAAAATATAAACATTTGTAAAGGAGAAAATAAAGTCACCATAACCACATAACATAGGTGTAACTGTAAACATTTTCCTGTGTAGTTGACCCTTGAACAACACAGTTTTGAACTGGATGAGTCCACTTATATGTGGACTTCTCCCCCATAAAAACAGTACAGTACTACAAGTGTTATTTTTTCTTCCTTGTGATTTTCTTAACAGTTTATTTTTATTTATTTGAGAAAGAGAGAGAGAGAGAGACCGACCAAGTGTGAGTGGGGGAGGGGCAGAGAGAGAGGGAGACACAGAATCTGAAAGCAGGCTCCAGGCTCTGATATGTCAGCACAGAGTCCAATGCGGGGCTCAAAATCATGACCTGAGCTGAAGACGGACGAACAGTTTCTATTCTCTAGCTCACTTTGTGTAAGAATACGGTATATAATACATATAACATGCATAATATGTGTTAATCAACTGCATGTTATCAGTAAGGCTTCTTTTGAGAATCAAAAATTATACTCAGATTTGCATGCGGAGTTGGCATCCCTGACCCCTGTGTTGTTCAAGTTTCAACTGTATTTCCTTTGTGGGTTTTTTTAATAATTTTTTTAATGTTTGTTTATTTTTTTTTTTTTAATTTTTTTTTTCAACGTTTTTTTTAATTTATTTTTGGGACAGAGAGAGACAGAGCATGAACAGGGGAGGGGCAGAGAGAGAGGGAGACACAGAATCAGAAACAGGCTCCAGGCTCTGAGCCATCAGCCCAGAGCCTGACGCGGGGCTCGAACTCACGGACTGCGAGATCGTGACCTGGCTGAAGTCGGACGCTTAACCGACTGCGCCACCCAGGCGCCCCTAATGTTTGTTTATTTTTGAGAGAGTGCAAGACAGAGTACAAGCAAGGGACGGGCAAAGAGAGAGGGAGACACAGAATCAGAAACAGGCTCCAGGCTCTGAGCTGCAGCACAGTGCCTGACGAGGGGCTCAAACTCACAAACTGCGAGATCGTGACCCAAGCCAAAGTCAGAGGCTTAACTGCCTGAGCCACCCAGGCGCACTATTTCCTCTGTGTTTTAAAAATAATGCCTGCGATAGGTATCTTACATGTAATTTTGTGCCCACCTTTTGTCACCTAGTAGACTATGAGCAATTTGTATCATTAAAATTTATTTTAAAGGATAATTTTAAAATGGCCTAAAATTTTAAAAACATATTACAGAAGTGCTATTGGCTAAAATAATTTTAGAAATATAAAAATGTATAAAATAAAAGCCTGACTTTCAGTTCGTCTTTGTTAACAGTTTGGTGCTCTATACTTTTTCAGAACTTTTTTTTCTTTTCAGAAACATTTTGCTTGTTTTTAACAAAAAATAGGTACTCTACACATTATTCTGCAATGTATTTTTTTAATGTTTATTTATTTTGAGAGAGAGAGAGGGAGAGAGCGCACGCACGTGAGCAGGGAAGGGGCAGAGAGAGAGAGGTTGAGAGAATCCCAAGCAGGCTCTGTCAGCGCAGAGCCTGGCTAGGGGCTCAATCCCACGAACCACAAGATCAAGATTTGGGTGGAAATCAAGAGTCAGATGTTTAACCAACTGAGCCACCCAGGCACCCCTGCAACATATTTTTTTACTCAGTGTTGTGACTTTCTTTCCATGTGTGTTCATAATGATCTATTTTATAATCATTTATGAATGATTATAAATCTCAGAATTACACCAGCGGTATGAAGAGATGCTCAGGAAAATTAAAACCACCTAGGAAAATACAGAATGAAAATTTTATAGTTTAAAAAAATACAGTGTTGTGTTGCCTATGCTGCACCCACCCACCCATCCCACCTCGCAGGAGGCCACATTTGGCATGAATCAGCTTGTAGGGCTGTTTCTGTATATTTACCTACTTAACTGTGTAGTTACAGAATGTATTAGAGAGTGTATGTATGTGTGTGTGTTTAGTATAAATGTAAACTATCTTTGTAGATGCTCTATAACCCCTTGTCCTTGTGTCTGTATTTCTATGGCAGGTTACAGTATCCGAGAGTTTGAATTTCTTGTATCAGAGGGTATATGTCTATTATTATCTTTTCATATGTTTGCCTTTTGTATTCTTATCCTGCTTGTAGCCTTTGTCCATTTTTCTTTTTTTTTTTTAAATTGTGAAAAACATATGAGATTCCCTCCTAAGAAAATTGTAAGTATATAATGCATATTGTTAACTACAAACACAATATTGTACAGAAGATCTCTAGAACTTTTTCATCTTGCATGACTGAAACTTAAACCCATTGAGCAGCCATTCCATTTCCTTCCCATCCCCCGAGGCTCCCGGTAACCATCATTCTGTTTCTGCTTTGATGAGTTTGACTACTCTAGATACCTTATAGAAGTGAAATCATGAAGCATTTGTCCTTATGTGACTAGTTTATTTCACTTTATTTACATTTATTTGACTTTTTATTGAAATGTATACAACCAATATTTAACATCTTGCTCACCAGGTTCATCTACATTATCACATATTACAGAGTTTTCTTCTTTTTAATGACTGAATAATATTCCACAATTGAGTATAGTTGAGCCACAAAGTTCCATTAGTTTCAGGTGTACCACATGGTGCTTGAATGAGTCTGTACTTCATGCTGTGCTCACTATAAGTGTAGCTGCCGTCTGTCACCATGCAACAATATTATAATATCATTGACTCTGTTCCCTCTACTGCACCTTTTATCCCCATGACTTATTCATTCCATAACTGGAAACCTGTATCTCCCACTCCCCTTCACCAATTGTGCACATCCTACTGCCTCTCTCCCCTGTGGCAACCATCAGTTTGTTCTTTATATTCGTGGGTCTGTTTCTGCTTTTTCTGTGTGTGTATTTATTTGGTTTTTTTAGATTCTGCATATAAGTGAAATCGTATGGGTTTTGTCTTTCTCTAACTTATTTTGCTTAGCATAATACCCTCTAGGTCCATCCATGTTGTTGCAAATGGCAAGACCTCATTCTTTTTTATGGCTGAATAATAGTCCGTCATATATGAATACCACATCTTCTTTATCCATTCATCTATCAGTGGACCCTTAGGTTGCTTCTATATCTTGGCTATTGTATTTTTTTTTAAGTTTATTTATTTATTTTGAGAGAGAAAGAAAGAGAGCATGAAGTGGGGGTGGGGGGTGGAGAGAATATCCCAAGCAGGCTCCAGCTGCCAGCACAGAGAGCGGCACGGGGCTCAATCCCACAAACTGTGAGATCATGACCTGAGCCAAGGTCAAGAGTTGGGCCCTTAACCAACTGAGCCAGCCAGGTGCCACTGTATCTTGGCTATTGTAAATAATGCTGCGGTAAACATAGGAGTGCACATGTCTTTTCGAATTGGTGTTTTTATTTTCTTTCCGTAAATACCCACTAGTAGAATTATCAGATTCGTATCATATTTCTATCTTTAATTTTTTGAGAAACCTCCTCACTAAGAGTGGCTGCATCAGTTTACATTCCCACAAACAGCGCAGCAGCGTTCCTTTTTCTCTACTTTCTCGCCAACACTTGTTATTTCTTGTCTTTTTTTTTTTTTTTTTAAAGGTTTTTATTTTTAAGTAATCTCTGCACCCAACACGGGGCTTGAATTCACAACCTGAGATCAGGAGTCACATGCTCCACTGGCTGAGCCAACCAGGCGCCCCTTGTCTTTTTGATTCTAGCCATTTTAACAGGTGTCAGGTGATATCTCATTGTGATTTTGATTTGCATTTCTCTGATGATTAGTGATGTTGAACATCTTTTCTTGTGTCTGTTGGCTATCTGTATGCCTTTGGGAAAATGTCTATTCAGGTCTTCTGCCCATTTTTGAATCAGATTATTTTTGTTTTTGGTTTTTTTGGTGGTGAATTCTATAAGTTCTTTATATGTTTTGGATATTCCTTATTGAATGTATCATTTGCATATATCTTCTCCCATTCAGCAGGTTGCCTTTTCATTTTGTTGATGGTTTCCTGTGCTGTGCAAAAGGTTTTTATTTTGGTGTGATCCCAATAATTTATTTTTTCCTTTTGTTTCCCTTGCCTGTTGAGACATCTGAAAAAATGTTGTTGCTAAGGCTGATGTGAAAGAAGTTCTGCTTGTGTTCTCTTCTAGGAGTTTTATGGTTTCAGGTCTCACATTTAGATCTTTAGTCCATTTTGAGTTTATTTTTGTGTATGGTGTAAAAAGTGGTCCAGTTTCATTCTTTTGCATGTAGCTGTCCAGCTTTCCCAGCGCCATTTATTGAAGATATATCTTTTCCCCATTGTATATGCTTGCCTCCTTTGTTGTAGATTAATTGAGCATATAAGTTTGGGTTTATTTCTAGTATACCACATTTTCGTTATTCATTCATCCATCGATGGACGCTTAGGGTTGATTCCATATCTTGCTTATTGTAATCAGTGCTGCAGTGAGCATGAGAATGTGGATACCTCTTCAAGATCCTGATTCTAATTTTTTTTTCCTTAGTTGTGACAGATGACTTTTTATTCAGTATTTAAGCCATGTACACTTGTAGATGGTAGGATACGAAGGCTATAACAGCATTCTCCTTAAGATGTAAAGTTTAGTGTAAACATTGGAAATTTTACACGCAGCACTGAGCACAATACTTGAATTCTTTTTTTTTTTTAGTTTAAATTCAAGTTAGTTAACATACAGCATAGTATTGGTTTCAGGAGTAGAACCTAGTGACTCATCACTTCCGTTAACACCCAGTGCTCATCCCAACAAGTGCCCTCCTTAATGCCCATCACCCATTTAGCCTACCCCTCATCCAGCAACCCTCAGTTTGTTCTCTGTATTTTAGAGTCTCTTATGGTTTGCCTCCAACTCTGTTTTTATCTTCCTTCCCTTCCCCTATGTTCATCTTTTGTGTTTCTTAAATTCTATATGTGAGTGAAATAATAAGATATTTGTCTTTCTCTAACTGTCTTACTTTGCTTAGCATAATACACTGTAGTTCCATCTACATTGTTGCAGATGATGAGATTTCATTCTTTTTGATTGCCGAGTAATATTCCATTGTATATATGTATATATACCACACCTTCTTTATCCATTCATCAGTCAGTGGACATTTGGCTTTTTCCTTAATTTGGCTATTGTTGATAGTGCTGCTATAAACATTGAGGTGCATGTGCCCCTTTGCTAATTCTAATTCTTTTGGATAAATACCCAGAACTGGGATTGCTGTATTATATGGTAGTTCTGTTTTTATTTCTTTAGAAACCTCCATACTGTTCTCCATATTGGCTGTACTATTTTACATTCCCACCAACAGTGCACAAAGATTCCAGTTTCTCCATATCCTCTCTGATACTTGTTATTTTCTCTTTGTTTTTATAATAGCCATCCTAACAGATGTGAGGTGATCTTCATTTCCCTATAATGATTAGTGTTGTTGAGCATCTTTTCATAGATGTCCTGGCCATTTGTATGCCTTTGGAGAAGTGTCTGTTCTAGTCTTTGCCTCTCTTGTAATCAGGTTGTTTGTTTCTTTTTGCCGTTAAGTTGTAGGAGTTTCCTGTATCTTTTGGATGTAACCACTTGTCAGATATATGGTTTGCAAATATTTTCTTCCATTCTGTATGTTGCCTTTTGCTCTGTTGATTGTTTTCTTGACTGTGCGAAAACTTTTTTGTTGTTGTTGTTGTTGTTGTTGTAGTTCATTTGTCTATTTTTACTGTTGTTGCCTGTGCCATTGGTGTCCTATCCAAGAAATCGTTGCCAAGAGTAATGTCACAAAGTTTTCATCCTATATTTTCTTATAGGAACTTTATAGTTTCAAGTCTATTTTTAAGTCTTTTATGTATGGTATAAGCTAAGGGTCAGTTTTCATTCTGTGCATGTGGATATTCAGTTTTCCCAACACCATTTGTTGAAGAGACTATCTTTTCCCCATTGTTTATTTTGGTACCCTGGCAAAGATCAGTTGCCCATATGTGTGTGGGTTTATTTCTGGACTCTGTATTCTATTCCATTGGTATATAATATCTGTCTTTATGCCCATATTGTTTTGATCACTGTAGCTTTGTGATATGTTTTGAAATCGAGAAGTATGAAGCCTCAGCTTTGTTCTTTCTCAAGACTGATTCAGCTGTTCAGAGTCCTTTGTGGTTCCACATGAATTCTAGAATTGTTTTTTTCTTTTTCTGTTAAAAAAAATGCCACTGGGATTTTGGTTGGGAGATGCATTGAATCTGTAAACCTCTTTGGGTAGTATGGACATTCTAACAACGGTAAGTCTTCCAGTCCATGACCATGGGTTGTCTTTCCATTTTTCTGTATCTTCTTTAACTTCTTTCAGCAGTATTTTGTAGTTTTAAGTGTACCAGTCTTTTGTCTCCTTGATTAGATTTATTTTATTTTATTTTGTTCTGTTTGATGCCATTTATGGGATTGTTTTTTCTTAATTTCCTTCTTGGATTGTTTATTGTTAGTGTATAGAGACACAACGGATTATTTTTTATTTTTTATTTTATTTTTTTAAACATATTCATTTTTTGTCTCTCAGAGAGAGACAAAGCATGAGTGGGGGAGGGGCAGAGAGAGAGGGAGACACAGAATCCAAAGCAGGCTCCAGGCTCTGAGCTGTCAGCACAGAGGCTGATGCGGGGCTCAGACCCACAAGCTGTGAAATCATGACCTGAGCTGAAGTCAGACGCTTAAGCAACTGAGCCCCACAACTGATTTTTGTATGTTCATTTTGTATCCTGCAACTTTCTAGAATTCACTTACCAGTTCTAACAGGGTTTTTGTGTGTGTATGTGTGGAATCTTTAGAGTTTTCTACATACAAGATCTTGTCATCAGCAAACAGAGATAATTTTACTTCTCCCTTTCCATTGTGGATGCTTTTTTAATTTTTTTCTTACCTACTTGCTCTAGCTAGGACTTATAGTACTGTGTTGAATAGAAATGTTAAGAGTAGGCATCCTTGACTTGTTCCTCACCTTAGAGGAAAAGCTTTTAGTTTTTCACCATTGAGTATGGTGTTAGCCATGGGCTTTTCATTCATGGCATTTAAAAAAAATTTTTTTAATGTTTTTATTTTATTTTTGAGAGAGTGTGAGCGGGGGAGGGGCAGAGAGAAAAGGAGACACAGAACCCTAAGCAGGCTCCAGGCTCCAAGCTGTCAGCACAGAGCCCCCCATGGGGCTCACACCCACAAACTGTGAGATCATGACCTGAGCTGAAGTCAGACACTTAACTGACTCAGCCACCCAGGCGCCCCTCATTCATGGCCTCTAAAATATTGAGGTAATTTACTTGTATTCCTGGTTTATTGCGCATCTTTATCATGAAAGGATGTTAAATTTTGTCAGATGTTTTTTTCTGCGTCTATTGAGATAATCATGTGATTTTTAACCTTCTATCTGTTAACGTGGTATATCACATTGGTTGATATTTGTGTGTTGAATCATCCTTGCATCCCATGGAATCAATCCCATTTGGTCATGGTAGATGATCCTTTCAATGTGCTGTTGATTGTGGTTTGCCAGTATTTTATTGATTTTGCATTGTATTCATCAGGTAGCTGTCTTGTAGTGTCTTTTTCTGTCTTCGTTACCAGGGTGATGCTGGGCTCAAAACATGAATTTGGAAGTGGTCCTTCCTCTTTAAGTTTTTAGATGAGTTGGGGAAGGGTTGGTGTTAATTCTTAGTTAAATGTTTGGTAGAATTTACTTGTGAAGCCATCTGGTTCTGGGCTTTTCTTTGTTGGAAGGTTTGATTCTGATTTAATCTTACTAGTTACAGGGCTGTTCAGATTTTCTATTTCTTCATGATTCAGTCTTGGTAGGTGTTAAGTTTCTAAGAATTTGTCCTTTTCCAATTTGTTTACATATAATTATTCAGAGTAGCCTCTTATAATCTTTTTTATTTCTGTGGCACTGATTGTAATGTCTCCTCTTTCATTTCTGAATTTAAATAAATTTAAGTCTTCTCTTTTTTCTTAGTTTAGCCGAACGTTTGTCAATTTTGTTATCGTTTCCAAAAACCATCTGTTAGTTTAGTTCATGTTTTTCTGTTGTTTTTCTAGTGCCTGTTTTGTTTGTTTCTGCTCTGATCTTGATTATTTCCTTCCTTCAGCTAACTTTGGGCTTAGTTTGTTCTTTTTCTAGTTCTTTGATGTGTACAGTTAGGTTGTTTGACATTTTCTTTTTTAACGTAGGCGTTTATTGCTATAAACGTCCCTCTTAGTACTGCTTTTGTTACATTCCATGAGTTTGGGTATGTTGTGTTTTGTTGCCTTAACCCATTTTTTATTCTGTTATCTCTGTCACATTGAGCTGTACTAGCTCTTATGCATAGGTCTTTGTCTTTATGTTGCAAGCATTTTTCAGTTGTTGGTCTTTCATCTTGTAGTCCTTTCATCAGGTAGGAGTTTAAATTTTGATGTAGCCATATCAGTTGATCTTTCCCTGTATGGTTTCTCTATTTAAAAAGACCCTCCTCTCCACAGAATTATAAATATCTATGTATATAATTATTATTTTATGATTATATTTTTATTTGTAGGAAATATATACCACATCGTCTTTATCCATTCATCAGTTGATGGACATTTGGGCTCTTTCCTTAATTTGGAATTAATGGGAAGGATATGAAGTGGGAATTAAATGTTTTAATTGCGCGACGTCTGTCACACGGATAGCACCTTCACGAGTTGCCTGTAAATGTCAGGTATCTAGGCTATTTCCAGTTTTTTGCTATTATAAATAAAACTGACTGTATTTCTGGTTATTTAGGGTAGAATTGGAGAACAGAATTCTAAGATCAGGAGGAGACTAGATAGTGAAGCAGTTAAAAGCAGAGACTTAAAGATGTGTTGCCTGCATTTGATTCTCGACTCCTCTGTTCCATTGCTTTGCAACCTTCTACAAGGTGTTTCCTGTACCTTCCTTATGCCTTGGTTTTCTCATCTGAAAAGTGGAAGTAATAATAGTACCCCCACCCCCTCAGAATTCTACTGAGGCTTAAGTGTTTAATACACATGAAATACCGGAACAGGGCCTGGCACGTGGTGAGTACTCAATTACTGTTAGCGTTAGGGTTTAAGTTTATTTATTTTAAGAGAGAGAGAGAGAGTGCGTGCATGTGCACTTGAATGGGGAAAGGGCAGAGAGACAGAGAATCCCAAGCAGGCTCTGCCACTGTCAGCACAGAGCCTGATGCAGGACTCATACTCATCAACTGTGAGATCACAGCCTGAGCTGAAATCAAGAGTCAGACGCTTAATGGACTGAGCCACCCAGGCACCCCGTGATGGCATTTTAAGACAAGTGACTTTCTAGAAAAGTCCTGTTGTTTTTATATTTCCATTATGGGAATAAAGGAGATCCTATTGCCCCCAACCCCTTGTTATCATTGATTTTTATCATTAAAAAATTTTTTTTCAATGTTTATTTATTTTTGAGAGTGAAAGAGTAGGAGAGAGACAGAGAGGGAGACAGAGGATCTGAAGCAGGCTCTGCGCCATCAACACAGAGCCCGATGTGGGGCATGAACTCACCAACTGTGAGATCATGACCTAAGCCAAAGTTGGATGCTTAACCGACTGAGCCACCCAGGCGCCCCAAATCTTATCATTTTTTAAAGTTTTGCTAATTTGTAAAATTGAATATGTATAGTAGGCTCTTATTATTTTTTTAAATGTATACACTTCTGTTTTCCTCTTGAACCTTAAAATTAAACTGCTGACTTTAGGAAATGGTTTCTATTGCCTTCTAGGTCCCTTTTTTAGAATTGTATTTTTAGAACTTGAAGCCCACCTTCTTTTAAGTATTTGTTTCCCCCCAGTTCCTCACTTAGCCTGTGGGGATCCTCCTAAGTCTGTGCCTGTGGCTTGTTCTTCGGGCACTGACATTCATTTGAACCCCTGCCACCTGCCGGGCCCTGTGCTGGTGCCCTGGCCTCACAGAGGAGCAAGTTGCTGTGTATGAGAGAAGACAGCTAGGAGAGGTGGCAGGCAGCACGGGGCAGCAGGCATCAGAGTCAGGACGTGTACACATCGTGGTGCCACCCCCCCCAAGATGGGGCTGTGGGGTTGGGAGAACCTTAGGAGAAGTTTTCAAAACTATACGTGGGGCCGACTTTTGAACACAAAGTGCAGCTGCCTTTGGTGTGAGGAAACCCTCTCCGTGGAATACCAAGCTTGAAATGAAAGAAGTTTTCTTTTTTTTTTTTTTTTACTTTATAAAATAATTTGTCATAGCATTTTTTAAAAATGTGTTCTTTCTATATATTTAAAATATGTTGCTTGGAGGCACCAGGCTGGCTCGGTTGGAGCGTGCGACTCTTGATCTCAGGGTTGTGAGTTCGAGCCCTGCATTGGGTGTAGAGATGACTTAAAAACAAAATCTTTTTTTTTTTTAAATGTAGCTTTAGAGGCTCCTGGGTGGCTCAGTCAGTTAAGCGTTCGACTCTTGATATCAGCTCAGGTCATGATGTCACAGTGTCATGAGTTCAAGCCCTGCGTCAGGCTCTGTGCTGATAGTGCCAAACCTGCTTGGTATTCTCCCTCTTCCTCTCTCTTTGCCCCTCCCCTGCTCATACTCTCTCTGCTCTCTCAAAATAAATAAACTTAAATAAAATAATAAAATTAAATTTAAAATGTAGCTTGAAAAAAGTTTCATTTAAAAAAGCATTTCTGAAAGCACTGATCTTGGGCATGTTTCCTAACATCTTCAGATCTCAATTTTCCCTTCTGTTAGGAAGGTCAGATGAGGTGTTTTCCTCCGTTCACAACATTGCTGGCTGGCTGAGCTCTGTGGTTTAAATGGATGGCAGGAGCCAGTATGGAAGTTCAGGGGGCAGATAGCTTACAGGGTGGAATAAGCATGTGGAACTCTGCTGAGAAAAGGAGCTGGCAGTTGGCTCTGTGGCAGACTTAGACTTGGCAGGGCCGGTCCACTCTTTGGCATAGGGGTATCCTCATCACCAGCACCGCACTTCCGAGTTTCTTCCTCATTTTGTAGGAACACCCCATTTCTGGGCACTCTTAAGTATTGCCTGGAGGGATGGTGTGCCTAGATGGCAAGGTAGGACTGCTGCCCTCTCCCCTCCTCCCCTCCTCCTCCTTTCTACTGCTTAATCAAGAAAGTGTCCCTTAGCTCTTTTTCCAAGCCACCGACTTTCAATTGATCTTTGCTGCTAGTAAGAGGAGGGGAGGTGCTTTCTGGTTCCTGCTAAAGTTACCTGACAGCGGAAGGTGTGCATCTGATAATTATAACTCTGGTGTTTCCAAGGCCTGAGCGATTTAGCTAAGAGCAGTAATCCTGATCTTATCAGGAGGGTTTTGTAGTCCAACAGTGTTGCTTATAACAATATCTGTTTTACTTCCTGGGGCTTCAATCTCCTTTTAGGATTCTCCTATAATCCTGCCCATTACCCCCTTGTGCATGTCTCATTACCTCCTGGAACCAGTTAAAACTGGTGCGAGGGCAAAGATGTTTTTCTTTTCTTCCTACCAAGATCTGGGAATTGAGCTTTTAACATTCCAGGAACATCAACCTGGCCAGCAGTAGAGCAGTCACAGTGAGCATAGATGATACCTGCAGAGCCAAGGTCTAGCCAATGAAAAGGTAAGTTGCTTATTTAAAAAAAAAAAAAAAAAATTACAATAGTAACAACAGCAATATTCAGCCCAAGTACTTTAGTTACATTTTATATTTCAAAGCAATTAAATAGTATCCATGAGTTTGAGATCAGCCCCTTTGAAGTCTAGTTATTTTCCTAATGACTACCTTGAGATTCAGCCCCCAGGAATTTGCCCAGATCCTTGACCTTGGGGTTCAGAATCTATTAGATTATAGAGAGTAGACAGAAAGGAAACACATTACTGTTCTATGTCTTTAGAGAACACTCAAGAATCTCTGCAAAAGTTATCTGAAGTATGTATGAAGGACATGACAGTTTCTTGGAGGTTTCAGAATATGGGGAGCACAGATGAAGAGTTGGTAACTTAGCCTCTGCACTTTAAACCTGAAGGAAAGGGTTAACTCTTGCCTTGGGGAGGAGTGAGGAATGGGAACTAAAATTGCTTTGGACATCTGAGCTGTGCTTTAATAAGATATTCCAGGTGGTCAAGGAGTAATCCTAAAATAGCCTAGATACTTAATTGCTTTTAAAGTCAGGCGCTCCTGTCTCTGGGGAGGTACAGCTCTAAGGAATGTAGTGCTGGCTCCTAAGATCTTGGAGGCGTGGTCTGGTTGGGCTTTTTTTTTTTTTTTTCTCCTTCCAAATCCCAGTAAAAAGAAAGGCCCAAGGTAGCCTTCTTGGGTCAGGAAACACTGGTTGAATTTCTCCCTTTCTCCCCACCAGAAGCTTGGCTCTTGCTGATGCCAGCTGCCATAACCTGGCTTGTTCCAGGGTTGTCGAATATTCTCTGTCTTCTCTCCCCTCCCCCCACCTTTCTTTCCCGCACACTCTTACCACCAGCACCAGAGACAGTGGTCTATTCCTGTGTGATTACTTGCCCAGCGTCTTTCCATTCCCATTAGAACCTTTCTTAGGATAAGGTTCACATTTATCCTTTCCCTTTTGTCCCCTTAGTCCAGATCCAGTTAATTCTCTGACTTGGCTGCTTCTTCCCAAGACTTTTCTTTTCTCCCTGGTCCTGCTGTCCCCTACCCCTACCCTAGGCTGTCTGCATGGACTGCCACACAGCCTGCCACCCCCTGTGCTGGCTTTCCTCTCCGGTCTTCCGTGCATTTTACAAAAGTAGTGTATCTGCATTGCAAAACGTTATGCGGGCCAAAGCATATTTTGTTACGTGAAGAGTCATACTGCCCCCTTACTGGAAAGGCTAAATATTGTGAAGGTGTCAGTTCACTGAACTATTCCATAATTTCAGTGCAATCCAGATTTTCTTCATTGGGGTCAAGGGAGAAGGGGGGAGAGCAAGTGATGGGTCTTGCTTGACACATCATTCAAAAGTTAATCTAGAAAAAATAAACAATTGTTTTTTTAATCATCTCTCCCTCTCCATTAGACTGCAGGCTCCAGGAGGTCAGAGGCTCCTAACTGTCTTGCTCTTTTTGCCTCAGAACTTTACACAGTTTCTAGCATATCCTAGGTGATCACATGTTCGTACGGGAATGATATAATGAAAAATTGAAAAGTGAAAATCCCGCATAGTCTCAACCCGATTAGGTGTCTACATACATTTTTAGATTTCTATTTTTTCCCAACCAAAGTAGGCCATTAAAATCTTCTAAAACACTGGTTTAATCATTTATTTTCTGCTCAGAAAACATCACTGCCTCCCTCCTGTTCACAGTTCAGAGTTTAAATTTCCTCCTGGTATTCAAGGCATTTCACAGCCTGTTCCCACCTCAACTATTCAGACTTGAATCCTCCCTGCCAAAACATGCCTTGTTTATCCCCCCACTCTGTGCTCATTTACACTGTAAATCTCCCCTCAACCCATTCTTCCATGCCGGCTTTATCTCCACCTCTGAGGAGCTCTCCTTTCTTCCACCTCCTGGGCACTTTGTGTTTTGGTACTTTGACTTGCTCTGTTCAGTGCTCTGTGTGTCCAGCTTGTTTTTCCAACTCCATGGTAAAACTCCCAGCAGGGAGAATCACTTTTGGGGGAGTAGGGGTATTCTCAGCAGCTTGCACAATGCTCTCCCTGAGGTGGGTTCTCAGGAAATCAGTGTTGAATGAGTTTGTCATAGGGTCTTTGCTGCTCGGGACAGAAAGGGCCCCTAGAGGCCCTCTCATCCAGCCCTGTCCCATGTTGGATTCCACAGCGTGACGTCCCAGACAGATGGCCATCCCAGGACAGGAAGCTGCCCACCTCCTGAGAAGGCCCCCTCCGTTACTGGGCAGTTCTGATTGCTAGAGAAGTCCTTCTTCTGTCCACCTGGGTAATTTCTGCCCCGTAACTCTAGTTCTGCCCTCTGGGGCTTTATGGAAAAAAGGAAAAGAAAAACAACAACAACACCTTGCGTCCTCTTCTCCAAGGCAGCCTTTTAGATTTTCAAAGAGTGAATACATTATCCCTCTGTCTTCTGGATCTTCCAGGTTGAAGTGTTGGGGAAGCACTGTTTTAATTGAGGAGCAGTCAGGTTAGACTTTGATTCATTATTGTTTGAAGGCCTTTTATGTGCACGTTCACAGTGCTAGGTGCCATATTCTGCCGCCCTCTGAGGCGTAACCTGCTTATCTCTCTTTCTCTTTCCCCTGGTGTCCTGTCCCCTGGGGGAAGATGGGTCCCTTCCTACCCAGGATGTTCTGTTTTGGAGGTAGTGGTGAAAGGTTAGCAGTTCTTATCCCAGTACCCCCAGATAAGTCCCCCGGGCAGGTGATGCCTGAGGGCTAGTTTCTTGGTTGGCTGCACTTGCCAGGTGAAACCTAGGAGATGAATCTGGGACTAAAAGGGCCATGACTTGGCAGTGTAGGCATTCTGTGACCAGAGGATTTTCTTCTTCTTCTCCTCCCTCTCTCCTTTCCCGATGTCACACCCGGAACACTCTCTGCTGTTTCTTCCACCCACAAGGCAGGACGGCGTGACAAAGAGAGCCAGACCTGCATATTGGCACTGCCACTGGGAAGCTCTGAGACCCTGGGCCACTTAAGCAGCTTGCTCTCTTTGAGCCACTGTTTTCCCATCTCTAAAATCACTACCCCTATATCATACAATTCAGTGAGAAAATGCTTGTTAAGCCCCTGGCCCAGTCCTCGCTGCACAGAAGATGCCCAAACATTAGCTTCCCTTCCTTCCCCCAGCCTTCTTCCACTCCCATTTTTGAGAGATTTAAAGGCATGACACTGTGCTTCCCTGGGAAAAATAAACTGAATGTGGATATAGCAACCACAGCTAGCCTTGGATGGGTATTTGGGAACAAACTGTCAGTTTCCTGTGAGCTCCTGGTGAGATCAAAGCTTTTAAGAGAGGTCTTAAGTAGGAGAGGCTGGGAAGGTTGTAAATGGCAGTAAGTGACCACTCACTACTGCCTGCAGCCCTCATGGTAACAGAGCCTGTTCCCCTGGCCGGTTGCCTTGCATGCAGCGGCCCTTCAACTGAAATGCTTTTCTCGGGGACCCCCCTAAACTGTGGAGCTAGTTCCTTTTGGATATGTGTTCCCCACACTCACCTCTGCCACTCCTCACTCTCCTCCCCACCATGCTCAGCATCCAAGACAGAAGTCATCGCTGGGCTTCGAGCAGTCACACCCACAGCCTGGTGAGAGGCCAAGAAACCCACACGTCAGCTTGAAGTAGCTATGTTTTTACAGTAGTTGATCAGAGTGCTGAAGCCTGCGGTCCTCCCCATGAAAGGAGGAGAGAACAGAGGAGTTGTGGGGTTGGAGGTCCCATGGGGGAGCCCATTCCTGCCTTTCAGTAAACGTGCCCATGCTTTCTCTGTACTAGAGGCTGGGGATACCCTGATGGGATGTGCACAGACTCGAGGGGACACACACAGACTGGGGATGTAGGCGGGACACGAGTAACCAGCACATCCGGTGATAGCCCAGAGGAGAAAGGCATCAATTCTGCCTGGTGGGCAGAAGCGAGAGTCTTCGTGGAGGAACAGCATTCAGGCTAGACTGTGAAGGGCGGGCAGAGCCAGGAATTACTCTCACTGCAGCCAGAAAATCTTGTGAAGTAGGGTTTAACTGCCCCAAGACCAAGAGAGTCATGCAAAGAGAGCAGACATTTTCTCATCAGCCCCAACTAAATATTTTAAATTAAGTAATGACCCATCCCAGCCTCGGACGAAAGAAAACAACTCCACTCCCCTGTGTTTTCTTTTTTTTTTTTTATGTTTATTTATTGAGAGAGAGAGCACGCACGCATGCTTGCACATGAGCGAGCAGAGGAGGGACAGGGAGAGAGAATCCCAAGCAGGCTCCCTGCTGTCAGCGCTGAGCCCAACATGGGACTCATCCCACAAACCATGAGATCATGACCTAAGCCAAGAGTCGGATGCTTAACCAACTGAGCCACCCAGGTGCCCTTCCTGTGTTTTCTTTAAATCATCACTAAAATTCCTATCTGTGGAATGGGTCAAATGGTAACATTGCCCAAAGAGTTGAGTGTCCTCTTTCCGTCCCATTCTGGCAAATTTCCCTGTCTTCTGTGGTCACTGAGCTAGGGGTGTTAGGCTAAAATCCCATAGCTAAGCAGATTTGCAAGTGTTTCATATTTAGTGAGCCACAGCTAGTGCAAGGTCTGATTCTCCCACCACTTGGGTTCTGATGTCTAAGCAGAGCTGGAGAAAGCCAAGGGGTCATGACAACCCCCAGCCCCCACCCTTCTCCTCTGTTCCTGAGCTGAGCTCTCGCACTTGGGTGTTTATTTTCACACGTAGTCACACAGTGGTTGTACTGATGTGCTTGTTTTTACACTCCTCTCCTGCTGTGGAAAGCCCTGTCTGAATTCTAGGTTGTGGATTCTGTCCTCCTCACCCAGCTGAGTGTTAAATAGTTTCTGAGTGAGCATTCTGAGTGCCTGGAAGTTATTGTAATTAGCAAAAAACTGTGTTTTCATCTCTCTTGGTGATTGATAGAGAAAAAATCCTCCTGTGCTTCAGATCTCTAGCTGGAGAGAGTTGGGAATTGAGCTGCCACAGTAAACAGCTGACATAACAGAAGCGGCAATGATCCCCCATTAAATGTCTTTCAGCCGATAGGGGCTCCCGGGATAATTGACTTTCCAGCAGGAATTACTGGCTCAAACAAAATCACTGGGCATTAGGGCAACCTACTGCATCTTTTGAAAGGGGGACTGTAACTCTGTCTGGGTTTGCTGACCTGACAGGCATAATTCATCTTGATTATTCATTGTGCTGGTTCCCACCAGATGATACCAGATTTCTGTTGACTGTAATTACAATGTGGGGGTGAATCTTAGCTTTTTTTTTTTTTTAAATAGTGTTTCTCCCGCTTGGTTATTGGCTTCCCTGAGCCGAAGAGCTGTAGAGAGATCTCTAACAACGTCTGCCTGGGGAGATGATGAGTGCACAGTCAGATAGCATTTACTGAGCACTTCCTTACACACATCTTTTGTGAGATAAGCAGGGAAACAATTTGGTGTAGCCTGTTTCATTTCAGCTGACAGAGTGTCACTTCTTCTTGGTTATAGTTACCTCACGGTGTACTAAATTGCTGCTATCAGGAAGTGGGTCTACATCTCAGAGCCCTCTTTGAGTAGGGGAGGCAAAGTATGGTCCCAGAATATAACTGAATAAATAATACCTCCTGCTTTCGGGCAAGCTTGATTAGAGGGGAAGATAGAAAAGAAGGGAATTAGACCAGGCTTTTATGTTACTGACAAGGTTTTACAGCGAGATCCCTATGCAGTCCAAAGAATGTCCTCCCGGGAAACCCCTGCTCCCCATCCCCGGATGCCCGACCCCAACCATTTACACGCCCCAGTGCCTGCGCATGCGCCCGAAGTCCTCGGGGAGAAATGAGAGAGTGACAGGCTTGGTGCATCCAGTCCCATCCACTGGGTCCTCCACTGACCAGTGTAGACTTCTACTGTGACATTTCATATTCCCCACTGGCAGAGGGCCTGTTTGACTCTTCTGTATGGTATGTGTGTATATTTTTTGAAGAGGTGCCTAATTGACTCAAATAGCCAGTTAAGGCCTTTTAGCAGTGATTCTAGTTCATCAGGCATTCGCCGGGGCCTGTTAAGTGCCAGCAGTGTGCTCTATGCTGGGGGTACAAAGATGGATGAGAAACTTTTGCTTTCAAGGAGCTTACGGTAGGGTGAGGATGATAGATAATTCCAAAGTGTGTTAAATTCTAAGCTCAAAATGTATAGCGATTTCTTCCAGAGTACTTAGTGCAGCTGAGAGTGAAGGGAAGGCTTCCCCCAGAATATGTTGCCTAACCTAAGGAGTAAGAGTTACCCAACTGAATAAAGGCAGGAAGCAGGTTCCAGGAACATAAACAAAGGTGTATTTGCTATTTCCTCCTAATTGGCTGAATGGTGTTGGTTTAACCCAATCAATTAAATTAGGATTAGGTTTTCATTATTTCTCTAATGGAAATGAATTTCATCCTAGGGGCACAGTCTGTATACCTTGGGAATAACGTCAAACTCTGAAGGCTGTCCTATCACCAGGGAGTTCTGGTCACTAGACTTCCAGCTTCCAGTGGTGAGGTTTAGTGGAGAGACCAGAACTTCAGGACCTGCCATCTGTGATCCTTTATCCTCCACTTCGAGTGGTCACGTGGCTTTACAGCGTGCTGTGTAGTATACAAACGTGCCGTGTAGAACCTGAAGAAACACACATGCCGTGTACAAACACACATGCCGTGTAGAACCTGAAGAAAAGTGGGACAGCTCAGAGTGATGGCTTCGGGAGGATCAGCTAGGGATGAACAGGTTCTCAGAAAGTTGGGCCTTTGTCTCCTCCTCTTCTAGGATTATCAAGGATAAGTAACACCCACCCTCCTCCAACAACTGGACCTGATTCTTCCACCTGACTCCCTCTTACTTTGGAACCATTACTGAAAGCGAAAGAACAAGAAGATGTCCCTGTAAGAGCAGCAGAGGCGGTTACCTGAGGAGTCTTTTACAGTCTGAGCCAAGATAGCACAATTGCTCAGGGTCTTCATCTTTGCCCTAAAAGATTGCCTTGTCCTCCGTCACTCTCCTATGCCCTTCTGAACTCTGTGCTTTGTTCTCCTTTAGAATGGTGGTTTGGCCTGGAGTGATGATGCGGACGGAGGCCGGGGAAGAGAGATCTCTCGAGATTTTGCCAAGGTCTGTAATGTCTCGTTTGTGATAACGAATGGGGCAGCTCTGCAGTGGGTTGTTAAATCTGATCCCCAAGGAATAAGGACGGGAATGGCCCGTGAGTCACATTTGTAGTCATACAGATAGATGGTTGTGTATCTCTGGTGGAAATCTTCCTGCATTAGACGGAATTTTTCATTGTGTTTTTTTCTGGGGGACCGGGATTGCAGCTGTATGAACTGGACGGTGATCCGGAAAGGAAAGAGTTCCTGGATGACCTCTTCGTCTTTATGCAGAAGAGGGGTGAGTGTGCAGTCTCCTCAGTTTTTCAACTCAGTGAATATTAATTGAGTGCTTACTGTGTGTAAGTCACTGTTAGCCATTCTCCCTGCAGAGTGCTGGCATCTTAGCCCAGGAGAACAAGAGGCACTTAACTGCTGAGTGGTTCTGACCCTAGCATAGTAGTCGACAACCAGATCGAAGAGGACAGAGAGGGCCTTGGCAGAAAATAAATGGAATGATCCATCTAAATTTGGTCCTGCCTTATTTTTGTTGCTCTCTTCTGATTAACCGGCCTCTCTGGTGTTATTTTAAATTCAAATGTACTTTTTTCTTAGCCTTATAGCAACTTTGGGCATCACTTAAACTAGTATGTCAGGTTTCCTCTTGGTGTACCTAGTCCTACAGACACTGAGAAAGGCCAGTAAAAGACTAGAGGTCCCTCAGGATTTGTTGAGAGGGTCTGAAATGATCTGTGAAAAGGAAAGGCTAACTCATTTTTTCTTACCCATTGGCTCTGGTTTTTGCACCCCGTGGCTTGGTTTGGGGCGCTCTGCATGGGCACCTACTTTATAAATGCGCCTTCTCACTTCTCTGTCCTTCTCTCCTTCTCACTCCCACTCCCCACCGCAGCCATCTCCACTTTGGACCCTGGTGGGACTGAGTCTTGAGCCCAATGACTCAACTTCCTGGCTTTATGTCCTGTCATAGCAATGAGTTCACCAGCCAGGTTAGCCCGCAGGAAGCATGGCCAGAAAGCCAGCCTCTCTAGAAGGTCCTCAGCAACCTGTGTAGTTCCACCTTCATCACCCTCAGGACAGAGCCACACAGCACAGCTGTTCCCACCAGCCTCCTGCCTGGGACCCTGCCTATGTCTGGTTGTGTATCTCTTGGTTTCTGTGTCTGCTCCTTTATTGAGACCCAGGAATGAAATCTTCCTCTTTATCTTAGGCTGAGCTATAATGGCAGCCCCCAGCAGGTACTGTTCTGCGTTAACTCCTTTCTCTCCCTCTTCTCCCCCGACCCCCCCAGCACACCCTTCCCCCTCTCTCCTCCTTCCTCTTCCTTTACCTTGTAAAGCCTCACTGCTGTCCTAGTAGCATGCATGTTACTGCTGGTTTGCTTACAGAGGTAGTAGGAAGTTTGGTGTCTCCGTGTCCTCCCATCTCCAAGCCTCTCAGAGCCGTCCAGGCAGCCCACAGTTTACTCCTCCAGCTGCTATCTGGAGCTGCATGTGCCAATGCAAAACAAGAATATAATCCCCAAAGATAATGTGACTGGCAGCAGTGAAACTCCCTGGTTGCCCTGAGAGCGAAAAATCCACTTAATACTTTGGTCTCCCTTCCAATTACCTTTTAATTATTTACAAGCTCCACAAGCCCAGCTGGTGCAAACCCAGGAGCTGATCTCGTCTCAGAGGGGCTGCCACAGCAATATAGATTTTAATCAGCAGTGTGGCTCCACTGCTTTCTTTTCTACTTTATTGTCTCCCTTCCCAGAAGGATTTTTAAAGGAAAATGGAAGTTAGATCATCCTCGCCAAGAGTGAATGTCGGAAATTATTTGTTTACTACTCTGTGTCCCCAGTAGACTAGGAGCTCCTTGAGGACAGCCACTTTATCATTTCTTTGTGTCCCCGGTGCTCACACAGGACCAGACAGGGAGGTGCTCAAGATGTGTTTGCCGTGCAAGCAGTCCTAACTCAGGTTTTCCGCACTTAGCTGGCCCCACGCAGGAAGGCTGAGCTGCCCCGCTCTGGGTAGCCGCCCTGTAATCTGAAGTCAGCAGTAGAAAGCAGCGTGTGCCGAGAAGCCTGCCATGCTGTGGCAGCTGGGGACTGCCACACTGCCATCTAGGATATTTCTCAGGGACCCTGAAACAGGGGACTGCCACACTGCCATCTAGGATATTTCTCAGGGACCCCGAAGCCGGAGTGAGTGACTCCCTTTGATCGTGTCAGTTTATGGTTATTCAGGCTGGGCAAATCTTTTTCTTCTTTCTTTGTTTTTTTTTAATGTGTATTTTTTGAGAGAGAGAGAGAGGGAAAGAGACAGAGCATGAGTGCGGAAGGAGCAGGGAGACACAGAATCCGGAGCAGGCTCCAGGCTCCAAGCTGTCGCACAGAGCCCGACGCAGGCTCTCACAGTCCGGGAGATCATGACCTGAGCCGAAGTCGGGCGCTTAACCGACTGAGCCACCCAGGCGCCCCTGGGCAAATCTTTTTCTGTCCTTACCACTTACGTTAGGTATTTCACTGTTTGCTGGCATCACCCGAAGAGAGGAAACAGTGGAGTCCATGTTGCAATTTGTTAGTTACCCAAATACAAGGTTTCTCAGCCTCAGCATATTTACTTTGGGGACTGGACAGCCCTTTGCTTATAGGGGCACCCCCCCCCAAGTCATGATAACCAAAAATATTTCTAGATATTGTAAATGTCCCCTGGGGAAGAAAACCACACCTTCCCCATTGAGAACCACTGCTAGAAGGATGGGAAAGAGGGTGAAGTTCTAAAATTTCCTTCACAGAGAAATTCTTTATGGAAATCATCTTCCCTGTAGCCCTACCTGAGGGTGGTGGGGGCCTGTGCCAGGCAATATCACAGGCGCCCCTCCTGTGGCCAAGTGCCAGAAGAGTGCGTGCCGGGCCCCTGTTCTGGGCTGGGGTACAGGGGAGGCCTCTGCACCTCCACTGGATTGGAGGTAACAGGTGGAAGACCCACACAGGTGGAGGCAGAAGCGTGGTGGCACCCGTGGGCCAGGCACAGCTGGAAGAATCCTTCATTGTCCGTGGCCTGGGTGAGTCAACTGGCACCAGATTGTGAAGAGCCGTGGCTGGCCGAGAAGTTAGCACTTTAGTCTGTGGACATAAAACATGGGGCGCGTCACCAGAGCTGGGCCTTCAGGAAGCTTGCCGTGCGTGGCAAGCAGGGGTGATGGGGGCAGAGAGGGGAGAATGAGGCACAGAGACATTATGGAGGTTGTTCCCTTTAAACTCACAGTGGTCTCCTCTCTGGAAAACTAGCATCTAAGGCTGTAAACTAGATTGTGTGGCCCAAGAGGGCTTGGCGCAGATCACAGTTTTACTCATGTGACGCTTGCCGTCTTCCCTCTTCACACAGTGGTGAGACCAAGGGCCCTTAGACATTTGTGACTGGTTTCGTCACTCCCAAATCGGAGTGTCTGGGGCACTCAGGAGCCAGGTATCGTTAGCTGGGTCGGAGGAAAAGCCTCAGAGATCCCGGCAGCAGGGCAGCGACTCCTCCTCCAGGGCTAAGGGGAAGGACATAGATTTCACAGGAGCCGCTGAAGACGGCCTGGGTTTGAAAGGCTTGGTGACTCCCACCTGGACCGTGAGTGGGGCCGGGCAGCTTTGACACGGCAGGCCGCACCGCAGGGGAAGCAGACAGGGCTGCAAGGGAGGCAGCGCCCAGCAGGCTGCCCAGCGAGTGCAGCTGCAGGTGATAAACGGCTGTCCAGCGGCAGAGGGGCCAGGCCGTAACTGCTGCTTTGTGCAGCGTCTCCTTCGCTTGTTAACGTGTTCGGGTGAATTGACTGCCACAGATGGGCCTTTCAGCTCCGGGCACCTTGGTTTCTGGGCCGATGGTCCCCTCCCCCACCAGCAGAACAAGCTGCCCCAGAAGGAGCCTGAGAAGAGGCCGAGGCAGCGCCGCGTTGTCGGGCTGTCTCCTGCCTGCCTTGGGAAACAGCCGCTGCGGCCCTGTCGGCAGGCACATGGCAGAGGAAAGAGCTGTAGACGGGGTGCGGGTCCAGGCTCGCGTCCCACCCATCTCCATGATCAGGAGCAAAGCATTCTCCTTCTGGGGGCCACAGATTCCTTATGTGTGAAATGTGAGGGTTCAATTCGAGTTAATCTGGAAGCTTCTTCCAAGTTCTGTGTTTTGTATCATGTCCATGATTGTGTCTTTTGCACTACCAACAACAGGTCACCCTCACTGACCAAAAAGATAGCAATTTTCTGTCGAAACAGTTGTGTAAAAACAATACTGAGGGGGCGCCTGGGTGGCTCAGTTGGTTAAGCGTCCGTCTTTGGCTCAGGTCATGATTTTGCTGTCCATAGTACGAGCCCCGCGTCGGGCTCCGTGCTGGCAGCTCAGAGCCTGGAGCCTGCTTTGGATTCAGTGTCTCCCTCTCTCTCTGTCTCTCCCCTGCTCACGCTCTGTCTCTCTCTGTCTCTCAAAAAGAAATAAATGTTAAATTTTTTTTTAAAGTATTTAAAAAAGAAAACTATACCGAGGACCCCCCAAAAACAAGTACTTCTCCCCTTTCCATGCCCAAGCCAAATTGAATTAAACAAGTTGCTTTTGATCTTGACCCCCACCTATGTTTCTCTGGAAAGACAGGTTAGATTTCAGAGTTCTGATGCCCCTTCTTGCTTATTACCTTTTGCTGCGTGCACACACACACACACATGTCTGTGTAGAAAATACACATGCGTTTCTTTGCAAAAAATAAAGCCAAATCATTGTAAGTAAAATTCTCTGGCTAATTGAACTGACTATTATGGATGGTTTCTGAGATCTCATTCCGTGTTAGATTTTCCAGGGGGAAGTTTAGGTAGGCTGGAGGGGGACTAATTTGGAAGTCTGATAAGCAAGGGCTTATAAACAGTTCCATTCTCTGACAGTGAGGAAGAAAAGCTTGTTCCCTAGGTAGTGAAACAGAAAGAAATATGTCATCAAAGAGGAGAAAGAGGATGATTTTGCTGTTATTTTTATTATCCCATGTGTTTTATAGACCCCTTTCAACCCATTTTCTGATCTGCCGCTCCACACAGCTCTAGCTCTAAGGGGTAGCGAGAGCAAAGGTTACCAGGTTAAGTGACTTGCCTAAGGTCACAGAGCCGACTTAGCACTTGTCCCCCAACTCCAGGCCAGTGCTCTTTCCCTCTCCTGCAGCGCCTTTGAGAAACAGCCCCTTGTGCCAGCAGCTCCGTTGCTTCCTGTTCAGGCAGTGGGCAGGCTTTGTCTTGCCTTCAGCCTTCTGAGCCCCACAGAGAATGCTGGTCTGCCTCTGCGGGCCAGTGTGTGGTAGGGTCTGACAGCATCTAGCTGATTAACATGGGGGTAGGACTGTTCGCGTGAGAGAGGTCTTCATCTCAGGGTAAGGCCCGCCTCTCAGGGAAGGGCAGATGTGACGATTCACAGTAGCACAGAGGCTGCCATCTGTCAAGGCAGGATGGGGGGGTGGGGGGCACGGGAGAGGGAAGCTCTAACGCATCTTATACGCACCCAGAGCACCCCCGAACAAGGCTCTGCTCTCCCTGCCCTAGCCAGGCACACCAGGTAAATGAGCTGCTTAGTCACATAGAGGACGAGCTTTGTCAAGCCCTCACCCGGAGAACTGCCCTCCTCCCCCCACTAGTTCTGTTCAAGGCTGCAAACTGACCTTGGTTTTCCCAGATGGATTGTTGAATCTGTTTTTGATGTGTATATACAAAGAATTTACTGTGGGAAAAGGGCTTGGTCTGCCTCAAAGTGCGATTTGAGTGTTTTTCCTTCTGTTGTGTGCTTATCTATCCATCTCAGGCAAGGAAATGTTCATGACATATATCGCTCTGCCTTTTGGTGGAAGCAGTTTCTCATATATTCTTTGTAACTTGCAGTAAATGGTCTATGCCATGGACACTCTTCCTGATAGACTAAAATACGTGTCTCTGTCAGATGAAATAGACTTTGGGGCTTCGTTTTCTAACTTTAGCACCAAATGAAAGTCTAAAATGCAAATATTTGTCTCATGATTGGCCTTTGTTTGAAGCCAAATCTTTTTCTCTCCCCAGGTGTTCCAACTATTAATATACTGGGTTTTTTCCCCCTTCTTTTCCATTTAAAATAGTCATTTAATATCCTATATCTACTCAGTTATCCCTAATAATAGGAAGGGATCCTGGTTTTTGGAAGGCATGATTAATTTGAAGAGCCCAATTTTGTCATTCAATTCAGCCTCTTCCCCTCCAGATCTTTTACTTATACTTTAGCACTTGGTAAAACTGAGTTGATAGTTTGCCCTTCTTTGTTCCAAGTGAGCTAATATTTAGTATCTCATTCAAGGATTGGTGTAGGAATAGTCTAAAGCAAGGATTTGGTCCACTTATATGGTGAGAAGATCTACTGAGTATTCAGAAGCCAGTGGCATGGTTTGGCAATAGAAGGCAGTCATGAACTGCCTAGGCCAAAAGGTCCTTGAGTTCTTGTACCTTTCCCCAGCCAACTTTCCACCCCCTCTCCTGGAGACACCAGCTAGGTCTGTTGGTCAGCAGCAGTCAGAGAAAGCAGAGAAGACATGATGATCCACCTCCTTCTAACTCCTTGACCAACTTCTCTGAACATAGTTGTTTTTTTTTTAAATTTTTTTTTTTACGTTTATGTATTTTTGAGACAGAGAGAGACAGAGCATGAAGGGGGGGGGGGGGAGCCAGAGATAGAGGGAGACACAGAATCCGAAACAGGCTCCAGGCTCTGAGCCGTCAGCACAGAGCCCGATGCGGGGCTTGAACTCACGGACTGCGAGATCATGACCTGAGCCGAAGTCGGACGCCCAACCGACTGAGCCACCCAGGCGCCCCTGAACATAGTTTTTAACGAAGGAGACAGCATGGCCCTGACCTTACAAGCCATAGTAGAACACAGCATTGCACATTGAACTTCACCTAAAGCAATTAGTCTGAGCTAGAGTATCAAAAAGGGTGAGGAGTTTGGGACACCTGGGTGGCTCAGTCGGTTAAGCATCCTGAGTCTTGATTTTGGCCCCAGGTCATGATCTCACGGCTTGTGAGTTCGAGCCCTGAGTCAGGCTCTGCACTGATATAGCTTGTGGAGCCTGCTTGGGATTCTCTCTCCCTCTCTCCCTCCCTCTCTCTCTCTCTCTCTTTCTCTCTCTTTCTCTCTCTTTCTCTTTCTCTCTCTCTCCCTTTCTCCCTGTCCCTGACCCCTTGGCCCTCCCCTGCTCCCACATGCATACTCTCTCTTAAAATAAATAAACTTTTTTTTTTTTTTTTCTTTTTAAGTTGAGGAGTTTAACATTTAACCTCTCAGGTTGCGGTCCCTGCAGTACTCCCATGCATTGCTTCTGGCAATATAAATGGGCATAACATCACTCTGGAAATTTATTTGGTAGTGTTTACTGTAGCTGAGCATATGCCAAACCCTGTCATTCAGTAATTCCACTCGTAGGTGTATTCCCAAAGAAATGAATGCTGTGTTCACTGAAAGACATCTCAAGAATATTCAGAGCAGTACCATTTGTTAGAGCCAAACACTGGAAAGAACCCCAATGTCCATCAGCAGTAGAACGGACAGATAAATGGTGCTATAGTCACATAGTGGAATAGTGCGCAGCAATAAAAAGGAACGAACTGCTGTACGCACTGGAGGGATCTCATAGGCCTAATGTTGAGCAAAAGAAGCCAGACACACAAGGGTAGATACTACGTGATTACACGTATGTGAGGTTCAAGCCTATCACCTGTGGTGGTGACACACGTCAGGGTGATGGCTACCTCCTGGGAGAGAAGAGGTGGGGAATGCATATTGATTGGGAAGGGGCATGAGAATTTTCTGGGGTGCTGGAAATGTTCTGTATTTAGATCTGAGAAGTGGTTACAGGGGTGTACACGGAAGCAGAAATCCAGTGAGCTGTGTAGTAAGATGAGTGCACTGTGGTGTGTATCTGCTGGACCCACTCGGTGGGAAACCAGAAGTAGAGCTTAAAGATACCTGTCAGTCCAGTACTGGGACGCTTGAGCATCTTGCCTCTGCTCTGTTATGTGGGACAGTCAGCCACACACTGCACCGAACGCTGCCAGACACGGCTGCCCCGTCTCCTGGCGTGAGGTATTTTCTACATAAACAAGTTGGGAGAAAAATCACCCGTCGTTTCTTTGCCTGTTCCTGGGCGGCAGGACCAGAGAAGGAATGAATATGCAGAGGAATGGGCAGGAAGCCTGTCTGTCTGCCCATGCACACTCCCCGCTTAACACGGGCCTTAATTCTTTTAGGCTCTCCAGTCGACCGCCCGGCTCTCTTGACAGGCAGTGGAAATGATTAATGATCATTTTCAAAGCCAGGAAAAAAAAGCGAGGGTCCTTGGCAGGGCCACGTCCTGGGTCCTGGGCCCTCACCCCTGATCAGCCGGCGGGAAGGCAGCCATGTGACTGTCTGGGGTCCCCGCCCCTGACTGCGTCTCGTCTTCGTTGGAACAGGCCCATTTTCTGTGGTGGGGTGGATGTGCCACCTCCCATCTTTGTCTCCAGCGCCCAAGGAGGCCATCTCCTCCCTCCGCCCTCACCCCTACCCCTTCCCCCTATCTCCGCAGTCTTGAGTGGCAGGAAGGAGAGCGAAGTACTAGGGAGCAGCTTTTCTTTGGCTCCATGTGTCTGGAAGTTCCCAATGACAGCTTTGGCCTTGCTAGTGCCGTGCCCCAGCGGCGTTCCCACCACCCAAGGGTTAAAGCCCCGGGAGCCCCACAGCCTCTCTGGGTCCCTGGCCCTCATAAAAGCCTTTTCTGCGTAGTCCCTTGGGCTGCCTCAGGCTCCCTGGCTGAAATCTGATAAGGGCCCTCTTTGTTGGAACTGTCAGTCTCCTTTATTGAGGAGGGAACTGGAGACCAGCGGCATTTCTTGGGGTACAGATAAGGCCCTGGATTCCTGTCAGAGGGAGCATGATTAATTACCCTCAATCCTAGCTCCTGCTTTGATAGCAGTGACTGACAGTACACAGGCTTCCCCATCAGGTGCTCACGCCCCCTCTGGGAGGCCCGATGGGGGTGGAGATTCAGCCTCCTGCAGGGCCAACGCTAGTGACCCACGAAGCGCTCTTGCAAAGGCCGTTTGCCTCCTTCCTGGTTCTCTGCAGGTTGTTTTTGCTCTTATTGTGGACAGAGATCTGTTACCTTCCAGGTGAAGAGCCTCCTTAGAGGAAGATATAATCCAGCCCAGAGAGCAAGCCAGAGACACCCCTCTTCCCTGCAAGGCTGGGGGAAGAGCGTATGGCCGTGGTCCTTAGCCACACAGGGGCCTCCATAGGACAAGTTCCTAAACCATCCACCTAAAGTCACTTGGCAACATTATTCCATAATTCAGGCAAGCTCCTAAAACCAACTCACCCTCCCTTCGGCAATAATCACAACTATCCATTTTTGTTTTCAGTTTTTATTCATAGACTCATAGGACTGAAAGGCATCTAGCCCAAATTCCTCATTTCACAGATGGAGACACTGAGACCCGAGTATGTCAGTCCCTCATCCCCACTCCCCAGTATGATATATTGGTCCTCTTTCTTGTTCAGAAGGTAAACTCCACTACACAGCCTTCCCCCATCTCTCTTCATAGCTGAGTCTCCTTGAGGCAAGGGAGATGGCTGCCGGGTCCGTTAAGCACAGGGCAGCCTGCAGAGACAGACCAGTCTGAGGGTCCTGTTTCTGTCGTTTGTCTTGAAGCCAGCGCAGGTTTTGTGTATGGATTGTCTGGACAGTGTGAGAAAACCGTACCGTCCTCTACAGCTAGCACTCAGAATAGTCTCAGCTTTGTTTCTGACAGTATCGGGGTGCCTCCTACCCTGGGAACTATTTTCAGCAGTTTCACTGAGGGCCAGACTCTGGGAAGATAGCACCCTGCCCCCTTACCCACTCGTCTCTGCACCAGGGTGCCAGCTGTATCCCAGACCTGTGCTTTCTCCCCAGGGGTGCTGGGATGAGGTCACTTTTTGGTTAGATTTACGGCCTATGACTTCACATGCCACTGTGCCCCTTTCTTGTCGCCTCAGCTCCTATACCTACCTCTGTTTCCCCTGCCCTGAGCAGTTCTCAGCCTCATGCAGTCACATTCTGTGTGACTATCAAAACGCTAACTTTTCATGAAATTTCTACATCTGTAATGTTGTTGTCTCTCAAAGAAGCCATGTCAAACGGCTAGACAGTCCAGTGATGACTAGGGAATAGACTCCAGAGGCCGTGTGAGCTACACCTGAGAACCTTTCATGGTTCATAGCTACACCTCATCTTCAAACAAAATCAGTATAAACAGCTTGGTCACTTTCCATTTTCCTGGCTTGCCTCCATAAATGACCGTGTCCAAAAGTACAATACACTGTTTACGTTTGAAGATTTACCAGCATCGGAGATTGTAATGAAAATCGTGTAAATTATGAAGGCCATTTGCAAATGGATTTCGAAAACCAGATACGTAGCTCCCATCTGTGACGGTTGGAGGACAGCACTCCCATCAGCTGGGCAAGCCCTGCCTCGTGGTTGGTTACACACTCAGCCGCACCCGTCTGTGTATGGCCCAGACCTGGCTGCCCTCCACTCTTTAACACATGCTGCCCCTTCTCTTTGACCCCACTGAGCGTGTTCATGGTCTCTTTACCTTCTCAAAACCACCCCCCCCCCAACTCTCCATCCATCCTTCTGCTGCCTGTCCACTTTTCGTGGGACCTGGACGCAAAGACCTTAACAACCCTGGGCTTCCATTCCCCCAGTTTGTTTACTAAGGGTCGTGACCCTGATGAGCCCGCTGGGACCTGAGAGGAGACAGTGACTTCTGTTGAGGGTTGTCGGCCTCAGACACCTGACTTGATGCTGGTGACGGGTCTTGCGGCCGCACTGCAAGCATTACGGAAATGCATCTGAGATTCCAAGTTGGGTAACCCAGAGCTAGTAGCTATGACTCTGAGGAGCATTTTTTTTTTCCAACCTGCACAGTAGTTTAACTTACTACACACTATAACATTTAAGAGATGGTGAAGGAGAAACAGTCTCTGCCTTCACAGAGCTGACAGTCGTCCTGGGCTACCCAGTGAACATACGTAAAATGATCAGAGACTAAGTATCGCTGAACTTGTAGGCGTCATAACAGGAATTCGGAGAGAGAAGAAATCCCTGTGAACTAGGATAGCTAGAAGATTCTTCCTGAAGGCCACTATGGAGAGGACTTGAGCAGAGGCAGGTCATGTTAGGCTTGATGAGGGAGAGCACCAAACAAACCATGGAGGAGAAATGGGCCTGGTTTGGGGAGTGTCATGAGGGGACCCAGCTAGTGAGTGAGAGTGAGTTGTTGGGATGCTTGAAATACTTTGTAGGTAACCTTTTAAGGGGTGTTGGGGCCCCAGGTGATGAGACTGGGCTTGTGGGGCGGGATGGGCAGGCCTAAGAGTCTGTAGGTGTTGAACAAGGATGCCAGGGCCGTGGTGGCAGCCGTGCTCAGGGTGAGCGCATGGGTAAAGAGGCCGCCGTGGGCTGGGAAGGCAGATACGTTTGAGAAGTGCCTCTAAGGAAGGATCAGTGGAGCCTCCTAACAACCTCAAGGGGGGTGATAGGGGAGAGAAGAGGAGCCGGTGCTGCCCAAGACCTCAGAGGATGATGGTGGTGCTGGAAGGAAAAGGAAGTGATGGGAGAGGACAGGCTGGCTTGGGGATAAGGGTAAGCTCGGTGTGAACATTCTGACTTGGAAGGGAACGGGTCACTGTGAAGATGTCCAGGAAGCCTCTGCAAATGCGAGGGGACCTTGGGAGTGGTCCTTCCAGAGTCTGGGCGATGCCATGAGGGTGTGAACTCGCCTGGCCATGAGTGTGCTTCGGCAGACAGGCCTCCCGAAGGACGTGGACCTTAGCCCTGTCCTTCCAGGAGACCAGTTCTGCCATACCAGGCTCTCGTGTTTACGTCCGGAATCAGGTTCACTGTCCAGAACACAGGGAGAAAAAGTGAACCAACACAAACTATGTGTCTTGGCAGTGTCCCCACAGTCCTCTGCATATTTTACCTGTGAATCTTTGGATCTAACACTATGACCCCTTTGTTTTGACCCTCTAAGGACCAGCTGATCAAGACAAAAGTTCTTCCAGACCTCCTGCCCCCTCCCCACACTTAGAAAAGAGGCCTGGTGCTGCCATCCAGCTCCACATACATGTTCATGCTCAGGCTGTTTGCTCTTCGTGCCTCTAGCTTGCATTATCTTGTAAAAGAGTTGATGAGGCCAGTGTTTCAGGGCTAGGAAGAAAATGGCATTCCTTGAGGGGAAAGAAGCAGGAAGAGCTGAAATAAACAGCACTTCTCGAAAATCAAGCTGGCTCACCGTCCACCAGGCAGGCAGTGAGACCTCAGCAAGACTGGGGCAGTGGGAGGGGGCCAAGGCAGAGGAGAGCAGCCTGTGTACAGTAAAAGGAGTTTGCCATCAAAAGGCAACAAGTCTCATACCCTGCCCTGGACGGTGACCCTTCCCTGCGGAATTCTCCCCTCTGACCTCCAGATCATTAATCCTGAGGCTGCCAAATGACAGTCATCCATCACGCCTCCTGACGAGCATCCCAGCCGCCTGTGAAAGGACCCCAGCCCCGCCCTCCCTGCCGTCCCCTGGTGCTCATTAGTGGGCCTTCCTGCCTGGTGCCAGGTTTCCTAATCAAGTCCCTGGCTCCTCTCACTTCCCTTCGGGGCCAGTGGCGGAAGCTGCTCTGACCCTCCCTCTTGCAGAGGCCAGGGAGGGGGTGGAGTGATTAGTGGGGAGAGAACCATTGAGTGGCTTTTTATCCCCCTGGAGACTTGTGTGTCCAGCGGCTCCTTTGACTTGGTGGGGACACAGGAGAGAAAACATTTCTCCATCCTGCCACAGGAGAGGGGGAAGCAGGCAGTATGCAAATGAAAACACTGTTATAAAGTGCATGTAGAGCTACAAAAGAGACACCCAGGGAGCTGTGCAGGTGGGTGGTGGGACAGCCGAGTGGCTTCTGAAGGCTCGAGAGGAATGTGAGTGGCCACATCATTAGGAAAAAATCTGGACTCATCTTGGTAGCCAAAAAAATAAAAATAAAGGGAAAACATACCCAGAAAGACTAATGTCTTAAGCAAGACCACAAAGCCTGTGAGATGGACCTGTCTGCTCATCCCAAGGAGAACTGGCAGCTAGTCTGTCTGATAGCTTCCAGCTTTGGGAGTTGGAGTCAGATTAAAGCAGATTCGTGAACATATTTCTAACTCAGCAAAAGGTGGGCACATGGATATGTCTTCTTTCTCTGCTTGATAACACAGCTCTCTGTTTCTCTATTTGGACAATCACAGGGACTCCCATCAACCGAATCCCCATCATGGCCAAGCAGATCCTGGACCTATATATGCTGTATAAGCTGGTGACGGAGAAGGGGGGCCTGGTGGAGATCATCAACAAAAAAATCTGGCGGGAGATCACCAAAGGCCTGAACCTGCCCACATCGATCACCAGCGCCGCCTTTACCCTGAGGACCCAGTGAGTGGCCAGGGCCCTAGGGAAAGGAAGCTGAGGCTGGAGAACAGGGATGTTTTAACCTAGAGGAGAGGAAGGAAGGAAGGAAATTCCACTGTACAGTGAGCAAGATGAGAGGAATTCCCAACGCAGCCAGGAGCTTTCTGAGAGGAGTCCCTCTAGACCTAAGTAAGGATGAGAGCCACCATTTCCCAAGAATGTTCCTAGGCTACTTTGCCATTCTCTTTCTTTCGGGCCTCACCATTAACTCCGTGAAGTAGGTGTTATGCCATTTTTCAGAAAACAAAAACTGAGTCTCAGAGATCACAGTTGAGCTGAGATTCACCCCTGGGCTTCTGGCCCTGCATCCGCTCCTTCCAGGACATCGTCTCCCCCACGCACCCCCACCCTAAGCCTTAGCCCTTCCTGCCTGACATTCTGCGCGCCCGGCCACAGAGGACCGGGATGTGGGACCCGTTTTTGCAACCATGTGAACTGATTCCGAGGGTAACAGGAGCAGGCGAACCAAGAGTAGCCTGAGGGGCATCGATTCTTTGGAGCATGCTGGATGTTGCTCTCTAAAGAATATGCAATGAGCATCTGTGAGTCAGTGCGTCATAGCCTTGTTGAGAAGTGGGAGGGCTTTATCTTTGGAACTCTTCCAGCAGGAGTCGGGGACAGCACTGTAACCAGTACAGCGGTCATTCTCTTGAGGCTCTTGGGACATCTGATGCAAGGACGGACAGCACTTCTGGGTCCACGCACAGTGGGACAAATCACTCCTATCCGAGCAGCATGACTCAGAATGGTTAGGACGTCCCAGGAGCCAGGAAGACATTGCAAAACCTTTCTCCCAGGGTACTAACACAGCACCAAAACACACATGAAACATGAGTGGAGATGTGCTTTATTTCCCTGAAAGAATGGTGCCTCTGAGTGGAGCAGAGATCAGGACAGGGTTGAGTAGCAGCTGGCGGGCCCTGGACCTTTCTCTTCTGCCAAGTGACCCTGTGTCCTAGAGGCCTGCCCCACAGAGACCCAGAAACTTACACTGGGCGGCGTCTGGAGCCGTTTTGGATTATTCTCCTCGCTTGCTTCCTCTCCTCCAGGTACATGAAGTATCTCTATGCCTACGAGTGTGAGAAAAAAGCCTTGAGCTCCCCGGCCGAGCTCCAGGCAGCCATCGACGGCAACCGGCGGGAGGGCCGGCGGCCCAGCTACAGCTCCTCCCTCTTTGGCTACTCGCCTGCTGCTGCCACTGCTGCCACCGCCGGGGCCCCCGCCCTGCTCTCCCCACCCAAGATCCGCTTCCCCATCCTCGGGCTGGGCTCCAGCAGTGGCGCCAATGCCAGCAGCCCTCGGATATCCCCAGCAACCACTCTCAGGAAAGGTCTGCAGGGGCCGGGGGGGGGTGGGGGGGGGGGGAGGAGGGGGGCAGGGAGGGAGTGGGAGAGCCCGTCGTCAGGTGCGAGGTCTGTGTAGCTCTGGTGCCTTTGCCAGGTGATGGAGTCCCAGTGACGACGGTGCCTGTGCCAAACCGCCTGGCTGTGCCCGTGACCTTGGCAGGCCAGCAGGCCGGGCCCCGGACGGCCGCGCTGGAGCAGCTGCGGGAGCGGCTGGAGTCAGGGGAGCCCCCGGAGAAGAAGGCCTCCCGGCTGTCGGAGGAGGAGCAGCGCCTGGTGCAGCAGGCCTTCCAGCGCAGCCTGTTGAGCATGGCACGCCAGCTGCCCATGAAGATCAGGATCAACGGCAGGGGTGAGCGCCTCCTCCGACTCCACTCTCCACTCCCTGCCCTCCTGCTGAGGGCCCTCCTCCCGGCTCCACTCGGGCCCACCACGCCCCAGGACTGGGGTGGGGGCCCCTCCGGGTTCTGCCCTCCGGGTACCCGGAAGGGTCTCAAGGCCAGAAAGCCACATGGGGCTTTACCTTCACCAAGCTGACTAAAAACTGCCGCAGGCAGTGCCCTGTTCTCTGTCAGGAAAGAAAAGCATTTGTTCAAGGGGGAGGAGCCAGAGACCTTCGGACACAGCTGCTATGTTTCTCTTCCTCACCAGCCTTTTGATCTGTCTAAATTAAAGGGCTCAGCCTTCACCCTGGTACCTCCCCGGATGTAGATCTGGGCGGAAGATGGCATCTCCATTCTGAGCCTCCAGGAGCCTCCGGGAGGGGCCAGGCTGCCTGTGACCCTTGCAGAGGAAAGAGGAAATACCAGTTTGGCAGCATAATTGACATCTTTCCCTTCCCTTCCTCATTTTTCAGGTGCCCTACCTTCTGGACTCCTGAATCACACACTCCATGCCCCTTTCCTCTCCCCCCACCCCCCACATTTTCTTGGCCATTCTTGCCCCGATTCTGTCTCAGAACAAACTTCAGCCAGCATGTGGTGGGAAGTCAGGTGTGAAGGGAGCTGTGTGCATTCGAGGGCAGCACTCCCTGCCCCACTGTCCCCAGGTGAGGAGCAGGACGCTGGGGGCGACAGCCCAGACGGCAGGGCTCTGCTCTGTTACCTGCACAAGCCAGACACTAATAGTAAAGCAGCTCACCCGGAAGAAGTACTTGGTTGCGTGATGAAAGGGCAGAGTGTAGGGTGAACCAGGCAGAGCCAGAGCCTACAGTTCTCTACAGACCCCAGGTGGTCAGGTGGAGATGGGTGCCAGGTGCCGGGCCACATGCTGTGCAGGTAGACCCTCTACCTGAGGACCACCCAGCCCGGTTAAGGGCAAGTCCTCAGAGGCAGGGACTGGAGCTTGCTGGTCTCTGGTTCCCCAGCCTGATGGATAGTGGATGCTTAGTTAGCATTTGCTGAAACACTGAAAGTGGCGGTGCACAGCTGTGAGCCAAGGTCAGTCTTTGCAGCCTGTGATCCCTTTCGTGGATCACAGAGGGAATGGGGGAAGTGAGTGGCTAAGCAGGGAACAGAGAAAGCCAGCGATAGGACCTTGGGAAGCCTGGGTTCTCCTGCTGCCTGACCTTACGCTCAGGGGAAGGTTATCCAGATACTTTCTAGAACAGTGGGAGGCCTCACCTGCTCTGGTCAGTCCGGGAGAGTGGGAGAGCCTCGGAGAGGACACTGCAGTGTTGGAAGTCCTAATCAGGCCCGCTGTCTCCCTTGTCCCTAGCAGAAGACAGAACAGAGGCCTCGGCCGCAGCGCTGAACCTGGCCACAGGCAGCATTGGGAGCATCAACATGTCCGTGGACATCGATGGCACCACCTACGCAGGTGAGGCTCTGGGAGCCCCGAGGGAGGCCCACAGCCAGGGCCCCTCCTGTCACCCTCCCATCTGAACAGCTTCCCAGGGGTGGCTCTCTTGTATGTAGTCTCGAGGTTCCAAAGGTTAAGTGGTTTTTCCAGACTGGGAGAGGCTGAGGATTGCCAACAGGATGACGGATTCCCCCCCCACCTTCAACAGAATGGTGGAGACCCTTCATCTAACCCTTTTGGACCAACAGTTGAGTCGCTAATTGCACCCATCACTTAAGCGCGAAGCATCATAATCCCGTCCATGACCATGCCTTAAACATCGTGTTTGCCATCATGGACCTGTGGCGCACAGGGCTCCTTGGAATGGTTCAGCTCCACTCTCCCTAGACATTGCCCGTCATTCCCTTTCTTTAAAATGGACCAAGGAGGGGCGCCTGGGTGGCGCAGTCGGTTAAGCGTCCGACTTCAGCCAGGTCACGATCTCGCGGTCCTTGAGTTCGAGCCCCGCGTCAGGCTCTGGGCTGATGGCTCGGAGCCTGGAGCCTGTTTCCGATTCTGTGTCTCCCTCTCTCTCTGGCCCTCCCCCGTTCATGCTCTGTCTCTCTCTGTCCCAAAAATAAAAAAAATAAAAAAAATAAAAAAACGTTGAAAAAAAAAATAAATAAAATGGACCAAGGAGTGACACGCAGGCAAAGGAATCTGAGTGCAGCAGAAATCCGCCTGTTTTTACGATTCCACCCAGTCCTTTAAAGTTATTGCTCTCAGTCTACTTGGGCAGTAGTTTGTTGGCTGGTTGGGTTAGCATCTCTACCAAGTCTTTTCAATTGCTGGAAACCAGTCCTTTTCCCGCTCCCATTTCTTTGGTTTAGGGGTGAGTTTGGGAACAAGCCCCACCAAGTCTTGCTAGTAAGCACGGCTTGCTGAGTGGGGGCGAGAGAGCCCGAGGGGTCCAGAGGAGGGGCTTTAAAGGTACACCTTCCATCAAACTGGTGCTCCTGTTCTGGCGGCGCCACCCTGCGGGCCTCACGCTCTGGCTCTGCCGGCCACCAGCTGCCAGCATCAGGGTTGCAGCAAGGGAAGGGACGGAGTTCCTGGAAGCAGCCTACAGAGAAGCAGCGATGCCACATCACCTTGCCGGTCACCACATGACTGGTGCTTTGGAGGCCACATTGAGAAGTCTCAGCCTGACACAGGGGGCCTCTCGAGCCCAGGCGAGACAACAGGCAGGGCCTAGGTGCCCTTTGCCATCTGGTGGTGCTTGATGGTCTAAGAGGATTGGGGGCTGGGGGTGGGTCCATGGAGAAAGCAGGGAAGGACGAGATCAGTGTCTGGAAAGTGGGAGATAACGCGTCCTCACAACATGGGGAGCAGTCAGAAGGGAGGTGAAGGCACCCCAGACCTCACCTGCATCGCCCTTGTCCCACCTGTGCCCTTTCTTGGTGGGCGTGCACGTCTCACAGGCCAGGAACTGGGAAGTCGTTCCCAAGAGCCCCTCACCTCTGTCCTCACCACCAGAGCTGACAGACCTCTCTCCTCTGCTCTCTCCCCTTTTCTGCCACCCCACAGCCCCGCTGCCCTGGTTTGGGCCTCTTTCCTTGTGGGCCTCTGTCGCCCCTGTTCCTCCCAGCCCCATGGAGAGCATTTTAAAACCCATATCTTATCGTGTCCCTCCCCTTCCTAAAAGCTCCAGGGCCTTCACGACCCACGCAGGGTAAAACCTGCCTCCTAAGAGGCACACGGGCCTCCCTTCCCTCATCTTCCCATCTGTCCAGCCTCACCTGCCATGCCAGCCTCCAACACATTGCCACCTCCCTGCTCTGGCTCTTCCTTTGGCCGCTCTTTCTTATAGCCCAGGCATGCTCTCCCCCCGAGCCTTTCCTGACCAGCTTGCCCCTGCCTTCCATCACCTTCTCTTTGTTCCCACAAGCCCCCAGAGGAGGGAGCAGTGCTCGCAGAGCACTGGTTACATCTCCTCAAAAATCATGGTTTACGTTTCTGCCCCCTGGCCAGCCTGTCAGCACCTGAGGCCGGATGGTATTCAGGACTCTGGTCAGCGGCCAGCATGGTGTCTGGAACGGAGCCTTATACAGGGCTAGGCACCCGTAGCGGGAACAGAGTGCAGCTGCCCGAGACTCTTTGCTCACGCTCGTTCCCCCCTTCCCCCGCAGGTGTGCTGTTTGCCCAGAAGCCCGTGGTCCACCTCATCGCAGGGTCTGCCGCCCAGAGCATGGGCGGCAGCGGCAGCGGCAGCTCTCACTGCTCAGCCAGTCCTACCTCGTCCCGGGGCACCCCCAGCGCCGAGCCCTCCACCAGCTGGTCCCTCTGAGGGGCAGGACCCAGCTCCCCGTGCCCCACTCTCCTGTCGAGAGTGAAGGAGGTTGATGCACAGAATTTACCTCATCTCACGGAGCCCACGTCAAACACCATGTGGCCAGATGTTGAGAGTTTGGACATGTCCGTCTGTCCGGGCTCCGTCCGGGTCCTGCTGTACTCTGGGGACAGGGAGAGGCTGCAGGGGCAGGACAGGGCAGCGTTGTCCAATCAGGGATTGTGCTGGAGAACTGGGCGGGGTCTGTGGGCAGCCAGCTTCCTCCGGGGTTCCCAGGCCACCTCCCGTCCCGGGCACAGTGTATCGACAATCTGTAAGCCGGCACAGGGCTGGAGGCCCTCCAGAGCCCTTCCCCTTAATTTATTTCCCTTCCCCTGCTTTCTGCCGTGACCCTGGGGTCACTGGCCTCTTCCCCTGCTCAGCCCTTCAGTCTTTAACTCCCATGTTGGGGCTGCTAGGGGCCAAGACAATGCCTTCATGGCCTTTCTCCGCTGAGCATGGGATGGGGCCCTCCTGCCCACCTCACCTACCATGTTTGGTTCCAGGGGTGTGGGTCCCTCATATTCAAGTCTCGAAGCTATCCTCAGGGCCCCATGTCCCTCTTTTAATGGTCCCAAGAAAGGGCACATGAGGGCAGTCCTCAGGCCCCAGAGCTTACTGGGTACCTGCTGAGGGAGAGGCAGAGCCTCAGGGGGCTGCCCAGGCAGGCCCTGGCACCCGCTTTCACACTGACCCTTTTCTGGCCCTCCCAGACCTCACGCTCTCACTCGCCCTTTTGGCCACCTCTCCCAGGAACAGCCCACTTGTCCCTCGGGCCCTCCCTTCTCATGGGGTCACCTCAGCCCCAACATCCCCAAACCTGCTGATGTCAGGTTCATTGAAATACCTCAGATTTGTAATTGTTGATGTTTGATTCTTCAGGAAGTATTTGCATCTCTGATATCTTTTTTATATGTGTTTTGCTGACTTTTTTGTTTTTAATTTTTATTGTTGTTATTGTAGCACCAAAGAAATGAAAGCAGATCACCCCTAAAGCCGAGCAAACCTTTGGTACCCCAGCCCCTCCGGCCCTTCGCTAAGACCCCAGTGACGAGGCGGGGAGGCAGGCAGGGCAGATGACTCAGGGATCACGGTGGCCGGGGAGGCGGTGAAGCAAGAGGCCCTTGCTCATGCAGGTCAGGTCCAGAAACCACACGGTTCTGAAGATGGTTCCTGACCCATTTGCTGCCAGAGCAGGGCTGGTCCCACACCCCTACCCCCAGCTCCCCAGGGTGGGGACAGAATGGCTCCCCTTCACTCAGCATTGCCACCTCAGGGCAGGGGCAGGCCGGGGAGGCCCTGGGCCTTATAGAGGCCTTGTAGAGCCGTCCCAGGGATAAGGGGATGCCGTGAGCTCCGTCCTCCCTTGGGCCCCTGGGCTGGAGCAGGCCGCTCCCGTGTTGGGAAGATGGGGTGATTGTCACACCAGGCTCATCTCTGGTTGAGTCCGCCCTGCAGAGCTCACAGAACACCGCTCACTGTGACGTCATCGGGCTGTGGTGGTGACAGGCCACGCTGGCACAAGCTGTCACACGGCTAGCATTTGGCCCTGTCTGTGAAAGGAAAGGGAAATCAAAAGCTGGAGCACAAAACAGCTCCCTCAGCCTGGTAAGCTGCACTCTGCCGGACGCATCTTCTCACTCCCTCCCCAGCCTTCCACACACTTGCTCACACACACACACACACACACACACACACCCCCACCCAGCGGGGTCTGACCCTCTTCTGGCCTCAGGAGCCTTCCCGCCTTACCCACCAGGTAAGCGCAGGCGGTGGGCAGAGAAGAGTGTCTGGGATCCGGTGCCAGGAAGGGCCCGGTTGGCTGGCGCTGGGCCCACTTGAAAGTGTCGCAATGTTTGGCCAGTGTGTCTTTCTCAGGGGTTTGGTCACGAAGGATGGACTCTTCTAGCCGGAGGACACAGGGACAGTGCACTGTGGCTTTCTGGTCATTGGATCCTCTCCCCTTCCCTAGGCAGCTTGCCCAGCCAGCTTTGCCCTCTCAGCAAACCCTTGCTGCCCTGGAGGACAACAGCAGGGTCTCAGCCCGGAAGCCCAAGAGTCGGGGATGCCAGCAGGTGCCCCAGGAGCGGGGCCCTGGGCAAGAGAAGCTTTCCCTGAAGGTGCAGTCCTGAAGGCCACAGGGCAGGCGGTGGGCCGGGGCCGCTTCGTCCCCACCCCTCCCTCCCCTCCCCATCTGTGTACTCTGACCAGGAAAATGTGCTAGCACATGGGTAGCCTAGGCAGTGGATAAATACCTCAGACGTCCTCTTGCAGCAAGTGTCTGTATATGTTGTGGTTATTTTCTATCTTACATGTTCTCGAATGTTTATATTTCAATAAACCTCTACCTCTTCACACAAGCAGGTCTCTCGGATGCTTTCAGTGACCCTCCCAGTGGGCAGTGATCGGGATGAGGGAGCGGTGAGAGCATTGAGAGTAGAAAGGACCCGCTCCTCTGGATCCCTGGGTTTTCCTGAACCTTCTGCCCTTTACTGCTTATCCATTCTCCAGAGTGCTCACTCTCAGCCTGTTTCTGGCTTGGCAGGAAACCCTAGGTATTGCCTGACCACCAGGACCATCTCCAGTGGTTCCGCATCAGTGTCCTGGCAGGCACAGGGCCAGGGGACTGCCTCCATTTAGCAAGGCTTTTTTTGAGCTCCTGCCGAGTAAGTATGGTCCCCGTGCTTATGGAGCTCACGGTCTTGTTGGGGAGGCACACACAATTATCCAATCAAAAATTGAAATGCAATGTGACTGGGACAGTAGGCCATTGATGGCAGATGGATGCTGGGGCAGCTCACTGGGGCATCTCTGGAAAGCCTCCCAGAGGTGGCGATCTTTCAGCTGGAAGAGTGAGGTTGCCAACTGGAGATGTGAGGAGAAGCATTCTCGGCAGAGAAACTGATCTATGGAAACTTGGTGGCCTCAGAGGACCTGCCCTTGGGGAATTGTGGCCAGGACCTGGAGTTGGAGGGGTGAGGAATTGGGGAAAAGAATGGCTGGGTCCAGGATGGATCCCAGGCTAAGGGATTTGGGTGCCATCCTTTGAGCATCAGGGCACTGCTGACACGTTTTAACCAGGACCTAGGCTTAAAAAGAGGCTTTTCTGGAAGTGTGATCTAGAGTCAGGAGACATTCTGGACATTAGACCTCTGGGATGCCACCGCTGGAACTCGGGCCTGGACCCAGAGTGCCCAGACTTCTTTCCACCGTGATGCACATCCTATGGCTACAACCCAGTTTTGGTGAAACCAAGAGAAGTGGGCAGAGAGGAAAAGCACTGGGGATTTGTAATTGCCCTCCTCCACAACAACGCCCCTCCCCAGTCTGTGCAGTCCTCTGAGGCAGGCAAATGCAGACCCCTTTGCCATTCTGAAGTGCTAGCAAACGAGAGTGACCTTGGGACAGGCTTGAGTCTCTCACTGGTCTCTAAACACCTTTTGAAAGAAATGACCAGTCCTTTAGTAATTTTTTCAAGTATTCTCTACACCCAACGTGGGGCTCAAACCCCCCAATCCGGAGATGAAGAGTCACATGCTCCACTGACAAAGCCAGCCAGGCACCGCTAGCCCTTAGTACTTTAATAACTGGTAACCGGTAGTTGGTATCACACCTCACAGCTTCCTGTGACGCAGCAGGAGGCCCATGAGGGTGTTGGGAGGTGAGGAGAAGCAGGGTCTAGAGACCTCTGAGGCGGAAACGGTGCATCGTGACTGCAGGGGTTGGTGCGAGGAGAAAAGCTCCTGACGGATGTGGAGAATCTAGGAAGAACAAGGCACCAGGCCGCTGCAATTCCTTCCCGTTTCAGTTTAACAAGACCTATAGGAGAATATCTTCCAAGACCTCGAGAAAGGGAAGGATTTCTCCAACTAGACCCTCCAAAAGAGTTTATCAAAAGATCCTGGTATTTTGGGATACCTGGGTGGCTCAGTCAGTTAAGCATCTGACTCGATTTCAGCTCAGGTCATCATCTCACAGGTTCGTGAGTTTGAGCCCCACATCCGGCTGTGTGCTGACAGTGTGAAGCCTGCTTGGGATTCTCTCTCCCCCTGTCTGCCCCTTCCCCCTCAAAATAGGTAGATACAGGTTTTGGGGGCACCTGGGTGGCTCAGTTGGTTAAGCTTTGGACTCTTGATTTCGGCTCAGGTCATGATCACACGGGTTGGTGAGATCGAGCCCTGCATTGGGCTGTGTGCTGACAGCTTGGAGCCTGCTTGGGATTCTCTCTCTCTCTCTCTCTCTCTCTGCCCCTCCCCCGCTCATGTTCTCACATTCTCTCACTCAAAATAAATGAACAGGAAAAAAAAAAAAAAAGAAGATACTGGTATTTAGAAAGACACACTGGGAGAGTCCCCTGGATGGCTCAATTGGTTATGCATCTAACTCTTGACTTAGTCCAGTGTTGGACTCTGCACTGATGGCACGGAGCCTGCTTTGGTTTCTCTCTCCCTCTCTCTCCGCCCCTCCCCTGCTTGTGCTCTCTCTCTCTAAATAAATAAATAAACTTAAAAAAAAATAGATGATACTTGCAACATAAAACTAACAGCCAGTGTGTGTGTGTGTGTGTGTGTGTGTGTGTGTGTGTTAATGCTTATTGTTAAAAGCAAAAGGGGGGGGGGGTTGAAAGAGGGGGCCAAGTCATGAACAGCTGTTTTGCAGAAGAGGAAATACGAATGGCTGGAACTCGCTGGGGCCAGGGAAATGCACAGAAAACCATTCCACACCATCAGATTGGCAC